>NC_090437.1:797650077-798275077 GCF_031143425.1 Pleurodeles waltl | reverse complement strand
TTCCTGGTAAAGGCCTTAGTGATAGGCATCCATTGTTCCTGCATGCGTCCCCCTGGCCCCCCTCCCCCACCCCTAAAAATTACTGCGACCCCCCCCCCCGAAACCACCCCCACCCTCCGCCCCTAAAACTGACCCCCACCCTACCCCCAAAACCTAAAACAACCCCAACCCCTACCCATCTCTGAAACCTAAAGTACCCCCACCACTAAAACTACTCCATGCCCCCCAACCCACCCCTAAACTTACTCGACCCCCCAACCCACCCCTAAAACCCCAACCCCCCACCCCGCCCCTAAAACTGACCCCACCCTACCCCCAAAACGTAAAACAACCCCAACCCCCACCCCTGAAACCTAAAGTACCCCAACCCCCACCCCTAAAACTACTCTGAGCCCCCCACCCTGCCCCTAAACCTAAACTCCCCCAACTCCCCACCCCGCCCCTAAAATTACCTGACCCCCAAACCCACCCCTAAAACCTCAACCCCCCACCCCCGCCCCTAAACCAGAAAATACCCCGACCCCCCCACCCCCGGCCCTAAACCTAAAACCCCGACCCACCCCCCAAACCAGAAAATACCCTGACCCCCCCCCCCCCCCACCCCGGCCCTAAACCTTAAACCCCGACCCCCCGCCCCCAAACCAGAAAATACCCTGACCCCCCCACCCCCAGCCCTATACCTTAAACCCCGACCCCCAGCCCCAAACCAGAAAATACCCCGACCCCCCACCCCGCCCCCAAACCAGAAAATATCCCAACCCCCACCCCACCCCCCCAAACCAGAAAATACCCCCCCCCCCCCGGCCCCAAACCTTAAACCCCGACCCCCCCACCCCTGCCCCAAAACCAGAAAATACCCCTACCCCCGACCCCAAACCTTAAACCCCGATCCCCGACCCCAAACCTTAAACCCCGACCCACCACCCCCAAACCAGAAAATACCCCTACCCCCACCCCTGACCCTAAACCTTAAGCCCCGACCTCAAACCTTAAACCCCGACCTCCCAAACCAGAAAATACCCATATCCCCTATCCCCCACCCCGACCCTAAACCTTAAACCCCGACACCCCGTTCCCCCTGCCCCAGCCACCAAACCAAAAAATACCCCGACCCCCAAACCAGAAAATATCCCAAACCTTAAACCCCGACCCCCCACCCCCGCCCCCAAAACCAGAAAATACCCCGACCCCCCGGCCCTAAACCTTAAACCCCGACTCCCGCCCCCGGGCCTAAACCTTAACCCCGACCCCTAACCCCGCCCCAAAAAACTACAACCCCAACCCCCCACCCCCGCCCCACTTACCTGAGTCGTCGCCTTGTCGCGTCGTCCTCCTCAGCCGACTCTCTTGTTTGTGCCTTAACCACGCATGTGCGTTGTTCAGCACATGCGTGGGTAAGGCACAAAACAACTAAGTCGTGGTTAAGGAAAGCGTTGTTCCGCTTTCGTTAACCAGGACTTCGTTGTTTAGGAGTTGGCGTTGAGGGCGTTTCCCGTGGGGGAGGGCCCACACAGCACTCCTTACCCATGCAGGTTACGGGGTCCAGCCTGGGGTAGTCTCCCACCCCCCAACTCTCTCCCGCTTGCATTGGCTGGGCTGTGCCCTCCATCAGCCCCTTGGGTCAGTCAGAGTGAGCACATGGGGCTGGCTTAACCTTGCACTACTGTCACCTCATCTCACCCACGGTTGTCTTGCCTCCATCCAGGAGTGCCTCACTGTCTTTCGCTAGTGTGTAGCCTGCTGTGGACTGCCATGTTGGAAATACAGGTGCAGTCTACTGCGGCAGGATGGATGAGAGCAGCACAGTGCCCAAAGGTATTTAGGTGCGCATGGCAGTCTTTGGCTGCTACTCTCCGGGTACAGCGTATTTTGGGGGAGGTTAGCAAGGGCCAGCTGAGTCAGGAATATTGCACATTTACGTGAGGGGCCATCAGAGCTGGGCTGAAGACATGTGGTCAGCCAATTTGTTTGGTCACACACCCCGTCTTGAGGAGCTCATTGACTCAGATTACGACCACAGCCAGATGTCAGACCTAGTATACGATGATGTCAACAGCGAGGCAAGCAATCTTCCTACTACTGGCACTGAGGCAGGAGACTTTGAGGTCCTTCAGATTGCCAGTAGCTTGGACAGTTCCCATGAGATAAATCAGAAGTGCTCTTCTGGGCCTGTCACTGAGAAGGTGGCCTCATCTCAGGCTGTTCTGTGCAGGTTTGCGGATGTTCTAGAATTGATTTTATGAGTGGAGGAAAAGAAAGCTAACCTTACAGAAATCTTGTAATCTACTTTCTCTTTCATAGTGCATTTGCTTACATTCAGCATTGCTTTGATGGACCCATCTACGTCACATAGAGCAAAACAGCTTCTACTCCTATTGTGAAATGCCCTCTACTTTCACCACATGACCCATGGTTTTTGATAGCTCATCCATCCCAGAGACTCTTGTTATGCTGGCTTCTTCCTCCTCTAAATAGAAGCCTGATCATTTTTCTTTCACTGTTACTGATGAAGTTTGCCTCCCCATACTCCCTCTTCACCCATTGACTTTGCAGACAATGGCCCTCATTATGACATTGACGCCAAATGCCGCCTACTGCCACGGCGACAAAAACAGTTTGCAGGTGTAGACTGGGGGTCCAGTCCGTCCAAGCCAACAAGTGGTCTCCGGGCTCACGTGAGATTGGGAGATGTGGGGACACCGTTGGTCTTCTTCTCCTTGGTCCAGGGGGATGGGTGCAGAAGTGTCCTGAAGCCTCTCGGTCTTTGTCTCCTGGTCACTCGTGGTTGCAGACGGGTCTGCAGAAACAGGCTGCTGACTCTGTTGTGATGTCCACAGTGGGTGGAGTCAAGTTGGGCTTCGTCTCTGGAGGGGCGGAATACCACGTTGATAGCATTGGCCCACTTCAGCACAGACTAGGCAGCTGAGGCGCAGTGATGATGTCCGGCAGCGGGTTTTTGTCAGTCCCGGTCTTCTTATTTCTTTCTTGGGTGCCTGCGGATGCAGGGGGAGCAGCTCCTCTACTCGAAAGGAGTAGTTTGTGGTTATTTGCAAAGCACTGGCAGCGCTCCACATTTCTTGGAGGCTGCAGCGGCAGGACAGTTCAGTTGCTCCTCAAGGGCCGGGTGCAGCAGTCAAGCCAGTAGGGTTGCCGCCAAGTCAGTCATGCTCCTCAGTTCTCTGGTTCAACAGGCTTCTTGTCCACTCCTCCTTTTGTGTCCAGCTAAGCCGAGGATCAGGTTGTCCCCCAAATACTCAATTTAGGGGGTGTTGAGGGGAGGTAAGGGTAGCAGTCCTTGGACTACTTACTACTGGGGTCACTACGCCCCCTAGGTGATCATGTCCTGTTGCAAGTGGGCATCACCCTGTCCAGAGTTCCTAAATTCTACCACACACAAGATGGCAGAATTTCCTAAGTCGCGTCCACTTCAGGCTGGTCACCCAGCGGGTGTCCCCAGTCTAGAATTGTAACATGCCTCCTGCATAGCTAATTTTTCCCCCTGTTCCGGTAGCAGATGGGCCAAGGGGCAGGGGAGTTGGCATCTACCTCTGAGGAAGGCCAGATCTGCATACTAAAGGTGGTGGGCTTCTTTGAAGCTCCCTGCCCTGGAATGCAAATCACCCTGTGGGGAGGGGTGTTCCATAGGTTTCTGACCTCCAGAGAGCAAAGGCTCTCACCCTGAAGTGGAAGGGGGGAGGGAGGGTCAGATTCTTGTCTGTTGGAGGCAGACTGATCAGAACTGGTCAGTGAGCTCACCAGCAGTTAGTAGGTTTCAGGGGCACTCTGGGTGCATATATTATTAAATCCATCACTGGAATCAGAGAGGGTTTATTAATATGAGATATTTGAAAACAAACATAGCTATTTTCAATCAATCAATCAATCAATCACTGCATTTGTAAAGCGCGCTACATACCCGCGAGGGTCTCAAGGCGCTGGGGAGGGGGGTGCTACTGGTCGAAGAGCCAGGTCTTGAGGAGTCTTCTGAAGGCCAGCAGGTCCTGGGTCTGTCGTAGGATGGTGGGGAGAGTGTTCCAGGTCTTGGCGGCTAGGTAGGAGAAGGATCTGCCGCCGGCGGTGGTTTTTCGTATGCGGGGGACTGTGGCGAGGGCGAGGTTGGCGGAGCGGAGGCTTCGGGTGGGGGTGTGGAAGCTGAGTCGGTTGTTGAGGTAGGTGGGTCCGGTGTTGTGCAGTGCTTTGTGTGCGAGGATCAGGAGCTTGAAGGTGATCCTTTTGTTGACGGGGAGCCAGTGCAGGCATCTCAGGTGGAGTGTAATGTGGCTGCGGCGGGGGACATCGAGGATGAGTCGGGCCGAGGTGTTCTGGATGCGTTGGAGTCGTCTCAGGAGCTTGTTTGTAATTCCTGAGTAGAGGGTGTTCCCGTAGTCGAGTCTGTTGGTGATGAGAGCCTGGGTAACGTTTTTTCTCGTGTCGAGGGGGATCCATTTGAAGATCCTGCGGAGCATACGGAGGGTGTTGAAGCAGGACGCGGAGACGGCGTTGACTTGCCTGGTCATGGAGAGAGTGGAGTCGAGGATGACCCCCAGGTTGCGTGCGTGGTCCGTGGGATCCGGGGCTGTGCCTAGTGACGTGGGCCACCAAGAGTCGTCCCAGGCTGATGGGGTGGGTCCGAGAATGAGGACCTCCGTCTTGTCTGAGTTCAGCTTCAGTCTGCTGTCCTTCATCCAGTCGGCTACGGCCTTCATTCCTCAGTGGAGGTTAGCTTTGGCGGTGTGGGGATCTTCGGTGAGGGATATGATCAGCTGGGTGTCGTCGGCATAGGAGATGATGTTGAGGTTGTGTTGTCGTGCGACGTGGGCGAGGGGGGCCATGTAGATATTGAACAGTGTCGGGCTGAGGGAGGATCCCTGTGGGACGCCGCAGATGATCTCGTGGTTTTGGAGCGGAAGGGTGGGAGGCGGACGCTCTGGGTTCTGCCGGAGAGGAAGGATGTGGTCCAGGCCAGGGCCTTCTCTTGGATACCGGCGTCATGGAGGCGTGCTGATAGGGTGCGGTGGCAGACCGTGTCAAACGCTGCTGATAGGTCCAGGAGGATGAGGGCGGCTGTTTCTCCTTTGTCCATCAGGGTCCGGATGTCGTCAGTGGCAGCGATGAGGGCGGTCTCGGTGCTGTGGTTACTGCCAAAACCCGATTGGGAAGGGTCCAGGATGTTGTTGACTTCGAGGTAGCGGGTCAGCTGTTTGTTGACAATCTTCTCGGTCACTTTTGCCGGTAAAGGGAGCAGGGAGATGGGCCGGAAGTTCTTGAGGTCTGCCTTGGGCTTCTTCAGAAGGGCGTTGATCTCGGCGTGCTTCTAGCTTTCTGGGAAGGTTGCTGTCTCGAAGGAACAGTTGATTGTTTTCCGGAGGTGGGGCACGATGGCTGCGCTGGCTTTGTTGAAGACGTGGTGAGGGCAGGGGTCCGATGGGGATCCGGAGTGGATGGAGTTCATGGTTTTGATGGTGTCTTTGTTGCTGACGCTGGACCAGACGGTCAGGCGACTGGTGCGAGTGGTAATCGCAGGGGTGGTGGACTCGGTGGTGGGTGCGGGGGGGTCGGGCTTGAAGCTGTCGTGGATGTCGGTGATCTTGCGGTGGAAGAAGGTGGCCAGGGAGTCGCACAGGTCTTGAGATGGCGGGATGTCGTTGGTGATGGAGCTGGGGATGGAGAGTTCTTTCACGATGCTGAAGAGCTCTTTGGTGTTGTGTGCGTTGTTGTCTAGGCGGTCCTTGAAGGCGGTCTTCTTGGCAGTCCTGATGAGTTGGTGATGTCTACGGGTGGCGCCCTTGAGGGCTGTGTGGTTGTCTGGTGTTCGGTCGTGGAGCCATTTCTTCTCCAGCTTCCGACAGGTGTGCTTGGAGATCCGGAGGTCCTCAGTGAACCAGGCGGCTTTCTTGTTGGTGTGGTTGGTTGTAAAGGTCTTGAGAGGGGCGAGGGTGTTGGCGCAGTCGTTGATCCACTGTGTGAGGTTGGTCGCGGCATTGTCTGGGTCGGTGGGGTCGGTGGGTGGTCTCAGGGCGAGGGCGGTAGTCAGTTGGTCCTCGGTGACCTTGCCCCAGCAGTGGCGTGGTAGCTGTTGGGTGCGGCGGTGTGTGGTGGGTTTTCTGAAGGTGAAGTGGACGCATCTGTGGTCGGTCCAGTGTGGCTCGGTGGTGTGGTTGAAGGAGACGTGGGGGCTTGCGGAGAAGATGGGGTCGAGCGTGTATCCAGCGGCGTGAGTGGGTGTCGTCACGAGCTGTTTGAGTCCGAGGTTGGCGAGGTTGGCGATCAGGGCGGTGGAGTTGGCGTCGTCGTTGTTCTTGAGGTGGAAGTTGAGGTCCCCGAGGAGGATGTAGTCCGTGGAGCGAGGGTGTGGGTGCTGATGAGGTCGGCGATGGTGTCACTGAACTGTGGGTGGGGTCCGGGAGGTCTGTAGATGAGAGTTCCTCTGAGGGTGGTGTTGGGGTCGGTGTGGATCTGGAAGTGCATGTGCTCAGCAGTGGTGAGGGTGTCATCGGTGTTCGTTGAGATTTTGATGGAGTCTTTGTGGATGATGGCGATTCCTCCTCCCACTCCGTTGGTGCTGTCTCTGCGGGAGATCTTGTAGCCCTGTGGGATGGCTATGGCGATGTCTGGTGCTGAGGTGGCGTTCAGCCAGGTCTCCGTCAGGAAGGCGACGTCGGGGGCGGTGGAGTCTAGGAGGTCTCAAAGTTCGATGGCGTGCTTGCGAGCGGAGCGGGTGTTCAGGAGGATGCAGCGGAGGTGGTTGGGTTCTCTGGCTGGTGGTGTGGAGGGTTGGATGCTGGTGAATCTGCAGTTCCGGCAGGTGAAAAGCCCCTGGGTGCGTTTCGGGGTGGCCCGGTAGCAGGGGTGGTCTCGTCTGGTGTTGAGGGTGCTTGCGTCGTAGTGCAGTCTGGCATTGCGGGGGCTGCGGGTTCCAGGGGTTCTGGTGCTGGGTGCGGTCCAGGCGCAGACGGGCGCAGACGGGCTTGCCTTAGGAGCGCCTCCGGTGCGCCAGCGGCGCGCCCGCTTCGCAGCCTCCATATGAGGGCAGAGGGAGGGAGGAGCAGCTGGGAGGTCGGAGCGGGCGGCCAATGGGAGCGAAGGGGGCGGGCCAGCAGGTGGCTCAGCAGCAAGGGAAAAACCCGGGGAAAAACCTGAGGAAAATCCCGGGGGAAAAACGGCGGGAAAAGACGGCGTGAGAGGGACAGCAGAGCACAGGGGTACAGAAAACAAAACACAGGGGCACAGAATGAAAAAACAAAGTGGCACAGAAGCCAAGCGCAGGGGTACAGAAAAAAGGGAGCGAGTAGTCAGGCGGCAAAAGCGGCAACGGAGGTTCAACCCACAGGGGGCTGCGTGGCAGATGGGGGGCGCGACCTGCCTGGTGACAGAGAAGCCATCATGTATTTGGAGAACTCGTATTGACCAGTGTCAAGCACATGCATTTTAAAATGTCTTTCCTCCACACTCCCTTTTTCTTAGAATTGACAAAGACATAGTAGGGGCATATTTTCTCATGCATATATGTCCTCATTGGTAATATAATTCACCCTACCTTAGAGCTGAAAGGCCTGCTGTAGGGGTGACTTACAAATATTACAAGCAGTGTTTAGATGGCATGGCACACAAGTATGTGCAATGTCATGTTTTCACTTTTAGGAAGCACATTATCATGCAGCCTGCTGTGGCAGTCTGCATGAGGTTGGTGCTGGGTCCCTTAGAGTAGCACACATTGTGCTGCAGCTCTTAGGGGCCCTCTTTCCAGTACCTATGTCTTGCGTATCATGGGCACCATTTACTAGGGACTTACAGAGCTGCTAAAGGGCCTTGCCTCTTGAGGATCAAGTGATCTTGTGTCTTGTTTTAGAGAATGAACACTGGCACTGTGGACCTGGTTAGCAGGAACCTGGTTCACTTCAGTCACATTTTTATCGAAAACCAGCCAAAACGTGTGTGTGTTTGGTGGGGGGGGGTATTGCAACCAGAACCCAGATTCCTACACCCCAAAAGATAGGGTCTCTGTCCCATTCTGAATTTTATTTTTTTATTTTTTTAATAGCGAAGAGAAATTCAAAAAGCTCTTCCTTGCACAGATCCTTTTGTCTCACTCAAAGAGCGGCATATAAGAAACACTGTGTATCACCTGAAAAGTGGGCTGAGGTTCATACCCTCCAGCAGTCAAAACATGAAGGGCCAATGTTTGGAATCAAGAGTTTTTTCATAATATATTAAAACCGAGGTCCTATTGTCACCAGAGTGTCCAGATTGTTCTACGGCTATTTATAGTGACTAGCACATGGCGTGTGCTGTGCACCATCATGACTCTGGTATTGATGTAATAATTTACATTTTATAGCGACTAACCTGTTAGCCAGGGATTTAACCAATATTTTTGTCTTCAAGTTTATCAGAGGTATGGCCTAATAAGATGCTCATTCGCTTGGGGGCTTCCCAGGTCTAAGGATCACTGATATTACGTCCTATCACAAATCATGCAGGAGGATTCCCTTTTCCATGCTCTTTTCTCCATTACTTGGGGGTGTAGGGTGGGGGGAGGAGTGTTGCATATTTTTTAAAACCTATATTGGGAACCCATTGTGGCACAGGGTTTTTATAGAATAAATGGGATTAAGTGCTTCCAGCATTTCCTCTTCGCTCAGGGGTGCTTCAAGATTTTCTGAACTAAATTCTCTAAGGACTACCAGGTCCTCAACAAAATTATTACATTCAGCAGGTGGAGGTGGAGGTGATATGTTAGGGTTAGTGAGGACATGTCCTGTGGCGGTATTTAAGCTAGGCTTTGCTTTAAAAAATTCTTGGGTGGAATATGGTAATGTTCTACTGACTAACCTGCCTCGATTCCCTTGCAGCTGTCCATATGACAGCCTTTTGGGTCTTAAATTAAAAAAAAAAGATTTCAGTGCATCACACCTTCTCCTAAATCAGTAGGCTGGCGGCTCTTGGACACTCTTTAGGCATATAAGGTGGTTACAAGGCAATTCACAGGGACAGACCAAACCAAAACAAACCAAAATACTTCTCTCAAAAGCTTCCCGTCTCTGGCAGAAACAGGTCATTAAAAAGCCAAGCTCTGTTCAAACTGGATACTCCCAGGCACAGAAAATCCTACACCTTTTATCTTTCTTTGGTTGTGCGCCAAAGATTTGGGTTGCTACTGTAGTATCAATCAGACAGATCACGTCATGTTAAGCATTTAAGAAATACCTCAAACAGTAATTTCTAAAAAGATTGTACACAATCTGTAGTCATCATCAGAATTTGGACTCTCTGGATTGCATGTTGAATTCTCTTCCCAACTGTGCTGCCAGGAAGAAATCTCGTAATGATGAATCTGGCCTTTTTTAGTGCCTTATAACTGACTGATCATGGTATAACTGCCACATTGTAAAGCACTCTGTCATCCTGTGCCACTGACCTTATAAAAACATTATTAACTACAATATAGAGCATGAGTTATAGCTGTGCTGTCAGTGACTCAAGATTGTGAGATGTTGTGTCGAAACCCCTTTCAGAAGGTCACAAGGCAAGCAGGTGCTGCTGGGTCCAACTGTTTGGGGTTGAGGACTTTTGCTCCTGAAGTCTCTGTGCCCAACCTGCTATGGTTCCTGAGCAAGTGGGACAAGCATCACAGTGGAAGTGCAGGCCAGGCAGTCTAAGACATAATGGGAGAAGGTATATACTGGGGAGTGAAATCTGGCTCACAACTCAAGTACGTTCTATAGCAGCAACAAATGACTGTCCAGTCAATCTGATGGTGGCTTCTAGCCGCAGATTTCTTACCTTTGCATTATCCCCAGGTGTCATACTTGAAACAGAAGACAGTACCTCTGTGCACTGGTAGGTGGCCTTGTTCGACTCCTCGTTGGCATCGTCCTCGCCGAACGTGAGGTGTGCAGTACCAATATAGGTGCCACCTCAGCGTGCTTGTAGGAAAGTACCCTCTTTTTGGCATGGCTGCTCCCACTTTTTGCCTGCTGTCAGTATGTTTTTGACTGTGTTCACTGAGATCCTGCTAACCAGGACCCCAGTGACTGTTCTCTCTCCCTCTATGATTGTCCTTCACTTTCTACACCCTACAATTGGAATACTGGTACCCCATGTAAGTCCCTAGAATATGGTACCTAGGTACCCAGGACATTGGGGCACCAGGGGTTCCCCAGTGGGCTGCAGCATGTATTGTGCCCCCCATGGTAGCCCAGGCAAAATGTGTCTGCAGGCATGCCATTGCAGCCTGCGTGAAAATGTGCATGCACCCTTACACCAGATCACTGTAAGTCACCCCTATGGCAGGCCCTCATAGCCAAGCGGGAATGGTGCAAGTACCTGTGTTTGAGGGCACCCCTGCATAAGCAGAGGTGCCCCTACGAACTCCAGTCCATTTTTCTGGACTTCGTAAGTGCAGGTAAGCCATTTATCCCTTGGTTCTCTCTACCAGCTAACCAACATGGGACAAGGTGAGCCCTTGCTTCTCCTTGCAGGACAGTGCCTCTGTGCACGGCGACTCTTGCAGCTACCAAGGCTTGTTTGTACCTCCTCCAAGGGATCTTCAGGCTCTGTGTAGCCCTGGCCTCCAGCACTCTATCCATGCAAAGCACAGTCTCCTGCCTGCTGCTCCAGCTACGTGGGACTCCTCTCCAGGTGTGCTGTTTGGGCCTCACTGCTACTCCTGTGCCTGCTGCCTGTGAGTTGCCTGTGGGGGCTGCATCCTCGACTTCTGGTTCTCCTCAGTGGGACTCACGTCCTTGTGTTGAGTTCCCCTTGACCTTCTTGTTTCCTGGCAGCTCTGCAACTCCTCTTCTGCAACTCTTGCCTTTGCCAAGACTTGACACCACTGACTGACTGACTCCAACTCTTCTTTCGACGTGGGACATCGACTGCATCACATATGCTCTTCTTCTGCTCCTGTGCTGCACAGCCAACTCCTGGTCTTCACTGTCAACCTGGTCCTGCATCTCCAGAAGGGTGGGTAGTGGCTCCTGCCCCTCCAACCAAACATTCCAACTGGAACTGGACTTGGTCCCCTTCATTTGCAGGTCCTCTTCTGTCAGGATCCATCTTTTGTTTCTTCCAGTCTTGCTTGGGTCTTGCACAGTCCTTTTACAATGTTTACTAGTGAGTTTGAGGAAAACAGGTACTTACCTCTTCTCTCCTGGTTGCTGGGGGCACTCTGGTACTCCCCTTTTGGGGTTCCTTATTCCTCCAGGTCCCCTCTACAGATTACACTTCCTTGGGTTGGGGTCTGATTTTCGCATTCCTCTTACCTAGCATATGGTTTGGTCTCCAGTATGTTCTGTTATTTCACTGTTCTCTATTCATTTCAATGCCAATTCCTGATTACTAATGTGTATATAATAGTGTGTTTACTCACCTGCTAGTAGAGTATTGCCTATGTAGTATTCTAGTATTTGTGCTACCATAATAGTGTATCTTTATATTTTGTAACACTTTGTGGTTCTTTCATGTGTGTAAGTACTGTGTGACTATAGTTTTAGTGCTTAAGCTTTGCATGTTTCCTAGATAAGTCTTGGCTGCTCATCCACAGCTACCTCTAGAGAGCCCTGGCTTCTTAGACGCTGCCTACACCTCACTAATAGGGGACACCTGGACCTGGTATAAGGTGATAACACCATAGGTGCTCATCTCTCACCAGGCCAGCTTCCTACAGTGCTGACTTCAGTTAATTCCTTTCTATGCCAGTCACTTTTTGGCTGGTCTTTTTCAGCTTTTTCTCAGCTTTTTTGAGATTCCCTCTCTTGGTGTGATGTCACCCAAGAAGCCAGCTGGTTTCAAACCATGTGGGGCTGGTCAGAGGCAAGTGTAGGTGACACCCCCCCATTTGATTTGCTTTTTGAAGCTGGGACACAACTGCAAGGCATGTGAGGGCTGCCACACCATGCACCCAAAGGGGCTGAGGGAGCAAGCCCTCAAGCTCCTCTCGGTCCTGACATTGCCGACTCCGCGACACTTGAGGTCCCATTCACATGGTATGTCCCAAGACTACTTGCAGAGAACTTCCCCACGTTCCTCTTTGCACTCATAAGTCGTCTGGGAAGTCCCACAAGCATAAGAAGTCAAAGAAGTCCAAATGCTGTTCAGCTTCGTCATGTCTGTTGAAGTCATCATACAAGACGAGGGAGCGTAGTTATTTCAGGCCCCGCTGCCTCTGGCGCTGACCGAGGACGTACTTCTTGGAGAGAAGCCGGTACCTTATTTGATGGATAGGCCTGTTGAGGGAGAATTTTGGGAGGGGTCTGTGTACCCTTATGGAGAAGACCAAGTTGAAGAGGACAACTGGTATGAGGAACTGGGTGAGACTGGTGATTTGATACATCACCTGACACTGGCCTGGTTTCTCCTGCTATAGGATAGAGACCCTCTTTAGCCGTAAGACGGCTGAAGTACTAGACCTTAACCTACCCTCAATGGCAGTCATGACTTAACTTTTGACAGAGGTGTTTTAGCTGGGGATCACCCAACTCAGAACCTTTACTCCCATTCAGTGAAACCCTTGTGGACGTCCTAGTTGAGCCCTGGTCCAAGCCCTGCCCAGGGGCTCCTGTGAATAGTGATTACCCACTGCCATTACCCCACTTCAGGGGATCCCAGTTTACTCACCCAGCACACTACCCCAGAGAGATTGGTGGTCCAAACTTCCTCAATCCCACCTTCACACTGGCCCGTTATCTACCACCCCACTATATACAGAATCCAAGAGGCTGGACACCTTTGATAAGAGAATATTCTCTTCCAGCTGCCTGGCATCGCGGTCAATGAACCTTGCATGCCGGTTGGATCATTATTCCCATACACCAGGGGTTTCTGATGCACATGTGATACCTATGGTCCTGGAGGAGGTTCAGGCCATACACTCTCAGGCGGTTGCTGATGGGAGAGTTGTGGAAAAGTTCTCCATCAGATGTGGACTTGACATGACCGACTCACTGGGTAGAACAATGTAATAATCGGTGTCCTTATAATACCACGCCTGGCTGAGAATATCTGGTTTTCCAAGAGATGTCCAGACTTGCCTTAGGGACATGCCCTTTGATGTCTTTCACCCTTTGGAAACCAGGCGGATTCAGAGCTGGAGCACTCCACACCACGTCTTTGGGCTTGTCTTTGGCCTCTCTTCTGCCTTCCGCCCCTTTCGTGGCTACAAAAGGGGTCTTCAACCGCATCCATAGCCTCCCAGCCACCATGGCCCCCAGACTTCCCAGCCTTTTCATGGCCGATGACCTTGTGGGACAGGCAGCTAGAGGTCAAATCAGTCCGCCACCACCTCCCACAGCAGCCACTGCCTCCAAATCTCTTTAGTATAGCCTCAAACTATCATGCGCACCAAATGGGAGGCAGGATCTGCCATAACGTTGCCCACTGATGGTCAGTAACTTCATACCATTAGGTACTCCAGGTAGTACAAAGGTCTACTCCCTCGCCATTTATGGCACCCCCACCGTCCATGCCACCCACTTACAGTCGGTCAACGGAGGACCATCTCTCCTTGATCCATCAAGAAGTGCAGGCTCTCTTGGCCAAGGGAGCCTTAGAGAGGGTGCCTGTATCAGAGGTAGGTCATAACTGTTTTTCCCTCTACTTTCTGGTGCCAAAGAAGGAGGGAGGACTTTGTCCTATCCTGCATCTGCACCTTCTCAAACTCTTTTTGAAGAAGGAGAAGTTCGAAATCCTCATGTTTGCCCAAGTTTTGTCTGCTCTAGGTCCGGGAGATTGGATTGTAGCGTTGGAATTGCAGGATGCCGATTTCCACATCCACATCCTGTCGATCCACAGGTGATATCTGCGGTTCAGGGTGGGCCACAAACAGTTTTAGTTTGCTGTATACCTTTCGTCCTTACCAGTACCCCTCGGTGTTCTCCAAGGTGATGGCGGTGGACACAGCTCATCTGCAGAGGTGGGAAATGTCAGTCTTTTCCTACCATGCAGTTGTCACCTACCTTCAAACTACCTCAAACCTCTTGCACTTGCTGGAATTCACTATAAACATGCCAAAATCACAAAATTCCCTCTCAGGTGCTCCCTTTCTTCAGAGCTGTTCTGGACACAGTGCAGTTTCGGGCCTATTATCCTGAGGGGTGAGTCCATGATATTCAGGCTATGATGCCGATCTTTCAGCATCTATCCTGAATTTTGGTGAGACTGACGGGCTTTTGGGCCTCATGACCTCCTGCATCCTGCTGGTGAGACATGCCTGCTCGTGTATGTGGGCCCCGCACTGGGACCTGAAGGCCCGGTGAGCATTGCATCAGGGGAATCTCTCTGACATGGTCCAGATCCAGAGGGAACTGCAAAAGACCTGCAGTGGTGACTAATGAACCATGATTGGGTAATCCAGATCTAATGGTGATGACAGATGCATCACTCCTGGAGTGGGGTGGCCATCTAGGAGAGGTGGAGTTCAGAGGACTCAGGTCTCTGGCAGAGTCCCAGCAGTGGCATAACGAAACTTGAGGGGGCCCCCCTGCACAGTACATGGAGACTCCAGACTCACTCAGGAGCTCTTAGACCAAGTTTCTTTGCTGAGGAGCGCCCCTGGAGCTCGGGGTACTCCTGCACTGCAAAGGGTGCAGGGGCCTTTGTTACGCCACTGAGTCCCAACTTCACATAAACCTGTTGGAGTTTCGGGCAACTCGCTTGGCATTAAAAGCCTTTCTTCCTTCAAACAAGGGAAGGCTGGTGCAGGTGTTCACAGACAACACCAACGCCATGAGGTACTGAAACAAACAGGGCAAGGTGGGGTCGTGGACCCTGTGTCCAGAAGCTCTGTGCCTCTGGACATGGCTGAAACATCAGGGCATTTCCTTGGTGGTGCAGCATCTGAACACCAGAATGGACAAACTCAGCCAAAGATGCATAGCGGATTACAAATGGTGTGTACACAGTGCTGCAAGGTCTCTTTCAGTAGCGGAGAGAGCCTTGCTTAGATCTGTTTACCACTGCCCAGAACGTGCAATGTCAGCAGTTCTGCGCACTGGAAGTCTCCAAGGCAACTCTCACTCAGAGATGCTTTTCGTCTCAAGTGGCGCTCTAGCCTCTTATACGACTTTCTGCTCATATCACTCCTGCCCAGAGTTCTCAATAGGATCAGGAATGACAAAGCCCCAAGTTATTGTTGTCGCTCCAGATTGGGCACAGAGAATCTGGTCTCTCGAGCTGTTGAGCATGACCATCGGTCTTCCAGTCAGGCTGCCTGTTCGCAGGGTCTTCAGTCGCAGCAACAGGGCAGGTTTCTGCACCTAAACATTCATGGAATTTGAGTGGCAACAGTTCACAGCTTTTGACCTTCCTTCCGAAGTCTGTAATGTTATTCTGGCAGCCAGGTGTCTCTCCAGCAAGTGGGTATATGTCTGCCATTAGGTTAAGTTTGTGTCTTGGTGTGCTTCCCACGAAGTTGACAATATTTCCACACCTTTCTTCAAGGGTCTCTTGTTTGCTCTATATTTGGCCCAGCAGGGCTCTGCTCTGGCCCAGTTAAATGTTATTTCTCTGCCATCTTGGCAGTGTTGTAGCTAGGTTCCTAAAAGGCCTGCAGCATGTTTCCTCCTATGCCATTCATCATGCCTCAGTGGGACATCAACCTGCACCTCACGTTTGTATTGTATGTATCATTCTTGCCTCTACACAATTGCCCTCTTAGGCCCTTGACAATAAATAAACTGCCTTTTTAATAGCCATAACATTGGTTAAGAGGGTCAGTGAATTTAAGGCACTCTTTGTGCACCCTCCTTATACCACCTCCTTCTCGGAAAAGCTGGATCTCAGGACACAGGTCTCCTTCCTTCCAAAGGTTGTCCCTGCCTCCCATATAGGCTACTGGATTACCCTGCCTATCTTATTTGCTCCGTCTCACCCCTCCAAAGAGGAGGAGAGACTCCACCATCCGGACCCAAAAAAAGGGTTGTCTTTCTACCTTGACCACACAAAAGACTTTGGATGATCAACTCTTCTTGGGCTATATCAGAGACAAATAAGGGGAGGCTGTGCAGAAGCGGACCACTTCACGATGAATAGTCATGTGCGTTAAAATCTGCTACCCTTTGGCCAAGAAACAGTACCCTGGGTGGTTGCAAGCTCACTCCACCAGATCCAAGGCTGCGACCACTACGTTAGAGTGCAGTTTTCCTCTCCTGGACATCTGTCAGGCAGCAATGTGGGCAACACTTCAAGTTTTTACAAAACATTACTGCCTGGACAGTCAGGTCCTTCGTGACAGACACTTTGTGCATCTGGTTGTGCATGAATTTTTGATTTATTTGGGTTCACAGACCCACCTCCGGGGAGATATTTGTAGGAAAGTGCCATCTTCTAGCATAGTTCCCCCCACTTTTTACCTGATGTCAGTGTGTTCAAACTGTAGTTCACTGGGACACCTGCTCTTGGCCTCTGGAACCACTGCTAGTCTGCTTTGGTACCAAAACACGTCTGCTTCTAGTGGGAAGGCTCCCACTGTAATATTGTTTCTCAGTGTCCTACAATAATTCTGTAACATCCAAGGCTGTGCATCCTCCAGGATCACAAAGACTCTGTTTACACCTGGAAACATGAAGGAATATCCCTTGGAGTGAAGGAGTTTTTCCCCTGCATCCGCAGGCACCTCAAGACAGCGTCAACCGGCTGGTGGGGTCTGCTGTCCCACGGACATCAAAAGGCTCTGCTTCGCAGGTGGTGAGTCTGTGGCTTCCTCTGGGTCCTGCTTGTCTTCTGAACAATTTGGGAGACTGGGGGCCCCTGCTCCAGCCACTGGACTGGAAACCCTGTGCACTGCGACTGTTGTACTTTCCAAGGCTTGTTGACTCTTCCTCCCGGAGATCTTCAGGCATCAAGAAGCCCCGGCCTCCAACTCTTGCGACGTGTGGGGTTCTGATTTGTTGTGCTGCTGAGGCCTCATTGTGACTCCCTGTGTCCATTATCTGTAGGTCACCCGTGGTGGCTCCAACGACATCTGCTGGCCTTTCTGCATGTGGAGGGCCATCCTAGACTTCCCCTCGAGGGTTGAGCCTCCTAGACCTTGTGGGTCCCCAACACTCTGCAAATATCTCTTCACCTCCTGCTTGCATTTGCCAGTATTTGTTGGTGACCGGGCTGGTCACTGACCCTCCTGCAATCCGGTGACCATCAAGGGACAGCTCGTAGGTGACTCCTGGGATCTCTGCAGCTCCTGTACCCTTTAGCTGGACTTCTTCCTCCATCGACTTGCAGGAACTTCACCTCTAGAAGAGTGGGCATTGCCATCTGCACTACCTGGGCACCTCCAAGAGTGCTGGACTCTGCCCCCTTCTTTTTCAGGTTGTCCACATCTGGAATATATCCCTGGGTTCCACCGGACTGGTCCACGGGTCGTGACAGCAGCTGGACAATCCGAGGCTTCCACTGACTTCAGAGAAAGCGTCTTCTTCCCTCTGCATCTGGGTCCCCTGGTGTAGGTACTCCTGTCTTCAAGGTATCTTCAGGTGGGGGCACTATCCAACCTTCCTCTTCCTGGTTTCCTCAGGGTCCATTGGGAGGGGTCCTGAATCACATGAACTCCAACATTGGACGACTGGGTGGGTAACTACCTTGCACTTCGTCAATGGGGACACTTACCGGTACACACCTCTGGTGTTTTCATCTACCCCTAAGCTAACTACCACACTTACGTTGACTGGGTTCACTATCTTACAATCCACTTATTTAGTATATGTGTTGCCCATTCCACTACCCCATAGGGCTCTGTACATTTTGTGCTATTTCTCTTGGTTATTTTGTGTATATATTGTGTGTAGATATCTCCAAAGGGAGATATATCCATGCTAGTCTAGTAGTAGTGCTGTAATAAAGAATCCTTTACTTTTGCAACACTTGTGTGGTTCTTTCTTGTGAGTGAGTTACTGTCTGACTACTGTGGTATTGGAAGTGCTTTACATTCCCCCTGGATTAGCTTCAGCTGCTCTCCTCAGCAACCCTAGAGAGCTCTTGCTATCTTGACACCTATTCACTATCACTAAGGGTTGCCTGGACTCATTATAGGTGTACACCATAAACTGAGCCAGCCTCCTACAGTATTGCTTGGGTATATATTCAAAGGTAATTTATCTGCAGCCAGAAGTCTTTATCAGATGAGCCAGTTACTTCCGTTCAGTGACACCTTATCTGGTAGAAACTCTGTCTAGCCGCAGATTCCTTACTGACCTTCCTGTCCTTCCTGTTTTGTGACCCAGTTCAAATGTAAAGGACACCCTTTTCAGGACCATAGATTTTTCCATACCAGTAGTCAGTTCTCAACTTGGTTCTGTGCTTGTAGCGTGAAAAGTCACAAAAGTAACTGACGTAAGCACCCGAGGTGGTGCCTATATAAGTACCAAGCACATCACTTCTTATAGGTACCACACATTACTTCTGGTGCAGACGACAATGCGGAGCGGAAAGGTGTCACTTGCCAGCACGCAGAGGTACTGCTAAAAAAAATCTTCCAGATATAGTCTGACACCTGGGATATTCAAAGGTAAGGAATCCGCAGCCAAATAGTCTCTACCAGATAAGGCTTTACCGAAAGTAAGTAGCTTTTTCAATACTGTATGTCTGATAGAGACTTCTAGTTGCATATTCCTTACATGTGAGTTTCCCCCAGGCGTCAGATTGGATCTGGAGAATTTTATGAGCAGTATTTCTGTGCGCCGTTAGGTGGCGTCAATCGGCTCTGCGTCCGTGCCAGATATGACGTTGCGAGTCCTATATACGCACCACCCCGGTGCGTTATCAGTTCTTTCTGTGCCAGCTAGCGCCGATATGAAGAGAGCTACCCCTGAGTCACTTTTTGACTGGCCTTTTTTTTTTTTTCTTTTTTTTTTTTTTTACTTTTTGTTGAAACCTTTTCGAGTTTTTTACTCCTGGTGCATTGAGGATGTCATTGAGGTTGACCGGGTTTAAGCCCTGCAGTTCCTGTCATTGGACGATGACCGTGACGGATCCACACATTGTATGTCTTTGGTGCCTGAGTGCAACCATGGCCCTAAGTAATGCTCTGAGTGTCAGGCCATGTATCCAAGGGCTTTGAGGGAGTGGCCCCTGAAGCTAAAGGCTGCCCGACGCTTGACTCCGCAAGTCAAGATTCTGGTCGAGAGGAAGGTCCCGGGAGAGGTCCTGGAGTCTTAAGTTGTCATCGTCCTACTCCAAGTACTCAGGCGATTGGGTAAGTCAAGACACAAGAAGAAAAGCAAGTAGTCAAAGCATTTTTGGACTTCTCCTTGTCGGGTCAGCCAAAGAGATGAAGGAGCGTCCTCATTCTGAGGGACCTGTGCCTGGGCTGACTCTGAATCTCCCTGAGTTTCCGGGAGCCGGAGTGACGGCATCCCATTCTCATTGCCGAGACAGATGAACGTCATACAATGCCGAATCCGACACCAGCAGTAGACTTGCCTCCTAAGTTTGATCCTGAACCCCTTTCTTATGGTGTACGTTACGGTGAGAAATGGAAGGGGTCGCTGGACCCTTTAGAATAGCAGCTCAGACCCCATGACATACAGACTTGGGTGAAGCCAACAGACTGGATTATTTTCCAGATACTGGCATGCTTTCTCCTTCTTCCATGGCTAAAGACTTCCTATCCAATGGTGGTGAGAAGAGCAGCCTTTGATGAAGTCAGGACTAACCTCCTGACAGATGTGCTTCAGCCCGGGGTTTCCTCCTCAGAACCCATGCTCCCCTTTATTGAAGCCCTTTCTGACGCCCTGCTGGGTACCTGGTCCAGACCTAGAACAGGGACTCCTGTGAACAGGACAATTGCCTTCTGCCATCTCTCGCTCCGAGGGACCCAAGCTTTTTGACGCAAAACTCCACCCCTGAGAGCTTGGTCATCTGAGCCTTTACATCCCCCAGGGCGCATTCCCAATCCAAAAGGTTGGATCCACTTGGGAAGAAGATTTTTTCTTCCTCCAGCCTAGGATTGCAGTCTGTGAGCACAAGTGCCACCACAGGTCCCAGAGTAGGCCTGGGCTGTACTGTATCAGGCAGTTGCCGATGGGAGGGACACAGAAAAGTTCACCATCCATTGTGGACTAGACACGACCAGCTCTCTAGGCAGAGATGCTTCATCATTAGTGGCCCTGAGGCACCACACCTGGTTGAGGACATCTGGCTCCTCAGGGGATGTCCAGGCTGTTTTGATGGATATTCTGTTTGATGGCACCAGTCTCTTCGGAGACCAGGCAGACTCAGCGCTCAAGCACTTCAAGGATTCTTGTGCTACGGCCAAGTCCTTGGGCCTTAGGGCAGCCCATTGCCCCTCACTCCAGGCTGCCCTTCGCCCCGTTTCCAACCGTGTCAATTCCCAGCTAGCCACTGTGTTGTCCAGCTTCCTAGCCTCTACTTAGCTGAGGGCTTATGATCCACTGACCACGTGGATGAGGGAGTCAGCGGTCTGGCCAGTCTTCCCCCACCCCTTCTGCAGCAGCCTCTAAGCCTTCCTAGTTTGACTCCCCCAACAAAGGCCAGTCGGAGGCAGGATTCGCCATCACCTGGCCCACTGGCAATCCATCACGTCAGACAGGTGGGTTTTGCAGATAGTCCACAGGGGAGGGAGTCTGGCGTATCCACTGCCCAGCCTCTGCAGCTCCCTCCAAGCCTTCCTAGACTGACGATTTCCCACCAGGGACCAGCCAGAGGCAGGATTCGCCATCACATGCTCTGTTGGCAGTTCATCAAGTCAGACGTGTGGGTTTTGCAGATAGTCAGAAAGGGCTACTCCCTCCCCTTCAAGACTACTCCTCTAGCCATGCCACCATCATACGATTGGATGATGAAGGATCACTTGTCCTTTCTTTGCGAGGAAAATAAGTCTCTCTTGGCCGAAGGAGCCATAGAGAGGATTCCATTGTTGCAAGCCGGCTGTGGTTGCTATTCCCGCTGCTTTCTGGTACCCAAAAAGAACAAGGACCTCCGCCCTATCCCAGACCTTAGATCCTTCAATCTCTTCCTCAAGTAGGAGAAGTTCAAAATGCTCACTCTGGTTCGGGTGTTATCTGCCCTTGACCCAGGAGAATGGGTGGTAGCCTTGAACTTGCAGAACGCTTATTTTTATATTCCCATCCTGCCTGCCCACCGGCGTTAATTTCTCTTCACCAGTTCCACTCGGGTGTTCACCAAGGTGATGGCAGTGGTCGCAGCTCATCTGCGTAGATCAGGGGTTTGTCTTCCCCTATCTCAATGACTGGCTGTTGAATGCAGGCTCACCCCAGGCTGCTGTCTCCCACCTGTAGAGTACTGCCAACCTTTTTCTTTCGCTGGAGATCACTATAAATGTGCATAAGTCAAACCTGACTCCCTCCCAGATGCTCCCTTTTATCATAGCTGTTCTGGACACTGCAGTTTTGGGCTTATCGTCTGGAGCTGTGAGTCTAGGATATTCAGGCTATGATACTGATGTTTCAGCCTCTATCCTGGATTTTGGTGAGAATGGACTCTTGCCTCCTGTTGGTGACACATACCAAATGGCATATGCAGGCTTTACAGTGGAACTTAAGCTCCAGTGGGGGCAGCATCAGGGGAATCTCTCTGACAAGGTCCAGATTTCGGCGGGAACTGTGCAAGATCTGCTGTGGTGGTTAAGGAACTGCGATTTGGTCAGATGCAGATCTCTCTCACTTCTTCAACCAGTCCTGGAATAGGGCAGCCATCTGGGAGAGGTGGAGATCAGAGGCATCTGGTCTCCGGCGGAGTCCAGGCTCCACATCAACCAGTTGGAGCTTCAAGTAATCCTGTTAGCATTGAAGACATTTCTTCCGTCTGTCAAGGGGAAGATGGTGCAGGTGGGGTCGTGGACCCTTTGTCAGGAGGCTCTGCGCCTCTGGATGTGGCTGGAACAGCAGGGCATATCCTGGTGGTTCAACATCAGGCAGGCTCTCTGAACACCAGAGCAGACAAACCCAGCTGAGAATGTCTACCGGATCACAAATGGCGTCTCCATCCGGAGGTGGCAGAAGGTCTCTTTCAGTAGTGGGGAGAGCCTTGGCTAGATCTGTTCACCTCCACAGAGAACCCATAATGTCAGCAGTTTTGTTCGTTGGAGTTTCCCAGGCAGCAATTGCTCAGAGATGCTTTTCATCTCAAATGAAACTCAGGTCTCCTCTACACCTTTCCTCCCATATCACTTCTGCCCAGAGTTTTCAAGAAGATCAAGAATGACCTGGCCCAGGTAATCATGGTGGCTGCAGACTGGGGACGAAGAGTCTGATAGCCTGAGCTTTTGAGCACGGCCATCAATCCTCCAATCCGACTCCCCCTTCACAAGTATTTTATGTCACATCAACAGGGCAGGGTTCTGCACCCGAACATGTCCACCCTCCGCCTCCTTACATGGAAATTGAGCGCCAGAAGTTGCCAGCTTTTGACCTTCCACCATAAGTCTGTAACCTTATCTTGGCAGCCAGACGTCCCTCCACCAAAACTGTATACACCTGCCATTGGAAGAAATTTGTAGCACAGTGCACAGACATGTCTGTTGTACCCCCTCCCCCCCATTTCTGCCCCTCCCTCTAAGTTTCTGTTGTTTATACCTTCTCTGAACCAACAGGGCTCTGCTATGGGCACTCTCAAAGGTTTTACATAGTTTCTGCTTCTTTGAGGCTGCCTGATCAACCTTCCGTATAGGTTCCTTAAAGGTCTTACACATTTCTTTCCTCCATCCCCATTCATTATGCTCAAATGGGATCTGAATCAGGTGAAGAAGTTACTTACCTTCGGTAACATCTTATCTGGTAGACTAGCTAGCTCCACATTCCTTACTGATCCACCCATCCTCCCCACTCTATGAACTGATTTCTAAGGGCAGACATTCCTCTTTTCAAAGCCTTTGTTTTGACTCACCAGTATTCAGTGTTATTCATGGCTCTGCTCTTCTAGCATGTGAAAAAAAACTGACGTCAGCATACCGAACCTGCGACGTCATATCTGGCACAGACTAAGCCGACAACGGACACGGGGCCAATCAACGCCACCTAAAAACACACAGTAGGACTGCTCAGAAAATTCTTCTGATCCAGTCAGACACCTGGGGGAAATTCACAGGTAAGGAATCTGCCACTAGAACATGTCTCTACCAGATAAGGCGTTACTGAAGGTAAGTAACTTGTTTATGACAAAAGTAGTATTTATACACAAACCCAAAGTGAAATACAGCATACACAAACAGTACACACAGCCCCTTGAGGTCAGGGCTCTAATGTTTAATAGGCAGGCCCCTGAGTCCCACTTATTTTCCACTAGCAGGAGAGATTATCCCCCATTTACTATAGGCAACATTTTAGTGAGGCCTCTTTAGCAGTCCAAGTCTCAAGAGTCCCACTCTGACTCTGTCAGAAAAGTCGAACGTGTTTCAGCAGCAACTCATTATTTGGCAGATAAGTTCCCCAGGGGCCTTCCAGCCCTTCACTCAATTTTACCCACACCAGTAGAGAGTGTCCAACCATAATCTCTGAGGCACGGCAGCGGCTGCCTCAGGTAAGTATCACACGGCTATGCAGGGTCGCAGCTGGGTTCTTCTGCTCTCCTCCGATGCAATAGTAAGTTTCCTTTGGTCTTCCCCACATATGGGATGGGATTCATTGGCTGCTTGTTCTGGTCCTCACTTGGGGCTCAGGCCTGCAAGGACCACCACAGTGGCCTTTCCTCACAACAGTAGCACCTTGCAGGCTATGATTCCTGTCTTGTCCAGTCGCCTCCTCTTGCATACAGGGTCACTGGACCTGCTTCTCACTCGGGCGACCACCCGATTGGCACACCAGCAAGTTCCTCTTCACGGTGGCCCCCTCTGGCACACAGACTCGGCAACTTACACATCACACATGGGCGGCAAAATGATTGCACAGCTGTGCTACTGACCGTGGCTACTTCACGGTGGCCTCATCTAGCATATGGAGTCACCAACTTGAACCTGCACAGGAGCAGTGACTGACTGGTGCAGCAGCTGTCCCCTTATACCATGCAAAAAATATCCACTCACGAGATCCCCCACTGGACCTCGCTCCCTCCAGTGCTCTCCTCTTTTTTTTTACAGGTCTTACTGGTCTTGACAAGCAGGCAGACTTCAAGAGCAGGTGGTCTTGGATGTCCCTAGGTGATGTCCCCTCACCCAACTGTGGGACTAGGAGGACCTGAAGGCCTTAATCCCCAGTCCTAGTCACAGGTAGAAGTCTTGCAGAACTTCTGCTCACACAGCCCATTGGCTACTTGACAGTTGACAAGTTTTGGGGCCTAAAGCTCCCCTTTTTCAATTTCCAGACAGGGATCCAGATGTTGTTGCTGCTGGGGCACTCAGGGCAACAGTACATGTCCGTCACCATGTGAGGGACTTTTCCGTCCCCAACTTTCCCATTTCGAGTGGATGTTAAGTTATCTGTCCCCTTCCTGCTCGAAAGAGGCAGAATGCAAAATTGATCGAAAACCAGAAGTGAAGTAAGATGTACTACACATTTTGAAAAATAAGAGAAGACCATGTCAAATTGTATACTATTTGAGCAACCTGAAAACACAATAGCCTTTTTGGCCTCCTATTTAGGGTCATTGCACAGAAAAATGCAGTTTGTCCGTATTTTGCATTGTTTTCACAGTCTTGCAGAGCATCAGGCATTAGAATATTTAACAAGCTTCCAATCAGAACTGCTTATAAAATGTATGCATTTTACAAATGTATTTGAAGATAGTGCTAGAAAATGCACCATTTATTCTGAGTTTTCAGGTCTATGTGTAAATAAAGAAGCCTATTGACAAGGAGCCCAATATTTCAGCCGCATTACCAATAAAAGGTTACCACCATTTTTATCACACTTGCTCATTTTATTTCAGGATGGAAACTGGCCTGAATACGCCTTCAACTCAGCCAATATATTTGATTTGTCATGCCTTACACTGAACCTTCGTCCACCAACCCCCCAAAAAAATGCTTTTCTAGTTTAAGCTTTCATTTTTTCAAAATAATGTAGGAAGCTGGCTCTGTTTATACTACATCAAAATTAGATATAGTGTGCACAGAGTCCAGGGGTTCCCCAGAGGCTTAACAGAGGCTGACATAGATAATACTAATGCTCACTTTTGTGGTAGTGTGGTCAAGCAGTTAGGCTTATCCGAGGGTAGTGCAAAGCATTTGTTGTACACACACAGGCAATAAATGAATCACACACTCAATGACTTAACTCTAGGCCAATTGTTTTATATAGCAAAAATATGTTTTATTACTTTATTTCTAGAACCACAAAATTCAGTTTGTAGGTAAGTACATTTGCAAGTGAGCATCTAACATATGTATCAATACCACGTTATTTCAATTTGGCAAGTTAAATGGCTCTGGAGAAAATAGCAAATATCTGTTTTAAAAGTTGACACTGCAATTTTCAGAAACAATTCTAGGGGGGGAAGAAACGTTAGCACAGTTTCAAGGTAAGTACAAGACTTAAAGTTCCAGTCTCCAGAGATTAGGATGTCCACAGGTTGGGGTTCAAGTTAACCCCAAACACCCACCACCAGCAAGACGGAGCCGGCCGGGTGCAGAGATCAAATTTGAGGTAGATTTAATATGGCGGCTAGGGGCACTCAGAATCAGGCCTGCCTGCCTTCCGTGTCTTCGGAAGGCAGACCTGACGGGCTGGGGGGTATAGAGGAGCACCGGTTGGGGGGGAAGGGACACAGGTCAGCATCAACCACAACCACACACCCTCAGCGGTGCAGGGGCGGCCGGGTGCAGGGTGCAAACAGAGTGTGGGGCTCCCAGTGCTTTCCTATAGGGAGATTCTGGGGGTCACAAAGGTGCTGCAGGTGAAGTCCAGCGGGTCGGTTCTGGGAAATCAAAGGCTAGACAAGGAGGAGGGCCACCTGCTGGATGTTGCTGCACCAAAGGTTGGATTCCCAAAGGCCATGGGGCTGCAGTGGCAGGTGTACCTTTAGGGGTCGTGAATCTTCGTCCGGTTCTGTTGCAGTCAGGGGGCTCCTTCGGATTTAGGCTGCAGGCGTCATCGTGTTGGACAGGAGGGGTCAACCTAAGGTGGACACTAGGTCAGAATCGCCTGGGGACCAGCTCTAGTTGGTTGGGCCACCTGAACATGGGCCGTGGGTGTCGGGTGCAGAGTGGATAGAACTCGTAGATCCGGGACGGTTCTGGAGTCCTTTGTTGGTGTTTATTTCTAGACAGGGCCGCTGTCCACAGGAGTTCTTGGTCCTCTGGGGTGCAGGCAGTCCTGTTGAGCCTTTTAAGATGTTGCTGGTCCTACAAGATACGTTGCCTTTTGGTTACAGGGCTTCAGAAGCTGGAGATAGGCCTGTAGGGCTGGGGCCAAGTCAGTTGGTGTCTTCAGTCTTCTCTACTGGTGGTTGGCTTAGCAGTCCTTCTTTTTTTCTTCTTTCGTCTTCTTGAGGTCGCCAGGAATCTGATGAGCTAGGTTCAGGGAAGCTCTTCAATCCTGGATTTACAGGCATTACAGGGGTCAGAGGGCAGTAGTCAATGGCTACTGTCCCTGAGGGTAACTACACCCTTCCGGTGTCCACTCCCTTTTAGGGAGGGGGACATATACCTAACCCTATTGGTCCCTGTCCACCAAAACAAGATGGAGGATTTTGCAAGAAGGGGCGGGTCACTTCAGCTCTGGACACCTTAGGGGTGGTCGCATGCTGGAGTGGTAACTACTCCTTGTTTTACCTAATTTTCCCACCGGACCTGCTGCCAAAAGTGGGGCCTGGTCCAGGGTGCAGGCATCTCCACTAGCTGGACTGCCCTGGGGCACTGTAACAGGAGGCCTGAGCCTTTTAAGCCCACCGCCAGGTGTTACAGTTCCTGCAGTGGGTTGGTGTGAAGCACTTCCCCCCAGTGCAGACTTTGTTTCTGGCCAAAGAGAGCACAAAGGCACTCAGCCCATGTGGTCAGAAACTTGTCTGGAAGTGGCAGGCTAGCAAAGACCGATGAGTTGTGCGCTAGACGTTTTGCTAAAATACAGGGGGCATGTCTAAGATGCCCTCTGGGTGCATTTTTAAATAAATCCAACACTGGCATCAGTGTGGGTTTATTCTGCTGGGAAGTTTGATACCAAACTTCCAAGACTAAAGTGAAGCCATTATGGAGCTGTGGAGTTTGTAATGACAACCTCCCAGCCCATATACTTTATATGGCCACACTGTACTTACAAATTCTAAGAATGGATTTAGTCACTGTAGGGAGATGTTGCTCATGCAACTATGCCCTCACCTGTGGTATAGTGCACCCTGTCTTAGGGCTGTAAGGCCTGCTAGAGGGGTAACTTACCCATGCCACTGGCAGTGGTTTGTGGGCATGGCACCCTGAGAGCGGTGTCCTGTCGACTGTCTTTTTCTCCTCACCAGCACACACAAGCTGCAATGGCAGTGTGCATGTGCTTCGTGAGGGGTCCCCCAGGGTAGCATAATACATGCTGCAGCTCTTGGGGACCTTCCCTGGCCACAGGGCCCACAGTACCATGGGCACCTTTTACAAGGGACTTAACAGTGTTTGCCTTGGGTCTGCAATTGTGGGAACAATGGTACAGTTTTTGGAAAAGAATACCAGTGCTGGGGTCTAGTTAGCAGGGTTAGCAGGATCCCAGCACAATGTCAGTCAAGTCAGCATCAATATGAGGCAAAAAGTGGGGGGGGGGAGGGTAACCATGCCAAAAGGGGCCCTTTCCGACAAATGTGTTTCGTGATTATGGGGGTTATGACTTTCTCATAATTCAGTTTTTTCACTCTTTCTTGGTGGGAGACTTTCCGACCCAGCCTAGAACAGTCAGACTCGCTTGCTCACTGTGCATTTCTATTCCACAGTTTTCGCCCCACCCGTCACCTCGAAAGTTAACGAGCTGCTACTAAATCTAAACCCGAACTGAAAGTGCTTGCATTAATAAATCATTTACACATGTTCTGCTATACAGATTATGCACGTGTAATTGTTCTGAATTGTTCATTTTGGGTACCACAAAAAAGCTCTAAGTGCTAACATATGTCCGAGGCCTAATGTGCTGGACTGTAGACATTGTTCTCAGAAACTGAGGAGCGAAATCATACAGCCTCATTAGTGTTCAGCATATGACTTTGAGCTCACAGTTGCTTACAGACGATTGGGATAGATCGGCGTATGAACTGCATTAAACATTGTGCAGCTTCATGGCATCGCATATATTTAGGAATCAGATAGACAAATGTTTAAGAGCAGTAAATCACACGATTTCTATTAACAAAAATACCTAAGCCATCTGCTCCAAGCTTTTCAAATGGACCAATATGTTTCCAGCGTCATGCTCCAGTATGCTTCACTAATTCACTTGTGGTGCCTCGGGGAGAAATCAATGTTTTTGGGCAGTTACATTTGTGGTCGGTGATTTACTGCCCTAATCCAATGTGTGTGCCCTTTCCCTGCAGACAATGATGAATAAACCTGCCTTGTTACAATCCTGCACTGTATGCTGGAGAGGTGCCAGAAGAAGGAAGAAACCAGAAGCCCCAGAACTCCCTATCAGGGTGGAGCGGATCCTTGCATTCTGTTAAAAGCATGCTGGCTGCATGAAACAAAAATATGCAATATATTAATTTCTGAGCTTTTGGTAGCTATTTTCAAATATGTTCCCGTTGGTGTACATTTAAATATGTATAATGATAATCTTTTTTTCAAAAAGCACTCAACATTGTCCACTTTGAAACGAGAACTTTTGATACTAAAGAAACATATGCGTTGCCTGGTGAAGTGGCTGTACCACTTTCACATCTGCAGTTGTACTTCCGGTGCCTGAACCGAGGACACGTGTGTATGGAAGCATTCCCATCCGCATTAATGCACACACTGAAGAGGGATTTCCGTTTACTTTAAAGATATAAAGACAGTATTCCTTCTCGCCATTTGGTTAGTTTTTGCAGGCTTAAATGTATTGTTTTTTAGAGGGTTGTAAGGGGTGCTCGAACAGGATGTTAGTGTATTTGTTCACCATGATAAGGATTACAGATTTGTCTACGTAGCCTGCAGAGATTACGTAAAGTTACATGCCATGCGTATTTAACAAAGTGCACCTAGTGTTGAAAATCTGAGATAAAAGGTTAAAATAAAAATTTAATATAAAAGATAATGTTGTCAACATTATGTAATAAAACATAATTTTTTGTATGTTTCCTTGTGTGTGTTGTTTGTAAAAGAGTTCGTGATGACATCAAATGTTGGATGAACATTTGACGTTATGTTTTGGGCGTCATTAAGAAAGAAATGCCGGCACCCCGTTCAGGTCTCACCTAAGGACCGCTTTTAGCTTTTGTCTAAGATCTACTGTGTACAATACCAATTCTTGGAGTGCGTGATGTAGATCAACCAATTACTTATCATATATGCCTTTCTTGTTGGTCTCATTTATTTGCTTCTCATTCATTGAGTTCCCGTCCTCTGATGTTTGTACCTACCCTGGAGATGAGCTTTCTCACCACCCTTTCGAGTGGATGACTTGTGACCTACCACTGTTGACATCCGAGGACTACATTTTTTTTATTCCAGAACTCCCTGGCAGTACGTGTGTTTCCTTACTGTCTCTCAGGTGTGCTGACTCTCACCCCCCTTCATATCCCTGCTCCAACCGTGCCCTTTGTGTTGCTCCTCTACCCAGCACCACCATTTCTTCTCCACCCCTTTTACCCCCATTGCTTCTAGCACTCAGTGGTGTTATTGTGCTCACATCCGTGTACCCACAAGCTACTCCACTGCTCTTCACCCCTCCCTAATGTGATTTTGTGTTTTGTAAAATTCTTTTTTTCTTTTTTTTGGAGAGCTAACAGCTGCAGACTGCTACTGGATCACTCCTTTGTTGCTTCTGCTACAGGGGCTCACCTTTTCTTTTGGGTATTTTTTTTATTTATTTACCTCTGTAGATTGATGTTCATCATCTTGTACCAGCAAATCTGATAGAGACTTGTATCTGCAGATTCCTTACTTTAGAATTCCCCTGTGTGAGCTTGGAATCTGGAACTTTTGCTGAGCAATACCTGTGTGCGCGCCTTCAGGTGGCATCATTCGGATCCGCGTGGCGTCGTTGGAGCAGTTTCTGATGTCACGGTCACCTACAAAGACATCACCCAGGTGCACGTACGGCAGTTCTTTTCCTTCTGTGCCGGTTAGCGCAGATCCGGAATCGAGCTACGCTCTGTCTTGTTGGACAGGCCTTTTTCGACCTTTTTGTCAAAGATTTTTTGCTAAGTCTGTGTAGGATGTCATCTAGGAAGACGGGGTTCAAGCTGTGCAGTGCCTTCCACCGCGCCATGTCGGTGACGGACACCAATAAGGTATGTTTCTGGTGTCTGGACCGAGACCACGACTCAGTCATGTTCCGACTGCCAGGCCATAGCTCCAAAAGCTTTGAGGGAGCGGTCCCTGAAGCTCATGGTGGCCCGGCAGTCGACGTCGGTCAGGGCGACTCCTCGGAAGCCACAGTCCTGGTTGAGGAGGAGGTAGCGGGACTGCTCCAGGAGCCCCAAATCCTCTTCATTTAACTCGAGATCCACCGGGCACTCGGGGAAGAGACACAAGAAGAAGAGGTCCAAGCGGACTTAGACTTCACATCGCCCGTCAGCTGACGAGGCGAGTCGGGAACATCAAGGTTTCGAGCATGGTTCCGTGGAACCGATGCCAGGGCTGACTTCGAATCCCCCCCACCCCTCCTTCCTTGAGCCGGAGCGACCGTATTCGAACATGCTGTCCCTGCTGGTGCGTCTTCAGGCCCCGCAGGGTCAGCAGAAGCCCCATCAGGTTCCACGCCTGCGGTTTCAGCCTCAGCGCCAGTGGGGTCTCTTGGATCCGATATCAGATCCGAAATAACACTGAGTCCTCACAGTCGGTCTCCTCAGTCATCGTTCCCAACGTCGACACTCCCTGCGCCAGCCACATCCTCATATCTGATGATCCAAAGCCGGAACAGCGTTGTACGACGCCGATTCTGACGCTGATGACTTCATCAGGGGCTAGATCATTGCCTGAGGCTTATTATGCCCAACCAGGCATTGGTGAGGAATGGGAGGGTACTCAGGACCCTCTTGAGTATGGATTGAAGCAAATGGACTGGTATGAGGAGTTAGGAGAAGCCAGTGGGCTGGACACCTCTCCACATGCTGGCATGCTCTCACCTCCTACCATAGCTACGGAGGAGGGAGCGTCTTATGCTATGGTGGTGCGTAGGGAGGCTACAGTTTTGGACCTAGATCTGCTTAAGATGCCAGTCAGGACTAACCCCCTGACAGAGGTGCTTCAACCGGGGGTTACCACATCGGAACTTATGTTACCCTTTAACCAAGCCCTCACTGTTTTCTTGCTGGCGACGTGGCCCAGACCCAACATAGGGGCTCCTGTAAACAGAACAGTTGGCTGCCATCACTCAGCTCCAAATGATCCTAGCTTCCTCACCCAACACAACACCCCGGAGAGCTTGGTGGTCCAAGCCTCCACTCCCCATGGTGCCTACCTTTCCACTCCCCTGGATAGGGAATCCAAGAGGCTGGACCAACTTGGGAAGAAGATGTTTTCTTCCTCCAGCCTGGCATTGAGGTCCATAAACACCTCATGCCTATTGGGCCATTTTATTTATAGGATACGGTGGCGCAGGTGCTGCCTCAGGTCCCGGAGGGCGTGCAGGACACTCTCACAAGCAGTCAAGGATGGGAGAGATGCAGCCAAGTTTATGATTAGGTGTGGTTTGGACACAACCAACTTGCTGGGTAGAATGATTAAATCGACGGTGGTCCTTTGTAGACACGCCTGGCTTTGTACATCTGGCTTTTTGGGGGATGTCCAGTCAAACCTTATGGACATGCCCTTCCATGGGTCTCACCTTTTTTGGTGAGAAGGCAGACTCTGCGCTGGAGCGTTTCAAGGATTCTCGGACTTCGGCCAGGTCCTTGGGATGACCCCTCACCAACAGTCTGTTTTTCGCCCCTTTCGAGGCTTCAGAAAGGGTGGGGTACCACGCCACCCACAGGCCAGCCACTGTCTACTGTCAGACCAGCATCCAGTGCGGGGACAAGGTTGTTGTACCTTCAGGCCCAGTAGGTCTGGCCTTAAGGTGGTCCCCCACTCAGCCCCCCCCCTTCCACAGCGCCCAAGTCCTCCTAGTGTGATTCTGCAAGACCACACATGTCCAGTTGGAGGGAGGATAACATTTCTCCTTCACTGGTGGTCCATAACATTGGACGTCAATCTCTTCCTCAAAAAGGAGAAATTCAAGATGCTTACTCTGGCTCAGGTCTTGTCTGCTCTAGATCAAGTAAACTGGATGGTAGTGTTGGACTTACAGGATGTATATTTTTACATCCCCATCCTGCCTGCCCACAGGTGCTACTTGAGGTTCAGTGTAGGCCACCACAAGCATTTTCAGTTTACTGTGCTCCCCTTCAGCCTCACCAGTGCCCCTCGTGTGTTCACCAAAGTGATGGCGGTGGTAGCAGCCCATCTGCGCAGGTTAGTGGTATCAGTCTTCCCCTACCTCGACAACTGGCTGTTGAAGGCTCCTTTGCCCCAGGCTGTCATCACCAACCTTCAGACTAAGGCAAACCTCCTGCATTCGCTGGGATTCACTATAAACGTGCCTAAGTCACACCTGACTCCCTCTCAGAAGCTCCCTTTCATCAGAGCTGTTCTGGACACAGTGCAGTTTTGGGCTTATCCTCCCAAGCAACAAGTCCAGGATATTCAAGTTATGATACTGATGTTTCGGCCTCTATCCTGGATTTCAGTGAGACAGACTTTGAGGCTCTCTGGCCTCATGGCCTCCTGCATCCTGTTAGTCAAATACTCCAGATGGCACATGAGGGCTTTGCATGGGGACCTGAAGTTCCAATGGGCACATCATCAGGGGAATCACACCAACATGGTTCAAATCTCAGAGTGAACTGCAAAAGATCTGCAGTGGTGGTTAGTGAACTGTGATTGGGTCAGAGGCAGACTCCTCTCCCTTCCCTAACCAGATCTCAGAGTAGTGATAGATGCGTCACTTCTGGGATGGGGCGGCCATCTGGGGGAGGTGGAGATCAGAGGTCACTGGTCTCCGGCGGAATCCGGGCTCCACATCAACTTGCTGGAGCTTCGGGCGATCCGGCTAGCTTTCAAAGCATTTCTTCCTGTTGTGAAAGGGAAGGTGGTGCAGGTGTTCATGGGCAACACTACCGCAATGTGGTACTGCAACAAGCAGGGCGGTGTGGGGTCGTGGGCCCTTTGTCAAGAGGCTTTACGTCTCTGGACATGGCTGGAACAGCAGGGCATGACCCTGGTGGTTCAACACCTGTCAGGTTCTCTGAACACACGGGCAGACGAGCTCAGCCGAATATGCTTAGAGGATCACGAATGGTGTCTCCATCCGGAGGTGGCGCAAGGACTCTTTCAGCAGTGGGGAGAGCCTTGGTTAGATCTGTTCGCCTCCGTGGAGAACGCGCAATGTCAGCAGTTTTGCACGTTGGAGTTTCCAAGGGGGCTATCGCTAGGTGACGCTTTTCGTCACGAGTGGAGTTCAGGCCTCCTGTACGCCTTTCCGCCTATACCACTTCTGCCCAGAGTTCTCAAGAAAATCAAGAACGGCCGGGCCCAAGTATTCCTAGTGTCTCCGGATTGGGCATGGAGAGTTTGGTATCCAGAGCTTCTCAAAATGAGCATCGGACCTCCAATCAGGCTGCCCCTTCTGTCGCAGCAGCAGGGGAAGGTTCTCCACCAAACCTGTCAACTCTGCGCCTTCATGCGTGGAGACTGAGCGGCGACAGTTGATGGTTTATGACCTCCCTCCCGAGGTCTGTGACGTCATTCTACTAAGTCGATCTATGCCTGCCGTTGGAAATGCTTTGTTTCATATTGTACAGAGAGGTCTATTGATCCTCTTTCTTCTTCTCTAACATCATTTTGTTTATATTGTCTCTTGCCCAGCAGGGTTCCTCCTTGGGGACTCTCAAGGGCTATCTTGCAGCCTTATTGGCTTTTCTTCAGTTGCCCGATTAACCATCTCTGTTTAAATCACCTATAATACAGAGGTTTTTGAAAGGGCTGGTGCATCAGTTCCCGCCTGTGCTTTCGTTATGCCCCAGTGGGATCTTAATTTGGTTCTTACCTTCCTTATGTGTGCTCCCTTCGAGCCCTTGCATAACTGTCCTCTCCGGCTGCTCACTATTAAAACAGCCTTTTTGGTGGCAATTACATCTGCCAGGAGAGTGAGTGAGCTGCAGGCTTTATCTTCAAAGCCACCTTATCTCATGATATATCCTGAAAAGGTAGTGTTAAGAACTCGTGCCTCTTTCCTCCCCAAGGTGGTGACCCCTTTCCATCTGTGTCAAAATATCACCCTGCCCACCTTCTTTGCACCTCCGCATCACTCTAAGGAAGAGGAGTGTCTCCATCGGCTGGACCCCAAAAGAACGTTATCGTTCTACCTTGACCGCACTAAAGAGTTCCGGGTGGACGACCAACTCTTTGTGGGGTACGTTGGTGCAAAGAAGGGTCGGGCGGTGCAGAAACGATCCATTTCGCGCTGGGTCGTTTTCTGTATAAAGATCTGCTACGCTTTGGCAAAGAAGCAGCCTCACGAGGGCTTGAGAGCTAATTCTACTAGGGGGAAAGCTGCTACCACTGCATTAGCACGTGGCGTACCAGTGGTGGGTATCTGTCAGGCTGCAACGTGGGCTTCTTTGCACACGTTTGCAAAACACTACTGCCTGGATAGCCAGGTCAGAAGAGAGGGGCTGTAGGAAGCTAGCTCTGTATGTACTATTTCAAAGTAAGAAATAGCATGCACAGAGTCCAAGTTATGATTTGAAAGTGTGCTGAGGCCTGCTAACCAGGCCCCAGCACCAGTGTTCTTTCCCTAACCTGTACCTTTGTTTCCACAATTGGCACACCCTGGCATCCAGGTAAGTCCCTTGTAACTGGTACCCCTGGTACCAATGGCCCTGATGCCAGGGAAGGTCTCTAAGGGCTGCAGCATGTCATGCCACCCTGGATACCCCTCACTCAGCACAGACACACTGCTTGCCAGCTTGTGTGTGCGGGTGGGGATAAAATGACTCCCTTCAGGGTGCCATGCCAACCTCACACTGCCTATAGGTATAGATAAGTCACCCCTCTAGCAGGCCTTACAGCCCTAAGGCAGGGTGCACTATACCATAGGTGAGGGCATAAGTGCATGAGCACTATGCCCCTACAGTGTCTAAGCAAAACCTTAGACATTGTAAGTGCAGGGTAGCCATAAGAGTAAATGGTCTGGAAGTCTGTCATGCACGAACTCCACAGCACCATAATGGCTACACTGAAAACTGGGAAGTTTGGTATCAAACTTCTCAGCACAATAAATGCACACTGATGCCAGTGTACATTTTATTGTGAAATACACCCCAGAGGGCATCTTAGAGATGCCCCCTGAAACCATACCCGACTACCAGTGTGGGCTGACTAGTTTAGCAGCCTGCCACACACCAGACATGTTGCTGGCCACATGGGGAGAGTGCCTTTGTCACTCTGTGGCTAGTAACAAAGCCTGTACTGGGTGGAGGTGCTTCTCACCTCCCCCTGCAGGAACTGTAACACCTGGCGGTGAGCCTCAAAGGCTCACCCCCTTTGTTACAGCACCCCAGGGCACTCCAGCTAGTGGAGTTGCCCACCCCCTTCGGCCACGGCCCCACTTTTGGCGGCAAGGCCGGAGGAGATAATGAGAAAAACAAGGAGGAGTCACTGGCCAGTCAGGACAGCCCCTAAGGTGTCCTGAGCTGAGGTGACTCTGACTTTTAGAAATCCTCCATCTTGCAGATGGAGGATTCCCCCAATAGGATTAGGGATGTGCCCCCCTCCCCTCAGGGAGGTGGCACAAAGAGGGTGTAGCCACCCTCAGGGCTAGTAGCCATTGGCTTCTAACCCCCCAGACCCAAACACACCCCTAACTCGAGTATTTAGGGGCTCCCAGAACCCAGCAAGATAGATTCCTGCAACCTAAGACGAAGAAGGACTGCTGAGCTGAAAAACCTGCAGAGAAGACGGACACCAAGGGGCATATTTATACTCTGTTTGCGCCGGAATTGCGTCGTTTTTTTTTACGCAAATCCGACGCAAAGCTAACTCCATATTTATACTTTGGCGTTAGACCCGTCTAGCGCCAAAGATCTTGGAGTTTGCGTCATTTTTTAGCATGGACACCTACCTTGCGTTAATGATATGCAAGGTAGGCGTTCCCGTCTAAAAAATGACTCCAAGGCATGTGCGCCTTATTTAAACTCCCGTGCAAAAATAATGCACGGGAGTGGGCGGGTCAAAAAAAATGACGTCCAGCCGCTTTTGCGTCATTTTTTAATGCCTGGTCAGGGCAGGCGTTAACGGACCTGTGGGCTCGGAAGGAGCCCAGAGGTGCCCTCCCATGCCCCCAGGGACACCCCCTGCCACCCTTGCCCACCCCAGGAGGACGCCCAAGGATGGAGGGACCCATCCCAGGGAACTTAAGGTAAGTTCAGGTAAGTAATTTTTTAAAAATTATTTTGTGGCATAGGGGGGCCTGATTTGTGCCCCCCTACATGCCATTATGCCCAATGACCATAAGCTCCCTGGGCATGGCCATTGGGCAAGGGGGCATGACTCCTATCTGCTAAGACAGGAGTCAGTTCAATGGGGGTTGGGAGTAAAAAAAAATGGCGCAAATCGGGTTGAGACCAATATTTTGCCTCAGACCTGACTTACCCCATTTTTTGACGCCCAAGCTCCATTTTCCCCTACGCCGGCGCTGTCTGGTGTGGGTCATTTTTTTTGACGCACACCAGTCCGCAGCACCGGCTAACGTCATTCCATAAATAAGGCGCCCGCATGGTGCTTTGGAATGGCGTTAAAACTTTTGACGCACAACTGTGTTGGCGCAGTTGTGCGTCAAAAAGTATAAATATGGCCCCAACTGCTTTGGCCCCAGCTCTACAGGCCTGTCTCCCCACTTCAAAAGAACTGCTCCAGCGACGCGTTCCACAGGGTCCAGCAACCTCTGAAGCCTCAGGGGACTACCCTGCATCTAAAAGGACCAAGAACTCCTGAGGACAGCGGCTCTGCTCCAAGGAAGAAGCATCTTTTGCAACAAAGAAGCAACTTTGAAAGAACACACGTTTTCCGCCGGAAGCGTGAGACTTTGCACTCTGCACCCGACGCCCCCGGCTCAACTTGTGGAGAACCAACACTACAGGGAGGACTCCCCGGCCACTGCGAGCCTGTGAGTAGCCAGAGTTGACCCCCCTGAGCCCCCACAGCGACGCCTGCAGAGGGAATCCAGAGGCTCCCCCTGACCGTGACTGCCTGCTTCTAAGAACCCGACGCCTGGTAAGGACACTACACCCGCAGCCCCCAAGACCTGAAGGATCCGACCTCCAGTGCAGGAGCGACCCCCAGGTGGCCCTCTCCCTTGCCCAGGTGGTGGCTACCCCGATGAGCCCCCCCCTTGCCTGCCTGCATCACTGAAGAGACCCCTAGGTCTCCCATTGAACTACATTGCAAACCCGACGCCTGTTTGCACACTGCACCCGGCAGCCCCAGTGCCGCTGAGGGTGTACTTTTTGTGCTGATTTGTGTCCCCCCCAGTGCCCTACAAAACCCCCCTGGTCTGCCCTCCAAAGGCTCGGGTACTTACCTGCTGGCAGACTGGAACCGGGGCACCCCCTTCTCCATTGAAGCCTATGCGTTTTGGGCACCACTTTGACCTCTGCACCTGACTGGCCCTGAGCTGCTGGTGTGGTAACTTTAGGGTTGCTCTGAACCCCCAACGGTAGGCTACCTTGGACCCAACTTTGAACCCTGTAGGTGGTTTACTTACCTGCAAAGCTAACAAACACTTACCTCCCCCAGGAACTGTTGAAAATTGCACAGTGTCCAGTTTTAAAATAGCTTATTGCCATTTGTGTGAAAACTGTATATGCTATTTTGCTAATTCAAAGTTCCTAAAGTTCCTAAGTGAAATACCTTGCATGTAAAGTATTGTTTGTAAATCTTGAACCTGTGGTTCTTAAAATAAACTAAGAAAATATACTTGTCTATATAAAAACCTATTGGCCTGGAATTGTCTTTGAGTGTGTGTTACCCATTTATTGCCTGTGTGTGTACAACAAATGCTTAACACTACCCTCTGATAAGCCTACTGCTCGACCACACTACCACAAAATAGAGCGTTAGAATTATCTCTTTTTGCCACTATCTTACCTGTAAGGGGAACCCTTGGACTCTGTGCATGTTATTTCTCACTTTGAAATAGTGCATACAGAGCCAGCTTCCTACAACATCCCATCTCCTTTTGAGCTTTCCAGGGAGCCCCATGATCATGCCTTTCAATGTCTTGTTAAATCTTTCTACAAGACCATTGGTTTGTGGATGGTATGGTGTGGTGAATTTGTAAGTCACCCCACACTCATTCCACATATGCTTTAGGTATGCTGACATGAAGTTGGTACCCCTGTCAGACACCACCTCCTTAGGAAATCCCACTCTGGTAAAGATACCAATGAGTGCTTTTGCTACTGCAGGGGCAGTAGTGGACCTAAGGGGAATTGCTTCAGGGTACCTAGTGGCATGATCCACTACCACTAGGATATACTGGTTCCCTGAGGCTGTGGGAGGTTCAAGTGGACCCACTATGTCCACACCCACTCTTTCAAAGGGGACCCCCACCACTGGGAGTGGAATGAGAGGGGCCTTTGGGTGTCCACCTGTCTTACCACTGGCTTGACAGGTGGCACAGGAGACACCAAACTCCTTGACCTTCTGGGACATGTTGGGCCAGTAGAAATGGTTAACTAACCTTTCCCAAGTCTTGGTTTGTCCCAAATGCCCAGCAAGTAGAATATCATGAGCTAAGGTTAGAATGAACTTCCTAAACTCCTGAGGCACTACCACTCTCCTAGTGGCACCAGGTTTGGGATCTCTTGCCTCAGTGTAAAGGAGTCCAGCTTCCCAATAGACTATGTGTTCCAGTGATTTTTCCTTTGGTCTCTTCAGCAACTTGCTGCCTAAGGCCATCAACAGAGGGACATGTTTCTTGCCTTTTACACAACTGTTACCTTGTGGGTCCCCCTGGGCCTAAGAGTTCAACCTGATAAGGTTACAACTCCATGGGCTCAGTTCCCTCAGAGGGCAGAACTTCTTCCTGGGAAGAGAGGTTCTCTTTCTCTTGTTGTGTTGAAGCTGGTTCCCCAGTCTTCTTTCCTTTTCTCTTGGAGGGTTGGGACATTTTTCCAGGCTCCAACACCACTTTTTCACCCTGAGCCTTGCACTGTGCCCTTGTCTTGACACATACCAGTTCAGGGATACCCAGCATGGCTGCATGGGTTTTGAGTTCTACCTCAGCCCATGCTGAGGACTCCAGGTCATTTCCAAGCAAACAGTCTACAGGGATATTTGAGGAGACCACCACCTGTTTCAGGCCATTGACCCCTCCCCACTCTAAAGTTACCATAGCCATGGGATGTACTTTAGTCTGATTGTCAGCGTTGGTGACTGGATAAGTTTGTCCAGCCAGGTATTGACCAGGGGAAACCAGTTTCTCTGTCACCATGGTGACACTGGCACCTGTATCCCTCAGGCCTTCTACACTAATCCCATTAATTAAGAGTTGCTGCCTGCATTTTTGCATATTAGGGGACCAGACAGCCAGTGTGGCTAAGTCCACCCCACCCTCAGAGACTAATTTAGCTTCAGTGTGAACCCTGATTTGCTCTGGCCACACTGTTGATCCCACCTGGAGACTGGCTATTCCAGTGCTAACTGGAGTAGAGTTTGATGTGGAACCTTTCTTGGGACAGGCCTTGTCTCCAGTTTGGTGTCCCTGCTGATTACAGCTACGATACCAGGCCTTCTTGGGATCAAAGTTTTTACTCTTGTACCCAAAATTGGATTGTGAATAGGCTTTGGGCCCTCCCTCCTGAGCAGGTTTTTGGGGCCCTGTAGAAGACTCTTTACTTTTTCCCTTGGCTGTCTCAACACTCTTCCCCTGGGGAGTCTTTGTGACCCCTTTCCTTTGGCCACCCCCTGTGGAAGTCTTGGTCACCCTAATCTTGACCCAATGGTCCGCCTTCTTTCCCAATTCTTGGGGAGAAATTGGTCCTAGGTCTACCAGATGCTGATGCAGTTTATCATTGAAACAATTACTTAACAGGTGTTCTTTCACAAATAAATTGTACAGCCCATCATACTCATTTACACCACTGCCATGAATCCAACCATCCAGTGCTTTGACTGAGAAGTCAACAAAATAAACCCAGGTCTGGCTCGAGGATTTTTGAGCCCCCCTCAACCTAATCCTGTACTCCTCAGTTGAGAATTCAAAGCCCTCAATCAGGGTAGCCTTCATGAGGTCATAGGATTCTACATCTTTTCCAGAGAGTGTGAGGAGTCTATCCCTACACTTTCCAGTGAACATTTCCCAAAGGAGAGCACCCCAGTGAGACTTGTTTACTTTTCTGGTTGCACAAGCCCTCTTAAAAGCTGTGAACCATTTGGTGATGTCATCACCATCTTCATATTTAGTTACAATCCCTGTAGGGATTTTTAGCATGTCAGGAGAATCTCTGACCCTATTTATGTTGCTGCCACCATTGATGGGACCTAAGCCCATCTCTTGTCTTTTCCTTTCTACGGCTAGGATCTGTCTTTCCAAAGCCAATCTTTTGACCAGCCTGGCTAACAGGAGGTCGTCTTCATTGAGGCTGCCCTCAATGCTTCCAGAGCTGTTGGACTCTCCTGTGAGAGAAGCAGCATCTCTGACTATCACTTCTGGAGTCAGGGTTGGAGGAACCCTGTTCTCCCAAACTAGGGTTGGAGGTGGGAATTCCTCCAACTCACTAGTGTCCCCCTCTGTGAGGCCATCATCAGAGGGGTTGTTTTTAGCAAACTCTGCCAGGAGCTCCTGGAGCTGTACTTCGGTAGGGTTTGAACCAGTCTTTATCTTTTTGATTTTACAAAGAGACCTTAACTCTGACATCCTAAGATGCAGGTAAGGGGTGAGGTTGAGTTCCATCACATTCTCTTCTGTAGTAGACATTTTGTTTCTAAAAGTTGGAATACTTTTTAAGACTCTAAAACTATCTCTAGAACTTAATTCTAACTTTTACAAAACTTTTAAACTCTAAAAGAAATGCTAACAGGGACTAACAAAAGGCCCTAGCAGGACTTTTAAAAATTTAGAAAAATAGCTCTAGTTTCTAATGACAATTTTTGGAATTTAGTTGTGTGATCAGGTATTGGCTGAGTGGTCCAGCAAATGCAAAGTCTTGTACCCCACCGCTGATCCACCAATGTAGGAAGTTGGCTCTGTATGTACTATTTCAAAGTAAGAAATAGCATGCACATAGTCCAAGGGTTCCCCTTAGAGGTAAGATAGTGGCAAAAAGAGATAATTCTAATGCTCTATTTTGTGGTAGTGTGGTCGAGCAGTAGGCTTATCAGAGGGTAGTGTTAAGCATTTGTTGTACACACACCGGTAATAAATGAGGAACACACACTCAAAGACAATTCCAGGCCAATAGGTTTTTATATAGAAAAATATATTTTATTTTAAGAACCACAGGTTCAAGATTTACAATCAATACTTCAAATGAAAGGAACTTCACTTAGGTATCATAGGAACTTTGAATCAGCAAAATAGCATGTACAGTTTTGTCAAAAATGGTAATAAGCTATTTTAAAACTAGACAGTGCAAATTTCAACAGTTCCTGGGGGAGGTAAGTATTTGTTAGTTTTGCAGGTAAGTAAACCACCTACAGGGTTCAAAGTTGGGTCCAAGGTAGCCCACTGTTGGGGGTTCAGGGCAACCCCAAAGTTATCACACCAGCAGCTCAGGGCCGGTCAGGTGCAGAGGTCAAAGTGGTGCCCAAAACGTATAGGGTTCAATGGAGAAGGGGGTGCCCTGGTTCCAGTCTGCCAGCAGGTAAGTACCCGCGACTTCAGAGGGCAGACCAGGGGGGTTTTGTAGGGCACTGGGGGGGACACAAGTCAGCACAAAAAGTACACCCTCAGCAGCACAGGGGTGGCCCGGTGGAGTGTGTAAACAGCCGTCGGGTTTGTAATAGGTTTCAATGGGAGACCCAGGGGTCTCTTCAGCGAAGCAGGCAGGCAAGGGGGGGGGGCTCCTCGGGGTAGCCACCACCTGGGCAAGGGAGAGGGCCACCTGGGGTCGCTCCTGCACTGGAGGCCGGATGAAACATTTTAATCTAAGGTATTTATCCTTTCATATTGTACTTATTTTTTACTTTTGACTGAATACCGAGTAGTACCCTACTTTCACAAATGGATGGATATAAAAAATACTTATAAATTCCCTGAGTGAAATTTGTCATTGATGATGAAATAGCATGCTTTATCAACATTTCTGCATGGAAGACCAACACTAATATACTATATCAGTCAATAAAATGCCATGAATGTCACTATTGCAGAAGCGCTGTGAGCTCTGCTGGGTTCTTCAGTGTTCCAGTTTGAAAGAAATTGGGATTAATAATTGTGGGGGTGCAAGCCCCACTCAAATAATAAATACAATCCTTGTCAGGGTGAACCACAAAAGTCATTAAATTAGCCCGTGCTTTACCCTTTGATAGCATGTCACAAATGCAGTCTGGCTTACCACAGAGGCAAAATGTTAGTATTTATGCAGTACACAAACAATAAAAATTTAACAAGTGAAAAGTCCCAAACCAATGTAATAAAACTGAGTAAAATTTAATAAATAAAATAGAATGTTTTCTTCCAACAGCCTTGCATTGAAGTTGGTTAACACCACATGCCTATTGGGCCGTTTTTCCCACACTTATACGGACGTGGCAAAGTTTACCATAAGGTGTGATTTGGACATGACTGACTCTCTGGATAGTGCGATTTCATCTACAGTGGCTCTTCGACACTACGCCTGGCTACGTACATCTGGCTTTTCAGGGGCTGTTCCTCCGATGCCCTTTGATGGGTCTTGCCTGTTTGGCAAAAAGGCAGACTAGGCGCTGGAGTGCGTTAAGGACTCCTGGGCTAGGGCCAAGTCCTTGGGCCTCTCGGCGACCCCTTGCCAGCAGTCTGTCTCTCGCCACTTTCGTGGCTTCATAAGGGGCACGGCACCATGCCATCCACAGACCAGCCACCATCCTGCTCTAGGCCAATATCTTCTGCGGGGATGCAGTCATGGTGCCTTCAGACACAGAGGATCTGTCCAGAAGTCGTCCACCACTCAGCACCCTACCTCTACAGCGTCCTAGCCCTCCTAGTGTGATTCTGCAAGACCATGTACATCCAGTTGGAGGGAGGATTCAATTTCATCTCTCTCACTGGCTGTCCATAACATTGAACAAGTGGGTCTTGCAGATCATACAGAAGGACTATTCTCTCCCCTTCCATTCCCTGCCCGAATGCCCTCCTCAAAAGAACAGTGCAGGAAAGTGCCTCTTTTGGCATGGTTACCCCCTCCACATTTTGCCCGTTATTGATGCTAACTTGACTGAGTGTGTGCTGGGATCCTGCTAACCAGGCTCCAGCACCAGTGTCTTTCCCTAAACTGTACCATTGTTTCCACAATTGGCACACCCCTGGCCCACAGCTAAGTCCCTTGTAAAAGGTACCAGTGGTACCAAGGGCTCTGTGACCAGGGAGGGTCCGTAATGGCTGCAGCATGTATTGTGCCACCCTAAGGGACCCCTCACCAAACTATGCACACTGCCATTGCAGATTGTGTGTTGGTGGGGAGGAAAAAGGTAAAGTCGACATGGTATCCCTCAAAGGGTGCCATGCCCACAAACCACTGCCTGTGGCATAGGTAAGTGTATCTAACCATAAGACGAACAGAAGCAAAAACCCTCAGATATCCATTTGGATGTCCTGCTTCATCATAGGGTCTGCTCCTCGTCAGACTGGCGCTGCAATGTCTGATGGGCCCCTAAAGGGGGCTTTTTGCCGGAGATCTTATCTGGTTGTGCGTGCCGTTATCCGAGGTCAGTAGAAGTGACTTTAGACCTACTGTCAGGAAGAAAGGATTAACATTGGCTCAAGAACCTCACAAACCCAAATTTATTGATCGTCAAGGGTCTTGGTAATTTTTTTTTTACTGGGGATGGGTAGGAAACAATGTTCCTCCACTCAACTGAAATATAAGGGTGAGAAAGAAAACTTTCTTCAATCACCAAAGGAGGTCAACATGTTTCACGCCTAAGGAGTCCTTACGGATCAGATGGTGTTTCATCAGGACCAAAATCTAACAAATGACTCCTACACTACGCTAAATGCAAAAATGTATACTGAAGAAGTGAAAATAGTTAACATACTCATAGAGCTATGCACCTAATAATCTAGGTAGATGTGTGCCTGTGGAAAATGACAATGAGAAAAAATAACAATGCGTTAGGATAGAAGGCAATTGCCCACTAAACTGCGAAAAAGTGTTGTCCACTCAGTGATATCATGCTGCCATGCTTAGTGTAAAAATAAAGAAACAACTGCTTAACATCCTCTAATTGGGATGGTGCTCCATGGGATAATGCCAACCCAGGACTGACTTTGCCTTTATATAAATGTAAGAAGTGCATTAGTATATTTGTTATGAGAATAGATAACAGGGATGTATAAACAGATGTGTGATGCCTCATGTGATGTCTACACTAGCAGAAGAAAAGAAGCATTCCTCGTGTACATGATGTGGGATAATGGACCCTGGATAATAAATGTTAAGTTATCAATGGACCCAGTGTCATATTCTGCCCCAAACCAGTCACTACGATAGCATTCACAAAAGATAATAGGGGAATATCTATCAAAACCAAAAATGAAAATGTGAGAAAAGTGTTCAATATACACACTACCCTAGGTTTGAAATCACAATCCATGTGGGGTAACAGAACAACCAAGAACTAGTTGCTATAGATAACTCAAAAACCTTTTAGTTAGTCAATATCCCTGTACTTTCAGTCTGAAATACGTTGTGAGGATATATTATCAGACTTGTGTAAAATGATTGTAAAATGTGGTCTGTCAATCATGTTGGGCGTACATACTCACAATTCAGGCTGAGTCCACAGCGAGGAACCTACCCGCCGGCCTCATTTCCCGAATACTGTGGGAAAGGCGCAATTGGTGGTATAAATCCAGATGATGACGATCGGAGTTCCAATCAGGCGGGGGGCAGGCATCATGTAGACATCATCGTTGAGACGTCCTGCCCCTGAAGTCATCAAAATAAAAAGAATACCATTGCCTCATCTCTCTTCATGGGAATGTCTAGTCTGTACAGTCAAAGAAATGGAAGAGGGACCATTGCCTCGTCCCGCTTCGAACAACAAGAAGAAAGAAAACAACGCCTTCACATGGTAATGCGCTTATAGCAAAAATAAACGATGGACCCAAATCTCCTATCACTTGGAAACAACAACTAGGGATTAAAGAAAGACCACAGTTTGATACAGAGGGCATAAAGATAAATGAGGGACCAAGTCCTCGTGAAGCATACAGAAAAAGAAGGTATTGCCTACGTCTAATAATATGGAGAAAGAAAAAACAAAAAAACCCTTGCATTCAAAAAGTAATGTGCTTGTCACAAAAATCAACATAAGGAAACAAGGGACCAAACCCTTGTTTCCCTTGGAAGCATCAACAATGAAAAAGGACCCCAATTCGGTATGAAAGACGGGCCAAAACCTCAGTAAATTTTTTTACTACAACACCTTTGTTGAATTCTTTTGACGAAATCATGGATGCGTCGAGGGATGGTCCCGCAAGACCAGTATCAAGGCCTGTGACTCCTGTCACCAAACGATGTTGGTGACGGATCCGCACCTCATGTGTCTTTGGTGCCTGGAGCACAATCACGACCCGAAGTGAGACTCCGCTCACAGTCTCATTTGAGAGGAAGGTCTCGAGACAGGCCGCAGGTCACCACCACTCTTCTTATGACAGTCATCGGGACACTCGGGTCATAAGAAGAAGAAGCTGAAGAAGAACAACCGCTCTTTGACTTCATCCCGCCGCTCGGATGATGCGGCGCAGGAAGTGTGTCGACCGTCTAGGCCTCCATCCTTGGAGCCTTCATCTGGGTCGGCCCCGTGCTTCCCCAACTTCCTGGGAGCCGGAGCCACCCCTGCCCAGCTCCAAGAATTTTATGAGGTATTGCGCCTCATTTTTGGGCCAACCAACCCACCTTCCGCGCCCTTGGGCACAGGTGAGATGGTGGGGGACCCCTCGGGTTTGAAGTCGTCGGCTTCAGCCACGGCTCCGGAGGGCTCCTCCGGATCCAATCGCGGATCCATCCAGACGCCGGTTGTGCCACAGAGGGACCTTCCCCAGCATCGGGTCAGACGTCAACGCTTCCGATGTTGGTTGGGCCCACAATCGACATTGATCCCATTCTCATACCTGATGACCCGGAGCCGGAATGATGTCAATGAGTTTGGAGGGAACTCTGGACCCTCTAGAATACCAGAATACCAAATGGACTGGGTGCAGGATGTGGGTGATGCCAGTGGTCTAGACATCTCCCCTGACACTGGTATGCTCTCTCCTCCTACCATGGCTACGGAAGAGGGTGCTTCATACTTCATGGTGGTGAGAAGGACCGCTGAAGTCTTGGACCTCGAGCAACCTTCTGTGGAGGTTAGGCCTAATATCCTAACCAACGTGCTTCAGCCTGGGTCTTCCTCATCAGAACCCCTTCTTCCCTTTAATGAGGCACTGACGGACGTACTTTTGGGTACTTGGTCCAGACTCAGCACATGGCCTCCTGTGAATAGGACGATTGCCCGCCATCGGCCTGCGCCGACAGACCCAAAATTCCTCACCCAACACCCCACGCCTCAGAGCCTTGTCATCCAGGCTTACTCTTAATCTGGTGCATTCCCTGCCACACCCCTGGATAGGGAATCAAAAAGACTGGACAACTTGGGAAGAAGTTGTTTTCTGCCAACAGTCTAGCGCTGCGCTCCGTGAACATTGCATGTCTTTTGGGCCACTATTCCCATGCTCTCTGGGATACGGTCGCGCTAGTGCTGCCTAGAGTTCCGGAGGAGGCCCAGACTATCGTTTCCCAAGCCGTAACAGATGGGAAGGACGCAGCGAAGTTCATGATTCGTTGTGGACTGGATACGACCAACTCTCTGGGCAGATCGGTTGAATCGACGGTGGCATTGAGACGCCATGCCTGGCTGAGAACATCTGGCTTCTCAGGGGATGTCCAGCAATCCTTGAAGGACATGCCCTTTGATGGCACACGTCTCTTTGGAGACAAGGCGGACTTAGTGCTCAAGCACTTCAAGGATTCCCGAGCCACTGCCCGGTCTCTTGGCTTCGCGCCTGCTCCTAGACACTGGGCGCAGCATCAGGGAAATCTCTCCAACATGGTTCAGATCTCAGAGTGAACTGCAAAAGAACTGCACTGGTGGTTAAAGAACCATGATTAGGTCCAAGGCAGACTTCTCTCCCTTCCCCTATCAGATTTCACTGTAGTGACAGATGCATCACTTCTGGGATGGGGTGGCCATCTGGGAGAGGTGGAGATCAGGGGTCTCTGGTCTCCAGTGGAATCCGGATTCCATATCATCTTACTGGAGCTCTGGACGATCGAGCTAGCATTGAAGGCATTTCTTCCAGCTGTCAGAGGGAAGATAGTGCAGGTGTTCATGGACAGCACCACCGCAATGTGGTACTGCAACAAGCACGGTGGTGGACTCTTTGTCAAGAGGCCTTGTGCCTCTCTACCTGGCTGGAACAGCAGGGCATAACCCTGGTGGTTCAACACCTGGCAGGTTCTCTGAATGCCAGGGCCGTCAATGCCTAGCGGATCACAAGTGGTCTCTCCATCCGGAGGTAGCACAAAGACTCTTTCAGCAGTGGGGAGAGCCTTGATTAGATCTGTTAATCACCGAAGAGAACGTGCAATGTCAGCAGTATTGCTTGTTGGAGTTTCCAAGGTGGCACTCACTCGGAGACACTTTTCATCGTGAGTGGAGCTCAGGCCTCTTGTACTCCTTTCCGCCCGTAACACTTTAGCCCAGAGTTCTCAAGAAGATCAGGCATGACCGGGACGAAGTAATCCTGGTGGCTCCAGAATGAGCACGGACAGTCTGGTATCCCGAGCTTCTGAAAATGAGCATCAGCCCTCCAATCAGGCTGCCACTTTGGGAAGATATTCTGTCACAGCAGCAGGTGAAGATTCTCCACCCGAACTGGTCAACTCTGCGCCTTCTTGCGGGGAGAGTGAGCGGCAGTAGTTGACAGACTTCGACCTTCCTCCTGAAGTCTGTAAAGGTAAAATGGCAGCCAGGTGTCCCTCCACCAAGACGGTATATGCCTGCCTTTTGAAACGCTTTGTATATTATTGTAATTATTGTATCTTCTTTCTGCTATCCCCTCTGATGTCCTTCTCTTTATCCTGTCCCTTGCACAGCAGGGCTCTGCATTGGGGACACTCAAGGGATATCTTTCTGCCTTACAGGTTTTTCTTCAGCTGCCCGATCAGCCTTCTTTATTCAAATCTCCCATTGTGAATAGATTCCTTAAAGGGCTTGTACATCTGTTTCCTCGTTCGCCCTTTATCATGCCTCAGTGGGACTTAAATCTAGTTCTCACCTATCTTATGTGTGCTCCCCTTGAGCCACTGCACAACTGTCTCCTCGGGCTGCTCACCATCAAGACAGCCTTCTTAATGGCAATAACATCTGCCAGGAGGGTAAGTCAGATGCAGGCTCTTTCCTCTAAACCTCAGTATCTCACCATGTTTTCACAACAGAGAAGTACTTTGCACTCATGCCCCTTTTCTCCCTAAGGTGGCAACCCCATTTCACCTGGGTCAGAATATCATCCTGCCCACCTTCTTTGCTCCACCGCATCCCTCTAAGGAAGTGGAGCGACTCCATCGACTGCACCCAAAAAGAGCGTTGTTGTTCTGCCTTACCCGCATGTAGGAGGCTGGCCTGATCTGTGTTGCATACCTATGATGTTGGCACCTCATACCAGCTCTAGGCAACTCTTATTAGTGACTGTTAGAGTGTCTAGGAAGCCAGGGCTCTCTAGTGGTAGCTGTGGTGAGCATCCAAGACTTATCTAGGAGGAGTGCAAAGCACTTGCAATACCATAGTAGTTACACAGTAACTTATCACACATGACAGGAACCACACAGTGTTGCAAAAATAAAGGTACTTTTTTACAGGCACACTGATATAGATTACTATAGGTAATCCCCACTTTCTGGAGGTAGAACACACAAAATACACAAAGGTAAGTAATAAGGATCAGCACAAAAATATTAGAAATAGCAAGGGACCTACAGGGGGACCAAACCATATGCTTAAATAGTGGAATACGAGAATGGGTCCCCCACCAAAGGGTATGGAGCAGTTAGCCATGGGCTGGGAGACTATGGAACCCCTAGAGGTGAGTATCTAGAAGACCCCCAGCAACCAGGAGAGCAGAGGTAAGTTACCTTGTCGTCCAATAGGCTAACATGGGGACTTGAAATTGGAATAATGGAAGAACAGAACCAGGCCGGTGGAACCCAATGGTGGATGCAGGATGAAGAGGACCTGTAGAAGAATGGAACAGAGTCCAGTCCATGCAGGAGTGACAAGGGGGGCAGTGGAGCCAATGCCTACCCTTCCGTGGGTGAAGATGCAGGTCGACGGTGGTGGATGAAGTCCAGCTGCGGAGTTCAGGAGCTGCAGAGGAGTCCCTGAAGTCACCTAATAGCTGTCCCTTGACCATCCCCGGATTGCCGATAGGTCAGAGGCCAAGAGGACCACCCACAAGCACGAGCAAATTGGAGCTGAAGAAGATTTGCAGAGTGGAAGAGAACCAGCAAGATCCAGGGGACTCGACCCTTGGAGGGGAGTCCACGCTGAACTTAAGAAGACAGAAGAGCCAGCATAAGCAGTCCGAGCTCCCACGAGCAACCTATTGACAGCAGGCACAGTAAGTCGCAGTGAGGCTCAGTCAGCACACCTGAAGAGGAGTGCCACGTCACTGGAGCAGCAGAGATGAGACTGTCCTTGCAGAGGTAGAGTGCTGGGGGCCAGGGCTACTCGGAGCCTGAATATCCCTTGGAGCAGGAGTCAACAAGCCTTGGTTGCTACAACAGTCGTGGTGCACAGCCATTCTGTCCTGGAGGAAGAGGCAAGGACTCACTGTCTCCCAAGTTTGACAGAAGGAGCCAGTGGACCCTTCAGAACCACCACCTGTATTGGAGAATCTTCGCAGGTCCAGAGGACAGCAGATCTCAGCAGCCGGATGTTGTTGCCTTAGGGGCATGCAGATTCAGGGGAGTGACTCCTTCACTCCAAAGGAGATTTCTTCTTGCTTCTTTGGTGCACCTGAAGTCTTGCTGACCCCAGATGATGCACAGCCATGGAAATGCTGCAAGCTGCTGACAGGAGCTGCGGAAACAATGTTGCAAGGAGAGATTGTCTCAGTGTTGCAGTCTTGTTCAGTTCCTGTGGACTCCAGCAGTGGTTCCGGTGGACAGGAGCAGAGGAGGTCGCTGTAGAGATGTCCTGGTGGAGTCTTGCATGCCGAATCTGGGGAACCACCCACAAGGAAGTCCCTAAATAGTCCAAAAAGGGGCTTGGTCACTTTGAAAGGTGACCACCTAACAGAGGGGGCGTAAGAAAAGTGCCCTTGTTGGCATAGTTTACCCCCCACACACTTTGTGCCTGATATTGATGCCAACTTGACTGAGTGTGCGCTGGGATCCTGCCAACCAGGCCCCACCACCAGTGTTCTTTCCCAAAAACTATACCATTGTGCCCACAATTGGCATACAGTTAAGTCCCTTGTAAAAGGTACCCATAGTATAACCAAGAGCCCTGTGGACAGTGAAGGTCCCCAAGGGCTGCAGCATGTATTATGCTACCTTGGGGGACGGACCCCTCACCAAGCACATGCACACTGCCATTGCAGCTTATGGGTGCTGGTGTGCAGAAAAAGACAAAGTCGACATGGCACCCCTCTAGGAGGCCTTACAGCCCTAAGGCAGAATGCACGAGGTGAGGGCGTAGCTGCACGAGCAATATGTCCCTACAGTGTCTAATTGTACGTGTCTAATTGTAAGTGCGGTGTAGCCATATTGAGTATATGGGCTGGGAGTTTGTCGAACTCCACAGCTCCATAATGGCTTCACTGAAATAGGAAGAAGATAAGTTGCTTAGCCTGTGGAAGAAAGTATCAAAGAGATCCAAGACAGATATTTGTGACAGGCTAAGCGACTTATCTTCTTCCTTTTTCACAACTATATTCAACTCACGGGGTACATTCAGGTATCTTTTCTATCTACACCACATTGCTGTGCATGCACAACTAAATTTACTTGCTCTGAGATTACTGTCATTACTGATCGCACCATTACACATATTTAACAGCCTTGAAAAAGCCCCAGGTGAATCCACCATAGGGGGCGAAGCACGTGTTGGCTGTCCGTTCAAAAGTCTACAAATCTTTGTTCAAAAAGGACATCAACAAATGTCCTTGATCCTCTGGCCAAATGGGCACCAATAAACACGCTCGGATTCATCATCTTGACTCAGAGTACTAATTTCATATTACAAATCACAAGTTGCAAGCTTGAAATCTCATACTTAGACATAAAAGCAAGTTTTCAACTTTTTATTATCTCACTTTATAATACTTATAAACTCTTAGAGTTTGTTTTACCTTGAATTCTTCGTTAAATCACAACTATCTCACATCATTATCAATTTATTAGAATTGGTTAAATTTACTTGCTTCTCGTATTTATGATTATTTCTCCTTTTCCATTTACTTTCGGTTTCACTTCTGGCTTTATGTGAATATCATGAACATTATAACGATCATTGGTATATAATTATTGTTCATTATGACGTTGCCTTAATGCTTTGACTCTTCACAAAAGTTCACTTTCAGTTTAGTTTCCTGTTTTAGGTGAACATCATTAATAGTATGACAATCATCAGTAAATAAATATTGTTTGTTACAACATTGATTTCACTGGTTTAACACTTGGCAAAAGTTCACTTTCAATTTCATTTCTCGCTTTATGACAACATCATGAAATTACAACAATCATTATTATATCAATATTATTCGTTACAACATGGATTTCACTGGTTTAACACTTGACAAAAGTTCAATTTCGATTTTGTTTCTTGCTTTATGAGAATATCACGAAATTACGACAATCATCGGTATATCAATATTGTTCGTTACAACGTTGATTATACTGGTTTAACACTTGACCAAAGTTCACTGGGCAGTTCGCCCTACTATTGAAACTCAAAAAACAAACCTTAAAAGCTTGAACTTGCTGCTGGATTACCGTTCTTTCAATCCTATAAATAACCGTTGATCCCCTACCTGACATTGACTGAAAACATTGGGGGGATTCAGCTTTTTGAACATGAAATGACACGCTGACTCTCTGGGTACTGGGAAAGAAGAGCATCTCCAGGAAAACGAGCACAATCAGAGACAACACCAGGCCTCCGTCTCCACCTCGAATAACCTGCACGTGTGTGTGTTGGGCGGGGCTGCTTATGTAGCCTCAGAGACTGCTGTGAAAGCTACTATGGAAACTGAGAAAGGACACGAGAATTACTGTAAAATTAAAAAAGCCTTGACAAATGCAATCGATTGCTGCAGTCGAACTGGGAAAAGACACTATCAACATTGTAATGAACATTAGCCCATGAACATGACCATGTCAAATCGAGCCTGTAACACAGCTAACACTTACTGCCAATGACCTGTAATGTACACTCCCACTGGAGTGCACCAGAATCAAATCATGGCTGTTAGCTTGCTTAAAATGAAAGTGGAAGAAACGTGACACATAATGAGCAGCTCAGAGGACATGGTGGTGGAATTCAACCACACCCCTTACCTCCATCTTAGGATGAGAGAGCTAAGGAACCTTTCCAGCCTCAGAAAAATTTAAACTGGTTCCAACCCTACCAAGATGCAGTTCCAGGAGCTCTTGGCAGAGTATGCAAAGGCCCACCCTGTTCATAGGGAAGAGGAAGATGAACTCCCCCCTCCTTGCCTAACTATGGAGATCAGGGCCCCAAAGCCCCTATCCCAAAGGATAGTGCTCACAGGACCTGGATCTTCCACAGGGGAGTCCAGTTCTTTTGGGAACATTGAGGGCAGCCTTAATGAAGAGGACCTCCTTTTAGCAAGGATGGCCACAAGATTAGCTTTGGAGCAATGGCTCCTAGTTATAGAGAGAGAGAGAGCAGCAATAGGCTTAGCACACATTAATGGTGGCAACAACCTCAATAGGGTCAGAGAGCATTCTGGTGTCCTACAAATCCCCAAACGGATTGTCTCTAAATATGAAGAATGTAATGATATCACCAAGTGGTTCACAGCTTTTGAGAGACCTTGTGCAACCACAAAACTAAACAAATCTCATTGGGGAGCTCTCCTTTGGAAACTGTTTACTGGTAAGTGTAGGGATAGGCTCCCCACACTCACTTGTGCAGATGCTGAATCCTTTGACCAGATGAAGGCTACTCTGATTGAGGGCATTAGATTCACCACTGGGGAATATAGATTTAGGTTCAGTGGGGCTCACAAAACCTCGAGCCAGTCCTTGGTTGATGACTACTCAGTGAAAACACTACATGGTTGGATAACTGGCAGTGGAGCGCATTACTATGATGGGCTTTATAATTTATTTATGAAAGAACATCTTTTAAGTAACCCCTTCAATTACAAGTTGCATCAATATCTTATAGACCTAGGTCCAATTTCTCCCCAAGAATTGGGAAAGAAGGCAGACCATTGGGTCAACACTAGGGTGACAAAGACTTCCACTGGGGGTGACCAAAAGAAATAAGTTACAAAGCCTCACCAGGGGAAGGGTGGTGAGACACCCAAGGATAAAAGCAAAGAGTCTTCACGAGGGCCCCAAAACCCTACACAGATGGATGGGTTCCTAGCCTCTCCACAATCCTCAAATGGGTACAAGGGTAAAAACTGTGATCCCCAAAAGGCCTGGTGTCATGACTGTAAACAGCAGGGACACCAAACTGGAGACTTGGCCTGTCCCAAAAACAATCCCCCTAGCACTGCTCCAGTTAGTACTGGTATAGCCAGTCTCCAGGTGGGATTAACAGTGTGCCCAGAGCAAATCAGGGTTCACACTGAAGCTACGTTAGTCTCTGAGGATAGGGTAGATGTTGCCACACTTGCTCTGTGGCCCCCCTAACATGCAAAAATACAGGCAGCACCTCTTAATTATTGGGACAAAGGTAGAAGCCCTGAGGGATACAGGCGGCAGTGTCACAATGGTGACAGAGAAACTGGTTTCGCCAGGACAGTATTTGGCTGGACAAACCTATCCAGTTACCAGTGCTGACAATGTAACTAAGATCCATCCCATGGCTATGGTGACCTTAGAATTGGGAGGGGTTACTGGCCTGAAACAACTAGTGGTGTCTTCTGCAATCCCAGTGGAATGCTTGCTAGGGAATGATCTGGAGTCCTCAGCTTGTCCGAGGTAGAGCTCAAAACCCATGAAGCCATGCTGGGAATCCCTAAACTGGTATATGTACACACAAGAGCACAGAGTTGAGCACAGGGTGAAAAAGAAGTGTTGGAGCCTGGAAAAATGGCCCAACATTTCACGACAAAGGGCAGGAAGACTGGGGACCAGCTTCTGAGCAGCAAAAGAAACAAGACCTGTCTTCTGAGGAAGATATTTTATCCTCTGAGGGAACTGAGTCCATGGAGCTGGATCCTTGTCAGGTAGAGGTCTTGGGCCCATGGGGACCCTTAATGGAACAGCTCTGCCAAGGACAAAAGACTTGTCCCACTCTTGAAAGCCTGAGGCATCAAGCAGCTGCACAGGAAAATTGAGATGTCAGTGGCTCCCACAGGGTCTATTGGGAAGATGGACTCCTATACACGGAGGCCAGAGACCCCAACTCTGGTGCTACCAGGAGAGTGGTAGCACCTCAGCAGTTTAGGGAGTTTATCCTAACTTTGGCCCAAAAAATCCCCCTAGCTGGGCATCTGGGACAAACAAAAACGTGGAATAGGCTTGTCAGACATTTCTATTGGCCAAATATGTCCCAGAAGGTGAAGGAGTTTTCTAACTCCTGTGTCACCTGCCGAGCCAGTGGGAAGGCAGGTGGCCACCCAAAGGCCTCCCACATTCCACTTCCTGTGGTGGGAGTGCACTTTGAAAGGGTTGGTGTGGCTCTGAGTTCCTTTCCCTGCATGCTTTGCTCAATACCTTTCTATACTATGGCTATTTTTCCATCCACCTGAATGTGGTCTTTCCAAATCCAAGATGGTGTCTTTAATATTTTCTGTATGTCACTTCCTGTTTTTCAGTATATTAGCGCAAGTTGGTTTTCTGTTCCTTGCGTTGCAAACACTTTCTTCGTGGTTGTGCTTCTCGCTCCTGTATCCTGTGATTTTGGATTTCTCCTGTTCTTTTTCTGCCTGCAGTTTGTTCCAGTTCTTTTGTGCTTTTGTTCTTCTTTTCCCAGGAGTCCTTGATTCAGAGGTTTTTCCCACGTTGGGTTTTTTCCTCTGGGACTCCTTCTGGAAGTTACGGCCCGCTTGGTGTTTTATTATCAGCAGAATCGCGGCTACTGGAAAGGGTCGGCCCTACCTTGGTCAATCCAGAACAAGCAAGAAACCAAGTGGTGCCCAGAACCTGGCTGATTATAGCAGAAAGAAGCACTCAAGTCGTGACAGTGGTTACCACTGACATTTCCTATCGCCTCCTGAGCTGTCTTAGTCCTTCAAGAGTGGGGCACTCTCTTTGCCCCTGGCACAGATCTTCACTAGAGGGTTCCCTGAGGCCCAAGAGCTCTGGGTGATAAGGCCCAAGCTCCTCAGGCTCAGTTCCCTCCCAGCTGGGTGACTCTTCGCCCTGAGGGAGATCTGCTTGGAAGCTTGCCCCCCAAGTTTCCTGTCCTTTCTCTTGGGAGGCAAATCCACTATTTCAGGTTCCAGCTCTCCTTCTCCCCTCTGAAGTTTGCTCTGTACCCTAGTCTTGACACATGCCCAATCAGGGATATCTAGCATTCCTGCATGGGTCTTTAGCTCTACCTCAGCCCAGGGGGAATGCTCCAGGTCATTTCCAAGCAGGTAGTCTACAGGGATGGATGAGGACACAACCACTTCTTTCTTCTCTGCTACTCCTCCCCATTCAAAGTTTACCATAGTCATGGGGTGGAACTTGGTCTCATTGTCAGCATTGGTGACAGGATAAGACCTCCCTACCAGGAACTGAATTGAGGCGACCAGGTGCTAATATACCATGGTGATACTAACCCCTGTATCCCTCAAGGCTTCTGTTTTCTCCCCGTTAATCACAGGGTACTGCCTGTATTTTTTCATTTTACATGGCCAGGCAGCACAGGATAAATCTACCCCACCCTCAGTGACTCATGTTGCCTCTGTGGGGACACTGACATGGTCAGGCCACACCTCTGACCCCATCTGGATATTGGCAACTGCATTTACTGCAGGTTGACTAGAGGTGTCGCGTGGGCTCTCATTATTCTAAATGAGACTACTGGATTTCTAGGTAGCAGGATCTATAACGGTGTGGAGGACTGAGTCTGACCCACGTGTAAAGAACTCTGTCACCCTAAATCCGGTTTTTGCTCCGGCTAACTAGCAGTGCCTCATTTCTCCCATGTGGAAGGAATGATTTGGCAGCCGAGCGCATGACATCTTGGGAACTTCTCAGGGAAGTCGTGGTTACTCAGATCCAAACCAACTCTCTTATATCCAATATGATCTCATATACAAATGACAAAGACAGTATAAGTTTTATATAATGTTTTAATAAAACGACTGTATTTTAGATATTAAGGCGTGAGCCGCAATAACCAGAACGATACAACACAGTAGGATTGTAATAGTTACCAGGAGAGTAAAACATAAAAACAAAGCTATCATATTGTCTAACAGTTTCTACTCTCCCTCTGCTTGTTCTTATTTAGAGCACAGCATGTTAAGCTTCTAGCTTGCCTATTAGAATCACTGTGGAGACATCAGCCCTCATACCTGAGCAAAGACCTGTGATCTTGGGTCAGCATCTGCAACGAGGCAGTCAGCGTCAAGTTGTGGTTCCCTGGTCGGAATCTCCCTCTTGCGTGTATTGGGACAAGGAAGTGATTTTATAACTAACATGTCATCGTGATCACAAAATGTCCCTACGCAGGAATGCCAAGTCTAAACTCTTACCACGTCTATTGGCAATGTACCAGACTGTATCCTTGACTGAAGCACAGAGTAAATATGTTATGGAGAACTCCAGTGCTGAAGTAGGCAAAACAGTGTGATATGAATAAAAAACAACACCGTAGAACTGGCTATTTGAAAAATAACAGTACGAAGCCTAATAAAAAGCATGTAGAGCAAAGTACACAGAGGCTCTAAGCTGTCAGCAAATGAATAAAATATATTCAGGGCAAAGTGCACAAAGGCCTAAAGCCTGAAGCTAAAGCGCAATGAATACGTAAAACTAACCACACTACACCCTCCCCTTGTCGGTAGCAAGTGGTTCCAATAATATAAAAGGATGCCCTAAATATAAACAATACCTAAAAAAAATTATTTCGACAAGGTGAGAAGACAACAAAGTCATAAATTTAGGTAACATGTGAACATAAAGCCAAATTCAATATAGCGTCAATTTCGTAAAAAATCCAATCGTCAGATAGAAGCAATAGAACGCAGGAGTTCCTCCACTTCGATATATGTCAATATCGGAAGATCCACGCCACAAAGTACCATGGAGCAGGTGTGATCCAAAGCCCCAAAACCATTCAGGGCGGCACCCCGTGCAGGGCCTATGAAAGAGACAATACCATCTTCCTCCAGGAAGGGACTCTCATAAACTGCCTCACGAAGCAAACGTATCCGTAGTGCACAAGTCTGGGAATGAGCCCTAATCGGGAACATCAACAGATCAGTATCGACCATTGGAGGGCGCTGCAATGAGAGACAGAGAGCCAGTGCATGTTCAAACGAGCACCAAAGGCATCGAAACACGGGTTGCACACAATCCAAAACCGGTCTGAATGACAGAGACCAGTCGCACTCCAAATGTCCCAGGAGTGTCGCTCCAAAATGCTGCATCATGCGTTCACGACACAGCTGTGCTGATGGGAGCAGCAATACAGGATCTCGTCGTGACGGGACAGCCATTGCGAAAAAATAGCAACAACAGCAAGACTCCAGCCAATAAAGCCAAAGTAATCGGGAAACCCCCAAAAATGCTTCCGAAAATAGAATGTATAGCCGAAGGTATCAAACCGAATATGGAAGAGAAGGTATGAGCAAAACCAACACCAACGACTTTGAAAAAATGTGTAATACCAGCAGTGCTGGATGCATTAAATATACGTCCCACAAGTTCACTGAAGTGATTTGGAAAGTTAGTATTCAAAAGGGACTGTATCTCCGCCGATGACCTTGCCACCTGAAGTGCGTAGGTTTCGCTAGCAGATGTAAGGGCCACATGCTTTTGAAACAATAAAGCTTTTAACCGACTCAACTTGTCGAAATCAACCTTGGAAGTAGCAATATGAGGCCAGATCTCCGCTACCTCCCTAAATTGAGTGGGGGGAAACAACACATTCCCGCAGCACGTAACGGCCTTGTTGACAACGACGATGTAAACTATTCCGGCACGCATGCCACAGCAGCGTTCGCTGTTAAGAACAATGTAACTGCCGTTAGAAAGCACCTGGAAAGTGTTTTTAATAACCGGGACTGGAACTCCCTTCAGATAACAAGCTAAGTTAGCAATCGAAGCGTTACACGCCCCGTGCAAGGACAGCTGTTTACAAACCATTGAATGGCTGACAGAAGCTTCGCATTCGCTGCCGCTAAGAAAAACCTCCTTCAAACCATTAACACATCTGTACTGAAAGGGAAGGTCCCACACCTCGTGTATGTAACTGTCTCCCAATAGTTCATATCTACCCACCGGAATGTGCTTCAAACACGAAGTAAATTGCAAAGTAGAGATAGGCAAATTAATAACCCCATGGATCAACCATTCAGCTGACGGAATCTCAGCTACCGTGAAAGGCAGTTTCTCTAATTTCTCAATATTTAACATAACATATGTCGCTTCCTTTTTAGCCATCAGTTGTTGTTGACGAGTCAAATTAAAAGAGATAAAGATCTCTCTGGCACGAACGTGCTGCCATGGAACGCGACCCGCCTTCAAGGTCTGAAGAGTCCAACCCAGCTGCATGATGGACCGCGTCTGACTCTGCCCATGATATAAAGAAGACATGTCCGATTTAATAATGTCAATGGCAGAGGAAACAATGCTGTCAATCGTGTAAACACGTTCAGAAAGGGTATGCATGCCATTATCAACAACAGACAAAGTCTGCATCAGATTTTCTTGATCAATCTGCCTCAACCGGGCTGCAGCCTCTTGTTGTGAAAGCTTCCAAATCTCATTATAAACCTCGTATAAGAACCTTTTCTTCCGTGGTACTTTGGGACCTGACAAAAAATCTTGTAAATCAGTATTATTAGACAGTAACATGAGATGTGACTTCTCCAGCGTGGATGACTTCAACCATTGCTGACAAAGCTTCCCCACACTGTATGTAGTTATAATATCAGCATGTTCTGGTGAAACGTAACGAGGGTCTGCCCTACTAGTCCTGAACCCCCCTGAAGAGGTGACAAAACGTTGATGACACATATTAGTGTCTACAGGCCATAATAACCACCCGCCTGGATGTAACGATGAAGTGTTAAGCGTACCATTCTGGACCCAATGTGTAAAGTCACTGAAAGTAGCATTCACATAGTGCTGCCAATTTTTTTATTTAAAAGGGACAGGTATACTAGGCAAAGTCAACTCCCTAATCGTCGCTAAGCCCAAACAGCTAGTCTGTTGTACTGTGTCATTGAGGAAAATCATCTGCACGGGGATAATACATGCTCTAAATAACGTGTCCCTGCCTTGCATTTGCCAATTTTTCGTACCCCAAACACTTTTCAAGTCAACAGTTTTGAACCAGTTTTGAACCAGTATTCATATCCCTCGACCGACAGTTTAGATACAAACAAATTGGAATACAGTAATTTAGTATCGGTCAATAACATTTGCTTATTAGAATACGGTGTAACTCTAAAATAGTAGGACCTAGCATTACGTGGATCATGCCCAGCAAAATATGCAAATTTTTCATAATACGTTTTTGAACTCCCTTGTGGAGGAGTCGAGCAATGTTCCCATTGCACATAATTAAACATGGGCTCAGGGCTACTAGCTTTATGAATAAAGTGGTGTCCATAATAGTTGTAACAAAACATGTCAACATGATTATCTCTAAACTGGTAAGCATCTTCATCGTCATAGACAGTATAATATTGCAAATCCGTTAGCATAGAATCTACTGTCTTCACATCCCAATCATCAGAAACAATGCCAGGTATAACAATATCATTCATTGATAATTTGAGGACATACGGTATTTGAATCAATTCAGTGGGACCATATATATCAAACATTACTTTATCCCACACAATTCCATCCGGAACTGGTATAGCAGAAATGTTCACTGTGGACAAGTCTCTTCGAACCATATGAGACGAAAAATGCGGTTTTAACACAGTCTCCACGTGCTCAATGTCAGATCGATCAGGAAGAAAATGACCATGTATTATCAGAAAAAAAGTAACCACAAATCCCAACCATAATAAAATAGTCATCACGGCCAAAAACAGCCAAAAATAGTTCCAAGGAAAAACAAAATATGTTCGTTTAAGCCATCCCAGCAGCCGTCGTGGACCGTGGACAGAAGACATCGAGGACGAGGAGCCGGACCCATCATTATCAGCGTCGTTGAAGCAGCCAGAAGCAGTTCTAGCAAAAGGTGCAACTGTGAACGAAGAAGCAGATGGAGGCTCTCGCCGTGGCACGCTATAAACCACATGTTCAGAAACGTCAGTAGAACGTACAGCAATTTGATCACAAGATTCCATATTAATCGCCGTCGGTGGAACAATCGCAAGATCATCATCCACCCTCCCCAAGCTCGGAGAGGAAACAGTGTCAGTGAAAATCACCTGCAGCGGGACCTCTTCCCCAGTAGTGAGAGGGATTCCGGAACTACTGGGTGTCCCTCTTGGTCTGCTGTGCAGAATCGGCCACATGTTGTAACTTGACATTATCAATGGAAACAAAGCGATTTCCTTTGGCCCCTCGCAGCGGCGGTAAAATCACAGTTCTCGTGCCGCTTACCCCTAACACAGGGACAGGTTCTCGATAAGAAGGACCAAATTCTTTTTTAACTGCAACCTTTTCACGCACTAGATCCCCAATCCTGGGTATCCAACCAGTAGGTGTTACTGGCTCATCCTTAATTCCTGAGGAGGCAGCACTGGCAGAAGAGTTATCTTCACGGAATTGTTGTAAATCCTGCAAAACAGTGACACGATCATTTATGTCAAAGGGCGTATCTGCCGCCTCCACACCAGGACCATCTAGATCAGGAACATACATTTGTGTTCCAAACAGGCACTCATATGAAGTACGACCTCCCAGTGACCTTCTAGGCAAGTTATTAAGTGCTCTCTGTACTCCATATAGGTGGGCTAGCCAACCACGACCCGTACCTATAACTCTGGCCGTTAAGGACTGCTTTAAATCACGGTTTAAACGCTCCACAACAGAATTTCCCTCAGGATGAAATGGAGACGAGAATTGGAGTTGGACCCCCAACGAAGCCATGGTGTCCCTGAATGCCTTAGAGGCAAAAGCAGGGCCCTGGTCCGATGAAAAGCCGCAACTGCAAATATATCGACAAAGATGCGCAAATCTTTAATAACAGTGCGAGCGTCAGCCGAGCGTTGTGGCCATACCCATACAAATCTGGAGCACGAATCTACAGCAACCAATATATATTTGTATGCACTATCTGGCGTCAGCGGACCACAATGATCCAAGTACACACACTGTAATGGTTTATTTGAAATCAGAAGGGGCGTCTGCTGCGGGCGTCTAGCCGACGACGCTTTAATTTGTTGACAAACGTCACAACAAAGGACATATTGCTTCGTCTCTTTATAGAGACCAGGCCACCAGTAACGAGCCTGTAACAGTGAAATTGTGGCAGCCACCCCAGCATGTGCAGAAGCCACCCCCTCATGTGCTGCAGAAATCAATCGAGGTCTCTCAATTTTATTGGGAATTTCACGTACACCAATGCCTGGAATTGTAACAGTAGCATTTCGCGCACCATTCAAGCAGTAACTATATTTTGAAGGAAATCCTTTAGGAAAGGGCGTGCCATCAGCCGTAGCCTTTATGGCAGCTGAAATTTCTGTGTCTGGTTTGGAACTCGAACGAGTCACTGCGGCCACAGTGGCGACAGCCACTGCCGATTTCGCGGCTTCATCAGCCAAAGTATTCCCAGCAACGTGTAGTCCAACGCGCTGGTGTCCAAGTGTATGCACAACATGGACTTTAGGAAGCGTTTCCTTCAGATCCGCAACCTTACCCCACAACATTTTATGCTTAATGGTGTTGCCTTTAGTATCTCTGAACCCATTCATCTTCCAATAGTGTAAATATTTGTTGAAAGACTGCACACAGTAGTAGGAGTCACAGACCAGCAAGGTTAAAAGTGCCGGATCCGCGTGCCCCAACGCTAACAATAGAGCTTTGAGCTCAGCCAGCTGTGCCGTGCAATCTCCCAAGGTTTTAGTATAAGAATGTCGGGGGCAGAACACTTCCCCCTCCATAGTGCCGCTCACCACCGCACATGCAGCAGAATACTGTTGTTTAGTCCCAACCGCTGGTTGCGCAGAGCCATCAGTATACATGACCACTTCATATTGGTCAATAGGCAATGTACCAGCAGGAACAGGGTATTCTATTTCGTATTGAAGAAATTCTTGAGTCTGCAGTTTAGGGTCAAATACATAATCTACATCAGTGGCTGTCAAAGACGTAGCCCATTGTATCCATCGCGGGTGTAAAGCTTTCGAATTAGGAACACTCGCTTTTGTAACAGCCTCTAAGGCCGGAACCGGGGAAACGACAACTATGCATTGACCCTGGGCCAGCGGTCTTTCTTTAATAACAGCCATCTGTACTGCAGTGAGAATTTTCTCAGTTTGTGCAAAACGTTGCTCTGCAGCAGAATACAAGTGAGACTTGCATGCAATCGGGACAGTCTCCCCTTCATTAAAGGTGACATAAGTAAACCCAACAGCCCCAGGTATCACCCTGATCACTAAATGTGTCTTATTGTCCCGTGTGTGTAAGTGTTTAACTGCTAAAAGATCACTCTGTAATTCTCGCAGTATGTGTGTATGTTCAATCGTCCAAAATTTACTCGAAAAATTCGGGCGAATCAACTCGTATAAGGGTTTTATACGCGTTGCATAATCAGGAATGTAAGTTCTGCCAAAATTCAGAAACCCCAACAATGACTGGAGCTTCCGAACCGTATTAGGAGGCTGCAATAAAGCACATTTCTCCAAAAAATGTGGCACTAGGCTCTTGCCCTCACTCGACAACTCATATCCCAGGAAAATGACGCTGAGGAAGGCAATCTTTGATTTCTTAAAATTAAACTTATAGCCAATATCAGCAAACCCCACAACAATGCGCGATACACGCCTTAGATGTTGCAGAATCTCATCATCTGTCAGATATATGTCATCAACATATGATAATGCTTCAGGGTCGAACTCATGCAGCACTTCAGTTACACGAGCTGAAAACAGTCCTGGGCTATTCTTATACCCCTGAGGCAAACGACAATTTTTTTTCTGAGAGCCAAACGCACTGAAACAGGTATAGTACCGACTCTCGGGCGCTATATTCTGGCAAAAAAATCCATTCGAGATATCCAATGTTGTTTTGTATTTTTTACGCACTATATTATTCATAAGCGCTGCGCTATGTGAATTCTGTATTGCATTTGTGCGTGTATGACTATTCAAATGTCGGTAATCCACCACTATCCTATATGAATGGTCCGGTTTAGCAACCGGAAATAAGGGATTATTCATCGGCGAGACACAGGGCTCAATTACACCCTGGTACTCCAATTGTGTAAGAATTTTTCTAACCGATGCCCTAGCTTCAAATTTGATAGGATATTGCGGTTGTGGCTGAGGTTCGCTCTTTATCGGAATTACATGATAAGGTGATTGTCTGTCCCACCCCACGTTATTTCTATACAAGGCGGGAGCCTGTGCTAGAGCCCACGATTTACTATAGGACTCCGCGAGTTCTCTCGGAACAAGTGGTGAGAAGGAAGGTGTAATAACCTCCTCCCCAACTGGACAGTCGCGAACAAAGTCAGGTGGCCAATCTTGTTCGGCCAACAGAACATCATATGATTTTACCACATGGTCCCAAAAAATGGCGTTTATAACACGGTCAATGTCCCCTTCCAATCGCAGAGTCACTTCATATACTCTATCAGGATCAGAGACACGCATATCCGCCGTCTCGACTTGTATGAAGTCATCAGTTGCTTTCACCTCCAGATGCTCTAGAAGACTCCGGCGAACTATTGTGACCTCTGCCACGCTGTCTAACAGTGCTAACGCCCATGTCTTGTTCGTCAAGAGAACTCTCTTCTTGAGCGGCATGTCTAACTGAGACAGCTGCCACTTTCTTCTTTTTAAATTGCTGTTTCTGTTGCAGCGGTTTCTCTTCTTGTTTAATAGAAACCTCCGCTGAGCGTTGTGAATCCTGTCTCGGTTTCACGTACTCCGTCCTCCGCTCTGACCGCCCACCTCTCTCACTTCTCTTTTCCGAGGAGTCCTGAAAGGAACGAGATTGGCGTGTATCAGTATATTGATATCTATCAGGTGTCTTCAAAGTATCCCTATTCCTGAGATTATACTTATTCTGTGGGGTCTCCGGTTGCGGAGACTGCCCACCATCTTTCTTCGGTGTTTGCTGTTTCTTTTCCCAGCGCTTTTTCGAACCCTCAGGTTGTTGCTATTTAGCATTTTCTTTATTATTTTTACCCTGTAACTGGGGTTTTTGTGGTCTAGCCCCTAGGCTATCACGACCAATACTAGAATATGTTTCCGCTATTATTCTCGGAAGCTCCCGCTCCTGATTAAGCAGCGGTACATCCCCAAGACGCATACGCACTGCTAGTGCTACTGCCTCTCCTTTGAGATTACTCAAAATAATAGAAGAAACTGTGGCAAAATTGCCCAGCAACTGCATGCCCAAATCCAAGGCAGGGGCAGCCCCATATTCATCCTGAATCTGTTTAAGTACGTCCGGTAAATTAGCTAATGTCGGTGTACCGTGTGCCGTAGTGTAGAGCGCGGCAAACACCGTGCCCCAGGTATTACAAAGGTCCACCGGAGGAACCATCCCGTACGGCAAACACATCGTCAAAATTCTATGTTTATCCTGAGGTCCCGTATGGGGAAATACTGCTTCCAGCGTATTAATTTTTTGCGCCAGCCAAAACGGAGTCTCCTCTCGTTTAGCCGGTACCTTACCCATAACTGAGTGTACAGTGGCCGGATTAAGACCCGGAACCACAGCCTGTGGGTGCGCTGGAGCAGCACGCGCTGCATTCGTATTTAATGTCTGCATCACAAACTGAACTAATCGTCTATATGTAGCCGTTAATTCCGTATATAAACGACGAACATCAACCACTGCCAATTGAGCAACCGCAGGATGTGGTGTATATGTAGCCAATAAAGGCCAGGTAGGACCATCATTACTCAGTGGACCTAACCTTACTTGTGCTATTGTGTGTGGGAGGGCGCCATCAAGCCAATTATGGTGTTCTTGATAAGATAGAGGTATTTCTAAATAAGCGTAAGCCCTGTATTGTCCAGGGACATTCGCAACTGTGTATTCGTGAAAAGTATTTGTTCCCCCATCCACTGCTGGAAATGCGACCCAAGAATAAAAAAGTTCTGTTCTATAGGCTGCATGGGTGTCCACCACAAAAGTGACTGGACCCCCCTGGACTGTCAGTCCATGTGTCATCAGATGTCCCGTGAGCGGATGTCGCATATTAATTGCTATGTTCACTACATTAGGATTTGCCATTTTATAAAAAACGGCTTCAGGTCAGAGAAGGCACACCAATATCGGGGTCTTTCCTTTCAAAGTTCAAGCTTGAACAACCAACCACTAAGCAATAGGAAGCATCTATGCCGTGGCGGCGGAAACCCTCAGCCCCACGGACGTCTCCGTATACGGAACCAAGGAGTCAAAATATATATGAGACCAAGAGAGTCAGTCGGACCTAATCATTAGAGCCAGACCAAACGTTGGCGGCGCCATGTCGCGTGTGCTCTCATTATTCTAAATGAGACTACTGGATTTCTAGGTAGCAGGATCTATAACGGTGTGGGGGACTGAGTCTGACCCACGTGTAAAGAACTCTGTCACCCTAAATCCGGTTTTTGCTCCGGCTAACTAGCAGTGCCTCATTTCTCCCATGTGGAAGGAATGATTTGGCAGCCGAGCGCATGACATCTTGGGAACTTCTCAGGGAAGTCGTGGTTACTCAGATCCAAACCAACTCTCTTATATCCAATATGATCTCATATACAAATGACAAAGACAGTATAAGTTTTATATAATGTTTTAATAAAACGGCTGTATTTTAGATATTAAGGCGTGAGCCGCAATAACCAGAACGATACAACACAGTAGGATTGTAATAGTTACCAGGAGAGTAAAACATAAAAACAAAGCTATCATATTGTCTAACAGTTTCTACTCTCCCTCTGCTTGTTCTTATTTAGAGCACAGCATGTTAAGCTTCTAGCTTGCCTATTAGAATCACTGTGGAGACATCAGCCCTCATACCTGAGCAAAGACCTGTGATCTTGGGTCAGCATCTGCAACGAGGCAGTCAGCGTCAAGTTGTGGTTCCCTGGTCGGAATCTCCCTCTTGCGTGTATTGGGACAAGGAAGTGATTTTATAACTAACATGTCATCGTGATCACAAAATGTCCCTACGCAGGAATGCCAAGCCTAAACTCTTACCACGTCTATCGGCAATGTACCAGACTGTATCCTTGACTGAAGCACAGAGTAAATATGTTATGGAGAACTCCAGTGCTGAAGTAGGCAAAACAGTGTGATATGAATAAAAAACAACACCGTAGAACTGGCTATTTGAAAAATAACAGTACAAAGCCTAATAAAAAGCATGTAGAGCAAAGTACACAGAGGCTCTAAGCTGTCAGCAAATTAATAAAATATATTCAGGGCAAAGTGCACAAAGGCCTAAAGCCTGAAGCTAAAGCGCAATGAATACGTAAAACTAACCACACTACAGAGGCATTATTTTTGTTTTTACAGCCAGAGTTTAGTTTAGTGCCCTTTGGTTTTGCAATCTTGGTACCACGCCTTGCTGGGGTCAAAGTGTTTACCCATCCCTGGAATTCCCTCCTGTGCAGAATTTTGGGGGCCTTGAGAAGAATTCTTACCGTTCTTACCCTGGCTCACATCTTTCGCCTGTGGGGGATTTTTGGCCTCTTTCTTTTGGTCTCCCCTACTAGTGGTAGTTTTGGTCACCCTTGTCTTTACCCAATGGTCTACCTTTCTCACCAATTCTTGAGGGGAAAGTGGACCCAGGTCTACCAGATGTTGATGTAGCTTATCATTGGAACAATTACTCAACAGATGCTCTTACATAAATAAATTGCACAGCCAATCATAATCTTGTACCTTGTTCCCAGCTACCCGGTATTTTTATTGAATAGTCCACAAAGTCAACCCAGGTCTGGTTCTGGGATTTTCGAGCCTCCCAGAGCTATATCGCGTACTCTTCAGTTGTAAGTCCTCAATTAGGGTACACTTCGCGAGGTCATAGGATTTAGAATCTGCCTCATTCAGTGTCAGGGGCCTATCCCTGCATTTACCTGAGAATAACTCACACATATGTATGCCCAAGTGTTTCTTCTCAATTTCCCACCCACATATGTATGCCCAAGTGTTTCTTCTCAATTTCCCACCCAATGCAGGCTCTTTCAAAGGCAGAAAACCATTTCACTATATCATCCCCTTCAGTGGATTTTTGGGAGTTTAATGTTACAGGATTTTTCCTTCAGCGCTTGAATGTTACCACCAGAGATGGGTGTCAAGCCCAGCTCTTTTCTTTGCTTCTCTATCTCCAAAAGCTGACTCTCTAAAGCCAGTCTTTTGGTCAGCCTGACAAGGTCTGTGTCTGTGGGTGCTCTAGAGCTTCTGAGGGAAGAGGAGCTATCCTCATCCCCCATTTCCACATAATCTTCATTTACCACAGACGCATCATCATCCTCCTCACCTGGGGAGACTATCTCTTTCATGCTGGGCCACCAGAAACCTAAGGGCCGTATTTATACTTTTTGGCGCACAACTGCGCCAACGCAGTTGTGCGTCAAAAAATTTAACGCCGGCTAACGCCATTCCAAAGCGCCATGCGGGCGACGTATTTATGAAATGACGTTAGCCGGCGGAGCTGACTGGTGTGCGTCAAAAAAAATGACCCACACCAGGCAGCGCCGGCGTAGGGGAAATTTTTTTTTGACCCGCCCACTCCCGGGCGTCATTTTTACCCGGGAGTTTAAATACGGCGCACATGCCTCGGAGTCATTTTTCAGAAGGGAACGCCTACCTTGCATGTCATTAACGCAAGGAAGGTGCCCACGCTAAAAAATGACGCAAACTCCAAGATCTTTGGCGCTAGACGGGTCTAATGCCAAAGTATAAATATGGAGTTAGTTTTGCGTCGGATTTGCGTAAAAAAAAAGACGCAAATCCGGCGCAAACAGAGTATAAATATGCCCCTAAGTTTCTCTGTTTTGTGGCTTTTTCCAGTCTGAATCTTGTACAGTTTACAGAGTTTCCTTAATTTGTGTTAGCTATATGCCTCATAAGGTTCCAGGTTGAATTCCTGGGTTCTAGACTCTGCTTCTGAAATTTTTTATATCTTACTAAAGTTGGGACATTTTTAGAATTCCCCTTTTTTGAAAACCAACTAAAGCAAGGACTTATAAACTTTCTATAGAGTTGTTGGGACCTAACCAGGGCCCTAGCAATTATTTTAACATTTTGTAAAATTGTTTGTCAATTTAGAAAATCAAAATGAATGATCTAAAGACAATTTAGAGAGTTATTCATGTGTTCACACAATTGACAAAGTTGTATCAGCAAATGCAAAGTCTGTGCCCCACCGCTGCCACCAAATGTAGGAGGCTGTCTCTCTATGTAGTTTGCAAATCTAGGCACACTGTGTGGGGGACCCAGGCAATCACACATTGGTTTCCAGAGGTAAAAATCAGATCACATAATGCTGCAATTTTTGATGTGGCTGGTCGAGCAGTTAGATCAATCCAGGAGAAATGCTAAGCATTTGTTAAACTAACAATATCAATCATGCACCACACACATTCAATGAATAACTCAAGACCAGAATTTATACAAATACTTCAGATTTTTATAGAATTTATAAGACCAAAATAGTTAAGATATGTTAAGTACTTTTTGAGTTATGACTTTTCAAAGTTTTAATAAAGTTAGTCTTTCTGTGCGTAATTACGCACCATAGGAATCAATAGAAGGCCACCTGTATAAATGCATTTAAAAATCACACAGTTGCTTTACTAGTCTCTTCTTTTGCAGGATGGTGGGCACACTGTGCCAGCTGGAGAGCCTCGGGCTGCTCTAAGTTCCTGCGGAGAGTCTCTTGGCACAGGCACAGGGCCACTCGGAGGGACCACCTGGAAAAGGAGGTGTTTTGCAGAGTTAAATGTGATGCTTCAAGGTCCCTTGGGCTTTTGAGGTCGCAAGGGGTTAGGGGCCCGTGACACACAGCTGGTTCCGCGATGCAGGCCGGCCAGATGCAGGGCAAGCTGGAGGTCTTGGAGGCTGTGCTGTCACCGACGACCTCCAAATGCCACTGCCAAAAACTCAAGCAAATATGGCTACTCGAACGCACTCCAGACAACCACACGGCACTCAAGGATGCCACACGCAAACACCACCAACTCATCAGGCTAGCAAAAAGATCCTCCTTCAGAACCTGCCTAGAAAACAATGCCCACAACTGCAAAGAACTTTTCAGCATCGTAAAAGAACTCTCCAACCCAGACGCCACCGTCAACGACATCACCCCCTCCCAAGAACTATGCGACGCCCTAGCAACCGCCTTCCACCAAAAAATCATGTACATCCACGACAGCTTCAACTCCCCTCACACTCCGGACGCTCCTACCCCACCCACCACGAACTTCACCCGCTCCAGCCGACTGACCTCCTGGACCAACATCAGCGACAACGAAACCCGCAAAACCATGAACTCCATCCACTCCGGATCACCATCAGACCCCTGCCCACACCACATCTTCAACAAAGCAGACACAGCCATCGCACCACACCTACGGAAAGCCATCAACATCTCCTTCGAAACTGCAAGATTCCTGGAAAGCTGGAAACACGCCGAAATCAACGTCCTTCTCAAGAAACCAAAGGCGGACCCCAAGGACCTGAAAAACTTCCGGCCCATCTCTCTGCTCCCTTTCCTGGCGAAGGTCATCGAGAAAATCGTCAACACTCAGCTCACTCGGTACCTCGAAGACAACAACATCCTCGACCCCTCCCAGTCCGGCTTCAGACGCAACCACAGCACCGAAACCGCCCTCCTTGCCGCCACAGACGACATCAGAAGACAATGGAGAGACATCAGCCCTCATTCTCCTAGACCTATCAGCCGCCTTTGACACGTCTGTCACCACACCCTAAAATCCCACCTCCACGCAGCAGGAATCCAGGAACAGGCCCTCGAATGGACCACATCCTTCCTCGCCGGCAGAACACAAAGAGTCTGCCTCCCCCGTACCAATCCAAAGCCTTCAACATCATCTGCGGCGTACCCCAGGGCACATCCCTCAGCCCAACGCTGTTCAACATCTACATGTCCCCCCTCGCAGAAGTGTCCCGTCAGCACAACCTCAACATCATCTCCTACGCCGACAACACCCAACTCATCCTCTCCCTCACCAAGGACCCGCACACCGCAGACTGGATGAGAGACAGCCGGCTAAAATTAAACTCGGACAGGTCCTCATCCTTGGACGCTCCCCCTCCGCCTGGGACAACTCATGGTGGCCGTCCACGGTGGGTCCCCCACTGACACCCACCGACAGCACACGAAACCTCGGCTTCACCCTCAACTCCTCACTCTCCATGTCAAAGCAGGTCAGCACCATCTCCTCCTCCTGCTACAACACCCTCCGCATGCTTCACAGAGTCTACAAATGGATCCCAACAGAAACAAGAAAAACAGTAACCCAGGCCCTCGTCAGCAGCAGACTCGACTACGGCAACGCCCTCTACACCGGCATCTCATCCAAACTCCTCCAACGCATCCAAAACGCCTCCGCCCGACTCATCATCAACATCCCTCGCCACTGCCACATCACCCCCCACCTAAGAGACCTTCACTGGCTTCCCCTCAACAAGAGGATCACCTTCAAGCTCCTCACCCACGCACACAAGGCACTCCACAACACTGGACCATCATACCTGAACAGCAGACTCAGCTTCTACACCCCCACTCGGCATCTCCGCTCCGCTAACCTCACCCTCGCCTCCATCCCCCGCATCCGACGCAAATCTTCAGGCAGCAGATCATTCCCGTACCTCGCCACCAAGACCTGGAACACCCTCCCACCGGGTCTACGACAGACCCAAGACCTTCTTTCCTTCAGAAAACTCCTCAAGACTTGGCTCTTCAAGCAGTAGCAGCACCCTCCCCCGCGCCTTGAAACCCTCACGGGTATGTAGCGCGCTTTACAAATTGATTGATTGATTGATTGATTGTGCACAATGGAACCCTTAGGAGCTGGAAGTATGTCTTCTTCGGGGGGCCTTGCAGGACAATGAGGGTGCTCTGGTGGGAGGTCCGGGGTGTTCCTGAAGTCCCTTGACTGGGGCTTCCTCCTGGTCCAGTTGCAGCTCTGGGAGAGCTGTTTTTGCTGTAGTCCCACATGCACTAACAAGTCCCTGGGGTATTGGCACAACTCGTCCACAGGAGGGCACAGTTCCACCAAAGTTGGCACACTTATAGGCCTTGTCAGGGCTGTCATTGGTGTTTCGTCGGGTTCGGCTCCGACTTCCAGTTTCAGAGATATTGGCCGGTCGGTGAAGTGACCCTCACTTGCTTGTTTTTCTTAGTTCTTGAGTGGTGCCTCCACTCAGGAGGGAAATCTTAGGCTATTTCCAAAGCCTGGAGGTCCTCTGGGTCTTTTGAAGTCAGTCCTGTGGTCAGCTCCTCCTCCGCAGCGATTGCTGGGACTCTGGTGCAGCAAGCAGGGGTCTTGGAGCCTCTTCTGGTGCAGCAGGTCCTCTGTTCTCGTGCTGTTGGTTTCTTTGGTGCTGTCTTCTTTTCTTCCTGATGAATCTGATTTCTTGGTCTAGGGGAGCCCACTTAATACTGAATTTAGTGGGCATTTTAGGGGGAATCTGGTAGTGTCCAATGAGACACTTACCATTGGGTGGCTACACCAACTACAGTGACCACTTTCTGTGGGAAGGATCACTACCCTAAACCTCATTGACTATTTTCCTGCCATCCAACATGGAGGAAAATAAAATGGAGGGTTCACTTCGCCTTCAAGCCCCTAGGGGTGTTGCATGCTCATTGAGACCCCTCCTCCTACCCTTTGTGTGGTTTCCCGCTACAAGAGGGGGTTGGCAAAGGGGGAAGCCATCTGGTGCTAGCAGCAGGCCTGGGGGCTCGAGTTTTAAGGGCAGTAACCCTTTGAAGCTCACCGCCTGGGGATTGAATATTCCAGAAGGGCATTGTCTTACAAACCAGAGAGACACGAATCTACCCCAAGGTTTGTATATTGGATGTCTGGAGGTGGCATGTTGGATCGAACCAGTCGGCAACCATGCCAGTTAGGTGAGCTTTTGCAGGGGACTCCTCTAAGGTGACCCCTGGGTACATTTAGGGATAAATCCAACAGTGGTACCAGTTTGGATTTATCATCCTAAGTTATTTGATACCAAACAACCCAGGGTGTACAGTGGCCATTGTGTAGTTGGGGAACTCATGTTTGACCAGTGTTCAGCATATGTATGTAAAATGGCTGCTCTGTTCACTCACTATGTACCATGTTTGGCAAGGACACAGTGGGACATGTTGCTCATGCACCTATGCCCTCACATATAGTATGGTGCACCCTGCTTTAGGGCTGGAAGGCCTGCTAGAGGGTGACTTACCCATAACATATGCCGTTTGGGGTGGACAGGGCACACAGGGAGTGTGCTATGTCAAATTTGTCTTTTTAGGTTTACCCCAGAGCACTCAGCCTGCAATGGCAGTTCTGGGTGCATCTGGATCCAGGGCCCTAGAGGGTAGCATAATCAGTGCTGCTGCCCTCAGGGGCCTACCCCTAACATCCCATGTCCTGGGTACAGGTGTAACCATTTACTAGGGACTTACAGTGATATTTAAGAATGTATCCAATTGTGCCAAGCATCACAACAGATTTAGGGAAAGAGCTCTAGCCCAGGGAACCAAAAAGTAGGGGGCTAACCATGCACACTCATGACTGTCAAAGGCCGTTTACACCCTGAAGGAGGCAATGTGCTTAGCACCAGTTCTCAAAGCTCCAGATTATTCTAAGCAGTTCATTGTGCCGACAGATGTCTCTGAACATGGGATAGGAGCAGTCCTGTTCCAAACCAATGATGAAGGCCATGACCAGCCTATTTCTTTCATTAGCAGGAGGTTACTCCCCAGAGAGCAGCGTTGGGCGTGCCATTGAGAGGAAGGACTTTGCTGTGGTTTTGGTCACTGAAAACGCTTAGACCACACTTGTTTGGTACTCACTTTATTGTTCAAACTGACCACAGACCTCTTAGGTGGCTGATGCAAATGAAAGGTGATAACCCCAAACTTTTGGGGTGGTCCATCTCCCTACAGGAAATTGACTTTTCAGTGGAACACAGACCTGGGACTGCCCATGCCAATGCACATGGCCTTTCTAGGTTCTTCCATCTAGACAATGAAGACTTTCTTGGGAAAGGTTAGTGTCATCCTCTTTCGGTTCAGAGGGGATTGTGTTGGAAAGTGCCCTTTTTGGCATGGTTACCCTCCCACCAGTGTTCTTTCCCAAAACTGTACCATTGTGTCCAAATTTGGCACACTCCTGGCACACAGTTAAGTTCCTTGTAAAAGGTACCAATGGTACTAAGGGCCCGATGCCCAGGGAAGGCCCCCAATGGCTGCAGCATGTATTAAGCCACCCTGGGGGACCCCCTCACCAAGCACATGCACACTGCTATTGCAGCTTATGTGTGCTGGTGGGGAGAAAACGGCAAAGTCGACATGCCCACAAACCACTGCCTGTGGCATAGGTAAGTCACCCTCTAGCAGGACTTACAGGCCTAAGGCAAGGTGCACTATACCACAGGTGAGTGCATAGTTGCATGAGCAATATGCCCCTATGGTGTCTAAGTCCGTTCTTAGACATTGTAAGTGCAGTGTGGCCATACTGAGTGTATGGGCTGGGAGTTTGTCATTACGAGCTCCACAGCTCGATAATGGCACCACTGAAGTCTGGGAAGCTTGGTATCAAACTTCTCAGCACAATAAACCCACACTGCTGCCAGTGTTGGATTTATTGAAAAATGCACCCAGATGGCATCTTAGAGATGCCCCTTGTATTTTAGCCAAATTTCTAGTGTAGGACTGACCGGTCTGTGCCAGCCTGCCACTTCCAGATGATTTTCTGACCACATTGGATGTGAGCCTTTGTGCTCTCTGCGGCAAAAAACAAAGTCTGCACTGGGTGGATGTGCTTCACACCTCCCCCCTGCAGGAACTGTAACACCTGGCAGTGAACCTCAAAGGCCCAGGCCTTTTGTTACAGTGCCCCAGGGCACTCCAGCTAATGGAGATGCCCGCCTCCTGGACAAAGCCACACTTTTGGCAACAATTCCAGTGGGAAAGTTAGGAGAAACAAGAAGGGGTGACCACTTCAGCTAGGACCACTCCTAAGGTGTCCAGAGCTGAGGTGACCCCATCCTTACAAAATCCTCCATCTTAGTTTGGAGGACAGGGACCAATAGGGTTAGGTCTGTGTCCACCTCCCCAAAGGGAGTGGACATCGGAAGGGTGAAGCCACCCTCAGGGACAGTAATGCCCCTAAATGTAGGATTTAAGGGTTCCCATGAACCAAGCTCATCAGATGCTTGGTGACTACAAGAAAAAGACAAGAAGAAGGACTGCTAAGCTGACCCCCAGCAGAGAAGACTGACAACACCAACTGTCTTGGCCCCAACCCTACAGGCCTGTCTCTAGTTTCTGAAGCCCTGCTACAAAAAGGCGACACAACCTGCAGGATCAGCAACCTCTTAAAAGCCTTAAGAGGACTGCCTGCACCCCAGAGTACAAAGCTCTCCTGTGCACAGGGGCCCTGTCCAGAAAGAAACTCCAGCAAAGGACTCTAGAACCGCCCCGGATCCGTGAATCTGCCCACACTGCACCCGACACCCACGGCCTGTGTCCAAGTGGCCCAACCGACTAGAGCTGGTCACCAGGCGATTATGACCTAGTGTCCACTGTGGGTTCGCCCCTCCTGTCCACCACAACTACATCTGCAGCCTAAATCCAGAGGACCCCCCTGACCGCGATAGAACCAGATGAAGATTCTCGACATCTAAAGATACCCCTGCACCAGCAGCCGCCTGGCATTGGGGAGTCTGACCACCAGTCCAGCAACGTTCAGCAGGTGGCCCTCCTCCTTGTGAAGCCTGTGCTTTTCCCGAACCGATGCCCTGGACCTCGACTGCAGCATCTTTGTGCATCCCTATTGAAAAGCATTGGGAGCCCAACGCTGTGTTTGCACCCTGCACTAGGCTGCCTTCCAAAGACCCGGGTATTTAACTGCAAGCAGGCCTGATTCGGAGTGCCCCCAGTCTCCTTAGAAGCCCATTTTAAATCAACATCAATTCTGACCTCTGCATCCGGCCTGCCCTGTGTTGATGGTGGGGGGGGGGGTGTTTGGGGTTAACTTGAACCCCAACATGTGGACATCCTAACCCCCAGGAGACTGGAACTGTAAATCTTGTACTTACCTCAAAACTGTACTTTTCTTCCCCCCAGAAGTGTTTCTGAAAATTGCACTGTCAACTTTTAAAACATATATTTGCTATTTTCTTGAAAAACATTTAACTTGCCAAATTGAAACATAGTGATATTGTACGTTGGATACGTACTTCCAAATGTACTTACCTGCGACTTGAATCTTGTGGTTCTAGAAATAAAGTAACAACATTTATTTTTTGCTATATAAAAACAATTGACCTGGAGTTACTCATTGAGTGTGTGCTTCATGTATTGCCTGTGTGTACAACAAATGCTTTGCACTACCCTCTGATAAGCCTAACTGCTTGACCACACTTTCAGAAAAGAGAGCATTGGTATTATCTACTTTATCCTCTGTTAAGCCTCTGGGGAACCCCTGGACTCTGGGGAGGGGAGGGCACAGGTTCACCAAACACACACCCTCAGTGGCACAGGGGTGGCTAGATGTAGGGTTCAAACGCAGAGCTGGGTGCCCAATGCTTCTCCATGGGAGGCCCCCAGGGGTCACAAACGAGGGTGCAGGATAGGACCAGGGGGTCGGTTCTAGGAAACCAAAGGCTGGGCAGGCAGGAGAGGCAAGGCCAGGGTGCATGGGTCTCTTTGGGAATCTTCGTTGGATCTGGTAGCGATCAGGGGGGTCCTCTAGATTCAGGCTGCTGGCATCATTGTGTTGGTCAAGTCGGGTCAACCCAGGGTGGACTCGAGGTCGTAATCGCCTGGCGACCTTCTCTGGACTGATGGGCCACCTGTACTCGAGCCCTGGGCTTCAGGTGCAGAGTGGGCAAGACTTACGGGTCTGGGGCGGTTCTGGAGTTATTTTTGGAGGTTTCTTCTGAACAGGGCTGCTGTCCTCTGGAGCTCTTAATCCTCTGCTGGGCAGGAAGTCCTCTGGGGGTTTGTAGAGGTTGGTGGTCCTGCAGGATGCATTGCCTCTTTGGAGCAGGAGTCTCGAAGCTGCATACAGGCCAGTAGGGCTGGGGCCAAGTAAGTTGTCATCTGGAGTCTTCACTGCTGGGGGGTCGGCTTAGCAGTTCTTCTTGAGGTCACCAGGAATCTTATGAGTAAGGTTCAGGGGTGGCCCTAAATAATAGACTTAGGGGCGTTACAGGGTTCAGAGGGCAGTAGTCAATGGCTACTGTCCCTGAGGGAGGCTACACCCTTCCGGTGCCCACTCCCTTTGGGGAAGAGGGCACATTCCTATCCCTATTGGTCCCGTTCCTCCAAACCAAGATGAAGGATTCTGCAAGAAGGGAGTCACTTCTGCTCTGGACACCTTAGGGGTGGTCCTAGCTGCAGTGGTCACTCCTCCTTGTTTTTCCTAACTTTCCCACTGGACCTGCAACTAAAAGTGGGGCTTGGTCCAGGGGTGGGCATCTCCACTAGCTGGAGTGCCCTGGGGCACTGTAACAGGAGGCCTGATCCTTTGAGGCTCACTGCCATTTGTTACAGTTCCTGCAGGGAGGAGATGTGAAGCACAAAGGCTCTCACCCCATGGGATCAGAAACTTGCCTATTACTGGCAGGCTGGCACAGACTGGTCAGCCCTGCACTAAACGGTTGGGTAAAATACAGGGGGCATCTCTCAGATGCCCTCTGTGTGCATTTTATAGTAAATCCAACACTGGCATCAGTGTGGGTTCATTGTGCTTAGAAGTTTGATACCAAACTTCCTAGTCTATAGTGAAGCCATCATGGAGCTGTGGAGTTCATAATGACAAACTCCCAGCCCATGTACTCAATATGGTCACACTGCACTTACAAAGTCTGAGAATGGACTTAGACACTGTAGAGGCATATTGCACATGCAGCTATGCCCTCACCCGTGGCATAGTGCACCCTGCCTTAGGGCTGTAAGGCCTGCTAGAGGGGTGACTTACCTATGCCACAGGCAGTGGTATGGGGGCATGGCAACCTTAGAGCGGTGCCATGTCGACTTTGCCTTTTTCTCTCCAATAGCAGTGTGCATGTGTTTGATGAGGGGTCCCTTAGAGTGTCACAATACATGCTGCAGCCATTAGGGACCCTCCCTGGTCACATAGCCCCTGGTATCTTTTACAAGTGTCTTAGCTGTGTGCCAAGGGTATGCCAACTGTGGAAACAATGGTACAGTTTAGGGAAAGAACACTGGTGTTGGGGCCTGGTTCGCAGGGTCCCAGCACACACTCAGTCAAGTCAGCATCAATACCAGGCAAACGTGTGAGTGTTGGGGGAGGGTAACCATGTCAAAATGGGCACTTTCCTACACAACTCCCTCCCAAATGAAAGAGGATAAGACGAACCTTTCCCTAGAGAGTCTTCATTGTTTAAGTGGAAAAACCTGGATAATCCATCTGCATTTCCATGGGCAGTCCCTGGTCTATGTTTCACTGTAAAGTCCAATCTCTTTAAGGAGATGGATCATCTCACACATTTAGGGTTCTCATCTTTCATTTGCATTAGCCATCTGAGAGGTCTGTGGTCAGTTTGAACAATGAAGTGAGTACAAGTCTCAACTTCTTCAGGGACCAAACCACTGCAAAAGCTCCCTGTAAGTGGCAGTTCAAACCTGTTCCCTGTGGAGTAACCTCCTGCCAATGAAAGCAACAGGATGGTCATGGCCATCATTGTTGGTTTGTGACAGGACTGCTCCTATCCCATGTTGAAAGGCATCTATACACAATGAACTGCTTAGAGTAGTCTGGAGCTTTGAGAACTGGTGCTGAGCACTTTGTCTCCTTCAGGGTGTCAAAGGTCATTTGACAACTAATGGTCCAGTTCACCTTCTTGGGCATCTTCTTAGAGGTCAGCTCTGTGAGGAGGGTCACAATGGATCCATCCTCCTACACAAACCTCCTGTAATAACCAGTCAAGCCAAGTAAAGCCCTGACGTGAGTCTGGGTTTTTGGAGCTCACCTGTCCAGAACTGCATGATTTTTGGTTTTAAGGGTTGCACTTGGCCTCCACCTACAAGGTGATCCAAGTATGCACAGTGCCCTACTCTATCTGGCACTTTGATGTCTTGATAGTGAGGCCTGCAGATTGCAGAGCCTACAAAGCCTTTCCCAGGGATTCCTGCCAGGAGGAGCTCCAAGCCAGCAAGGACTTGATTCGCCAACCTTTGGAAGGTGGCAGGGGCATTCTTCAAACCAAGGGGCATAACAGTGAACTGAAAATGCCCATCATGTATAGAGAATGCAGTCTTTTCTTTGCTCCTGGTGCCATGTAAATTTACCAGTACCCTGCAGTTAAGTCAAAGGTACTGAGAAACTTTGCTGCACCTAATTTGTCTATCAGCTCATCAGCCCTTAGAATAAGGTGAGCATATGTCTTGGTGACAGCGTTAAGACCTCTGTGGTCCACACAGAACCTCATTTGTTTCTTTACACCCTGGGGATGAGGTTTGGAGACTAAGACCACTGGGCTAGCCACTGAGGGACTGTCAGAGGGTTCAATAATCCTTTCATCCTGCATCATGTTGACTTCAACTTTGATGCTCTCCTTAACTTGATCAGACTGCCGATATATCTTGGATTTGACAGGCAAGCTGTCCCTGTGTCTACATCATGGGTACAGAAGTGTGTCTGTCCAAGGGTTAAGAAGAAGAGCTCTGCATACCCCTGCAAGACTTGCCTGCAGTCAGCCTGTTGTTGGGCAGTGAGGGTATCTGAGTAGACACGTCCATCAACTGACTCATCTTTAGGGTTGTGAGAGAGATCAGATCAGGGAGAGGTTTACTCTCTGCTTCCTGTTCCTCATCAGTCACCATCAGCATGGTTACAACAACTCTGTTACAGAAAAGCTTGAGGCAGTTCACACGGATCACCCTTTTTGGTGTCCTGCTAGTGCCCAAATCTACCAAGTGGGTGACCTCACTCTTCTTCTCTAGTGTGACTCCCAGGGCACTTGTCCTGAAGTACCCTGGGAGGCACAGGCTCCTGAACTCCTACCTTCTGCCCTGGTTTAAAGTCTACCAGTGTAGCCTTTTGGTCATACCACTGCTTCTGGAGGTATTGGCTGGCCACAAGGTTTTTGGATGCTTTATAAATGCACTCTGCTATCCCTGAGCGGAGGCCAAGCACATAGCCCACCACATCTCACTTAGCCTTGTGGCGAGATTTTTCCCAAGCCTCCTTCACAAGTGAAAGTGATCCCCTAACAGAGTGGGTAAACAGAGGTTCAAAGGGGGAAAACCTTACTCTCTTCTGAGGCACCTCTCTGTAGGCAAAAAACAAGCATGGCAGGAGGACATCCCATATCCTTTTGAGTTTTTCAGGGAGCCCCATGATCATGTCCTTCAATGTCTCATTGAACCTTTCAACAAGTCCAATGGTTTGTGGGTGGTATGATGTGGTAAACTTGTAAGTCATCCCACACTCATTCCACATGTTTTAGGTAAGCTGACATGAAGTTGGCACCTCTGTCAGAAACCACCTCCTTAGGAAACCCTACCCTGGTAAAGATACCAATGAGGGCTTTGGATACTGCAGGAGCCTTGGTAGATCTAAGGGGAATTGCTTCAGGATATCCGGTAACATGGTCCACTACTATCAGTGTATATTGGTTTCCAGGGTGGTTTAAGTGGACCCACTATGACCACACCAACCAACCCTCTCAAAGGGGAATCCAACCACTGGTAGTGGGAATTAGGGGGCCTTTGGGTGGCCACGTGCCTTACCACTGGCTTTGCAGGTGACACAGGAGCTGCAAACCTCCTTCACCTTTTGAAACATGTTGTGCCAATAGAGCCTGGCACAACATGTGCCTCTTCTAAGTTTTAGTTTGCCCCAGATGCCCAGCTAGGAAATGTTCTGGGCTAAAGTGAGGATGAGCTCCCTAAACTGCTGAGGCACTACCACTCTCCTGGTTCCACCAGATTTGGGGTCTCTGGCCTCAGTGTATAGGAATCCCTCCTCCCAATAAATACTGTGGGAGCCACTGACATCATACTTCTCTTGTGCAGCTGCTTGCTGTCTCAGGCTGTCAAGAGTGGGGCAGATTCTTTGTCCCTGGCTACAGCAGGTCCCTAGAAGCCTCCCCAGGACCAAGAGCTGTACCTTGAAAGGATCAAGTTCCATGGCCTCGAGAGTTGATAATATTGCTTCCGGAGAAGAGGAGTCTCGTGCTTTTTGCTGTATAGAAGCTGGTCCCCCACTCTTCCTGCGCTTTCTCTTGAAAGGTTGGGACATTATTCCAGGCTCCAATACTTTTTTTTCACCATGTGCTCGGTGCTGTGCTCTAGTCTTTACGCACATCATCTCAGAGATTCCCAGCATCGCTGCATGGGTTTTGAGTTCTACCTCAGCCCAAGCTGAGGACTCCAGGTCATTCCCTGACAGACATTCAACTGGGATTGCAGAAGAGACCACTACCTGTTTCAGGCCAATAACCCCTCCCCATTCTAAGGGCACCATAGCCATGGGATGGACCTTAGTTACACTGTCAGCATTGGTGACTGGATAAGTTTGTCCAGCCAGATTCTGTCATGGGGAAACCAATTTTGTATCACCATGGTTACACTGGCACCTGTATCCAGCAGGGCTTCTACTTTTGTCCCATTAATCAAGAGGTGCTGCTGGAATTTTTGTATGTTGGGGGGCCAGACAGCAAGTGTGGCAACATCTACCCTACCCTCAGAGACTAAAGTAGCTTCAGTGTGAACCCTGATTTGCTCTGGGCACACTGTTGAATGGCTATAACAGTACTAACTGCAGCAGTGCTAGGGGGATTCTTTTTGGGACATGCCAGTCTCAACTTTGGTGTCCATTTTGTTTACAGTTGTGACACCAGGCCTTTTTGGGATCAACGTTTTTACCCTTGTACCCATGTGAGGATTGTGAAGAGGCTTGGGGCCCACCCTCCTGTACAGGGTTCTTGGGCCCTTGAGAAGACTCTTTACTTTTATTCTTAGGTGTCTCACCACCCTTACCATGGGGAGGCTTTGAACCCCCTTTCTTTTGGTCACCCTTAGTGGAAGTTTTAATCAGCTTTGTCTTGACCCAGTGGTCTGCCTTCTTTCCCAGTCTTTGGGTAGAAATTGAACCTAAGTCTACCAGATATTGATGCAACTTGTCATTGAAGCAGTTAGTTAAAATAAGTTATTTCATAAACAAATTATAAAGCCCATCATAGTCATGCACTCCACTGCCAGTTATCCAACCATCTAGTGTTTTCATTGAGTAGTCTACAAAATCAACCCAGGACAGGCTCAAGGTTTTGCGAGTCCCCCTAAACCTAATTTTATACTCCTCAATAACCCCTACACTTACCAGTGAACAGTTCCCAAATGAGAACTCCCCAGTGAGACTTTTCCAATCTTCTGGTTCCACAAGCCCTCTCAAAGGCTGTAAACCACTTGGTGATGTCAACACCTTCCTCATAGTTGGGGACAATTCCTTTGGGGATTTTAAGGGTGTCAGAGTGCTCTCTGTCCCTAGTTATTAGGTCGATGCCTCCATTAATGGGTGCCAAGCCCATTTCTGATCTATCCCTTTCTATAGCCAGGAGTTGTCTCTCCAAAGCTAATCTTTTGGAAATCCTTGCGAAAAGGAGGTCCTCTTCATTAAGGCTGCCCTCAATGTTCCCAGAGAAAGTGGACTCAACTGTGGAAGACCCAGAACCTGTGAGTACTATCCTTGGAGTCAGAGGCATTTGTGCCCTGTCCTCCTTAGTTAGGTGAGGAGGAGGTAGTTCATCCTCCTGCTCCCTAACTTCTTCCCCATCTGATGGGAGATCTTCCACCTCTGTGGGGTGTCCACTTGCATATTCTGCCAAAAGCTTCTGGAGCTTAACGTTGTTAGGGTTGGAACAAGTTTTAATTTCTTTCAGTGTGCAGAGTGACCTTAACTCTCTTGTCCGAAGATAGAGGTAAGGGGTGAGGTTGAACTCCACAACCGTGTCTTCTAAGCTGCTAATTTTGTTACTAAGGTTGGGAATTTCTTTTATGAAATAAAAAATACTTCTAGCTACTTATCCCTAACTATGGTAACTCTAAAATCTAAAAGTAAATGCTAAGGGAACTTAGCCAAGGCCCTAGCAGGACTTTTAAAAATGTAGAAAAATTGTCAATCTAAAAATCAATTGAATTTAAAGGCACTTCTGGAATTTAGTCGTGTGCTCAGATATTGGCTGAGTAGTCCAGCAAATGCAAAGTCATAGAACCAAACGCAGATCCACCAATGAAGGACACTGCCTCTGTATATATACATTACCAAAATGAGTTATGGTGTTTACAGATTCCAGGGGTTCCCCAGAGGTTTAACAGAGGCTAAAGTAGATAATACTAATGCTCTCTTTTGTGGTAGTGTGGTCGAGTAATTAGGCTTATCAGAGGATAGTGCAAAGCATTTGTTATACACTCACAGTCAAGAAATGAGGCACACACTCAATGACCAATTATTTTTATATAGCAAAAATATGTTTTGATACTTTATTACTAGAACCAGAAGATCTTTGTTGCAAGTACATACAGTTGTAAGTAGGTATCAAGCATATGTATCAAATATACTTTGTTTGATTTTTGCAGATAAAGCAGTTTACAAGTAAGTGACACTTTTTTATTTCAAAAGTTGACACAGTGTCAATTGTGGAAACAATGGTACAGTTTAGGTAGAGAACACTGGTGCTGGGGCCTTGTTAGCTCGATCCCAGCACACACTCAGTCAAATTAGCATCAATACCAGGCAAAAAGTGGGGGTGGGGGTAACCATGCCAAAAGGAGCACTTTTCTACAGGTGGTGCGTTGGGCAGTGGAGGTCCTCGACCAGAGCCGGCTTCAGGGCGGTGCGAGCAGTGCAGCCACACCGGGTGCTGACCTGGATTGGGGGGCACTGACCTGCTGAAAAGTTCCTTGTGCGTCCAGCCTTCAAGAAACAATTAAAATGTCAAGATACCTCTTGTGATTAATGTTCCTGCTAGGGAGAGAGATGGTAGTTTTGTCTAACTGCAGCTTTAACTCGCCATAAAGTAGCGAGAGTGTTACTAACCCTACTGCAAAGAACAGAACTATATTTTATGTGGACAGCTGAGTGGATTAGTAAAGCCAGCCTTTGCAAGCACTTTAAAATAAATTAATATATGTGAAAGGGGGCTATGGGGAGATGAGGGGCACATTTGCTTGATGGTAGTGAGGAAACCCGAGGAGGTGGTCATAAGGAGGGTGGGCGCCAAGAAAAACTGTTGCACAGCCTTCAGTGGCTGTCAAGACTAACCTCTTGACTCAAGTGCTTCAGCCTGGGGCTTCCACTTCTGAACCCCTCCTGCCCTTTAATGAAGCACTTAGTGACGTCCTGCTGGGAACGTGGTCCAATCCCATCACAGGGGCTCCTGTAAATAGGACGATTGCCTGCAAGCATCGCTCTGCACCGGGCGACCCTAGTTTTCTCAGCCAACACACCTCCCGTGAGAGCTTGATAGTCCAAGACTCCACTTTCCATGGCGCATTCCTTTCTGCTCCACAGGACAGGGAATCCAAGAAGCTGGATCAGCTTGGGAAGAATATGTTTTCTTCCGGCAGCCTGACATTGAGGTCAGTGAATACCTTGTGCTAATTGGGCCATTTCTCACACACCATATGGGATACAATTGTGCAAATGCTGCCCCAGGTTCCGGAGGAGGCCCAGGCCATACTCTCCCAAGTAGTAAAAGACAGGAGGGATGCCACAAAGTTCACCATTCAGTGTGCCCTGGATATGACTGAATCGCTGGGAAGAGAGGTTGTGTCGACGGGGCCTTACGGCACTATGCCTGGCTGAGAGCATCTGGCTTTTGGGGGGGATTTCCAGGCAAACCTTATGGACATGCCCTTCGATGGGATTTGTTTTTCAGTGAGAAAGCAGACTTGGAACTGGAGCACTTTAAGAATTCTTGGGTTACGGCCAAATCCTTGGGCCTTTCGGCAAGCCCCAATTCATGAAGGGGCATACCACTGTGCCAACCCTGTGCCAGCCACTATTCTTCGCAAGCTCCCCAAGCTATGCGAGGACGTGGTCATGATGTCTTCAGACCTAGAGGGTTGGGAGGCAAGAAGTCGTCTGCCACACAGCCCCTGCCAGCTGCAGCCTCAAAGCCCTCCTAGTTTGGTTCTCCAGGACCATGCTTGCCCAGCTGGAGTGACAATTCAACATCTCCTTCTCCACTGGCAGTCCAATACATCAGATGCTTGGGTACTGCACGTCATTTGGAGGAGTTACGCCTTGCCTTTCCAATCCTTCCCTCCCCCTATACTGCCAACATCTGCACAGCTGGTGGAGGATCATTTGTCTGTGCTCCGAGAGGAAGTTACAACTCTCATGGCCAAGGGAGCCATAAAAAGAGTCTCAATATCATGAGTTGGCAGTGGATGTTATTCCTGCTACTTTCTGATACACAAAAAGAATAAAAGTCTTCACCCTATTCTAGACCCACAAACCGTTAATCTCTTCCAAAAGGAGGAGAAGTTGAAGATGCTCATGTTGGCACAGGTCTTGTCTGCCTTAGTCCAAGAAGACTGGCTGGTAGTGCTGGACTTACAGGATGTGTATTTCCACATTTCCATCCTTCCCACAGGCATTACCTGCAGTTCAAGGTAGGCCATAAGCACTTTCAGTTCATCGAGCTCCCATTTGGCCTTACCAGCACCTTTCAGGTGTTCACCCAGGTAATGTGGGTAGTCCTAGCTCATCTGTGCAGGTTAGGGGTTTCAATCTTCACCTACCTCGACAACTGGCTGTTGAAGGTGGGCTCACCCCATGCTGTCGTCTCTCTCCTCCAGACTATGGCAAACCTTCTGCATTCACTGGTGTTCACATAAATATGGCAAACTCATGATTGACTCCTTCTCAGATGCTCTCCTTTGTAGGGGCTGTTCTGGACACAGTGCAATTTCGGGCTGATCCTCCCGAGCAGCAAGACCAGGATATTCAGGTTATGATACTGATGCTTCAGCTTCTATCCTGGGTTTCAGTGAGACTGCCTCTGAGGCTTCTGAGACTCATGGCCTCCTGCAACCTGCTGGTAAATCATGCCAAATGGAATATATGGGTGCTGCAGTGGGACCTGAAGTTCCCGTGGGGGCAGCATCCGGGAAATCTCTCTTAGAGGGTCCAGAATTTGGAGGGAACTGCAAAAGACCTGCAGTGGTGGACTAAGAACCGCAACTGGGTCAAAGGCAGACTGGTCTCCTTTCATCAACCAGACGTCACAGTAGTGACAGATACGTCACTTCTGGGATGGAGCGCCCATCTGGGAGAGGTGGAGATCAGAGGACTCTGGTCTCCGGTGGAATCGGGCTCCACATCTATCTGCTGGAGCTCGAGGTGATCTGGCTAGCATCGAAAGCATTTCTTATCTCTGTCAAGAGAAAGTTAGTGCAGGTGTTTACGGACAACACCACCGCCATGTGGTACTGCAACAAGCAGGGTGGGGGGTATTGGACCCTTTGTCAAGAGACCCTGCGTCTTTGGACATGGCTGGAACAGCAGGGCATAACCCTGGCCGTTCAACACCTGGCAGGTTCTCTGAACGTCAGGGCGGACAAACTCAGCCGTCAATGCCTACTGGATCATGAGTGATGCCTTCACTGGGAGGTGGCTCAAGGACTGTTTCCGCAGTGGGAAGAGCCTTGGTTAGATCTGTTTGCCTCCGAAAATAACACACAATGTCAGCAGTATTGTGCATTGGAATTTACAAGGTTTCAATCCCCCAGCAATGCTTTTCATCACATGTGGAGCTCAGGCCTGCTGTACGCCTTTCCGCCCATAGCACCCCTGCCCACTGTTCTCAAGAAGATCAGGAACGACCCGGCCCAAGTAATCCTATTGGCTACGGGCTTGGCACGGAGAGTCTGGAATCCTGAGCTTCTGAAAATTAGCATTGATCCTCCAATCAGGCTGCCCCTTCGGGAGGATCTTCTGTCACAGCAGCAGGGGAGGGTTCTCCACCCGAACCTCTCAACTCTGCACCTTCATGCGTAAAGATTGAGCGGGGACAGTTGACAGCCTTTGACCTTCCTCCCAAAGTATGTGATGTGATTTTAGCAGCCAGGCATTCCTCCACACAAACGTTATATGCCTGCAATTGGCAAAGATTTGTAAAATATTGTATTAGACCTTCTTTCTGCTTCTCTTTCTGATGTTCTTATTTTCATTCTGTCTCTTGCCCAGCAGGGCTCTGCTCTGTGCCCTCTTAAGGGTTATTTGTTTGCTTTATCTGCTTTTCTGTGGCTATCTGACCAACCCTTTTGTTTAAGTCCCCTATTGTACATATGTTTCCACTTTTGCACTTCATTATGCCTCAGTGGGACCTGAACCTGGTTCTCACATTCTTCATGTGTGCTCCGTTTGAACCACTTCATAACTGTCTCCTCAGGCTGCCCATCATCAAAACCCATCAAAACAGCCTTACTCATGGTCATAACATCTGCCTGGAGGATGAGTGAGCTGCAGGCAGTTTCATCCAAGCCTCCATTTCTCACAGTATTTCCTGATAAAGAGTTGCTTTGCATCAAGATTCTTTCCTCTCAAAGGAGGTGACCCCATTTCTTTTGGGTCACCCTGACTACCTTCTTTGCTCCCTGCATCCCTCTAGGGCAGAGGAGCGACTCCACCGGCTCGAACTATTGTAGTTCTACCTTGACCATACAAAAGAGTTCCGGGTGGACGACCAACTCTATGTGGGATATGTGGGAGCATAGAAATGCTGGGCAGTACAGAAATTAACCATTTCACGCTGGGTTGTTCTCTGTATAAAAATCTGCTACATCCTGGCTCAAAAGCAGCCTCCCAAGGTCCTATAGGTTCATTCCACCAGGGGAATAGCTGCAACCATGGTATTAGCTCCTGAAGTCCTAGGCCTGGACATCTGTCAGGCAGCAACATGTTCATCCCTGCACACGTTTGCAAAGCTCTACATCCTGGACAGTTAGGTCCGCAGGGACGGCCATTTCTCCCATTTGGTCCTGCAGGACTTTCTGGTTTCGAACATTTGTCTGCAGCCCGCCACTAGGAGAATATGGCTTGGGTATCTATTCAAAGGTAAGGAACCTGTTCTAGAAGTTTCAGAGGAACATGTTACTTACTGTTAGACCTGGCATCTCTTGGCATGTTTTCCCTGTACTTTTTGCTTCTGACCCCCTGTTTTTAGGATCCTGTGCTGTAATTCATTTTTGCTGGTTTTGATACTCTGGGACTTTACCACTGCTAACCAGTGCTAAAGTGCAAGTGCTCTCTGTCTAAAAGATATTGGTAATTGGTTTTCCATGATTGACACATTTGATTTATTGTTAAGTCCCTAATAAAGTGCACAATGGGTGCCCAGGGCCTGTAAATCAAATGGTACTAGTGGGCCTGCAGCACTGAGTGTGCCACCCACATGAGTAGCCCTGTAAATATACCTCAGACCTTCCACTGCAGTATATGTGTGTGCAGTTGTGCACTGCCAATTCCATCTGGCAAGTGTACCCACTTGCCAGGCCCAAACCTTCCTTTTTATTACATGTGAGTCACCCCTAAAGTAGGTCCTAGGTAGCCCCATGGGCAGGGTGCAGTGCATTTAAAAGGTAGGACATGTACTAGTGTGTTTTACATGTCCGGATAGTGAAATACTGCTAAATTCGGTTTTCACTATTGCAAGGCCTATCCCTCCCATTGGTTAACATGGGGACTACCTTTAAATATCTTTTAAGTGCAGTTTCTGATAGAGAGCAGGTAGAGATATGGAGTTTGAGGTCTCTGAACTACAATTTTAAAATACATCTCTTGGTAGAGTTTTGTTTTTTTGATTGGCTGTTTGAAAATGACACTTTTAGAAAGTAGGTATTTTGTTGCTTAACCATCCTGTGCCTCTGCCTGCCTGTGGAATCCACGTCTGGGTCAGACTGACAGTTCAGCTGTTTGTGAATTCCCTCTAGACAGTGACACAAAGTAGGCTGAGGAGTGTCCTGCGTGTCCTGATGAGTCTCCTGGGCTAGAGTGGGGAGGGAGGAGCTGATGCTTATACCTTGAAGGGCTGTGCTTGTCCTCACACAATGCAGACTCCAACCCCCTGGAGTGTGTCTGGGGCCAGGCCTGGGCAAGGCAGGATCTTGAGATCAAGAGACTTTCCTTTAAAGTTTGCCTACTTCAAAGGCAGAAAGGAGTATAAGTATACCTCAGACCTTCCACTGCAGTGTCTGTGTGTGCAGTTGTGCACTGCCAATTCCACCTGGCAAGTGTATCCACTTGCCAGGCCCAAACCTTCCTTTTTATTACATGTGAGTCACCCCTAAAGTAGGTCTTAGGCAGCCCCATGGGCAGGGTGCAGTGCATTTAAAAGGTAGTACATGTACTGGTGTGTTTTACATGTCCTGATAGTGAAATACTGCTAAATTCGGTTTTCACTATTGCAAGGCCTATCCCTCCCATTGGTTAACATGGGGACTACCTTTAAATATCTTTTAAGTGCAGTTTCCGATAGAGAGCAGATAGAGATGTGGAGTTTGAGGTCTCTGAACTACAATTTTAAAATACATCTCTTGGTAGAGTTTTGGTTTTTAGATTGGCTGTTTGAAAATGACACTTTTAGAAAGTAGGTATTTTGTTGCTTAACCATCCTGTGCCTCTGCCTGCCTGTGGAATCCACGTCTGGGTCAGACTGACAGTTGAGCTGTTTATGAATTCCCTTTAGAGAGTGACACAAAGTGGGCTGAGGAGTGTCCTGCATGTCCTGATGAGTCTCCTGGTCTAGAGTGGGGAGGGAGGAGCTGATGCTTACACCTTGAAGGGCTGTGCTTGTCCTCACACAATGCAGACTCCAACCCCCTGGAGTGTGTCTGGGGCCAGGCCTGGGCAAGGCAGGATCTTGTGATCAAGAGACTTTCCTTTAAAGTTTGCCTACTTCAAAGGCCGAAAGGAGTATTGGACCCAAAACCCCAGACTTTTAGATTACTTCTGGATCAAGAGGAACCTCTGCCAAGAAGAAGCGCTTGATGCTTGAGGAGGACATGCCACTCTGCCTGCTTCTTTGCTGTGCTGGCCTGTTGCTGCTGCTTCTGCCTAAGAGGGAAAGGACTGGACTTTGCTTTCTGAAATCCTGCTTGTGAAGTGTCTCCAAGGGCTCGGACTGAGCTTGCCTTCTGTTAACAAGTCTCAGGGACAGCAAAGGCTTCCCCTACCAGCCTCTGGGTTTAATTGCTGTGGAACCTAACTCGCCAGGTGGTGCCTATTCCAGTCTCTGGGCCCCTGGTAGTGAAAGCTAGTTGAAAAATAAGAAAAGCCAGTTTCACCGACTCCGGATGACACCAGGACCAATGCTGCTGCTTGAGTCCACAACACCTCCTGCATCTAAAACCGTGGTCCCCGCTGGAGTGCAATGACCATCACTGACTCTGCAGGCCTGATGCTGCCGCAGTCCTGCTGACGTCTCACAGCTTTGTGATTCCTGAGTGCTGTGTCACCGATATTCGTGACACCTGACTCTGCTGTGGTGCCTGCAGCCCCGTGCAGTGACCACGACCCCGTGAGGTCGCCCAGCATGTATTGACCCACCTGATTCATTGACCCTGCCAGATCAACAGGAACCGACGCCTTGCACTGATGCAACATTGCCTCCCCTGTTCCGCAGTAAAGAACCGATGCTGCACCGGATCCAGCGACGCCTCACCTCCCCGACTCCATGCACCGGCTTGTTTCCTTGTTTACCAAAGGTACTGTACCTGGGGGGCTGTGCGAATCCTTGAGCGGCACTATTGGCGTCAGACTGTCAGGGCCCTAGTTTGGACACACACAATCGTCAGATCATTTCATGGCTCTGCATTCCTGGCATGAAAAGTTGCGAAAGAAAAGTAACTGACGTCCAGTCGCCTGGGTGGCACCTATACAGGTGACTGCGATGGCACATCTGGTGTCCATGATGCCATGCGGAACCGACTGGAACCACCCAATGGCACATGCAAGGGTTTCAGGATCCAGTCTGGGGAAATTCAAAGGTAAGGAATCTGCAGCTATGTATAGTCTCTACCAAATAATGTGTTATCGAAGGTCAGTAACTTGTTCTTCTGTTGCAACATCACAACCCAGAGAGCTTGATGGTGCAGACATCCTCCAGCCTCCTGAATCCAGGTTATTTTCCCACCACCCCTCCTAACAGGGAATCTAAGAGTATGGACAATTTTGCAAAACAAGTCTTTTCCAGTGCCAGTCTTGCCCTTTGTTTGCTTAATACTCTGTGCCACCTTGGACAGTATTTGCAAACAACATGGGAAAGGGTGTCAGATGTCTTCCCAGCTGTCCCAGGGGAAATTAGACAAAACCTACAATGTCTAATCATTGGTGGTCAAGATGCGGCAAAATTCACTCAGTTCCGACCTGGATATGACTGACTGTCTGGGTAGGACAGTTAGACCAGGTCTCGATTCATACCTGGATTTGTTCCATGGTCTTTTCATTGGATGTGCAGCAGTCTCTTATGGACATGCCCTTTGATGAATCAAAACTTTTCGGAGCAAAGACTGTCTCACTGCTTGAGCAGTTTAAAGAGAGGAAAGTCACCACAGCACCCTTGTTGAGGCTTCAGGAGGGGATATAAGCAGCAGCAGTCCTCCCAACCCTCTCGGGGCAAGCTGGAGAGCCAGCCGACAGTGTTCAAGCCCACAGGGGCAATGCAGTACCCAGACCACAACATCTCTGCCCTGTATCTGCTGCAAACCTCTTTAATTTATCCTTAGTGGCACATGACTGCCCAGTAGGAGGTGGAGTCAGCTTTCACTCAGACATGCCACCTATGCAGCAACACCTCCCGGAGGACTACTTGGCCATACTCTATTGAGAAGTTCACACTGTCTTAGCCAAGGGAGGAATAGGGAGGGTGCCGGCATCAGAGATCGAAACTAGTTGCTGCTTCTTTTACTTTCTGGTGCCAAAAAAAGGATGACAGCCTTCACCCCATCTAGAATATGTTGTGCCAGGAAGCCTTGCATCTCTGGAAGTGGCTGAATGTGCCGGGAATTTTCTTGACTGTGCAGGACCTAGTGCAATCTTTAAGCTCTAGGGCAGACAAACTCAGCCAACGTTGTCTAGTGGATCAGGAATGGCAGTTATGGCACAGGGCATTTTCCTGCACTGGGGAGAACCCTTGCTCAATCTATTCATTACTGCAGAGAACATGCAGTGTCCAAACTTTTGCTTAAAAGCGTTTCCAAGACAGTCCTTTATTGGAGACACCTTCCTCCTACACTGGGAGTTGAGACTCCTGTATGCCTTTCTGCCCATCTCTGTCCCACCCAGGGTACTCAAAAAGATCTAGAAAGACAGGGCCCACATTATCCTAGTGGCCTCGGACTTGGTGAGGAGAGTGTAGCACCTGGAACTTCTGGCCATGACCACATGTCTTCCAGTCTACCTGCTTCTTCAGGGGTGGCCTCCTGTTGCAGCAGCAGGGATGAGTTTTCCACCAAAGCCTGCGCAACCTACACTTCCATGTGTAGAGATTGAGCGGCAACAGCTAATAGCTGTTAGGCTTCTTCCTAAGGTTGTTGGTGCTTTCTTTGCAGTGAAGCATCCGTCCACAAAATCTGCCTGTGCAGGGTGTTGGGAGAAGTTTGTTACTTGGTGCTCCTCTCCACACATTCAACCCCTCAATGAGCAGTTTTTATTCCCTTTTGTTTGTCTGTAGCCCAGCAAGACCTTGCTGTTGCAACAGTTAAGCAATACCTTTTGGTCTTCCTGTGTTTATCGGATCAGCCATATGTTTTTAGCTACACAGTTTGTGATGTCACAGTGGAATGTTAATTTGGTTCTCACTTATCTGGTATGCAATCCTTTGAATCCATACACAGTTGTCTTCTTCACCTTGTAATTATTAAGATGGGGGTGCACTAGAGAGCAGCCGCGCAAGATGGGAGCAATTCGGTGAGGCTGCTGCGGCCCGGACCAATCATCCGTCATTATCCTGCCTTAAATCCTGTGCTGAGCCTGGCTGCCTGACAGAGGTCAGGTGCTGGTGACCGGGGTCCCCTACCTGCCATTGGATTAAGCGGGGCGCCGCTGGATATCGGTGCATTTGAGACGCGCGCGGGCTGGGCCTGCTGACGCAGTCGCTGCTCATAGGCCTCAGAGGGTGGGGCCCACAGCCTAAGGCGAGCAATGGATGGCTTTGCCTTGGGGCGGCCCGTCAGACGGAAGGCGGTGTCCTGGCTGGGGCACGGGCCGTGTCCCGGTGGATCGGCCACATGCGAAGAGGCACTGGAGGTGTCTGGGCCAGATCTGCGGAGGTGGCGTGAACGGCCTGAGGTGCAGAGGATCGGCGTCCGGATGCGGCGCCGGGGCTCGCTAGGCCTTGCTGGGTGGATCGCTGAGGTGATGAGTGCAGGGGCCCCTGAGGGCCCAGGGCGGCGCCGCTGGTAATGAGACTGCGCTGCAGCTGCAGCGATCCGAGGCATCTGGAGGCTGCCCCCGGGGGCTGGCTGAGCTGCTGCCCCACAGGCCCTATACTGTGCTGCTGCTGCCTGCTTGCCCCTTCATTGTCATGCGGGAGGGACGAACTGTCTGGTGGCCCGCTTTGGCGACGGGCACTGGGAAGAGGCCCTGCTGGAGGCTATGGTCTGCGCCTGGTTGCAATCCGGAGATCTGACGCAAGGCAGCAAAAACTGTAATTTGGAGCAAAAAAATCAACCAGTCTGCCGCCAGAGAGCATGGAAAACGCTGCGCCCTCACCCCCCCAGGGCAAGCAATTGGAAATGGGCGAAATGAAAGCACTCTTATCACCATGCAGTCTAGCCTATCCTCGATAGACAGCAAAATGGACACTATGACTTCAAGGTTAGACCTGCTTACTACTAGGCTGGAGAAACAGACAGGGTGAATAACAGAAGCTGAACAACAAATTTTGCACGTTGAAGACGCCATGCAGAAACAAAGTGAGCAACTTCTGCAGATGGATAAACTCCTCAACATCATAGCGCTCAAGAATGAAGATTTGGAACCCAGATCCAGACGAAATAACCTGGGCATAGTGGGCATTCCAGAATCTGCAAACACAGGTCGTATGGAGCAATATGTGGAGCGATTGCTCCTCGCCCTTTTTGGAGAGGATGCTTTTTCACTGATTCTAGTGGTGGAGAGGGCACGTAGGACTATGACGGCCAGGCCGCTGCCCCTCCCAGACCGATTGTGGCTCACCTCCTGAACTACAGGAACAGGGATGCTGCATTAAGACTGAGTAGAGAAAAACATCCCCTGCAGTTTGAGAGTAACGCACTGTCGATTTATCCTGATTTCACCATGGCTGTTCAGGAGGCTTGGAAAAAATTCACAGCTGTAAAGCAGAAACTACAGCAGGCGAACATAACTTATGCTATGTGATACCCGGCGTGACTGAGAATAACTTATGCTATGTGATACCCGGCGCGACTGAGTATTACCCACGAAGATAGAAATGTGATATTTACTACCTCCGAGCAGGCAAATGAATATCTAAAACGTTCCCGTAGGGGAGAGACTTCAGAAAATCCTGATGCGACGGCCCCGGATAACTCTTCCACGCTATCTGACCAGGACTGAGGCTACTCTCCTCTTTGGGGTGGACTCCCCCCTGTGGAGGGGAATCCTACACATCATTAGTGTCGCCCCCCCTGCGAGTGTGACTCTGTGCCTGACCACGGTGTGCGCCCTTGGCGAACCGGGCCGCCTCGGGCACTCTTGGGCACTTATTACCTGTCCAGGTGCCTCCTCTGGACAGCCTTCCACCAGGAAATCCCCACCTACTTTTTGAGATGCAGAATTGTCAGTTTGTGGTTGTTTGTGGGCTACAAAGGGAGGGTTCTTCTGGGCGGGATTGGGCCGCCGAGGTGGGAGGGAGGGCAGGGGAGTTTACTGTTTGCTCTGAGCCACACCGATACACATTCCTTGGGCACCTTATTGGCCCTTCTTCCTGGGCTATACTCTACCCAGGCTATAGCCACCTACCCTAGCTATTACCCATGGCGGCTCTTAGAGTTACAGCCCAGAGCTTTGGCGATGGACACATCTTGCGCTGCCTGACGTGGAATGTCAGGGGGCTGGGAGATCCTCGCCACATTGTAGCGGATCTGGAATGACACAGGATACACATTCCACACCTACAGGAGGCACATTTCACACCTGGGAAGCGAGTTACATTTGCGGATCGCTGGTCCTCTTACTGCCAGCACGCAGCTTACCATTCGTACTCCAGGGGCACCTCCATCCTCATACGCATGGGAACCCCCTATATTCCGCTGGGATCCAGAAAAGACACGCAGGGCAGGTACACTGTTATCTGGGGCCGGGTGCTGCAGCATTCCATTACCATAGTCAACTGCTACGTGCCTAATGCCGATGACCCTTCTTTTTTTTACTCCATATGGAGCTGTGTTGCAGAGATAGGCTTGAAATATCTAGCATGGGGCGGAGATTTAAATTTGGCACTGGACCCCCGGGAGGATAGAGGGACGTAGGTGATGCCCCATTGTCATAGGGCAGCGGAGAGACTTAGGGCAGACATCATAGCGCAGGACAAGGTGGATGTGTGGCGCTGGCTACACCCTTGTGACAGGGAGGGCACATTTTATTCTGCAGTGCACTCACACTGGTTGAGACTAGACTATTGGCTTATTTCCCGATCCATGGTGCCCTGGCTTATGGGGGTCACGCACATGGCTCGCACATATTCTGATCACTCCCCGGTCGCGCTCGAGCTGAAGTTTCCCTCCGCATTGACACCTCTTGCATCGTGGTGCCTGTCCCCCACTGCATTGGTAGACAACGCTCTTTGTAGTGAACTACGGACCGAGATAATGGATTTCATTGATAGAAACAAGGGTACTGTGGATAGCGTTGCGGTAATCTGGGAGGCCCTTAAGATCACCTTGAGGGGATTCTGTTTGGCCAAAGGTGTAGGCATCTTCCGAGACCTTCGAGCCACACTTAATAGGCTGGAGCTGCAACCTAAAAGACTTGAGTAAGAGCAGGCAGAGGCACCCTCGGCTGATGTTGCGTGGCGTTTGCGGGAGACCCTCACTGAGTTTCAGGAAACTGCAGAACGTGAAGTACTGCTTAGAGGCAAATATGCCCAGGCCCGCTCCTATAGGGAGGGTGAGAGACCAGGTAGGCCCCTTGACCATACCCTTCGCGTAGCCCGACCAGAGAATACTATACTCAAAATATCTGATGCCTCCGGCCACCTGCTTAGGGATACCCCTGAAATGCTTAAAAACTTTGCTGACTATTACCAGCACTTATACTCCTCTGGCAGATCAAACCTTCCAGATGTCGATGGTTATTTGACGAAGGTGGCACTGGCATGGCTCAGTGATACGCAGCAAGAAGTTTTGGTGGCTGAGCTCGAGCACGATGAAATTCGAGAGGCCATGATGCAGCTCCAGTCTGGTAAGGCCCTAGGGCCTGACGGCATACCAGCCGAGTTTTATAAAACTTACGCGGACACACTCATTCCGTGGTTGAGAGAGGTCTATCGCGAGGCACGACAGGTGGGAGTCCTCCCCCCCACTATGAGGGAGGATCTCTTAACTACCATAATAAAACCCAATAAGCCTGCTACCAACTGCGATTCATATCGTCCACTGTCCCTTATAAACTGCGACGTTAAGATTCTGGTGAAGGTGCTTGCTAATCGCCTGAGTCTCGTGATGACCTTCTTGATTAGGCCGGATCAGTCCGGATTCATACCGGGCAGGTCTACCGCATTTGCGCACTTTCTTTGCTGTCCAACAAAGTATGGATCCCGAAATCCCGACGGTCGCTGTTTTTCTGGATGCCACCAAGGCCTTCGATACCCTTGAATAGGATTACTTAATGGCAATATTAAAACGCTTGGGCTTCCCCCACATGTACCTTTCCTGGATTGCCCATTGGCCACTGTGCAGGTCAACGGCCATTGAACCACGCCGGTTCGTGTCGAAAGGGGCACGAGGCAGGGGTGTCCGCTCTCGCCATTGCTCTTCGCCCTAGGCGATGGAGCCTTTGGCGGCAATGCTCCGCCAGCATTATAACCACTATGCAATTCGCACCCCTTCTAGGCATATCCTAATCTCCCTATATGCGGATGACGTTACACTATACTTGAGAAACCCAGAGGACAGCCTAAATCCTGTACTACTGGAATCCACCAAATTTGGCTATATGTCAGGAGTGCAAGTTAACTGGGGGAAGTCGCAGATATACCCCCTGACTACTTGCACAGCATGATATTGCTCGGACTTCCCCCTCCAGTGTTCCGATACCTCCCTCCGATATCTGGGCATAGAGATTACCCGAGATAGACACAAATTGATGCGCCTGATTAATGGGGTGCTGCTAGATAACATATGGTCACACGTTGGATAATCTGCCCCTCTCTATCACGGCCGCATATCATTAATGAAAATAATTATACTCCCTAAACTCCTCTATTTATTTCTAAATATACTGTCCCCTCTGGCCTGATGTTTTTTTTAAAGAACTGAGAACACAGATGATTGGATTGGATTGGGCAGGCAAACAGCTGTGCCTCAAATGGGAGATCATGACACAGCCCTTTGTGTGCGGGGGCTTTGAAGCCCCAGATTTCGAACTGTATTATCACTGTGCACAGGCACAATTTGCACACTACTGGTACTGCCCGCCCCCCACATGGCACACTTGGCAGTGGAGCAGGAATATTTGGCACTGGTCCCCACCTCTGCTTGTCTGAGGCAGGACCTCGCTGTCACTGGTCCTCGAGACTCGACGGTGGGATGTACGCAGCTAGCCTGGAAAAAATAGCCACCGAGCGGGAATCAGTCTGCTATACTCGCCGGATATGCCACTCTTGGGGCACGAGGTGATCTTGATGGCGTTCGAGACTACGGGTGCGAGGCTGCTCGCTATGCTTCATATTCTCACATGGGGAGATCTCTATACGGCCTCCAGCTTTCGTGAACAAGATGCTTTCTCTCCGGATGGTCCACTCTCCCTGCTGGAGACCTTGGCCCGTATTTATACTTTTTTAGCGCCGCATTTGCGTCGTTTTTTGATGCAAAAACGGCGTAAACTTGCAAAATGCCATTGTATTTTGTAGGTTTGCGCCGTTTTGCGTCAAAAAGCGGCGCAAATGCGGCGCTAAAAAAAGTATAAATACGGGCCCTTGTATCTCTGCCTTTGGTGCTCCATCGGGGCTCTTTTGCCCTCTTTCGCCGTGGGGCTGGCCTGTCTGCACACGTTCCATGCACTCATGCAGTCGAACTCGCCGCGGCACTTAGTCTCGATACTTTACCACTTGGTTCAGCTGGAACAGCCGATCATTGAGGGAGGGGTGCACAGGAGGTGGGAGGAGGAGCTGCGACTGCAGATCACAGAGGCTCAATGGTCATACTGCTGTCAGCCGACAGGGAAACTAACCGCCAGCAGTAGATTGCGGATCATACACTATAAATACTTGCACCGTCTTTACCACACTCTGGCGAGGCTTTGCTGATACAATCTCCGAGCTAGTGATAACTGTGATAGGTGTGGAGCGGATTTCCTCCACCTGGCCTGGTCCTGCCCTGCCCTGCAGTGCTGGAATACTGGAGGGAGGTTGGTGAGGCACTGTCTGTTATGGTCTCCGCTCCATTGACACTCACACAACTGGTTGCACTGCTGGGACACACCGAGGCGATTACCCCTGGCTATCGTAGATATGTCAGCTTTACCTTATTATTGGCTAAGTGAAGGGTGGCCTGCAGGTGGGGTAGGGGGAGAGCTCCCACATTCAAAGACTGGCTCTCAGATTTGTTTTATAGTAAAATGCAGCTGGAGACATACGCCGAGCTGCAGCCGCCCTCATCCCGCCCCAGAGATATTTGGGCCCCATTGGATGCGTATCTGCTTCCGCGACAGGCTCCTGCCACTGCTGCGTCTCCACTGGGATCTGGCATGGTTTCTGAGTGGCCTCCCTGCTGGAGAGGGAACTGATGACTGCTGAACACTTTCATTTGTTATGCTGTGCTCTTGTACAATCATTTAATAGGGATGGGATGTGGCTCGGGAGGGTTGTTACATGTTGACTGTTCTATTGCGGATTACGATGTATTTACTGCAAACTTAACAAACAAAACATATATTTTTTTTAATAATAATTATTAAGATGGCATTTTTCATGACAAGGTCAGTGAGCGAACTCCAGGCTTTGTCTGTAGTTCCACCATATACCCTCCATAGCCCTCCGGACAAAAGCTGCTTTCCTGCCTAAGGTAGTCATGCCCTTCCACATAGGAGAAATCATTCACATTTCTGGCTCTGTATGCACCGACTCACCCCTCCAAGGAAGAAGAATGGCTTCACTGCCTAGGCACTCTGTGTAAAAGGCTCCCTTAAGCCAGCAAGTTGATGAGCTTTGGAGATGCACCTGTCTGCCTGTGAGTGGTACTGTGACCTGAGAGGAATTTGGCAGTATTTCCAGCAACTCCAGATTAATTTTCTTTGCTCTCTACTACTTTTGTTCTCTACTGATGAAGGGCTAATCCCAGAAACACAGATGTAGAGATATACAGCAATGTCTGCACCAACTTTGGTGAAAAACTACAGCTAATTTTGAAGTAAGCAATAATTGTGATCTGCATTTACCAGGATGCAAAGGGGCGAACTGTGCTGGGATGTGAGGCAGTGTGCTCCCAACCCCCCTTCTAGACCCTGTGAGGGCACTTAGCTTCTATGTAAACCGAACCAGAGACTACAGACAGTATGACCAACGTTTAGTTGGTTTCTCTGGGGCTTTGAAAGACAAAGCGGTGCAAAATAGAACTATCTCTAGATGGATTGTGGATCAAGAACTGATATGAGCTGGCCAAGAAACAACCTCCAGAATGCTTGAGCACTCATTCCACCAAAGTAAAGGCCACTGCTACTGCACTGGTGCAACGTTCTGGACATTTGCCAAGCTGCAATGTTCCACAAGTTCACAGGCCATTACTGCCTAGATAGCCAGGACAGGACCTTTGCCCGATCTGTCCTACAGGATTTCTGGGTCTAAGCTATTCCACAGACCCTCTCTACCAGAGGAAGTGGACTACTTTGGCATCTATTCACCAGGTGATGACTCTGCAGTTAGAAGTCTTTATCAGACAGAAGAACAAGTTGCTTATTTGCGGTAACACATTTTGTGGTAGAGACTCTATCTAACCAGAGATCCTCCATCTTCCCTTTTCTGTGAAATGGACTCATACTATCCATTAGGCAAATGCCAGTCAAGAGATCTGTATACTGCATTAATTTCCATAGCTTCACATCTGATGGTGCGGACAAAGATCAGAAAAAATCTGAAGTCTGCATGCAGAGGTGGCATATATATATATATGTGGGCCCTGACGTCATATCTGGAGTGGACGGAACCAGCATGGAGCTGCACAATGCCACTTGTTGATGCAGGAGGGAACTGCTGAAAAGGTTGGTGATCAAGTCTGATGTTTGAGGAAATTCACAAGATGAGAAATCGGCAGTCACATAGAGTCTCTACCAGAAAAGGCATTACCAAAGGTAAGTAACTAGTTCATGTACTCATTTGAATGCTCTTAAATCACACTTATTACTACTGTTGTCAATAATATTTAGGTAGGTAAACAGACTGCATAAGTAATGTGCCATTCGGATAAGGAACTATCTCACCTAGTAAAATATTTCACTTCAAAAAATAAAAAATATGTAATAAGCCATCTGTATTTGCATATGGATGTGGAACAAAGGTCTAAGCAGCGTCATTGGCTACTATCAAAGTAATGCAAATAACTGCGATATAAAATGTCTCACTACCTATGTACACCATATTTTACGTAGGTTTGCCATACCCATAGCAGTTCTCTGTAAAGCTCTGGCATATATATATAGGAGCTGCAGATAGGTATGTGCTTACTGTTGTGAAACTGTAACGGAAAACAATGAGCGAGAGCATGAGGCCGTGCATGCCGGAAAGGCCACTCACCTGGGTGGGCGCTCTTCTAAAGCAAAACGTGCAGTTTCTGTTAGCGACCTGGTGTTTCATTTCTTCATGAATTCTGTAAGAATTGCATTGTCCCTGAATTGCGATACATCATGGGAATATAATTCGCCCTATCAGTGCCCAAATTGGAGGGTAAACCTATGGCTCCTTGTTGCCAGGACATATGACCTCGTTCTTGACCCGTCTCACCCAAAATAATGGTTTGTAAAAAGGAAATCAAGAAGGGAAAGGTTTTCACATCATGACATAGGGTGACCAGATTTTCAGCAAGAAAAATGGTGATGGCCATAGGTCCATATTTATACTTTTTGGCGATGGTTTGCGTCCAAAAAATGTACCGCCGGGCGGGCGCTTTATTTATGCATTGACGTGAGCCAGCGCTGCGGGCTGCTCAGTGTAAAAAATATTACTCTAACCAGGCAGCGCCGGCGTAGTTAAAAATGGGGATAGTAGGTCAAAAAATGGTGCAAGTCAGGTTAGAGTAAAAAATCATGGCCCTAACCGGACTTGCGCCATTTTTTGACGCACAAACCCCACTGGAATGACTCCTGTCTTAGCAAAGACAGGAGTCATGCCCCCTTGCCCAATGGCCATGCCCAGAGGACTTATGTCCCCTGGGGATGGCCATTGGGCACTGTGGCATGTAGGGGTCCCCAAGTTAGGCCCCCCATGCCACTTTAAAAAAATAAAAATGTATACTTACCTCTCCTTACCTGGGATGGGTGTCCTCCAGGGGTGGGCGAGTGTGGCAGGGGAGGGCACCTCTGGACTGCTTCCATGGTCAGAGACCATGGAAGTGAGCCCACAGGCCCCTTAACACCTGCCCTCACACAGGCGTTAAAAAATGGCGCACATCAGGCTGTGTGCTGTTTTCTAAGGCCCGCCCCCTCCTGTGCGTCAAAATGACGCTGGAGTATAAATAAGGCGCGCAGGCCTTAAAGTAATTTTTGGGACGGAACGCCTACCTTGTATGTCATTAACGCAAGGCGGTTTCCCGCATCCAGAAAATGACGTACACGGAGGAATTTTGACGTTCGTGGGGTCGGGCGTCATAGTTTAAATATGGCGCAAGGTTTGCGCCGAATGTGCGTCAATATTTTTGACGCACATTCGGCACTAACACAGTATAAATATGCCCCTAAATGTCCTAATAGGTCACAAGATTATATATTATATTAATATATATATATATTTTTTGTACACTCCCTCCCCTTTCTTAGTAGAGCTCATAGGTCAGGCTGGTTGTCCCGGCCTTGAGGTAAACTGGCTCTGATTTACATCCTGCTGTGCTGCTTGAATGAGGCGAGGCAGCACATCAGGAGAGTTTCAGCCAGTGAACGTCTGTCCCCGGTTTCTGAGGGCTGGTTGAAATGTGGGTCTGCACAAAACCGTGACTAATGTGCAGGTTCACCCGACCCTCCCTTAAAAACCCGGACATTTTTAGGTTTTAGAAGAAAGTGTCGGGACACACAGGTACACGTCTTCAAAAACCGGTACTGTCCGAGCAAATCCAGGACGTCTGGTCAAGCTACCGTGACATGGAGCCAGATTTTTTACATTTTCGACATTTTAGGAAAGCGTCGGATTGGAACATACGAAGGTAAATGAAAACGACCGTATACAAAATTACAAAGCAGATCCAGTGGCGTAACATTAGCCCCCAATGTTCCCCGCTGGGTGGTGCGGCGAGCTCCAGGGGGCCCCTCAGCCCCTGAAGTTTCGTTCTGCCGCAGATTCCAAATCACCGATTATTTCGGTCTACCCTCTGAAAGTGGTCCGCGCAAAGTGTATCTATTCTGATGCGGTCTACAGGGCGCCCGCTTGCAGGTGCCTTTGCAGTTTCTCGGAGCCAGAGCAGCGAAGTGTGAACTGCAGATCTGAGTTCTCCTTTGTCAGCCTGGCCCATTAGTTAATCTCAGCAGAGCTTGTCCTGCCGTCTGACCAAGGGGTGTTGGCCGTCGAAGCTGCATGACTAACGTCCCTGCTATGCTGGTCACAAAGGAGACTTCCACAGAAGTCTAAAAATATATCGATCTGCGACCTAATTGCACAACACGAGCTGCTTAGATTGAATAAGGCCGCATCCAGTGTAAACAACATTCTTCAAATTAGGAAGCTGGGATGTTTGCTTTGCGCACCTGTGCACATTAGCTATGCTTTCAAAGAGATGGCACTGTTCAGTTCTGTGGGAAGCAAGTGCACAATTAGCTTTAGCCTAATATTTCTTTCAGATTAACACCACATCTCCACAGGCACTTCAACCCAATTTGAAGTAACGACCACCATGGTTACTGCCCTTTCCCTGACTGTGGAGTGGCATGATACTCTGGTTTCTTTGGAATGGTGTGCTTAACATGGGTTTAAATTATTTATTAAAAAAAATATCCATTCTAAATATATATATATGTAAATATATATGTATGTGTCTTTAAGGGAACTCTGGAGACGAACATTTCAAGTTAGAAACCCGATGAAACAGCAGTGTTTAAAAAATATTATGGTGCTCATTACAACCCTGGCTGTCGGAGATATAGTGGCGATAATACCGCCAACAGGCTGGCGGGAATAAATATGAAATTATGACCACGGCGGAAACTGCTCAGACAGGCAGCCACTTTAACACACCGACTGCCAGGGCGAAATCAACAGGCACCACGGCAGTAACTGCCTTCAGCCAGGCGGAAGACAATGTTCCGCCCACTGTATAATGACACACCAATCCGCCACCTTTTCCGGGGCGGTACCAACGACATCAAAAGCCCGGCAGAAACACTGCGCAGAAGGGAAACAACTCATCTCTGGAGACTCAAGGAAGAACCACGCCTCCATGGAGCCCGAGTTGCATGCACTTCTACGTTCTGCTCCACTATGAACACCAACGCCAGCGAAGATGAGCACGATGAGTACTGCCGGATAGTACACCAGGGAGGGCGGAGGAAAAAGAGAGTGACACACACACGCAACACCCCCACCCCCAACACCATACACACAAGCAGATGCAGTAAAATTGCATATTCACCCTGTGCCCCTTAGGAATAAAGCAAAGGCAACGGCCCCTTGTCTCTATTGCCTGCTGTTGCAGGTCCCTTGCCCTTCCTACCTGCAGCTGGGGCTGCCTCCTTGCCCTTCCTTCCAGCAGCTGGGGCTGCCTCCTTGTCTTTCCTTCCAGCAGCTTGGGCTGCCTTCTTGCCCTTCCTTCCTGCAGCTGGGGCTGCATCCTTGCCCTTCCTTCCAGCAGCTGGGGCTGCCTCCTTGCCTCTCCTTCCTGCAGCTGGGGCTGCCTCCTTGCCCTTCCTTCCTGCAGCTGGGGCTGCCTCCTTGCTCTTCCTTCCTGCAGCTGGGGCTGACTCCTTGCCCTTCCTTCCTGCAGCTGGGGCTGACTCCTTGCCCTTCCTTGACGCACTTGGGGCAGGCACCCTTTCCGTCTGGCTGGCTGGTGGCCGGGATCCTTTCCCACCTGGAGTAGCTGGGGACACTACTGTGGCAGTGGACTGGGTGGCTGAGGTGCTTGCCTCGGTTTTGACCACCCTCGCTTGACGTGAGGAGGGCTAGGGGAGAGGTCAATGTTGGCGAGGAAAAGCTTTGTAGGGTCATTGAGGCGAGTAGAGGGAGATGGTTTGGGAGTAGAGGAAGTGGTGGTAGGAGGTGTCAGTCTGCTGTGTTTGGGTGCAGGTGCATGGGCTAGATGCTGTTGTGAGGTGGATGGCTGTTGGGTGTCTGAGTGCTTGTATTTGTGTACTTTGGGAGGAGGGGCACAGACACAGTGGGAGAGGACACAGGGGAAGTGTGCATGGATGTGGGAGTGGTGACTGCCAGTGAGGGGTGTTTTCTGAGAGGTGTGCTGGTGATGGTGGTAATGGATGAGGATGTGGTGAATGCAGGTGTGAGTGTAGACGCAACTGGGAGCGAGGTAGAGGACGAGGAGAAGGGGGGGTGACACAGTGGAGGCAGTGAATGTTGGTATGTCTGATTCTGGATGTTGTTTGTGTGAGTGCCTGTGGGATGAAGTGTGGTGCTTGTGTTTGCCATGTCCACTTTTGTGTGTTGTCCTGGGTGCCTGCTCGTCTGCTTGTGTGCTTGGGATAGGTTGGGGTTGAGGGGAATGGGACTGGGACTGGGTGGAGGAAGTTGGAGGGAGGAGGGTGGAAACAGGGACAATGGCCGCCATCAGAGAGGAGGCCAGAGCCTGGATTGATCTCTGTTGGGCCACCAAGCCAGTGTGAATGCCCTCCAGAAATGCATTGGACTGTTTCATTTGGGCTGCCAGCCCCTGGATGGCATTCACAATGGTTGACTGCCCAACAGAGATAGATCGCAGGAGGTGAATAGCCTCCTCACTCAGGGCAGCAGGGCTAACTGGGACAGGGCATGAGGTGCCTGGGGCAAAGGAAATGCCCAACCTCCTTGGTGAGCGGGCACAGGAAACTCGATGAGGGGTTGCTGGGAGGGCAGTGCTCGTACAGGGTGGTGGTTGTAACTGTAGCTGGGGTGGGCACAGAGGTGTCCGCCACCACCAGAGAGCTTCCATCGGAGGAGGAATCTGTGTCCGAACTGTCCCCTCCAGTCTCCGCCGTCATGCTCCCTCAACTTCCGTCCCACTGGTGCCCTCACCGTCGGTGGGTTCGGCCTCCTGGGTCCTGTGGGATGCAGGTCCCTCCGTCGCCGGTGGCTCTGCTCCTCCGCCAGGTGATGCTAATGCACATAAGGACAGGGTGACAAAACAAAAAGGGGAGGGGGAGAAACAAAGGATACACTTGGTCAATGGCGGCAACAACGCCACCGTTGGCGTACACAACACACTCACACACAGGGAAGAGCCTTACGCATTAGGCAATGCACTACCAGTCACAATGCTAGTCATCAGACTATGGATAGGGACATCTAATGCAAATCGCAGCATACCTGAGACCCACAGACCCCTGATGTGGTGGATGCCTACTAGCTTGGTTAGAGGACTTTCACTTCAGAATCCGGCACAACATGGGAGCTACTCTGCAATGCCAGGCCTGGCCTAGGGCACCCACAGGCCCCCCCGGATACCACACCACCAGGCGTAAGTTGTAAACTAGGGCACTGAACTCACCCCTTCGTGGCTGCTGTGATGCTCCCAAGCACCCATCTAGCTCCAAAATAGGCCACCGCCAGTATGTGGGCCATCAGAGGGGTCAGGGTTCGACGGGCACCCCTTCCTCGTTGGGAGGCCATTCCCAGCTGGGCCTCCGCAGTCTTCCGAGCCCAACGTCTCAGGTCTTCCCACCGTTTCCGACAGTGGGTGCTCCGCCTGCCGTAGACCCCCAGGGTCCGCACATCCTTGACAATGGCAAACATATACCCTTATTTTGATGGGCGCTGACCTGCAGGGAAATAGACATAGGGAAAGATATTAGACCGACCATCAGCCATTTCAGGGTGGGGTGCAGGCCATGGATCCTAACTGCGTCACAGTACACAAATGCACTATTTGGACATCTCCAACAAAATAATGTTACAATCACAATATGCATTGAACTGTAGTGGTTGGAATGTAGAGATAATGACCAGCTGCTCACTCTTTTGCCCCATAGATTGCAACCGCTGTGGATGAATAGGAGATGGAGACATCCCCCTGTGTACAGACCCCTGGAGGACAGTCACATTATCCTCACCTATAGACAGGGCCACAATCACAGAGCTGTGTGCCCAATTGGAGCCTGACCTAATATCTGCCATCTGTCACCCCACTGGGATCTCCCATTTTGTGCAAGTCCTATCAGTACTCCATTTCCTGGCAAGTGGCTCTTTCAAAGTGACAGTGGGCTTGGCAGCAGGAATGTCACAGCCAATGTTCTCAATAGTGCTGACCAGAGTGTTGCCTGCCATGATTAAACACATGTGCAGCTACATTGTTTTCCCCCAGGTGGAGGATTTGGCCACAGTGAAAGCTGACTTCTCTGCAATGGGGCATATCCCCAACATAACTGGGTCAATAGATGGGACACATATTGCACCCCCCCCCCCACAAGCAAAATGAACAGGTGTTCAGAAATCAAAAGAGTTTTCATTCACTCCATGAATGTGCAGATGGTGTGCCTGGCAGACCAGTACATCTCCCACGTCAATGCAAAGTATCCTGGGTCTGTGCATGACGCCTTTAACCTGAGGAATAGCAGCATCCCAAATGTGATGCCCCAACTCCAGAGGCACAGGGTGTGGCTAATCGGTGAGCCCTGGTTCCCACCCAGTGGATGTTGGTGTATGGGTATGGGGTGGTCCTTAAGGGTGAGTGTGTGGCTAACAGTTGTCCCTCAAAATTTGCAGGTGACTCTGGTTACCCCAACCTCTCATGGCTACTGACCCCTGTGAGGAATGCCAGGACAAGGGCAGAGGAACGTTACAATGAGGCACACGGGCGAACAAGAAGGATTATAGATCCCTGTGCTACTCACCCAAGAAGGTCTGCCAGATCATCGTGGCATGCTGTATGTTGCACAACCTCGCTTTGCGTCGCCAGGTGCCTTTTCTGCAGGAGGAGGAGGCTGGAGATGGGCGTGTGGCAGCAGTGGATCCTGTGGACAGTGAAGATGAGTAGGCAGAGTATGAGGACAACAGAAGTGCAATTATTCGTCAATACTTCCAATGACACACAGGTAAGACAGTGTTAATACACATATAATTGACAGTTTGATGTGTGACATTGTCACTAGCAGGCTGTGTATTCCTACTTCTATGCCCACTCACTGTACCCTTTGGCATCTCTTTTTGCAGATGTTGGTGCCCCACTATTGCTCCTGGTGTGTTCAGTGCAGCCAACTACAGGTCTTTCCAATGTAAACATTACTGTACAGTTGAAATGTTTGAACCTGGTTAAACGAATACATTTTGAAAACATTTTACATACACCATAATTGTATTTTATCAAAGTGTGTTTATTGCAGTGCTCTGAAGAAGAGGGGGTAGTGCAATGGTCTGGGGTGATGATGGAGGAAAGTCCAGGTTAGAGTCCAGTCTATTTGTATCACAGATGCATTGTCCAAAGGAGCATGGGAAGGGGAGCAATGGCAGTTCAAGGTGGACAGGGTGACAGAGTGGGACACAAGGGTGACAATCAGGAGAGTCTCATTTCCTAGCTGGGGTCTTGCCAATAGTCTCTGGCTTCTGCCTGGATCACAGGGAACGTTTGCGGGGTGGTTCTCCTTCTGCAGGGGGAGGGGTGCTGGTGGCCTGTTGGTCCTGTGGTGGGGCCTCCTGTCCACTAGCAGCAGCAATTGTGGAGGGCTGTTCAGTGGTTTGGCTAGTGTCAGGGGCCAGGTAGTGTGCCACTGCCTCCCTCATACGGTTGCCCATGTCTGCCAGCATCCCTGCAATGGAGACCAGGGTTGTGTTGATGGCCTTCAAGTCCTCCCTGATCCCCAGGTACTGTCTCTCCTGCAGCTGCATGTTCTCCTGCAACTTGTCCAGAATCTGGCCCAGCGTATCCTGGGAATGTTGGTATGTGCCAAGGATCGTGGTTAGTGCCTCCTTGAGGGTCGGTTCCCTGGGCCTGTCCTCCCCCTGTGGAATAGCACTCCTCCCAGCTTCCTTGTTGTCCTGTGCCTCTGTCCCCTGAACCGTGTGCCAAATGCCACTGACCCCAGGTCCCTGACTGTCCTGTGTTTGTGGGGTGGCCTGGGGTCCCTGTAGTTGTGGACACACTGCTGATTGACGTGTCATGGGGTCAGAGGTATGGGCCCGCTGGGTGGGTGCAGTGGTGGTGTTTCCTGAGGTGGGAGGCTCTGTGGTGGGGTGGGGTGGGAGTGTGCCTGGGTAACCGACTGTCCGGAGGTCCCTGATGGGCCAGGTTGGTCATCCAGATCCAGGTGACCAGAGCTTCTGTCATCACTGTGGGCCTCTTCTGTGGGGGGACTGGATGTTGCTGGCACCTCTTTGCCGGTGACATTGGTTGGATTACCTGTGGAGATGTAAATGCATTGTTATTTCTGTGTGTGACATATTGTGCATGGGTGTGTTGCCCTGTTTGGCTGGATTTGCCCTGGCAGCTTTTCCTTGTGTGAGTTGTTATTTGGTGGGATAGGTGATTCTCTCTAGAGTGCATGCTGTGGTGATAGGTGTCCATGCAGGTATGTGAGATGCGTCCATGCATTGGTATTGCATGCAGGGCTTGGCATTGGTGTGAGTGGGTTGTGATGGTGAGGTGTGTGGGAGGTGGTGGAGTGATGGGAGTCAGGGTGGGGGTGAGGGTGGGGTATGTGATGGCATGCATGTAGGGGGTGGTAGTTAGTAATAGGGAATTGACTTACCAGAGTCCAGTCCTCCTGCTACTCCTACCAGGCCCTCAGGATGCATGTTTGCCAAGACTTGCTCCTCCCATGTTGTTAGTTGTGGGGGAGGAGGTGGGGGTCCACCTCCAGTCCTCTGAATAGCGAGTTGGTGTCTTGCTGCAATGGAACGTATCTTCCCCGTAGGTCGTTCCACCTCTTCCTGATGTCATCCCTTGTTCTGGGGTGCTGTCCCACGGCATTGCCCCTGTCCAAGATCCTCCACCATAGCTCCATCTTCCTAGCAAAGGTTATCTGCTGCACCTGTGCTCCAAATAGCTGTGGCTCTACCTGGATGATTTCCTCCACCATGACCCTTAGCTCCTCCTCGGAGAATCTGGGGTGTTGTTGTGGTGCCATGAGTGTGGTGTGGGTGAGGGTGTGTAGGGTGATGTGTTGGGGTGTGTGTTGTGAGGTGTGTGGGTGGTGTATATGTGAGGTGGTATGTGGCTCTGGTTGTGTGGGTGCCCTTGCTGTCTCTCTCTCTCTGTTGGCAATGGTTTGTAGTGGTAAAGGGTTGTGGGTAATGTGGGTGTGTGTTTTACAGTGGTGTGGGTGTGGTGTGTGTATAGGTGTCAGGTGTGTGTTATTTAAACTGACTAATGCGGTGTTGTTTTGTATGTGTGTGTTTATTTTGAGTGCGGCGGTATGTACCGCCAATGGTTTACTGCCATTGAATGTCCGCCACTGTGATTCATGGGTCACAATGTTGTGGGCGTAGTTCTGTTGGCGTAACGGTGTGGGTTTGGATACCGCCAGTTTATCACTGACCTTTGGGCTGGCGGACTTGTGTGTGAGGCTGTATAGTGACGGATTGGTATGTGTGTGATAATATGGTTGGCAGATATCCGCGGCAGCGGCGGTATTTTGTCGACAGTCGGCATAGCGGTAAGTGAGATTTACCCCCAATGTCATAATGAGGGCCTATGTTTTTTAAATCAAAAAGTTTGGTTCTTACTGCTGCCCTCCTGGATTGAGCTCCTTGCTGTTGTGATTGAATGTTGTAAGCATTCCTAAGTTTTTCATGGTGATTGCTTTGTTTTGAGGCTTAAGAGGATATATAGCCTTTCTTTAACCGATAGTAAATAAATGTGTGTGTTTCCTTCTCATTACATTTTTGTCACTTGAATTGTGTACAGAGACATGCCTTTATTTGTAGGCTTCAGCTTTATAATAGCGCACTGTGTTCGAACGAGGCACACACAAAATGATAAACGTTTGTTTTTTAAACCCTGGCCTGCAGCTGTTACCACTTGACGCTTAGAAAGTGGTGCTAGTACTGTCACATCTATAACTTAGCCAATAAGAGACATGATCTGTTTCTCACCCTACTCCTAAAAAAACAATAAAATGATCAAGTGAGGATAGAGGCGTAGAAGTAACATTAAGCAACTTTCATGAAATGAACAAGACAAGCGAGGATGCAACAATTAACAATTGGAGCTGCTGATTTCAGTGAGATGAAACCTACCACTGCGAGACTGATGAGTTTTCTCCATTTGCAGAATTCTGATGGATAGTTTAACTGCAGATTTCTCACCTTGTGACTATTTCCCAAGGTGTCAGACTGGACCCAGAAACTCTAAGCAGCACGTCTGCCCACCAGCGTGTTACTCCACGCCAATGCCATGCTGCTCTGGTAGTGATGAACGGGGCTGCATATAAGCACCACCCAGGCGCACTGACGTCAGTTCCTTTTTTTTTGGTGCTTTCAAATGCAGATCCAAAGCGCCAATCCTCTTGTTTTTAACAAGTTTTTTTTGTTTACTTTTCCAGATTTCTCTTTTGTACCAGTGTGCAAGGAAAATATGTCACCTCCCAAAATGTCAGGGTTTAAACCTGTTAGGGGCAGTCACAAACAAGTGTCTGTGACAGACCCTCCTGATGTATGTCTGTGGTGCCTGGCATCTGAGCCTGCGACAACTGCGCCCGTATGAATGCAAAGGCCGTACGAAACCGCCAGGCAAAATTCTACATTGACAAACATCGAAAGACTCCTCACAGCGACTGGTTGTAATCAAAACAATGGTCCTGTTGCCTTCCCTAAGTCCTTCCTGCAGTAGTTCCTCATCATGTTCAAAGTCTTTGGGGAAGTTGAAGAAGAATTACAAAAAGTTAAAGTGAGAATCATCCCTTTCCTCCCACTCTCGAACTCCAGAAAGGGAGCGAGGGCATCAACATGTGACTCATTTCTCACTCCCGAACTTGTGAAGAGCCAATTCCTAGTTTGGTCCTGATGCAACCCGTATTTCTGGGTCCATCAGTGACATTGGAGCAAATAGAGTCTTGCATGGAGGCCATACTACTTGTATTTGGCACACTGGCACGGCTTTGGGCTCCAAGGATCTGAGAGGCCTCCAGTCGGGATCCTGCTGGCAGATTTGCCCTCGCTGGCATCTGTACCTATTGAATCAGCTCCAGGTTCCTCACTGGCTTCTGTGCTAACATTGGATCCAACACCATTACCTACACTGATTCCCTTAACATCAACTGCTACCAATAATGGTTTTCAACTTTGAGACAGCCTCGTCTTGACTGAAACAGTGTTCCAATCCAATCACAGTGCAACTCATAGCTAGTCCTTCTTACTGTGATACATTGCCTTTACCACGTCGCAGAGCTCATACTTCACATCAGCTCTTTGGCTCATATTTTGATAACAACGATGATGAGGACAATTGGTATGCACAATTACAAGACCCTAGGTGTCTGGACACCTTCCTGGAAACAATACTTGTCTCTTTGCCCTGGTTCTGCCACAGAAGAAGCTGCTTCTTTTGCCATGGTTCTCTAGCGGGCTGTGGAGGTCCTTGAACTGCAGCTCTCCACCATACACGTAAGAAGTGGTCAAACCTGGCCAGGTGCCTACCAAACCTCTCCTGCCATTCAACTCAGCCCTCATAGATAGGGCACCTAGGCAAAGACATGCTCTGGGTACCTAGTGACCAGAAAAGTAGCTCACCACAATAGACCAGCACAGGGCGATGCTACCTCAACACCCAATGCCAGAGAGTCTGGTGGTCAGGCATCCACCAGCAGATTGAACACCTGCCACCTTTCCTATGACCCCTCTTGATCACATGTCCAACTGCATGTAGACTTTTGACCAACACATGTTCTCTTCTGCTAGCTTTGCTTTACTCTAAGTTAGAGCCAGCTGCCTCCTGTAGCCATGCTTTATGTGATATGGATGGTCAAATCCTGCTGATACTTCCACAGGCCTACGGGCCTCTTTAGACTAAACCATACAAGACAGCCGGGATGTACCAAGGATTTGTTATTCTCCCTGACCTGGACACAAATGACTGCTTTGCCTAGCAATGGGTACGAGCTTCAGCACTACACCTTGACGAGGTCAACAAGCTTCTCCAAGCAGGTTCATCCATCATTAATGGATGTCCCATCAGGGACAACTTGCAGCTCAGTAGCCTGCCCTAAATCAATTTAATAGGTTGTTTTCGGCACACACATAGCCTATAGGATGCAGGATCAGACATTTCCTTCCGGAGTGGCTAGATATGAATTTAAACACACTGGTTCTCCAGATTGTCAAACAGGACTACTCCTTCGGATTTCTTTCTACCCTGCTTCACCTTCTCCTGAATTAGCATGGCTGAAGAAGGAAAACTTGCCAATTTTGCAGCAGGAAGTTTAGTCCCTTTTAACCAAAAAAGCCATAGAAAAGGTTCCACTTGTGGAAGTAGGGTCTGGGTGTTATTGTCACTACTTCCTTGTGCCAAAGGAGTGCTGAGACCTTTGTCCTATTTTAGATCTTTTTCCTCTCAACTCCTTCCTCTAGAAGGACAAACTGAAGATGTTCATGCTATGCCAGGTTCTGTCTGCCTTGGATCCTGTAGACTGGAAGGTAGCATTAGACCTGAAGGACGCTTATTTTAATATTCCCATCCCATTCCCATATTCCCTGCAGGCCCACAGGTGTTATCTGCAGCTTACATTGGGCCAGGAGCATTTTCACTTTGTGGTGCTCCCTTTTGGCCTCACCAGTCCCTCTCTGGTGTTCACAAAAGTGATGTAGGGACTAATGGCAGCCTGCACCCTGCTAGTCCTCGCCAGACAGCACATGTGGGCTCTGCTGTGGTATCTAAAATTCCAAAGGGCACAGCACCAGGAGAACTTATCAGATTCCATCCTGGTTAAAGAGGAGACTGCAAAAGATCTGCATTGGTGGCTTCTAAACCATGGGCAACTAGTGGCAGATATCTCTCTCTCTAACTGCCACTTAAGATGACGATGGTGACGGATGCATCATGACTGGGCGCGGTAGACCATCTGGAAAATGTGGAGATCAGAGGACTCTGGTCTTCAGCAGAAACCTGCCTCCTGATGAGTTTGTTGGAATTTCTTGTCATTTGCTTGGCGTTGAAGGCCTTCCTATTATCTATCAGAGGGTGATTAGTACAGCTGCTCAGAGAAAACACCACGGTCATGTAGTACTTCAACAAGCAGAGCAGAGTGGGTTCTTGGGCGCTGTGTTGGGATGTCCTACTCTTCTGGAAGTGGCACAGTGTTAAGGGCATTTCTCTGGTCATGAATCACCTGGTGGGATCTCTGAAAGCCAGAGCTAAATAACTCAGGGCATGATTTAGATCTTGGAGGAGGGAATACTCTGCCACAAATCTGATGGATATCCTGTCTGCTGTATTACGATTCCCAAAGGACATAATGGGATGGTAATACGGTGGATGGGATATCTGTCATGTTTGTGACAGAGTATTCCCCTCCACGGAGAACTAAATCAGGCCCTCAGTCTTCTACACCGAGCAGATCACTAATGACAATTACAGCTGGAGGTGGTGCAAGACATCTTACAGCAGTGGGGAGAACATTGGCTCGATCATTTTGTCGGCTTGAGAAAATGCATTGTCAGTGTTTTTGCATGTGAGAGTTCTCGGGAAGGCTGGCATTCAGGGACACATTCTGCTCAATTGGAGCTCGGGGCTCCTGTTTGCATTTCAGCATCGGCCGCTCCTGGCTTGAGTTCTGTACAAGACCAACACCAACGATGACTAACCTATATTAGTTGCTCTGGATTGGGACAGGACAGGTGATATCCAGAACTTCTAAGTATGAGTATCTCCCCTCCAATCCAGCTGCTGCTTCAGGAGGATCACCTGTGGTTGCAATAGAGCAAGATCCTGCACCCAGACCCTCACAATCTGCACCTCCATGCATAAAGATTGAGCAGCAGTAGCTAGTTTCCTTTGATCTTCCACCCACAGTCGTTGATGTGATTTTCGCAGCCAGGCATCCATCTATGAAATCAGAGTACACCAGGCACTGAGACAAGTGTTGGCTTCGCCTGGCACTCGTCAGATCAATACCAAGCTAATCATTCTGAAATGTTGTTGTTTGTTCTGTCCTTGCAAAGCAAGGACTTGCGTTGGGCAGTGCTAAAGGCACTTTGTTTGTCTTTTCAGCTTCTTTAAGGTCGCTGAATCAGCCTTCTATGTTTAGATCACCTGTTATATTGATATTTATTACAGTTTTACAAAGTATGTTTCCACCAATGCCCTTTGTGATACCACAGTGGGATTTAAATATTCTCACTTTTCTACTGTGCACCCCATTTGAGCTAATGCACAGCTGTCCACTGTTTCTCTAGCTTGAAAATGGTCTTTCTGGTGGCAATAATGTTACCTCACGGTTAAATGAGTTGCAGAAAAATTGATTAAGCCATTTACACAACAATTTTTGAGAACTCGTAAGGTGACACCTTTCCATGTCGGGTAGGGTATCACCTTTCTGAATTTCTTTGTTTAACCTCACCCTTCGAAAGAGGAGGAGATGCTTGATTGTTTGGATTCCTACAGCTATTCCACTTGAGCCAAGGTTGCTACTACTACTGTTGCACAGAGAGTGTCTGTTCTGGACTCCAATAAGCTTACCACAAACAGAGGTAGAGAGTATTAAATGCTACTGTATGTCCTCCAAAAATGTCAACATTTTACAAAAGAATACAGAGGTGAGAGAAGCACTTTATCCCAAAGGATAGTGCCACTGCTCTAGGCAAACAAAATCTAAGATTTTGGATGGAAAAGTCACACCTACATCATTGTGCCATGTTTTATTATTGGCTTATCTGTCCTACTTTATTAGGATATTACCGTCTAAGTGGTCTCAGCCCTGGGGTGAGGGAGATCAAAATAAATGGTACTGGATAAAAAAAGGGATCCCAGAGTATTCAGTCAAAGCTACCTCAGCATAGAACCAAAATAATTATCTTTATTACACAGGTAAAGTGGCTAGGGTTAAAAATTTAGTACGATGAGTGCAAAGATAGTATATCTCAATTATCCATTATACTACCATGTTTTGGTACCCCTATATTAGCCCAAAATGGGTCTCTGGCCTTCATCAGGGTAAACACAGACCCTCTGACAATGTCTTTGTCCATGCTGGAAGGCAAGAATAAGTCTTACTGTAAAAATAGTCTTTCAGAAGCAGCCTGCAGATTGTGAAGGCCTAGGTGTAGGACCTTGCCCTGTTGCTGCAACAGGAGATCCTCCCAAAGTGACTGCTTAATTGCAGGGCAGCCAGTGAATGAAACAGAAACTTTGATTATTGCTGCCTATTATTTAGTTATCTTATGGACAGTAAAATGTTATGTGCCACACATGAATGAAAAATCACAAGAAAATGTGCTAAAATCTATAAACACGCCTGAGTGGTGTAGTCACTTATCCTACACTTTAGGGATAATCGGCCTACTGGTCTCATCGGAGTTGGGCATCTGATGTAGTCACATCCTTTGAAAAGGGAATGGAAATCTTTATTTCCTATCCAACCATAACACATGCCAGATGCTCATCTAGTCTATATTTTTAATCATAGGGTGAATGCATCACTGACCTCTACCTCTGGGCTTGTGGGCACAACTCTCTAGCTTAGTCCAAGCTTTTTAAAAAAGAAAAAAGAAATGCCACAGGCATGTCATGCATGTCTGATTGTGTGTTGTTAACTGTAGGGACATGGTGCTGCAGAATTACTCAGTTCTACATGCTGTCTGGAGCAAAGAAGAGCAGGGCAGTGCAGAAGCCAACAACCTCACAATGGATAGTCCTCTGTATTTAGATATGCTACGCATAGGCTAAAAAGCAGCCTGCAGAAGGTCTGAGGGCTCATTCCACCAGAGTTAAACCTGCTACCACTGTTTTGGCATGCAGAGCGCCTTCCTGGATATCTGTCAGTCAGCTACATGGGCATTACTGTACATGTTCACAAAGCATTATTGCCTTGACAGGTCCACTGGCATGGGCATTTTGTCCATTCAGTCCTGCAGGACATTTTGGTATGAGCTGTTCCATAAACCCACTACCTTCAAAGGTACTGCTTTGGTATCTATTCACAAGGTGAAGAATCTGTGGTTAGAAATATCCCTCAGATGAACATGTTACTTACTTTCTGTATCAGTATTTCGGATAGAGACTTCTAAGCACAGATTCCCACCTTTCCCTAAGCATCAAACTGGATCAGGAAAAATCTCAATCCTTAACCCTGCGTGCTAACAAGTGTTGCCATGTGGAGCCACATTGATGTTGCTCCAATCAAGAAATATGACACATAGACCCCTACATAAAAGCAACTGATGCATCCTGACATAAATTCCTTTCTGCTCCGAAGAGATGCAGATCCGGAACTACCCCTTGTCTCTCCAAAGGCTGTATTTTTCAGTTTTCCAATTTTTTTCTCCATGTGCTAGAAAAATGCCACCTCCCAAATCTACAGGGTTAAAACCTTGTGGAAAACATTGCTAACAAATGTCTGTGACAGACCCCCAGCTGGTTTGCTTCTGGTGCCTAGGGTTAAACCACAACTCCAAGGCCTGCAGCAACTGCACCCTGATGCACCCCAAGGCCTTCCAGAAAAAGCTCTTTGTTGCAAGACTCCACTCCATGATCCATAAAAGGGAGATCCCGTTCCTGCAATACGTCATTGTTGAGGTCCATGTTTTCAGGTAAATCCAAGAAGAAATGAAAGATGTCCAAGTGAGACTCTGTCCCTTCCTGCCCCGCTCTATGGCCCAAGAAGGTTTGAGGGTGTCAATTGCCTCCCAGTTCACCCTCAGAGCTGGTTCTGGACCCCGCCCACACAGCAACCGGATTTCCAATGGTGATTCCACAACAAATCCAGGAGTGGTAAGTAAGACACAATGTTGCACATTTTCAGCATGTTAACAGCTTTCTCTGGCATGCCCACCGGCCCCAAAGAGCAAAGAGGCCTCCCAACTGGGCTTCCGCTGGTGAGTCCTCCCTCCACGCCAGTTAAGGCTTCTGGAATCATTCCCAGATCTGTACTGGCTTTGGTACTGGATCCTTCTCTGGCACCAATCCAAAAAGTGATACACTCATGCCGGGGACATTTACTCTGGATGATGACCTCATCCAAGAAGGCAGCAAGTTCTTCTTGTGTCACAGCCCCCCAGCAACCATTCTGTTTATATTATGGTGCCTTTGCCCCATTCCATGCACGGACTCATTTTATTCACGTAGGACCAGATGTAGCAACATTTAGAATTGAGACCCACAAATTGCGAGTCAGAGCGACTTGCAATTTGCGATTCGCAATTCTGAATGTTGGATGGTGTCCCCGACACCATCCGCGATTCGCAAGGGGGTCGCAAATGCCCACCTCATGAATAATCATGAGGTGGGTTGCAATTTGCGACCCCCTTGCAAATGGCGGCCCTCACAGGGATGGTGGCCTGCTGCGGACAGCAGACCACCATCTCTGTGACTGCTTTTTAATAAAGCAGTTTTTTTTGTAATGCAGCCCGTTTTCCGACGAGATGCATTACAAAACATAGGACCACTACCTGCTCTGAAAAAATGTTTGCAGTGCCATTCTCAACAGGGAAGGGGTTCCATGGGGTCCCTTCCCTTTTGCGAATGGGTTACCACCCATTTCAAAAGGGTGCAAAATGCGATTGGTTTGCGTTTGCAGTCAGAATCCAATCCTGCATTGCACTGCGACTCGCAATTAGGAAGGGAACACCTATTCCTAATTGCGACTCGCAAACCCGTTTTGCGATTCGGTAACCAGGTTACCGAATCACAAAACGAGGTTTGTGCAATGCGATGTGCTTTTTGCACGTCGCAAACCGTGAAATTCGCTGTGTGCGACGTGCTAAAAGCTTTCTACATCTGGCCCAAAGTGTTTGCCATGCATTCGGAAATATCATCTGTGATGCTGGGGATGAGTTGAGCCAGCCCTAAAATGAGGACAATTGGTGAGAGGATCTCCTGGATGCCAGTGGTCTGGACTCTTCTCCAGACACTGGGCTGGTTTCGCCTGTGGACCATGCCACAGAGGAAATGGCCTCATTCACCATTGTAATGCGAAGGGCAGCCAAGTCGCTTGACCTTCAGCTTCCTACTCAGAAGGTCAAGACTAATATATACTGATTGTGGTGCTGCAGCCTGGCCAGTCTAGCTCTGAGCTCCTTCTCCCCTTTAATGAAGCCCTGACCTGCACCCTTTTGGAGACCTGAGCTAAGCCCTAAGCCCTGTCCAGGGGCCCTAGTTAACCGTTAGGTCACCAGACATCAAGCTCTAGGGGACCAAGACGTCTTCACCTAGCACCCCATACATGACAGCCTGGAAGTACAGCGCTGCCTGGTAAGGTGACTCTGAATTTATTCCCTATCACTCCACCTAACAGGGAATCAAAAAGGACTTTAACTTTTGGCAAGCAACTTTTTTCTTACTCCAGGCTAGCCCTCCTTACAGTGAATGCCAGTTGTCTTTATGGCTGATATATCCTTGCCCTGTGGGACTCAGTGGCTCAAGTTCTGTGTATTGGTCCTGAGGAGGGCTGTGCGATTCTTTCCCACAACATTCAAGATAGCCAGGATGAGGCTAAAGTCACAATTTGTTGTAGGTTGTCTACCACTAACTCCCTTAGTATAGCCATTGGCACCATTGTCCCCCTTTATAGACATACTTGGATGAGGCCCACAGGCTTTTCAGATGATATCCAAGCTAGTCTGATAGACATGTGTTGAATGAGTTCAAACTTTTTGAAGATAAAGCAGACTTGGCTCTTGAGTGCTTTAAGGCGAGCAGGGTGACAGTGGAGTCCTCGGGCCTGTCTGATGCTCTTCATCACCTGCATCAACAGTTTTGCTTCCACCATGACATTGGTAGTGGCTTTCAATACCAGCAACAAATACAGCCAGTACTCAGTCCCCAAAGTTCTTTTGTGGCCATGGCCACGGTCCCCACAGACCACGGGGACAGCAGGGGCAGAGAGCAACCCAGTCTTCCACCCCTCTGGCTGGTGGAGTCTCCCAACCACTTTAGTGTGTCCTTGTTGACATGCTGTCATAGGCAGCATCCAGCATTTTCTACCAGCGTGGCAATAGTAATTTCAGACAAGTCCTGCAAATTATTGAGCTATGTTACACTTCACCATATCTCACTAGCCCACTGCACGTTTCATCATCTTCAGAACGGATCACTTAAGGGTCATCTGGCCCTTTTGCTGCAGGAACCTTAGCATTTTTTGGTCAAAAGAACCATGGAAAGGGTGCTGAGGCCAGAAGCTCGGTGCGGTTGCTATTGCCACTACTCCCTGGTACCGAAAACAAAAATGGAGACATCTTAGACCTTCACACACTCAATGCCCTCCTGCGGAAGTACAAATTCAAGATGCCTTAGATCCTGGAAACTGGATGGTTGTAGGAGGCTGACTCAGTGTATAGTTGATACCTATGGGTGATGCACCCTGCACGGAGTCCAGGCAAACATTAGTGATAGGGTTAAAGGTTCCTAATCACCAAAGTTCTCAAAGGGTAGCTTTGGAGAACAGCTAGGGCTTATCAGAGAGTGTGTAAAGCAACTGCAATAATCCCAAAATCAGTTGATGATCTACACACAAGAAAGAACCACACCAAGTGTTAAAAAAAAAAAAAGTATTAGTAACACACAGGCACTAAACTAACGTTGGTACACCTCCTACCTTGAAATATGAACACACAAAAATATACTTAAAAACAGGTCGGTACAAAATGGGTTAATAAAGACACAACTAACCAAGACTAACACTCAAGAAACCTACGAACTGGGGAAGTACTAGAACACTAGAGGTAAGTAGCAGGTATTCCTCAGGAGCCTTTGTGCAGAGGTGTTACCTAGTGTCCAGTGTCCCTTGGATAACATTGGGTAAGTCACAGTTAGTGTTTGCGTGTTTTAGGACCCTTCCCGAATGGTAACAAAGACACCATGTGGAGTGAAGAGACCGCAGATGATGACCTACGAATGACCATCCTGAGGACCCATGGATCGGAATTTAGGAAGCTATGTGCATAGCGCTGGAAGGGCCTCAGAACTCATGTAGGAAACAATGGAGGAGGTTGCGGTCAGGAAAAGGTTGGAAGCAGACCCTTCCCAAAGGACCCTCAGGAAACCTGTAGGGACAAGGAAGGTTCAAGAGTGCCCTCATCTGTGGATACCCAGTGAAGTGGAGTACCTACTCCAGGGAGCCCAGGTGCATAGGGTTGAAATTGTGTCAGAACTTCCCACTGAAGTCAATGGGGACCTCTGCTGTCCAGCTGCTAAGGTGACCTGTGGACCTGGTCGCTGGAACTCAGGCGTGGATTCTACGCAAGGAGCACCTGTGAAGAGAGGGGACAGAGTCCAAACCACCTGGAGATGTCCATGGGGGTACAGTACGACAAAGCCCACCCTTCTCGTGGATGCTTCTCTGTTTGATGGTTGTCGTGAAGATGCAGCTGCAGCGTCCAGGTGATGCGGAAGGATCCCCTTAGTCGTCCACAAACTGTCCCATGCCGGTTGTCGAATGCAGAGGGGTTAGTGGTCAGTAGGACCGCCAACAAGCCTTGGCAAAAGCAAAAGGAGTGTTGCACAAACAGTTGCAGTAGTTGGGACCAACAAGGTCTGGGGGACTCAACCTTTAGAGGTAAGTCAGGACTGGACCTCAGCAGTAAGGAAAGCCAGCAAGATTCGAAAGAGGCCCCTGGACGTCTGTCTGGCAGCAGGCACAGGGAGTCACGAAGAGGCCTCAGCAGCACTAAGAAGATGGATGTCCACATCTCAGAGGTTGCAGGGAGGTCTTCAGTCTTGGAGCTATGTGATGCTTGACGCTGAGGCTTCTTGGAGCTAAGAGGTCTTCAAGCTGAAGAGCCAAAAAGGCTTGGAGACAACAACAGACGCGTGCGCAGGAGTTCCGTCCCAGCAACTCTAACGAGGGACCACCATCTTCCCAGTTGTGAAGAGGAAAGGGCAGACCTCTAGAGAGCCGCAGAGCTACCACCTGGGTTGCAGAGCCTTGAGGAGTCCCTGGGACAGGAGGATCCACAAACTGGTTGTCGATGTTGAGGGGCCTTTGGTTGCAGGGGAGTGACTCATCATCCTTATGGATGGCCTTAATGCAGGCAGAGTCCTTGTGACTCTGGAGGATGCACGGCCGAGGAAGATGCAGAGTTCTTATAATACTCAGGAACAAAATTGCAGTAGGAGCCCTACTACCAGTTGCAGGGATGCTTCTCAACTGGACTAACCAGTCGGCTTTTCACAGAGGCCTCTGCTCATCCTGTTTTCAAGATGGAAGAATCAAGTGGCCACATGGCAGAGCTCTGGGTGCCCCCAAGGGGAGGAGCTGGAGAGGGGGTGTCACTCCCCTGGCCTTTGTGTGTTTCATGCCAGAGCAGGATCCTGGGGGCTCCTGCACTGGAAAGAACCAGTTTTGGAAGAAGGGCACCAAATATTCCCTTTAAAAAGTCTGGTGGCACTCAGGAGCACCTCCACCCTAGCCCAGGACACCTGTTTCTAAAGAAGAGGGGATAACACCTCTCCTCTAAAGGAAATCCTTTGTTCTGCCTTCCCCTGCCCGAGTAAAGCTCAGCAGCAGGAGGGCAGAACAATGTCTGGGGTCAATGGCAGCACTGGATATGCAGACATGGGGGATACTCTAAGGAACCCCCAAAGTACATGGTATCATGCAACCAACACTGGAAGCGGTGTAGTTGCATAATTCCAACATATTTGATACCAAACATGACTAGGTAAGGAGAAACCGTTATGTAGTTGGACATCTCATACTGACCAGTGTCCACTACATACCTTAGAATGGTTTCCCTGCACTTACAAAGTTCAGAAAATGGAGTCTGGAGTTTGTAGGGTACCTCTGCTCAGGCAGGGGTACCCTCACACTTAGAACTGTGCACCCTGCCCTTGGGCTGAAGGGCCTAACTTAGGGATGACTTTTAGGGTCAAAGTGCAGTGACCGCGCTAGAAGGTAAACCTTATATCTGGGGTAAAAGGTGGATGCACCATTTCACACAGGATGCAATGGCAGGCCTGTAGACATGGTATGCATGGGCTCCCATGGGTGGCATAATACATGCTGCAGCCCATGGGGGACCCCTGGTGTACCAATGACCTTGGTACCTAAGTACCATATACAGGGGAACACCAGTATGCCAATTGTGGGGTGTAAGAAACACTTACCAACACCTTACTCCTTCTCAAATGCTCCCTTTCATCAGAGCCATTCTTGACACAGTGCACTTTATTGCCAATCCCCCAGAAAGTGCAGGACATTCAGGCTATGGTCCCAATGTTTCAACATCGGTCCTCAATTTCAATAAGGATGATGGAGGCTGCTGGGTCTAACTGCCTCCTGAATCCTGCTGGTCAACAACACCAGATGGCATATGTGGGCTTTGCAGTGGGATCTGAAGTCCCAATGGGCACAGCACCTGGGGGGACATCTCTGATTCAGTTCAGATTTTGGAGGAGACTGCAGAAGACTTACAGTGGTGACTGCTGGTCAGTGATTGGGTCAGTGGCAAATCCCTCTTCCTACCCACCCACAGCGGACAGTGGTCATTAATGCATCACTCCTGAGTTGGTGTTGCCACCTGGATGAGGTGGAGAGAGAGCAGAGGCCTCTGGTCTCAGGTGAAGGCTCAACTCCAAGTCAATTTGCTGGGGCCCCAAGCCATCCATTTGGTGTTGAAAACCCTTCTTCCATCCATCGGAGGGAGGCTGGTGCACACGGACACCCGCCTGCTCTTTGGGCATGGACAACACTACTACTATGGGGTAATACAACAAACAGGGCAGGGTGAGAAATGGAACCTGTGACAAGAGGCACTGTGCTTCTGGGCATAGCTGAAACCCCAGAAGATTTTACTTGTAATATGCCAGCTGGCAGGATCTCTGAATCCTGGAGTGGCCATACTCAGCCCTCAACATCTTGAGGCTCACAATTGTACATCCAGAGGTGGTTCAAGGACCCTTCTGAGAATGGGAGAACTTTGGCTTGATCTCTTTGCCAGCACCTTGATTGCACAATATCTTATAGAGACTTCTAGGTGCACATTCCTTACGCTAGAATATCTCTAGGCATCAGACTGAATCCGGATGATTTTCAAACAGTAGCCCAGCGTGCCAGCAGGCAGTGTAGTTCGGCTTCATGTTAGTATCATCCACGCTGGCAGTGATGCTCGCAGTACCTATCTTCGCACCATCCAGGCATGCTGACATAATTTCTTTCCTTTTCATGCCAGATAGCACTGATCCAGTCTGAGCTACTCCTCAGTCACTTTTCGACTGGCTTTTTTCAATGTTTTGCTGAACGTTTTGAGGAATTTTCTCCTGGTGAGAGGATACGCCACCCAAGAAACTGGGTGGTTTCAAACCATGGGGGTCCTGTCAAAGGCAAATGTCATAACAGACCCCCACTTGGTGTGTTTGTGGTGCTTGGAGCAGGACCACAGCTCCTAGATCTGCGAGGACTGAGGTGCCATGCAACCAAAGTACTGAGGGAGCACTCCTGCTGACTGACATCTGTCTACTATGCAATGCTTGAGTCCCGATTGCATGGAAAGGACCAAGGGCAGCTTGCAGAGCCCTTCCTAACAGTAGTTGTTGCAATCAGTCATCTGGAAAGTTTGGTAATTCCCACAAGCATTAGAAGTCCAAGAAGTCGAAGAGGTCTTCCACTTTGCTGCGTCTTTTGAAGTCTTGTGATGAGATGCAGGAGAGTTGCCACCCCTGGCCCTGAGAATCAGCAGAACCTCAACAAAGGTTTTCTTTCCGCTTCTCTGATTTTCTCAAAGTGACCCATGCTCAGCTGCGGATTATGCCATGTGCCTCATATTTGGGTGGCCCAGCACCTCTGGAGTGCCTTTTGGGCCCCACGACTGAGAGAGGGGCCCTACTGGGACCATGCCAGTGGGTTTGCCCTCGGCACCAGTAGGCCTCATGGATCTCTTGCTGGATCTGGAGCGAAGCCACTGGCGAGACCCAAACCTTCCATTGTGCATATTGCAGTGCTGATGCAACTGCCGATGCCAATGCCCCAAGTAACCCCCATTGTTATGCCCGACTCTGACATAGAGCTGGATGGGCAGCATCAGGTGCCAATTGGATCCATGCTTTCCTGAGAGGCCTTTAGAGGGATAGGCCTTTAGAGGGAGACAAATAGGAGGGGTCTGTGGGCCCTTATGGTTACCAGCTTCCAGATGAGGAACAGGGCAAACTGCACGAGGAACTGGGGAAGGCCAGTGGGTTAGACACCTCACCTGTCACTGGCCTGTCTCTCCTCCTACTGTGGCTATAGAAAAGGGAACCTCTTTTGCAATGGTGGTGTGCAGGGTGGTTGAGGTCTTAGACCTTCAGTTGCTCACAGTGGCAGTTAAGACAGACGTCTTGACCTATCCAAATCACCCCATAAATCCTGGGCTTGCAAATTAAATCTAAGTGGAAAGCTATGGGGGTAAATCCACACCTACGGTATTTATCTAACAATGCACCCACACTGTAGCTGGGTTTGGAAAAGACATTGTCTTTCTTTGATCTCGAGGAGGCCACAACTTTATGGACGAAACGCAATGCATGAATCTTAACAATCTCAAAGGAGTCTTGTTGGATAAAAGGAACTCTGGAATGATTAACTTGGACTGCAGAAAGCAAATAATAAATGGAGGACTCCCTGCTATTGTTTGGACTACCTCCATGTGTTGATATGGAGTACAGTGCATGTATGTATGTATGTGTAGATACATTTGTCAGTGTATATAAACATTTTGCCTGAAGAACAGAAAATCAAATATGTACCTCTGCGTTGGGCATTATGTGTATATTTACTGATCTGCTGGTTATACCGACATATACAGACACACAGTGACAAATGATTATTTAATTGTAAGTTAAATACGAAATGTGTTGATTTATCCCCATAGCTTTCCATTGTTATTGAGATTTCGCATTGGCAAAAAATAGTCCCTAGAAGGCTTATTGGCTCACTCCTGAGCCTAGGCTGTTACCACTGCATTGGCACTTGGAGTGCCTGTCCTGGACATTTGCCAGCTGCTATATGGGTGTTACATTCATGAAGCACTACTGTCTAGGCAGCCAGGTCCGTATCCGTAGAGAGGGGCATTTTTCTTGCTCAATATTTCAGGACTTTTTCGTTTGAGTCAGTTCACAGACCCACCACCTGGAGGTACTGTTGTAGTACCTATACATAAGGAGATGAATCTGTGGGTAGAAGCATCTATAAGAAGACCAAGAAACTTTGGCAACTCTCTTTCGGGTAGAGACTGTAAATAACCACAGACTAGTCAGTATCAGTCTGGAGATTGGATTCCACATCTGAGATCCCGGATAATTCAGAAACCTACTGATCTCTGCATGCTTAGGTGGTGCCTATATAGGGCCCCATGCATCATTTATGCAGTTGAGTGACTTCAGCACGAAGCCGCACAGTTCCACCTCCCAGCACGCATGAGTACTGCTTGAGATTTTTATGGATCCAGTCTAATGCATTGGAGAGTAGTCAAAAGGTGAGGAATCTCTATTAGAAGGTACGTAACTAGTTCTTCTGGTGGATACTCTATCTGACTGTAGATTCTTTTTCATCCCCCAACTCCCTGTTCTGTGGTATGGTTTCTTCTATCTAAAAGGATTTCACTTTAGGAATCTACACATTAGTTTTTCCAATGGGTCACAGCACAGATGGACTAATGAAAGGAACTGATGGCAGCTCTCATGGGTGGTGCTTATATGGGGCTCTGTTGGTCACTCCAAAGTGGAATAATGTTGATGCAAAGTCACACTGCGCCACCTGCTGGCATGCATTGACGTTTCCAGATCCAGTCTGGTGCCTGGGGATATTCACAATGTGAGGAATATGCAGTTAAATAGACTATTCACCAGAAAGATTGTTACCACAGGTAAGAAACATATTTCTCTTCACTGGGGTTTTGCACTTTGGGCTAACCTCATCTGAGCACTTTCTTCCATTCAGTGAAGCTCTAATTGGCACCCTTATCACCACTTGATCTAACCCTTTTTTTTTGCCCATTGGTGAACGAACAGGTTTTGACCATATGGCACACACCAGTCCCGGCGACCCATTTTTTCTTACAAAGCACCTACTCATAAAAGTTTGCTGTTCTGGGCTGCAACCAGGAACGTGAATCCAAAAGCATTCCCCAAGACCCCTCCAGAGAGGGAGTCAAGAACGATTGATGCTCTTGGAAAACAAATGTTCTCATTTGCCAGCCTAACCTTGAAGTTGGTCTGCCTTATAGGCCATTGTAGGCATGCCCTCTCGGACATTCCCAGCAAGATCTTGCAGACTCTCACAAAAGAGTTTAGGGCCTCCGTGCCTTAAAATATTCAAGATGGCCAGGATGAAGCCAAATAGGTGATTCCGGCTGGTTTCGATACTACTTATTCCTTGGGGAGAGCAGTTGGCCCTAATGTAGTGCCCCTCATCATGCATGGATGTAATCTACAGGCTTTTCTGGAGATGTGCAGACAATTCTTATGATATGGTTTTTTATGGACCCTGCCTTTTTTAGTGAAAAGGAGGGTGATTTCACCCTTGAACGCTTTATGGAATGGAGAGCCCCAGTGCAGTCCTAGGGCCCTTCCTAGCCAACTCCAGAGGGTTAGGGATTTGACATTGCCAGTCCTTGCCCACATCATTCACCTATTCCAGGGATCAAGCAGACATTGCATAGATCACCAGGGGCATTTTTCTCAGTCCCCCTTCCCTGCAGCATCAGCGCACAAGCAGCTTTCGGCTTCCCTTTGCAGCGCACAACCACCCTGTGGTAGGCAGGATCCTTTTTTATTTCCAATCGTGTGAATTTATTACATCTGATGGATGGGCACTCCACATTGTCCAATGAGGGCTATACTTTTCTGTTCCTTTCGAACCCATCACAGCTCCCACCCACATCAAAGCAGCTTTCAGAAGAGCACTTATCCATCTTATTTCAAGAGGTGCAAGCTATTCTGTGCAAAAGGGCAATACAGAGGGTTCTGGACTCAGAAATAGGGCCAGGATGTTAATCCAGCTATTTACCAGTACTGAAGAAGGATGAAGGCCTTTGTCCTATGCTAGATATTAACTGTGTAAATGCGTTGCTGAGAAAGGACAAGTTCAGAATGCTCACACTGGCCCAGGTTCTGTGTGGCCTGGATCTGGGCAACTGAATGGTAACCTTGGAGCTCCAGGATACATACTTTTGTGTGCTCATCCTTCAGTCCCACAGATGTTACCTGCGGTTGAAGGTTAGTCCAGAACATTTTCAGTTTGTTGTGCTCCCATTCAGCCTTATCAGTGCTTCTCGGTTGTTCACAAAAGTAATGGCAGTGGTTGATGCTGATCTTCAGAGAATGGGGATACTAGTTTTTCCCTTCCTCCATAACTGGCGATTGAAGGTGGACTCTTCCACTGCAATGAATCCAGGACATTTGGGCTATGATCCTGATGTTTCAGCCTGTGTACTCTGTCTCAGTAAGAGCAGCTCTGAGACTTTGTGGCCTAATGGTCTTGTGCATCCTGCTCATCCACTTTGCAAGGTCGCATACACGTGCTCTGGAGTGGGATCTGAAGTCTCAGTGGTCCCAGCAACAAGGGAACCTAGCATACATCATTAAAGTTTCAGAGTTTACAAAACCCTGCAGTGCTGATTACTCAACCGCTCTCTGTTCCCCACCCAGAGCTAACTGTGGTGATGGATGCATCACTGCTGGGTTGGGGAAGCCATCTGTGAGAGGTAGAGATCAGAGACCTTCTGTAGAATCTTAGCTGTATATATCTGTTGGAGCTGTGGGACAGTCACGTGGCATTGGATGCCTTCCTTCCCATCGATGGAAGGCTAGTGCAGGTTCTCATGGACAGCACAAGTGCCATGCAGTACTGTAACAAAAAGGGCGGAGTGGGGTCCTAGGTCCTGAGCCAGGAGGTGCTTCCCCTCTGCGATTGGCTGGAGTCTCAGGGCACTTCCCTGATTGTGAACCCCCTGGCAGGATCTTTAAATGCAAGGGCAGATGTGCTCAACCAGCAATGCCTGGTGGTTCACGAATGGAAACTAAACTCTGGGATAGTGCAGGGCATCTTCCAACAGAGGGGTTAACCCTGGATGGATGTCTTCGCCACAGTCGGGTATGTGCAGTGTCAAGACATCTGCCTACTTGGGTTCCCAAGAATGCTTTCTGTAGGAGACGGATTCAGGGCTGGAGCTTAGCATGGGACTCCTATATGACTTTTCATTTTTGCTTCTCATACCTTGAGTTGTAAGGAAGATCAGAAACGGCCAGTTCCAAGTCATCATAATGGCTCTAGATTGGGCCAGGAGAGTGTGGTTCTGGTGTGATTCTGCATGTGTGTGGATACACAGCACTTTGCTGGTACATTTCCCCACTAATCAGTCTCCTACATTAACTGCTTTCAGGGGCTTTACAAATCAGTATTTGTGAATGACGCCAACACTGATGTGGATGCAGGAGTGGGTTTTCATCACGGGTAAAATATTTTCCCTATGAGGAAACAAAAAACGTTCCAAAGCGCAAATGAACATTTGCGTAACAATTCTGTGTGTGAAAATGTCCACCTGTAAATTGATAACACGTGTGAGCACCTTTTGTAAATTACGACATTTGCTTATTTCCAAGAATACTCAAGGAATTCTTTGTGAATAGTCAGCAATTTACTCAAGACGCAGGTGTAGGCTACAAGAGTAAAGTTTCTACTTTAAACGAGGGGTTTCGCAAACCTGGCCCTTACAATAACAAATAGTGTAAGTGGAGGATTCAAATGAAAGTACATGCTTCACACACTTCACTGACCTAAAGGCCTGCATATACTTATGTCCATTTAGTTTACTACTGCTTCTGTTTTTCGTGTCAGCGAATAACTTATTTTCTTTTATATATTGAGTCACTTTGGGTCTCTTGGCTTTCAATATATTTTAAGTCTCTTGAGAAAGACACAACGATATAAATTGAAGTACTTTCGATGGTTTCCCTAAAGGTTGACTATAAATAAAAGAGAGTACTCTCCAGAGTGGTACAAGTTAACCCAACTTCTTCTGACTTTTGACAGCTTTTCTTCTTCCCCTTTTAATGTGTGAATTTAATTAATTTAGTATGTAAATTATTAAATTTTAGATATTTCAAAATTAAGTACCAATATATTTATTCAGATGAACGCTCATATAAAATTCATAGAGAAACGAAATGTCAACCTCCCTTCTGCCTATTCTAAATGCAAAGAAAAATCATTTTTTATTTTTAGTGTGAAAGATCAGCTGTAGTAATAATTAGTCAATTACTAATCTGATAGATTTATTTATGGTTTTTGAACAAAAGTAGGTGACGAAAGAGCTATGTATGATTGCTTTTGTTGAGAGAAAATAATACGGGGAATGGCTGGATTGGTTTGTCCCAGCTAAAGCAGTCAGAGAACCTAGAGCAGCATTGCCTGGACTAGTATACCTGGATCAGTTCAGAAGAAGGTTCAATGTCCCTCTCACCCAGATGAAGACCCACCGTCATGGAAATCCATAAACCTCAGTCTGCCCATGAGAACTTAGACCGCCAAGAGGCCAAGAATTGCTAAACGTTGTGGTATGTAACAACATCTAACAGAACAGTAAATAATGAGGAGAGAGGAGTATATACAAAATAGCATTTGAATGAATGTACATCTATATTAATATTTTTCTCCATCTCTTCGCCGACATATTCCTCCAACGTCCCAAAGGTCCGTCGGACGTTTTGCCGTTTGTCTGCCCGCCCTATTTACATATTTTAACTTTCACACACAGCCCTACAAAATGTGAAAGTCAAAATATTGTAATAACCCTGACGCCATAGGAGAAATCTCCGTGGCGAGGGGGTCGCTGCTTTCATTATTTTCAAAAAGAAAATCCAGCTTTCAGATTTTCTTTCTAAAAATAAAACAAAAACGTTGAAACTGTGCCAATTGCTCCATCATGTTGACGTGGCACACGTTCAATTTAAGAGATACCCTCAGGGCCGGCGGATAGCTCTAAATACAGCATATGCAGCACCCACGGCATAGCAGTTACAAAGTACCCCGCTGCTGCACTCTAAATCAGGCCTACAGCTTTTTATATTGAGTTCTATTATTCATGGTAGCCAGTGCAGATGTTGGGACCTTCTCAAATAGTGAAAAAGAGACCACTCCACAGAATGCAAAGGTGGGGGCAGTGAGAAATCAGCTGTTCGATAAGAGTATCCAACAAAAAGAACGTTACCGAGGGTAAGTAGCTTATTTTTCTAATGGATACTTTTAAATAGATTCCTCGCCTTTAGAAAAGACACCAAAGCAGCACCCACCCAATGTGGAGGAACTGTGGAGTGGACTTAGCCCAAAAAGTCTTGCAGGATTTACACAGATAAAATGTATTTCCCACTGGACCTGGCTGTCAAGGCAGAATAGCATAGTACAGATACTAAAGCAGTACCTCTTCAAGGTGGAGGGTCTGTGGAGTGGGTTCTAATGAAAAAGTCCTTCAGGACTGAACAAGCAAAATACCCTTTCCGTCAGACCTGGACGTCTAGGCTGTAGTGCTTCCTGCACTGACACCCATGTCACGGTCTGACAGATACAGACAATTCTCATCTCAACACAATAGCAGCATTGTTCCTTGTGGAGTAAGCCTTCAGTCCACCTGGTTGCTCACTGGCCAATGTAGAGCAGATTTTAATTCAGAGGACTATCCACCTTGAAAAAGCCTTTTCTGTACTGCCTTATCTTTCCTTGCCCATGAGTACCCCAAAAGAAAAATGATCCTGGTGGGTTTTGGTGAGATTGATGAAAACATTAAGGATCCTATGGGGTCCAGCCAAGGCTCTCTTCCTCTTTTTAGGGGTGAGGTAGAGCAAAGAACACTTGGAGGGTGATGCTTTGTCCAACGTGTTAGAATTACCCCATTCAGCAAAAAGGCAGTGTAGGGCTACTTCACTGAGAGAACCTGGAACTCACTCATGCGACAAGCCGAAGTGATTACAAAGAGGAAGATAGTCAGTAGATCCAATGACCAGTAGTGCACTGGCTCAAAGAGAGTGCACAAGAGGAATATCAGCAACAAATTAAGATCCAACTGTGCACCCATCACAAATGGTTTGGGAGGGAACGTGTGATAAACCTTTAATAATCTGCATTACAAAGGTGATTTAAACAAGGACCGTTGGTCCGGCAAACACAAAAATGCAGATATCCCAGACAAATAACCCTTTAATACGCCCACTGCAATACCCTTCAAACTATAAAACATTTGACTATTTGGCTTGTGAAGGTTCTGGATTGCGAACTCCACACCAGGCCACATATTTGTTCCAGGTATAAATGGACATTGTTGAGGGATGACGGATCATGAAGATGACATACACAACCTCAACTGGTTGACTGAATGCAATCAGCTGCAGCACCTCAATTTCCATGCGTAGAGCTGTAGATCATGTAGGTTCAAATGCAGCACCCTGTCCTGCTACTATGACGGAAGATCTTTCAGAATCGATAGCCTGATCGGAGGACAGATGTACAGGTCCAGAGGTTCCACACCTACATTTCACCCTACTGGCACCACTTTTGTGTGAGAAAAAAACAGTTGACGATGGCAGATCCTATTACCTATCATTCTGTGAATCAGGAATGATTCAGGCACCCTTTGCACCCATTGATGACACTTAAGTTCTTAAATATGGTACTGAAGTTTGTTTTTGATTTAAGGACATCCCTTAGAAATCAACGTGTGACATGCTATTTTTGAGTTATTAAAATACAATGGAATGGGAAAAGAGTAGAAAATAAGGGTAATTATGAGTCTAGCACTTTTTGCAAACAAGCCTTGTTGCAGTTGGCCTGCTATGGAGGAGCCCCACCACTTGGCAGATGCTACTCAAGGGAGTCAGTCCCTCAGCTTTGTTAATGACTCCCTTGCAAATGTGCGTCTCATGTAGAATGCAGCAGTCCACCTGCATGTAGTGGGCATGTGAATAAAATGCCCGCAACCTTGCTTGATCCCTACCTCTTCTACTGATTGGTCAAGGAGGCAGAAACGCACAGGACAACACAGGCTGTCAGTCATGACAGCTTCCATCTGTGTCTCCTGCTGCATTGTTTCAGCTGCTATCTGGCCTCAGAGTAGAGCTGGAGGCCGAGGAAGAAATTTGCCTTGTCAGGTGGTAAGGCTGTTCGGTGAGGAGCTCTCACTGATATAATGATACCCATAATTTACATATTCTGGGCATTTGTGTTGACATTATGACTATCCCTGGCATAATCTGCCGTCCACCTGTGCGAATTAGTGGGGATTTAGCAACATTCTAGTTTTCCCTCCATAATAGTATCTTATCCATAACATCACTTTGAGAATCTTGATGATATTTTGAATATATCTGGTAAACAGCGGCTCCTTTTTGATGTATTGTGGACATTTTGGTCACAATCCTCTCTGTGGCAAGGTAGTGCCTCATGCTTTCCATACTGTCAGCATTTGTGGTACAATTCTCTCTATTCCTGGCATAACAGTGGTCCATCCTTATCATATTATGGGCATTCATGACAAACGTTTGAACATACCCGTTACTGCAATGGCCATTCCTTGTAATACTGTGGCCACTACTGGGAACAGTCTGTCTTTCCCTAAAGTTATAGTGGGTTACCCTTGCAATGTCGTTGTCATTATGGTGCCATTCTGGCTGTCCGCGGTACAATAGTCGCCCCATGTGTGCCATATTGTGGCCATTTTTGACAAAATTGTCCCTCACTATGGCTCATCCTTAACTTATTGTGGCCATTATTATTTTTAAATATCTACATTTTCAGAAATACACATCATAACAACTGCAGTGATAAATGTATCACGTGGTATGGTCACAATCCACAAACATCATAAGACCAATCACAAGTACATTTATCACAAAAAACTTGGAGCTGGTTGCAGGACCTCAAAGCTGTCGAGTTCCTAGGTTGAGTTTGGAACATCTCTCTCAAAATACAATATCCATGGACCCCTTAGCTTTAGATGCTTTCCAGGACAACTCAGAACATTTGTCAACCATGAGATACACCTCTCTTGTGTGCAGGTTACTTGATAAGCTCCTTTAGAAAGCAATAACTTCAAGTTGATCAATATTTCAACACATTTTTTATTTGTATTACTTTCAGACTGTCAAAGAAGCCACACAAAGCTATCATAGGAGAAAAAGATAAATTTCAACCCCCACAGCCTCAGAGATAGCATTTGCCACCTCCCACCAAGACTTGTACCTGATAGAGGCTTTTAGCCACAGATTAATCACCTTAGAACATTCCTCAGGTGTCAGAGTGGATCCAGAAAATCTTGAACAGTACCTCTGTGAGCTGGTAGGTGGTGTCGGCGTCATCCATGCCAGGTGTGATGTGTGCGTTGCCTGTGTAGGTGCCGCCCTAGTGTCATCAGTTCATATCTTTCCACGCCATTAGTGCAGATCCAGAGAGAGACACCCAGTCCATTTTTGGCCTACTTTTTTTTACATTTTGTCGAATTCTTATGAGCTTTGCTCCCAGTATGCGAATATGAATGTCCCTTAAAATACCTGTGGGGTTTAATTTTTGTGGTACCTGTCAGAGTCTTGTATGTGACAGACTGTCACCTGGTTTGCCTCTGGTGCCTGGAGCTGGCCACAACTCGAAGGCCTGTTCCAATTGTTGAGCCATAAACCCTAAGGCAGTTTGGAAGAGCTCGCTGAAGCGCTCAGTCATCTGACGCCAGTCAACCCGCAATGCTCTAGATACCTGTCATGCGGAAGGTTCGGAGCCTGTTCATGGAGCTGTTCCTGACTCATCATTGAGCTTGAAATCGTTCTTGGGTAAGTAGCATAAAAAATTCAAAAAGTCTAAGAAATAGAAGCACTCTTCACCTCAACCTTGCTCCACTGGTCCAAGCCTTCAAATTAGTCGTGGGGACGGCTCCACAAATCTAGACCCCACTCCCATGCATCACCTGCAGAGCCTGAGTGTGGGTCCTCTCCACAACAAAGTTTACAATATGATGCGAACTGGACAGCACCAACTTGTTAGGCAGAGTGACTGCCTCGTCAGTGGCACTCCGTCGCCATGCCAGGTTGAGTTCTATTGGTTCATGGGGTGTCCAGGCATCACTTATGGACATGCCCTTTGATGGCAATTGTCTATTTGGCAGATTTGGCACTCAAGTGCTTTAAGGACAGCAGGGCCACCGTCCAGGGACTGAGATTTACTATGGCGCCACACCACCCCCAATCTGCTTTTCGCCTCTTCTGTGGCTGCGGTAGGGGTTACCAACCATGTCCATTCCTGCCCAGCCACTGCTGCCAACAGGCTCCTCAGTCCTTTCATGGCTACAGTTCCCACAAGTCCTGTGGAACCCTAAGTTAGAGAAAGTGCTTGACACACCACTCACAGGTAAGCCATCATGAATTTAGATGCCTTAATATCAAGGGCCCAACAGTTGTATGGCCTGTGGAAAGTTCCATAAGGCAATGACCCAATAAAGCCTGAGCTATGGGTCCCAGATATTAAGGTCCATACTTATACTTGTTGACGCAAAACTGCGCAAACGCAGTTTTGCATCAAAAAGTTTAGCGCCGGCTTGCATCATTCCCGAGCACCAGCCGGGTGCCAAATTTATGGAACCCTGCAAACCGGCGCAAAGGTGGTGCTAGCGTCTGGGAAAATTACGTTAGCCGGGTTGGGGTGGCAGTATGGGGGAAGGGGATTTTGCCCCAAAAAGTGACGCTAGGCTGTTTGGAGGCAAAAAAAATGCCTTTAACCAGCCTAGCATCATTTCCTGATGCAAAACCATCCATACTACATGACTCCTGTCTTATAGAATGCCCACCACCCCAATAGCCAGCACAGGGGACAAGGGTCACCTAGGAATGGCCATTGCACCCAGTGCCATGTAGGGGAGCCCATTACAGGGCCCGCAATGGCACTTTAAAAAATCATTTTAAGTACTTACCTCTACTTACCCTACTTACCTGGGATGGGGTCCCCTCATCCTCTGGTGTGGGTGGGGGTGTCCTGGGGCGTGGGGTGGACACCTGTTTGCTCTTTCCATTATATTTGACCATGGAAATGGGTCCACAGGTCCGCTAATGCTTGCCCTGACCCAGGCGTTAAGTAACGGCGCTAAGCAGGCTTAGTACCATTATTTAGGTCCGCACACCCCTGTGGATATTTTTTGCATGGGAGGATAAATAAGGGGCTATGGGCTTGGAGTTATTTTTTGGATGGGAACGCCTACCTTGCATCTCATTGACGCAAGTGGTTTCACACATCCCAAAAATGTCTTTAACTCCAATATTTTGACGCTGGATGGGTCTAGCGTCAAAATATAAATATGGATTTGAGTTTGCGCTGAATTTGCATAAAAAAAATGACGCAAATTCAGCACAGAGTATAAATATGCCTCTAAGTGTGTCAACCATTGGGATAAAAAAAGATCTAATATGTGTGTTGTTTTCAGACGAGTCCAAAGCACCACGTACTGGTTAGACCTTGCAAAGTCTGCCCAATAACTATTGACACTCTGGAGGCCTGGGCAAGTAGTGACAAAAGGGCATCCAGGAGACAGGAGGATGGTGCATATGAGCCCCAACACCTGAAGTCCAAAATGTACCTGCCAAGCCATACATGTCCAATTCAGTGTGTTGCATCAGCAAGCAGAGCTCTTTTAAAAAAAAAGGTTAGCTACACCCAATACCCATTAGTGAAGCCCATGTGGAGCACAGTCAAACCCCATCTCGTCTAAGGAAATTACATTGTCTGCCTAAGAAATTAGTTTCTTGCAGCATCAATATATCTGTTGCTTGATGGAATTCATCTCTTGTTTTGATTTTATCATTTAGACTGTTGATAGTCCACAAAATTACAGAAAACTGTAATCTTATCCATAGTTCAGTAACCACTGAATATGCTAACAATCAAAATAATTCAACCTAACAGAAAACCCTTAGCCACCTCTCCCTACTTTCCACCTATGCCATAACACTTTGGCCCGTATTTATACTTTTTTTTAGCGCCGCATTTGCGTCACTTTTTGACGCAAAAGCGGCGCAAACTTGCAAAATACAATTGTATTTTGTAAGTTTGCGCCGTTTTTGCGTCAAACAGCGGCGCAAGTGTGGCGCTAAAAAAAGTATAAATACGGGCCTTTCTTTCTCAACCCCCTTGCCTCTCCCCCCCAAACTGGGCAGCATTAAGGCAAAAAGTTATGGTTTTATCTATGGGAAAAGACGACTAACCTCTTCACATGCATGTAACAGGTGGGTCTGTGCCACCTAGCCAGCCTCTGAAGATAATAAAATACCATTTGAGATTAATGTAATCAACAAGAACAACATGGTGAGCTCAAACTTAAAGATGTATAGTAAAATATGGTCTGACTGACACTCCACTCACCCAGTTTTGCAAACCGCCCATTATCCAGATAATCAGCCACACATGAAACCAGTTGAGTTGTTCAGCACATAGGACCTTTTATCTTAGTGTTTGTTTGTGACCTCTGCTGCTTCTTGATCATACAATCCATTATCAGGGTTGCCGTTGAGTTCCCAGATCAAGGGTGTTGGGTTTGTGTCTGTACTTCTTCTCTGGCTTGGAGGCCATATGCTTGGCTTCTAGGTACTCAGAAGGAGAATACTGTTGTGTCTTTACATTCTGTGGCCCAGTCGCATGCTGCTTCCGGTGGCTTGAAAGATATGTTTTCAGAGTAGTATTATCCACAAAATAGCAGGGTATAACAATATGTTGTCCAAGTGTATTGCTCTCAGCTTCTTATTGGCTTCTTATTGGACTGTTTTTTTATAATTGAGGATGATCAAGATGCACAGTGATTGCTGCATTAGATGACCTATTTTTCACAACTCTTGAGTCTTTTGTAACAAACCTTTTAATTGAGAAATTTGGGAGTGATTGGCCTGTCGGGACACTGTGAGAGAAGATGGAGCATTTGAGCTTGGTGTGCTCACACCACCACAAGCCCTTTTGATCAAACAGATAGTGGAACCAGAACCAAAACACCACAATATATTTTGCTGAGCTGCCCTTCTCCATCCCTAACCAATTCTTCAAGAAACTTTAGTATCCAAGTCAATTATGTGATCGTTTTCTTGAGTCCTTAAACTGTATCTTTAAGTTCCAAGATATTAATTTAAGTCTCTGTACCTTTTCCTTGTACATGACAAAAGTCCTGTTGCAGCAGTGCAGCATTAGCTCTAATTTAATCAACCTTCCCATCCAAGATGGAGTCATGGTGATAAATGGGCTTGAAAGGCAAAATATGTCTGGGAATGTAGCCATAACGCACACACCAAACCAAATGCTTATGACTTCACTCTTGATATGACAGGTGCAATTACAAATGCAAATAATCTAAAAGATGTCATTAAATATTATACTCCATTTATCACTGTGAATGAATGAGACAACTATTAATGTAGTATTACATACTGTTTTCAGTATAAATTGCACTTATAATTATGTGGTACTTTTAGGTATTCTTACATATTGGTATAAATGTTGTGAGGTCATTAGCATTGACTTTAGTGTGTGAGTTATGGTTTGCCTTTTTGTTGGTTGACTTGTGGATTGCGGTCTGTCAGAAAGTGGGGAGTTGCGGGGGGTGGGAATTGAACACAGGCTCACAACTCAAAATACATTCAACAGCAACAATAAATGATTGTCCAGTCAAATACTTGCTTCTATGAACAAAGAAGTATTTGTATACAAACACAAAGTCAGGGCTCTAGTATTTGATAGGCAAGTCCTTGAGTCCCACTTTGTCTCACTAATGGTAGTGATTTTTCCCCATTCATTACAGGCAACATTCAAGTTAAGTCCACTCGTAGTCCAAGCCTCAGTTCAATTCAGCTCTTTCAAAAGTCAAAAGTGTTCCTGCACCCAAAGTGCTATGTGGCAGACCAATTTCCCCCAGAGCCTTCTGGGTCTGCGATCAGTCTTACCGCTTCTGCAGGAGTTGTGCTACTTAATCACTGGGGATGTTTCACTCTTGAATGTTGCAGAGGGCTGCATTGGCTGCTTACTACGAGTAGCACTTGTGGTTCTGCAGTGCTAGAGGCTGGGCGTCCACAGTGCTTTCTCCCGTGAGACGGTAAGTTCCCCACGAGCCCTGACTGAGGATCGGAACCTGAATGATCATCCCTCCCCCAGTCCTGAGAAGAATCAGAGGCACTTACAGTCTCACTGGAGAAAAAGCTATGCATGGCCAGCTGCTGGCCCTCCAGAGCTGCGAGTGCTACTCTCTGTCAGCAGCTGTTGCTACTCTCCCCAGTGCCGGCTCTAGCACTTCTCGTTGGCCAGAAAAAGGGATTAATGATTGCTATTTTTAATTCAACTTTTTATTTATGTTTCTATCCATTTCATTGGTCCCCACAGAAGTTACTTTTGTAAAGGCAGTTCAATTTTACCAAAGAGGCTAAAAGGTAAAGTGATGTCAGTCCCATTATGATATCACTTTTGTATGTCTGGCAGTTTTATCTTCACAGGGTCTTTTCTCTGCAGGTAAGTTTACACAGCATGCCCTTACTCTGCACGTTTTTACTATGCATGCCTTTAATCTGCATGATTCAATTTGCATGTTGTAAGTTGTTTCAGATTTCATAACAAAAAAAGTTAAGTAACATTTTTAGTTAGTTATTATAATATATTATTATTCAATTATTTAAAAAAATATTTCAAATATAATTAAAGGAGTGGCATTTTAATGTGATAGGGCAATAGGTTGGGGGGTGTTTTAATACTCCAGTATTAAACTTAATATTTTTACAAGTTTTTATGAAGTCATTTAAAAAGTCTAATTACAATTTTAAAAAGCTACCCTTAATTCTTTTGTCTGGCCAGCGATAAGTGATAGAGCAAAGTGAAGCATGCAAGACCAGTTACCTAAAAAGAGGATGAGTTTGGAAAATATAATTTTATAACTTGTGTTTTAGTATAGTTCTGTAATTGCCCACTTCTGTTGTATCTAAATACTGAAAATAGCTTATGTAACCATTACCCAATTTATGGCTGTAAGACATTTGGTTTTTGGTTGAGGGGGTAAATACCATTCTCAAGCAACAAGAACAGTCCTGTCAGGGTGGAAAACAGAAGTCACTAAATTAACCTGTGCTTAACCGTGTGGTAGCTTAACACAAAAAAATCTGGCTTAACTTAGTGGCAAAGTATAAAGTATTTATGCAGAACACCATCAGTAATAAAGCACAAGAAAAATTCCATACCAACTTAGAAAACTAGAGTTACTTTCTCAAAGTCTGGCACAAAGAGTTCAGTCCGCAGTGGAGGAGGCCACTACGATAGGAAAGCACTGTGGATGTTCATCGCTGTAGCGCAAACAGCAGGTCTGATGTTCTGGATGGTTGGCTCTGTAGTGCAAAGAACCTATTGGGCATGGCAGCTAGCCGTTGCCAGAGCACGGCGTTACCATTCAACACAGACTGTCCTTGCTGTAGCACGAAGTGACGATCTCACTTTGCTAGTCACTGTAGCACAAAGAGTTGAGTTCACCAGAGCTTCAAGCATCAAGGTGGTCGTGGGCGACAAGATCTTAGTTTGAACCAGCTCGTTTGCAGTTGCGAAGAGCTCAAATACTCAGGATGTCTCCCTTTTCTTTAGAGGAGATGCCAGCCAAGGGTCCAAGACCTGGGGAGGCACCTCTTGGGGGTCAGAGACTCACTCTAGCAGAGGCCAGCTGGCTCAGGCAGGACCAGATGGAGCAGGTCAGCTGGGCAGTTGCAGGGAGGCCTCCATAGCTTGTTGTGTCCCTGTAGCTCAAAACAGGAAGTCAGCCATCTGACCCTTGGAGTCACTCAAGTTAGCCTGGGATAAAGGGAGCAGGGCAGTCCTCCATCTGTAGTGTCCACAGGTGAAGGAGTTTACTGAGGAGTTGGGGCAGGGAATAGCTCCTCCTCTCCCATTTGGCACTATGGCCCATCCTGCCACCACCTAGTTCTCCTTTGTCTCACTGACTGGAAGGAATAAATAAAGGCCAACTACACTTGTGACCTAGGTCATGGGCTGCAGGCACAAAATGGTTAAGACAAGAAAATGCCAACTTTCTAAAAATGGCATTTTCAGAATTATGACTTAAAATCCGACTTTACCATTAAAAAGGATTTTAAATGACAATTATTTTGCCTGTGATCATGACATTCCTACCTGCTCCCAATCAAAAGTCATCAATTAGTAAACATAATAAGGTAACCCAATGTTATCTTATGGGAGAGGTAGGCCTCACAGTAGTGAAAAACGAATTTGGGAGTTTTTCATTACCAGTAAATACAATGCACCCTGCCCAAAGGCTGTTTTAGGATTACCGTAAGGGTGACATATGTATTAAAAAGGGAATTTTAGCCCTGGCTAAAGATTTATTTTGCCAGGTCAAATTGGCAGTTTAAAACTGCACTACAGACTGCAGTGGCAGGCCTGAACTATGTACAAAAAGGCTACTTAAGTGTGTAGCACAATAGGTAGTGCAGGGCCACTAGTTCTATTTGATTTACATACCCTGGGTACATGTTGCACTACTTTATTAGGGACTTAAAAGTAAATTGAATGTGTCAATCAGGTGTGGGCCAATTTTCCTATGTTTTGATGAGTGAGCAAAAGCAACTTAGTGTTGGTTAGCTCTGGTTATTTTGCCAGGTCAAATTTGTAGTTTAAAACTGCACTACAGACTGCAGTGGCAGGCCTGAGCTATGTACAAAAAGGCTTAAGTGTGTAGCACAATAGGTAATGCAGGGCCACTATTTGTATTTAATTTACATGCCCTGGGTACATGTTGCACTACTTTATTAGGGACTTAAAAGCAAATTAAATGTGTCAATCAGGTGTGGGCCAATTTTACTATGTTTTGAGGATTGAGCAGAAAAGCAATTTAGTGTTGGTTAGCTCTTGTAAGGTGCAGAGCCTCCTAAATGCAACAGAAATTAATTTTAGCAAACAAGAGAATAGGCAAAAGATTTAGGGAAGACCACCCTAAGGACTGCCAGGTCTAACAATGGAGCTCAATTTACCGACCTCGTATAAGGAAAGGTTAAGCTTCTTTCACTGTATTCAATATCATAACAACTATATTTTGTTGGCAGGGAATCATTAGCTCAATGAGTCTTCTAGCTCGAAGTAGCTATGTGCGTTTTAAGCAAAGCTTTACCGTTGCTGGCAACTCCCCAGATCCACTGGAGATTTTTAGGGGCCTAAACTAGTATGCCCTCTCTTCACCACTCTGTTTTTTAAATTTCTTCTTGACTCTACCTTTTTAGTCACCCCTCTCCTCTTGTCATTTCTGTTCTTTTGGCTTTTTTTCCTTTTCCCTAGCTCTACTACCTTTATTATACAGTTCCTACTCAGATAATAGGACTGGATATTTAGGGTGGCAAAACTTCACAATGTAGGAGACTGAGTCCATCCGCACCATCAATTCCTGGCTAGCTCACAGTGCCTCACACAGACCCCCAAATCTGTTGAGGTGTAAGGTGATTATGGTAACCTGAACATGACACTCTGTCTCCCCAGGAAAGTAGTGGAAACCAATCTTACATTTTCGTGATGTTGCTCATGCATGTAAAGGCGAGACACAAAGGCATGCAAGATACGTTTTCAATATATTTATTGAAACAATTGCAACCTGGCGTATAGCGAATGAGCTGCAATAATTAGGCAGATGAAACAAAGCAAAGTAGACAGTATTACAAACACGGTAAAGAAGATAAGCAATCTTACCATGGTGAATATGGTTTTGAATGTTCTAGAGGTTCCTACCTAAACCTAAGTCTACATTGAGAGCATAGTGGGTGTACCCTTTTCCCTGGCCCAATCTAAGAGATTAGCTCCAACCCCATACCTGGAGACAATGTCAGAAATCAGCCTGTGACGTAGATGGCAATCCTCGCAGGAAGCTGGTAGATTAGCGCCAGCAAATGGCATGTCACACAGCATGCGTTTCTGGACGGTCATGGCTGGAATGACCCCGGCCTTTCGGGTCAATGCACTATTTAAATAATAAACCATACTGTTTTGGAAATACAGTCCTGCAGCAATGCTGTGTCTAGGCGTTAAAAACTGTCTCCTGAACGGGCAACACAAACTAGCATATTGTGTAGAGTATTGCTAAAAGCAGCTTAGCTAAAACAAATAAAATATGAAAATGAAAAACTACGCTAAAACAGGGGTGACCAACGCGGGTCCAAGAGGTCCTCACGTCACCCTTCCCTTGCCAGTTGGAGAAGACAGTTTCTAAAAGAAGGGCCATCTTAAACACTAAAAGCAATAAAATGTTCACACCAACAAGAACCACAAACAATCAAAATGAGCCAATTAAAACAAACAATTTGCTTAAAAACAAAGGTCAAATTTAAAAGTCATCAGAGGTAGCCATGATGTCATCCATCACATCAGTGGAAAGGGAACCCAAATGGTATCCCACATCCGCAGATGATATAACCACCAAAGCTGCGATGAATAAATCAAAGGAACAGACATGATTCAGAGCCTCAGCATCTGCTGAGGAAGTAGCATCCTGTTCAATACTGGCAGTTGTTGAGTAAGATGAAAACATTCTTGGAGCTGTGGCATCCATATACATATAGGATGTCTCATAAAAGCCATCTTGAAGCAACCTTAGTCTCACAGGACAACTCCAGAAATGAACTCTCAACAGGAACATTACAAGATCCTTGTCTACAGGACAGGACCATTGCTGTGCAAGACACACATCCAGTGCGGGGCTCGAAAGGTCACCAAAGACAGCACACGGAGTAGAACCCAACTGTCTGAAAAGACAAAGACCAGTTGTTGTTTAGTTCCTCCAACAAAGATATTCCAAAATTCTGTATCATGACACAGGTAGACGTGCAGTAGTTCCACCACCATTCGAATATGATATGGGACATCCATTGTGGAGCAAAAATAGTAGTAGCAACATACCCCTAATTAACCCCAATAAAAATGGTGTGCCTCCAAAAGCAATCCAAAACAGGTAGTGTATAAAAGATGGAATTATTCCAGAGACATTCTAAAAAGTGCTGACAAAACCAGACCCAACAGCCTTAAAAAGTACACAACACCTGTGGTGTTGGAAGCATTAAAAATATGTCTCACAAGTTCACCCAAGTTTCTTGGAAAGTTGGCATTTAAAAGCAACTGTATCTCAGCGAATGACCTCACCATTTGCAATTCAAATGTTTCAAGAGCAGATGTGAGAGCCACATGTGTTTGAAACAATAATGCTTTGACTCTTCTCAGCTTGTCGAAGTTAACATTAAAGTAGGAATGGAAGGCCACAAACTTGCTACCCTAATCTCATGCGTGGGAATTTAAGAAACAAAAATCACATATGGGACACCTGGTCTAATCCCGCAACAGCCTTGGTTATTCAACATTAAGTAACTCATATCTGAAAGTAGCTGAAACACTGGGCGAATCAAGGCAACAAGAACTTCCTTCAATTAACAGGTCAAATTTGCCACTGACATGTTACGCCGTGCAATGTCACCTGTTTACACACCATTGAGTGGCTTACAGAGCTTTCACAATCACTTCAATTGAGAAAGACTTTCTTTTCTCCACTCATATACTTGTAACTGAAAGGTAATTCCCACACTTCATGTATGGAACTGTCGCCTAAAGCCTCAAATCTGCATACCAGAAAATGCTGTGAATTGAAACATGGAGATCAACAGGGAGATAACTCCATGTACCATCTACACTGTTGACGGAGGTTCAGCCACTGTGAAAGGCAACTAACTTTTCTATGTTAAGCATTGTGTATGTTGCTTCCTTCTTTGCCATTATCTGTTGTTTGTGTGTTAACTTGAAGGGCAAAAATAACTTGTTTGAGTTAATGTGCTTCCAGGGCACTTTCAATTTTAGAACCTGCAATGTTCAACTCAACTGCATTATGGATCTAAGCTGACTCTGTCATGTAATTTTGTATAATATCAATTGCAGATGACACAATTTTGTTAAGTGTGTAAATATGAGTGGACAATGCATTAATTCCATTATCACCAACGGCCAATGCTTTCTTCAAATTAGCCTCATCTATTTGCCTTAAATAAGCAGCAGCTTCTATTCGAGAAAACCTTCCATACCTCATTGTAAATTGCATACAAAAATCTTTTGGAGCGTGGTGATCTAGCACCTAACAAGAAATGTTGCAAATCCATGTCATTCAAGAGGAGAGAGAAGTGTGGCACAATGGTGTAGAGATCTGGCCCGGGACCAGGGTTCAATTCCCACCTCAGCGGGTCTTGGACTCAATTCCCTTGGACCAGATAATTCGTACATCGGTGCCTAATCTAATTAATGGGTCCCACTCTGTAACTCTGGGCAATAGCTTGCTTAATCTCCACAATGGCCCTCACAGCGCTTGGATGCCTGGCTTCACCCTGGGGCTGTCCAGGAGTGGGCGCCTCACAGGGAAAAGCCAGGAGGGGTTCTACAGCGGTATGTGTACAGTGCCTTGAGACCCTAACGGGTGAGTAGTGAGCTATACAAGTGCAAAGTTTACAGAGAGAGGTGCTCTTTATCATCTGACAAAGTAGAATGTTGCTGATATAACTTCCCTACACTCTAAGTGGTGACAATCCCTGGATGTTGTGTCTTGATATAACAAGAGTCCGGCCTGTTCTCAGAATACAACATGTTTTGTAATATAAACACCACATAGGCCAAATAAGAGTAGAGGGGGACATTCCAGCCACCCATCTAATGCTATGCGCCACTTCGACAACAGCTTGGCTGATCTTGGCCTTGCCTCTCCAGCCAACCAGGAGGACTACCAGCAGAACAACAGACAGACCCTTGACTTCTTTCAGGTATGGGGTCAGGGCTCCTTCTATATACCAGTATGGGCAGACGAGCTAACCCTGCTATGCTTCCATGTTAGACATTAGGATGCAGGTAGGAATTCTTAGGCTATGATTATGTCAGGATGTTGACACTGTTTATATGATTCACTCTAAAGGTCACAATCATCACTGTATTATGTTTCATCTCCCCAATAATCACAGCTCATGCCTTTTATCATAGAATGCAGTTGCTTCAATACACGCATTAAAACTTATTCTGCATCTCTTGTCTGCCTTTGCATGTATGAGACTTTGTGCAACTGAGAGAAAGGGGTATGATCTGTTCCACCACAACTTCCCTAAGGATTCAGAGTGTCATGTTTCTAGGTTGCCACAAATCACTTTTGCTTTCCAGGTTTGGGTGAGGTGCTGCTAACTAGCCAAGAAGGTCACACCAACAGCTTCCAGTCGGTGTGGGACTGACTCAGTCACCCACACACAGAGTGGTGCTGCCGCCTGAAACCAAGCAGTCTTACCCCCATGGTAAGAGTCCTATGACATGGCACCACCAACCTTGGTCAGGCACTAATTTAACAGATATTCCAAGTATCTCTGTTTCTCGCATGCTAAAGACACCCCAATTACCTTATACGGAGACGTCACTGGTATTAGGGAGACATCCTCCTCGGCTCAATAGGTAGTACCTTTCTTAGGCTGTAGGTTGTTCAAGCTTGAACCCTAAAAGGATTCCCCAGATTGGTGTTTCTATCTCTGAACTTACCATTATAAAAGATGGTGGACCCTCAATGGGTAGCTTTAGAGGAACAGTGGCCCCTAAGGAAAGAAAGCTTTTAAATTATAATAATCATAGAATTACAATGAAATCTATGATGGATTCTCAAATAACAATTTAAACAATAATATTTGTTTATTCAGTCACAGATAGCACAAAATGGTGGGAAACAAAGCACATAAAGGGCCATTGGCATCAACGTCATCAGGCACCTTCACTATGACATGGCAGTAATATATGAATTAAGTCACAAGCATGCTCTACTCATTCTCGTATCTCAAATGAAATTAATTACAACCCAGCGAGTCATGGTACAATAGTCAACAAAGTTTCGATACCTTACAAATTACCGGGATAATCATCAGGATGTAAGAACCCGCTTGAGAGGCCTACAGAATTACTATTTAAGTCACCAAGTCCTGCTGTGGAAAAAGAAGGAAGAACAGGAGGAAGAAAAAGAAGAAAGGCAAAATTAGTTGTGGCCATAAGTAAAGATGGTCAAAAACAAATGCACACAATAATTATAGAATTTCATCCAACATGCATACCATACCAGCGGCATCCTGAGAGTGAACTATGCACTACCGAGCTCCCACACAATTGGGCATCCTTGCAACTATACACCATAGATTAGTGGTTATCAACCTTTTGACTCTTGAGGACCCCTACTGAATCACTACTGGAAGCCAGGAATCCCGAAGCAATTTGTATTATTTAAATAAACATTAAAACAGTAATTTACAAGAAATACACAAACAAGTACAGAACAAATAATCGAATTACTAAAGCTATAACTATTTTATATCGAAAAGATGTGCAAAAATCGAAAACTTTTAATGGGAAGGTTGGTGCTGCATCTCGGCGACTAACTTTTCAATGTTTGGTTTTATTTAGGAAAGTTGAATCCTCAGGTCAGATTCTATATTTCCCAAGCGACTTCTGGTTTATATTTTAGGTACATAAGATCTGAGAAAGCTTTTTCTTATAAATATGTGGTAGGGAAAAGAACTAAAACCATAAAGGGCCTCTCATCTCTCCATTGCCTCTTTGTCACATGTAATTCATTTGTTTTATAGCACCTCTCATACCAGTGTAGAGCAGTGGAGCACTTTACAGTGGACCACAAAGTGTAGGATTCACTTGCCATCCATACTGGTAGGCGTATTCTAAGAGTGCTTGATCTGGAGAAGCACAGACACAGGATTCAGAACATAACACAGTGGTTAGCGTTGACTTTAAGAATAAGAATGTATTTCTTCGCAAGCAAATCTTTTTTTACAGCATAAAGATAATGAAAGACTAGGGGAAACATAACTTTCTAATTTGTGCCTTTCAGTCTGAATGCAGCTCTTTGATGGCAGTTCATAGCTCACTGTGCTAGATTACAACTGTAACTTATGAACTGCACAGTAACAAAAAGAGCTCTGTGATAAAAGCAGTAACCCACTGTGCTATGCACACAAAATACTGTTCTTTGCATGACACACTTTCTTTGAAGCAGGCATATTATCCAACTGCACTATCTTAAATGAGTCAAAACTGCCACTAGACAAAACTCTCATTGCTCTCCAGCAGGTACATTAATCACCAGAGTTATCTTGACGCTTTTCTTTTTCCCTGAAAGCTGCTAGATGTACATGGAACTTTGCTGTGCTTTTCAAACTGCTGCACAAATGAAGTAATAAATATAAAAACATGCAGCGAGAGGCCCCAGCTGGAGAAGTGCCTTCCTGCTGGCCCAGGCCTGCGGACCCCCTGCAAATGTATCTCAGACCCCTGGGGGTCTGCGATCACAGGTTGGGAACCGCTGCCATAGATCACCATGTGGAAATTGTCCTAGTAGCTATTAATGTGCAAGTAAAGAACATGGCCAACACACCATCACAGCTACTGAGTTCATCGTACATGCACAGGAAAAGAACACACAGTGAGTTGTGCACAGTGACAATTGAGACCAATGACCAAGGATCTGGTTTTCATGAAAGGGAACTGGCCTAAATCAAATCAATAAGCCGGAAGTAACTGCATACCCTGTGTAAACAATCCAAGAAACAAAGATTAACTAAAAAAAGAACAAATATTGGTACATCAGATTTATAATGCAGAACTAAAATGTGACTAAAGTTAGAATCTTATCATGGACCCATAATGATCTGAGATATGTGAAATTATTAACCTTGGTCGCGTCCGATCTCTTACAGCATCGCACACAATGACAACCCAAACACCGCAGCATGCACCTTCCACAAATGAATCGCCGACTTTGCCAACACCATAGCCCCCCTCAAAAATAACAACAGCACCCACGCAAGGAAAGCCAGCTGGCTCACTCCAGAACTCCATGAATCTAGGTGCACTGGCCGCCGCCTTGAGAAAATCTGGAGAAACACCAAATCCACAGAAGCCCATAGCAACTTCAGAGCTGCCACTGCACACCACCAACTCATCAGAAACACCAGAAAGAAAGCTATAAAAGACAGAGGGGGTCATTCCAACCCTGGCGGTCGGTGTTAAAGCGGCGGTCAACCCGCCAACAGGCAGGCGGTAATTTTTTTTTAATTCTGACCCTGGCGGAAACCGCCAACACAGACCGCCACTTTAACACTCCGACCGCCACGGCGGGACAAACAAACAGCGCGGCGGTCACCGCCAACAGACAGGCGGCAGACAATGTACCGCCCACCCTATCACAACTCACCAATCCGCCACCTTTTCCGGGGCGGGAGCCCCGCCGATAAAAACACGGCGGAAACAGACTACGAACGGGAAAACGCTCACCTCTACACACTCCACGAGGAATCTGGACAGCATGGAACCAGAACTACACATCCTACCAGCAATTGTCTACCTGCTCCTCTACCAGGAGCACGAACGCCCGACGCAGAAGACAACGGTGAGTACTGCACCTACGACACAGGGGAGGGGGGAGGAGAAAAGGTTACGGGCACACACATACGCGACCCCCCCCCCCTCCCCCAACTACCTACACACCAATGCAGAGCAACAACTCAGAGTGACACCCCCCAAACCCCCTGGAAGAATGCAAACACAAAAAAATATGATATCGAAATCCAAATATATTGTAAGGCTAAGTAAATAAGTAATTCGAACATCCTATAACTATATACACATATGTAAATTGTCCCGTCAAAATTGGCTTACAGTCATTGTACGTGGGCCAATGGTCCTCAACACATGGGCAAAGCCCACACAGGAGACCCGAATACATTGGAGAGAACACTGCAGGGGCATCAGATAGTAAAACTACAGGCACCTCGGGGGGAAGGGAAGGGGGAGCACCTCAGCCAGATCCACGAGGGGCCTCCATGGCCACTGTTCAATCCTGGGGAGTGCAAAGCCACAGTCTCACAAGTCTCTACAGTGGGTGGCCTGCCCACTGTGCCATCCTGGGGAGTGCAAAGCCACAGTCTCACAAGTCTCTACAGTGGGTGGCCTGCCCACTGTGCCATCCTGGGGAGTGCAAAGCCACAGTCTCTAAAGTCTCTACAGTGGGTGGCCTGCCCACTGTGCCATCCTGGGGAGTGCAAAGCCACAGTCTCTCAAGTGGATGACAGACTCCACTGGTACTGGAGGAGTCTTGGTGCCCAGAGTGTATCGTGCAGCCCTGCCTGACACTGATCCGGGCCTGCCCCTTCTGCCAATGGGCCAGCGGTGCTTGAGATGAAGGGCCCAGCGGAGCGGTGCTTGAGAGGAAGGGCCCAGCGGAGCGGTGCAGAGACGGCGGTGCCCAGCGGAGCGGTGCTTGAGAGGAAGGGCCCAGCGGAGCGGTGCTTGAGAGGAAGGGCCCAGCGGAGCGGTGCTTGAGATGAAGGGCCCAGCGGAGCGGTGCTTGAGAGGAAGGGCCCAGCGGAGCGGTGCTTGAGAGGAAGGGCCCAGCGGAACGGTGCCGAGACGGTGGTGCCCAGCGGAGCGGTGCTTGAGAGGAAGGGCCCAGCGGAGCGGTGCTTGAGAGGAAGGGCCCAGCGGAGCGGTGCTTGAGAGGAAGGCCCCAGCGGAACGGTGCAGAGACGGCGGTGCCCAGCGGAGCGGTGCTTGAGAGGAAGGGCCCAGCGGAGCGGTGCTTGAGAGGAAGGGCCCAGCGGAGCGGTGCTTGAGAGGAAGGGCCTAGCGGAGCGGTGCTTGAGAGGAAGGGCCCAGCGGAGCGGTGCTTGAGAGGAAGGGCCCAGCGGAGCGGTGCTTGAGAGGAAGGGCCCAGCGGAGCGGTGCTTGAGATGAAGGGCCCAGCGGAACGGTGCAGAGACGGCGGTGCCCTGTTCAGCGGTGCAGGTCTTGAAGGGCCCTGTTCAGCGGTTCTTGAGATGGCGGTGCCCTGTTCAGCGGTGCAGGTCTTGAAGGGCCCTGTTCAGCGGTGCTTGTCTTGAAGGGCCCTGTTCAGCGGTTCTTGAGACGCGGTGCCCTGTTCAGCGGTGCAGGTCTTGAAGGGCCCTGTTCAGCGGTGCTTGTCTTGAAGGGCCCTGTTCAGCGGTTCTTGAGACGGCGGTGCCCTGTTCAGCAGTGCAGGTCTTGAAGGGCCCTGTTCAGCGGTGCAGGTCTTGAAGGATCCTGTTCAGCGGTTCTTGAGACGGCGGTGCCCTGTTCAGCGGTGCAGGTCTTGAAGGACCCTGTTCAGCGGTGCAGGTCTTGAAGGGCCCTGTTCAGCGGTGCAGGTCTTGAAGGGCCCTGTTCAGCGGTGCTTGTCTTGAAGGGCCCTGTTCAGAGGTTCTTGAGACGGCGGTGTCCTGTTCAGCGGTGCTTGTCTTGAAGGGCCCTGTTCAGCGGTGCTTGTCTTGAAGGGCCCTGTTCAGCGGTTCTTGAGACGGCGGTGCCCTGTTCAGCAGTGCAGGTCTTGAAGGGCCCTGTTCAGCGGTGCAGGTCTTGAAGGATCCTGTTCAGCGGTTCTTGAGACGGCGGTGCCCTGTTCAGCGGTGCAGGTCTTGAAGGACCCTGTTCAGCGGTGCAGGTCTTGAAGGGCCCTGTTCAGCGGTGCAGGTCTTGAAGGGCCCTGTTCAGCGGTGCTTGTCTTGAAGGGCCCTGTTCAGCGGTGCTTGTCTTGAAGGGCCCTGTTCAGCGGTTCTTGAGACGGCGGTGCCCTGTTCAGCGGTGCAGGTCTTGAAGGGCCCTGTTCAGCGGTGCTTGTCTTGAAGGGCCCTGTTCAGCGGTTCTTGAGACGGCGGTGCCCTGTTCAGCGGTGCAGGTCTTGAATGGCCCTGTTCAGCGGTGCTTGTCTTGAAGGGCCCTGTTCAGCGGTTCTTGAGACGGTGGTGCCCTGTTCAGCGGTGCAGGTCTTGAAGGGCCCTGTTCAGCGGTTCTTCACATGTGCCCCAGGGCACCAGATCCGGCCAATACATGGCGTTCACTCGCCATCTGACTTCTCGCTTGCGGGGCCCTCCTGTGCTGGTGTCCCGTGCCCGTGGGTGTCCTCCTTCACCCCAGGAATGGGGCTGGTTGGGACCTCCTGGGCTGCTCACCTGCTGCCGGACTTGTCGGCCGTGCTGCCCTTGCCATCCTTCTGTGAGTCTCTGTGGCCCTTGCCTCCCTTTGTAGATGTGCCAGGTGGCACCCCACTTCCTGACGGTGCCAGGGTGGTGGCTGTGGAGGCTGCCGTCTCTGTCCTCTCGCGCCGGGCCTTCCCTTTTTTAGATTTTTTCCCAGGGGGTGGGCTGGCTATCCCTTTGCTGCTGGCCGATGTAGCTGCCCTCGAAGGTGGTAGACTCCAATATCCCTTGACTATGGTCCTTGTAGGTCCAGGGGTTGTGGTGGCTGAGGGGCTGATTGGACTTTTACGAGATGGAGGGGGTGGGTCAGGTGATGGAAAGAGGTTAATTTTTGAGAGGAAAAACTTTTTCAGAGCAATGGGAAGGGTAGGTGGAGTGGGTATGGGAGTGGAGGAAGAGGATGTGGTTGTAGGAGAGTCAAGTGTGCTGTCTTTGGGTGCAGGTGCTTGTGACGGAGGCTGTCGTGAGGTGGATGGCTGTTGGGTGGGTGGCTGCCTTCGTTTGTGTGGTTTGGATGAGGGGGTGACAGACACAGTGGGAGAGGACACAGGGGACGTGTAAATGGCAGTGGGGGTGGTGTCTGCACGTGTGCGGAGTGTTCTGGTGGGTGTGCTGGTGATGGACGTAGTGGATGATGATGTTGTGCATGCAAGTGTGAGTGGAGACGTCACAGGGAGGGAGAAGGGAGACGAGGAGGAGGGGGACACAGAGGAGGCAGTGGCTGTTGGCATGTCTGCATGTGGATGTTGCTTGTGTGAATGCTTGTGGGATGTGTGGTGCTTATGTCTGGATGAGCTGACCTTGGGTGTTGAGGTGTGTGCAGGCTGGTCTGTAGGTGTGTCTGGGATAGGCAGAGGAACAGGGGAGTGGGACTGGGTGGAGGGAGTTGGAGGAGGGAGGCTGGAGACAGGGACAATGGCTGCCGTCAGTGCTGAGGCCAGAGCGTTGAACGATCGCTGATGGGAAGCCTGACCCGAATGAATGCCCTCCAGGTATGCATTGCTCCGATGCACCTCCCTTTCTACCCCCTGGATGGCATTCAAAAGGGTAGACTGCTTAACAATGAGCGTCCGGAGGAGGTCAATGACCTCCTCACTGAGGGCAGCAGGGGTAACTGGGGCAGGGCCTGAGGTGCCTGGGGCGAAGGAGATGCCCGCCTTGGTGTGCGAGCGGGCACGGGGCGAACGCTGAGGGGCTGCTTGGAGGGCGGAGCTGGTGCGCTGGGTGGCGGCTGTACCTGTTGTTGCGGTGGGCACGGATGTTGCCGCCACCACAAGGGAGCTCCCTTCCGAGGACGTGTCGGTGTCGCTGATGTCTCCATGTGTCCCCGTTGTGGAGCCCCCCTCGCCCTCCGTCTCACTGGTGAAATCAGAGTCTGTTGCATGGCCCTCCGGGGCCATGTGAGATGCAGCTCCCTCGTGCTCCAATGCCACTTCTCCTCCGCCAGATGATGCTAATGCACACATGAACAGGAAGAGCAGAAAAAAAAGGGGGGGGAACATAAAGACATGTTGAGTGCATGCATTGGCAACACAGTTGGCGGAGAGGACAGACACAGAAGCCCCCTGCACTACGCCGCACACTTGGGGTACACTACTCAATCAGTGAGACCTGGCCTACAAGCCAATGGACGACAACTGCACACATAGGTGACACAGGGCCATGGCTAGCTGTACTTGGCACCCTACAGAGGTGGAGGGCGGGGACACAGGGCCATGTCTTACGGAGGGGACTAGCCTACAGAAAGTGCCCTGGCCTACGGATACCCACATCCCTCCTCCCCCACCCAGACACCTCCACTGTGCGCTAAGAGAGCAGAATGTGCTTGTACTCACCCCCTTGTGTCTGCTGTGATGTCCTCACGCGCCCATCCAAATCTGGGTAGGCCACCGCCAGGATCCGGGACATAGGGGGGTCAACTGACGACTGGCACCCCTCCTACGTTGGGAGGCCATCCCCAGCAGAGCCTCCGCGGTCTTTCTGCTCCCGCGGCGGATGTCCTCCCACCTGTTGCGGCAGTGGGTGCCCCGTCTGTTGTGGACCCCCAGGGTCCGGACGTCCTTGGTGATGGCACGCCAAATGTCTATTTTCTGATGGGCGCTGACCTGTGTGACACGTACAGGGAGAGAAAATAAAATGTCAACATTTTCTGCATGCTCGATGTGAGTGGCCCCCCCTCCCCACCCTTGCCATGTGGCACATGCTCTCATCTGTTGTTTGATGCATGCCTCATTCGCTCCCCTCCACACCATCGTTCATTCACCCCACTCAACCCAGGCATTGGCCACAAAGCATGGTCCCAGTGTACTAACCTGTTGGTCTGGAGGACCGTAGAGTAGCGCATACTGGGGGAGGACCCCATCCAAGAGTTTCTCCAATTCTTCAGAAGTGAAGGCAGGGGCCCTTTCCCCAGTCGCAGCAGCCATTATCTCTTCCAGACCGAGGTCACAGCAGCACTTGCAGTATAGGTCCTCTCCTGTGGATGATCAGGTCTCAAGTGATTAATCAGATAGAAAATGGCGGTCACGACCGCGGCAGTGCGTACCGCGGCGGTGCGTACCGCCGGCGCACTTCCTCATTGGCTCGAGAATCGTGTACTGTGCAAGCTGTGGGAACGTACCTGTGGGTTGCTTGACTCTGTGCTCCATGTTGTCCTTCCTAGGCACTGTCCGCTGGGACTTGCGAGGAGATGGAGGAATCTTCCCGTGTACAGACCGCTGGTGGACCTGTCGACAATGGAAGAAAGACATGCCATACTGACATACAGACTTGACCGAGCCACTATACAGGAACTGTGTGCCCAGCTGGAGCCAGACCTGATGTCACCCATCCGCCAACCCACAGGGATCCCCCCTCTAGTGCAGGTTCTGTCAATTCTCCATTTTTTGGCAAGTGGGTCATTTCAATCTACAGTGGCCATTTCATCAGGGATGTCTCAGCCTATGTTTTCAAAGGTGTTGTCCAGAGTGTTGTCTGCCCTGATGAAATACATGCGGAGCTACATTGTTTTCCCTGAGGTGGGCGATTTGGCTACAGTGAAGGGTGATTTCTATGCCCTTGGACATATTCCCAACATCATTGGTGCCATTGATGGGACCCATGTGGCTTTGGTTCCCCCCAGAGAAAGTGAACAGGTGTACAGGAACCGAAAAAGTTATCATTCGATGAATGTCCAGATGGTCTGTTTGGCTGACCAGTACATCTCCCATGTAAATGCCAAGTTCCCTGGGTCAGTGCATGACGCGTACATCATGCGAAATAGCAGCATCCCTTATGTGATGGAACAGCTACAGAGACACAGTGTGTGGCTAATAGGTGACTCTGTTTACCCCAACCTGTCCTGGCTACTGACCCCAGTAAGGAATCCCAGGACCAGGGCAGAGGAACGGTACAATGAGGCCCATGGGCGTACTAGGAGGGTGATCTAGCGGACCTTCGGCCTCCTGAAGGCCAGGTTTAGGTGCCTGCATATGATAGGTGGATCCCTAATGTACTCACCGAAGAAGGTGTGTCATATCATCGTGGCCTGCTGTATGCTTCACAACCTGGCTTTGCGACGCCAGGTGCCTTTCCTGCAGGAGGATGGTCCAGATGGTGGTGTTGTGGCAGCTGTGGAACCTGTGGAGAGTGAAGAGGAGGAAGACGACGGGGACGACACAGACAACAGGGACACAGTGATACTACAGTATTTTCAATAACACACAGGTAAGAATCAACACCGGCATTTTACAATTACTTACAGTCTCCTGCCTCTCTACTGTCTGGCCTATTCCCCCAGTGTATGTTAACTGAGTTGTGACTTTCCCTTCCAATTTCAGAGATGTGGGCCCCACTGCGTGACCTCTGCTTTGTTTCCCCATGGACTACAGCTGTGTGACAGTGATATGTTATCATCACTATGTAACTGGACATTTTGGCAGCGTTATGTCTAATACATTTGTTCACAATACAGGCAGACTCCTGATTATTTTTGTGCAATAAGTGATTTTATTAAAGTGCTGAATTTAGGGACATGTTTGAAAATCGGTGATGGGTGATGGTGGAGGAATGTCCATGGCAGAGTCCAGATTTTCAGTCTCACAGGTGCATTGTCCATATGCGTGTGGAAGGATGGAGCAGGGGCAGTTTAAGGTTGGACAGGATGACAATGTGGGACAGTGGGATGACATCAGGGGGTATCCTTTGCTGGCGGGGGTCTTGGCATCCTACTCTGTCTTCTTCCGAGATCTCAGGCCCCGCTTGCGGGGTGGTTCTTCTTCTGCAGGGGGTGGGGTTCTGGTGGCCTGTTGTTGTGTGGGGGCCTCCTGTCCGCTAGCACCGGCGGAGGTGGTTGCCTGTTCTTGGTCCATGCTAGTGACAGGGGCCCTTTGTGGTGCCACATGGTCCCGCAATGTGGTGACAATCTGGTTGAGTGCCCCGACGATGGTGCCCATTGCGGAACTGATGCTTCGGAGTTCTTCCCTGAACCCCATGTACTGTTGCTCCTGCATGACATGGATCTCCTGGAACCTGGCCAGTACCGTCGCCATCGTCTCCTGGGAGTGGTGGTATGCTCCCATGATGGAGGAGAGGGCCTAGTCGAGAGTGGGATCCCTGGGCCTGTCCCCCCCCTGTCGCACAGCAGCCCTCCCAGTTCCCCTGTTTCCCTGGGCCTCTGTCCCCTGGACCGTGTGCCCACTACCACTGCCCCCAGGTCCCTGTTGTTGTTGGGATGGTGGGTTAACCTGGGTACCCTGTAGTGGTGGACACACCGCTGATTGACGTGTCCTGGAGACAGAGGCATGGGCCCGCTGGGTGGGGGCTGTGCTGGTGTTCCCAGAGGGGGTTAGGTCTGCTGTGGCCTGTGGCTGTGTGAGGGGAACCGACTGTCCCGAGGTCCCCGATGGGCTGGGCTGGTCATCTGGGTCCAGGGAGACAGAGCTGCTGTCATCACTGGTGGCCTCTTCTGGGGGTGGGATGGACATTTCTGACCCTCCTGGGCAGTGTGGTGGTGTTCAGGTCCTGCAGGGGTATAGAAGTATGGTTATTGCTTCAGTGTGTGCCATATCGTGCAATGGGTGGGTGCCCGTGTACCCCAGGGCTGGCATTCCTGTGTGGGGGCTTTTGTGAGGGTGGCTTGTGGGGGAGATGTGTATGTGCAGTGGGCATGCTTTGGTGATGGGTGTCCATGCTTTGTGGACGCATGCAGGGCTAGGTGTTGGGATGGGTGGGTTGTGATGGTGAGCCATTTGCAAGGATTTGGGGTGATGGGGGTGGGGGTGAGGGTGGGGGTATGATTTGGCATGCAGGTGGGGTGGGGGGGTTGAAGTAGTGAAGATGAGACTTACCAGAGTCCATTCCTCCAGCTACTCCTGCGAGGCCTTCAGGATGCAGGATGTGCAAGACTTCCTCCTCCCATGCTGTAAATTCTGGGGGAGTAGGTGGGGGTCCGCCGCCAGTCTTCTGCACCGCGATGTTGTGCCTTGATACCATGGAACGCACCTTCCCCCGTAGGTCGTTCCACTGCTTCCTGATGTCGTCCCGATTTCGTGGATGCTGTCCCACAGCGTTGACCCTGTCGACTATTCTTTGCCATAGCTCCATCTTCCTGGCAATGCTGGTGTGCTGCACCTGTGTCCCGAAGAGCTGGGGCTCTACCCGAACTATTTCCTCCACCATGACCCGGAGTTCAGCGTCTGAAAACCGGGGGTGTCTTTGGGGTGCCATGGGGTGGTGTGGATGAGGTGTGGGGTGGTGTATGTGTTGTAGAGTGTGGTGAGTGTGCTGATGTGTGGTGTTTTGTGCGTGGATATTGTGTGGGTGATGGTGTGGTTTTCCTCTGTGTGATGGTGTTCTCTATTCTGTGCTGTCTTTCTCTGGCTTTCTGTCGGTTTATTTTGGTCGTAAGGGTTTGTGGGTAATGTGGGTGTGTGTTTTATATAGTTTTGGGTGTGTGGGAGTGTTGTGCGTATGTGTATCAGGTGTGTGTATTTTAAATTGTCCAATGTGGCTGTGTTTTGAAAATGTGTGTGTATTTTGACCGCGGCGGTGTGTACCGCCAATGGAATACCGCGGTTGAAAGACCGCCGCATGGATTCGTGGGTCGGAATGGAATGGGCGTATTTCTGTTGGCGTGACGGTGGAGGTTTGGTCATCGCCAGTTTTACGCTGGCCTTTGGTGTGGCGGACTTTTGTGGATGTCGGGTTTTTGGCGGTTTGCCAGTTGCAGGTCAGAATGACCGTGGCGGTTTACCGCGCCCGCGGCGGTGTTATGGCGGTCTTCTGACCGGCGGTAAGGGCCTTTTACCGCCGAGGTCAGAATGACCCCCAGAATCTCCTCACACGCACACAACAGCAAGGAACTCTTCAGCATCATCAAGGAGTTTGCCCAACCCAGCAGTGAAACAATGAACATCCCACCCTCACGGGACCTCTGTGACAGACTCAACACCTACTTCCACCACAAAATCAAGAGCATCTAGGACAGTTTCAGCAAGGACAACCTATGCGCAGAAAACCCTCTACTAAAATCCAACACCAACAAACCAATAATCACCACCTGGGTCCCCCTAACCACCGAAGATACGATGAGAACAATGAGGTCCACATGTTGTGTAGCCATTTTAGTTATAGCTCCATGCACGTTATTTTAGCACACTAGGCCTTCCGCTGTGCACTTTAACCTAGATATATTTTATTCAGCTTCATTTATTATTTTAGTTCTAGCCACATTTGCGGTCTTGTTTACTTCTCTCTATCTACCTGTTCATTGCCTAGACCAGCACTGTGTTCTTAAGACATTTCTTTCACTCTGAGCTTCTCTCAAGGCTGCAGTAAGATAGGTTGCCGGTAAGTGTGGTAATGTTTTGTCTCTGGTATTCATAGAAACATACACATCCTTACATAGGAACATTTCTCAGAACATCAACTGTTTTATTATAAAAACACTTCCCTGTCCCATACACATTGGAGGGAGATTCCAGCCAGAGGACCTCGACTGTATGCCATTTGCTGAACGCTTCGCTAAAGCTGCTTACGCAGACTTCAAGCGTTTGCTCAGGTATGGGGGATGATATCTTCCCAGGGGAACCTGAAGGGTAGAACTAGAGCTTAACATGCTGTGCTCTAATATAGCCTAGGTAGGAATTTGTCTATTGACTCCAGTGACAATATGGTAGCGTTATTTCTATGCTTTACTCTCCTTGTCATAATTTTAATCCTGTCAAGTTTTATCATCCTGGTTATTACAGTACATGCTATATTATCCAAGATGCAGTTGCTTCATTGAAACCTTATTAAAACATATACTGCTTCTGCTTGTCCTTGTATATGTGAGACTAATGTAACTGAGAGAACCGGATGAGATCTGAGTAACCACGATTTCCCTGAAGAGTCAATTGTGTCAAGCGCTCAGCTGCCAAATCATCCCTGCTCTTGGGTAGAGATGAGGCACTGCTAGCTAGCCGGAGCAAAATCCGGATTGGGGTAACAGGTGTCACCTGTAGTGGGTAAAGACTCAGTCTCCCACACTGCAGGTGATTCTGCTGCTCAAATCCAGTAGTCTCATTAGAATAATGAGAGCCTACATGACACTTACGCTCTGGGGCCCCTACGGAACCATGTCCCCAGTACATTTTCAACCGAGCCGCAGACACCATCGCCCCCAAGCTCCGCCTGACCATCAACCTGCTGACTAGCTGCCGCCACCTTCCCCGACGACTTGAAACATGCTGAGATCAACCCCCTCCTCAAGAAACCCTCGGCAGAACCCACCAACCTCAAAAACCTCAGGCCCAACCCCCTACTCCCATTTCCTGCGAAAGTAATAGAAAAAGCAGTCAGCAGCCAACTCGCCACGTTTATAGAAGACCACAACATCCTCGACATCTCCCAATCCGGATTCAGGAAAAACCAAAGCACCGAAATAGTCCTCCTGGCCACAACGGATGACATCCGCTGGACAACGGAGAGACAACGGCACTCATCCTACTAGACCTCTCGGCGGCCTTCGACATAGTCTCCCAATACACCTGGATAAGAAGACTCCACGAAGCCGGCATCAGAGACAAGGGCGTTGACTAGATCCAATCCTTCTTCTTCTACAGAACTCAACGAGTTAGACTCGCCCCCTTCCTTGCAGACCCCACACCGACCATCGGGATCCTCCCTGAGCCCCACATTGTTTAATGTCTACATGGCCTGCTAGCCACCCTCGTCAGAAGCTACTGAATCAACATCATCTGCTACGCCGATGACACCCAACTCATCATCTCCCTCTCCAACGAACCCAAAAAGGCCAGACACAACTTCCACGAAGGCATAGCAGCAGTTGCCAATTGGATGAGAAACAACTGCCTTCAACTCAACGCAAACAAGACAGAAGTACTTATCATGGGCCCTCAACCCAACGCGTGGAACGACTCCTTGTAGCCACCCACCCACCCCCACCAGTCAAGCCCGCAACCTCGGAATCATCACATGGACTCCAGCGTCAGCATGAACCATCAAATCAACTCAGTCACTTCCAGCTGCTTCTGCACTCTCTGCCTCCTACGCAATCCTTAAAGTGGATCCCCCTCGAACATAGAAAGACGTCACACACGCCCTCATCACCATCAGACTGGACTATGGCAACTCACTTTATGCTGGAATCAACAAGAAACTCACCCGCAAACTGCAAAACATCCAGAATGCCGCTGCCTGACTGGTCCTCGCCCTACCTAGACAGTGCCACATCTTGCAACACCTGCGTACACTGCATTGGCTTCCCATAGAGAAAAGAATCACCTTCAAAATCCTCACCAACGCATACAAAGCCCTCCACAACACGGGACCAGCCTACCTGAACCAGGGACTCAACCTCCACGTACCCCACAGGACCCTTCTCTCATAGAAGTACCCCGCATCAGGAAAACCAGAACAGGAGGATGCTCCTTTTCCTACCTCGCAGCCACCGCGTGGGACGCCCTCCCTCTCCACATCAGACAAACCACCTCCCTCCTCAGCTTCACGAAGGAACTGAAGACATGGGTTTTTAAGAACCACCTCACCTGTAAACGCTACACTCCCCATCCCCCTCCCCTTCCCCCTCCCCCACGCCTTGAGACCCTAACGGGTGAGTAGCTGCGCTATACAAGCACTGACTGATTGATTGACAGCTCTGTCAAGACAAAAATTGCTAATTGGTAACTAATGCATAATATAACTAGTAATGTCAGTGGAGCCTACTGACGAGTGTTACTTACCAAACCAAGGGAAAATAGTAGCAGAAAGTCGTGCTGCCTCCCGTGATGTAGTGTGAAGAAGTCCGTGGCTCACCAAATGGTGATACCAGTGATGGCAGTGCAGTCCGAAGAAGAGGAAGTAACTAACCTTGTGCCAGTGGCTTAAAAAACAGGAAATGAGGATCATGTGATACAACTCGACAACTGCGTGGTGGCCGTCTTGGAAAGGGGGGTGCATGCAGTTATAGATACATATAAATAACTCAGCAGCAACATCAAGAGGAGGGGCATGAATGTAGTGATAAGACCCGAAAAGAGGAAGCAGCATGATATAATTTTTTTAAAAAGCGTCATTATGAGGGCAGATGAATTCCAAAATTCTATAATTTAAAATGACTTGCTCATTACCGAATAGTGGTGTGGGAAACGAGTAGCAACTCCACTAAATGTGGGACAACCTCTCACACAGTATCTATTAGCTCATGGACTCACTGAGGAGGGTGGGGATTTTACGTTTGTGGTAGAGGCACACCATGCACATAGAACAGAAATGTTCTTTTCCTGGGTCACCTTTCCAGCAGCAGATGGAAACAGACGCTTTTTCCACAATTACAAAATAACAAACACACCTGCACAATACAAAGCTTATGCCTATTTAGAAATACCACTTTCTTATCAAGAACATCAAAATTGGTTTGAAGGCTTCCTATCACACGTCAGTTTAGGTCCCTTAAGGACCTACATGGACAAAACTAGCCACATATACACCAAATCCCAATGTAGCAAATATGCCTGTAGTGGATTTACGCCGCTCATATAATAATTTAGTATAAATATATATATATATGTATATATATATATATATATAATATATATATAATTTGTAATGCAGACTTTAAACACTTCCCCGGCAAAGGCTGCTCTAGCAGCACCACATTCGGCTACAACCGGGATAAATTCAGTGACTGTGCATTCAATAATAGGTACGGTACCCACCAAATGGTTAGCAGAAAAAATAAACGTGCTGGTAGCAGTGGTTTCCCCATACGGGAACCCAAGACAAACATAGAATTCTCACAATGTGCTTGCCCCTTTGGGATGATTCCCTCAGTAGATAACTGTGCGACTTGGGGTGCAGTATTTTCTGCAATTTACCCTACTGCACACAAACACTTGTGAATCTTCTGGAAGTGTTAAAACACATTCAAGACAAGAATGGAGCTGCCCCTGCCCCGGATTTGAAGATGCAATTAATGGGCAATTTTGCCACAGTGTCTGCAATTATATTAAGCAATCTTAAAGAGGAAGCAGTAGCACTGGCAATACACCAGCGGCTCCAGGACATTCCTCAACAGGAACAGGAATGCAAGTTGTCTAAGATTATCCCTGATACTTCTACTAGTGTAGGTCAGGATAATCTGGGAGCCAGACCAGGTAAATCACAATTACAAGGTAAATCAAATAAAGATAAGACCAAGCAAGCACAAGAGGGTTCTAAAATGGCTGGGATAAGCAAAAAAATAACAAAGAAACAAAATCAAAGAAACAAAAGCAAAGAGGAGAATCTCCGCATTCGGGGACCTCAGAAAAAAGATCTAACCTTAGAAACAGAAACTTTAAAAACTCCTGACAGACATCAGTATACTGATACTCACCCATTGTGTTCCTTCCAGGACTCACACGACAAGCAAAGTGAGAGAGGAGGGCCATCAGACCACTGAAATGAGTATGTGAAACCAAGAAATGATTCACAATGCTCATCGGAAATTTCAGTTAAAAAGGAAGAGAAACTTCCACGACAAAAACCCCAATTAAAAAAACAAATGCTGTGGCAACTTTGGCTAAATGTGCCACACATATTGAGAACATTACTGAAGAACAGGACATGGGCAGTGACTCTACTAGACAGCGCAGCAGAGGTCATGATAGTTCGCCAGAATCATCTAGAACTTCTGGATGTGACAGCAACTAACAACTTTCTTGAAGTTGAAACTGCAGACAGGTGCTTCTCCCCACCTAATAGAGTTTACAAACTAAGTATTGAAATTGATGAGGACATTGAGCAAACCATCAAAGTGATCTGGGGAAGATTACTACTAGGTTATGATATCCTATTGGAAGAAAAAGGTTGGCCACCTGAGTTTGTCTGTACCCTCCCACAAGGGGAAGATGTCATTTTGCCTTCTTTCTCCGTCCTTGTTCCAGACACAGTAAAAGAAGCTTTAGCCGCAGATTGGGCTTCAGCACAAGCACCAGCACTGTACAACAACCATGTGGGGTAAGATAGGGATTCCCCTTACCATGTTATATGAATAAAGTCCATTCCACAAATACAACCACAATGTCCCATTAAACAGGAGGCTAAATCACAAGTGAGGAAAATTCTCTCACAACTTGAGTACCAGGGAGTAATTGAAGCATGTGTATCTCCTATGAATAACCCTTTGCTCCCTGTAGCTAAGCTAGACCATTCATATGGAACAGTCTTAGATTGCAGACACTTAATTATACACGCAAATTTGCCATACAAAATTCACAAAGCAAAGCACTTAACAACATAGGCCCTCATTACAACCTTGGCGGTTGGTGTTAAAGTGGCGCTAACACCACCAACAGGCCGGCGGTAAAAAAAATGGGATTATGACCACAGCAGAAACTGCCCACATAGACAGCCACTTTAACACTCCAACCGCCACGGCGGTAGCAACAAACACCACGGCGGTCAGCGCCAACAGACAGGTGGAAGACAATGTACTGCCCACACTATTATGAGAGGCCAATCCGCCAGGTTTTCCGGGGCGGTACCAACGACATCAAAAGCACAACAGAAACTGTACAACGAAGGGGAACCACTTACCTTTCGACACTCCACGAAGAACCAGGACGCCATGTAGCCCGAATTGCAGATCCTCCCCATGTTGGTGTATCTACTAATACAAAAACAACAAGACCTGGCCTAGCAGTTCGGGCTGGACTGTTCCCATGAGGAACAGGGTCAAAACTGATTTGCATATGGCTGGGTCCAAACTGGAATGGCATGGGCAGCAAAAAAAACGATGGATTTAGGCCCAGATCACTGTACTGGGGGTGAATGTTTGACAATGTTCAGCATTCCGTCCATCACTTGTTGTTTTTGCTTTGTCGCCCTAAGTGGGAAGGGTATGCCCAGACGTGGGTCCCGTGCTTTCCATGCCACTGGATTCAAGCTAGTCTGGCTGATGAGGGGTGAAACCCCGAAACCGGTCCCAGGATGCTTGTTTCCAGTCCAGGGAAGACCTGGCCTAGCAGTTCAGGCTGGACTGTTCCCATGAGGAACAGGGTCAAGACTGATTTGCATATGGCTGGGTCCAAACTGGAATGGCATGGGCAGCAAAAAAACGATGGATTTAGGCCCAGATCACTGTACTGGGGGTGAATGTTTGACAATGTTCAGCATTCCGTCCATCACTTGTTGTTTTTGCTGTATCTACTAATACACCAGGAAGTAGAAAGAAGGCGGTGGCGACGGCGAGTACTGCACCTAGCACACAGGGGAGGGGAGGAGGGAAAAGAGAGTGACACACACACGCGGCACGCAACACTCCCACCCCCACCCTCACCCAGAACTACATTAACACAAACACATCCAACAACAATACAGATACACCCCGTTACCCCCCGGAAGAAAGCAAGGACAAAAGGAAATGAGTCTAACCAGTGTTATATTGGAATATTCAGATATAGCAAGAGAAAATCAAATAATCAGTATATACAAAAGTTCACATTATATACACAAGGCTGTACACTGTCCCTTGTAAATGTCCGTGGACCCATGGCATGGGTGAAGCCCACACAACACCTGCCTCAAAACGGAGAAAACACTGAAGGGGCCTCAGGTCGAAAAAAACACAGGCACTTCAGGGGGAAGGGGAGGGGGGCACCTCAGCCGGATGATGGTGTGACCCCACTGCCCCTCGAGGGGGCTCCATGCCCACTGCTTGGTCCTGGGGAGTGCAAAGGCACAGTCTCTCAAGTTGGTGGGTTGTGCCCACTGCTTGGTTCTGGAGAGTACAAAGCCACAGTCTCTCAAGTCTCTCAAGTGGGTGGGTTGCCCACTGCTTGGTCCTGGGGAGTGCAAAGCCACAGTCTCTCAAGTCTCCCAAGTGGGTGGTTTGCCCACTGCTTGGTCCCGGGCAGTGCAAAGCCACAGTCTCTCTAGTGGGTGCCTTTCTCCACTGGTTCTGGAGGGTGCTTTGTGCCCAGAGTGCTTCATCCTGCCAAGGATTGGGTGAGTGGATGCCTTTCTCCACTGGTTCTGAAAGGGGCTTTGTGCCCAGTGTGCTTCATCCTGCCAAGGATTGGTCAGTGGATGCCTTTCTCCACTGGTTCTGGAGGGGGCTTTGTGCCCAGTGATGCTGCACCTGGGGTGTGGCAGTTAACATCCTCTCACCTGGGTGTCTGAGCCACGAGATGTACATGGAACAGGTAGCGTGATACTCCATGGAGGCAGAGCCACACTCCATCCTGCGGCGACTTAGGCTGACAACTGCAGGTCGTGCCAGTGCTGGTGGTGGTGCCTCAAGTGGCGTGTCCAGGGTCCAGGACGTCACTTGCAGCCTCGGACGGCTGCCCACTGGTGATGCTGCTGACGTCCGATACAGTGGTACCGGCTGGGCACGTGGTGGTGCAGGTGGTGGTGGCTGCGGCGGAGATGCTGTCAGTGCTGGCCGTGGTGCAGGTGTCTGTTGTGGTGGAGGGAGACACCATACCATCTCCGGCAGCCTTGGATGGCTGATCCTTGGGGAGGATGCTGCAGACTGACGTTGTAGCAGCGGCGGTGCAGGTGGCAGTGCAGGAGGCGGTCGTTACGGCGGTGGTGACTGTGGTACAGGTCGCAGGCATCCCTGAGAAAATGGTGGTCACCAGCCCCTCACCAGGAGGCATCATGCCCTGAGGTGACTTGCCCTTTGTCTTGTGTCCCTTCCCCATCTTGGCAGTCGCAGCTGGGATCTTGGCACTGTCCTCTCCGTGTTTGGGTGAGGCCTTGCTGAGTGGGTGGTGCGACTTTCCCCTGCTGGAAGCCGGACCCTTTTTGACCTTGGCAGGTGGCAGAATTGGGTGGTCCTTCACATCTGTAGGTGGCACACTGGCAGCTCTGACGGGTGCCCCCTTTGATCCACTCCGACTTGCACGGATCACAGCAGATGCAGATGTGGTGGCTGAGGGCTGGGCTGGGACTAGACATCCTGGCCCTAGGGGACGGATGGGGGGAGGTGTAGGGAAGAGGTTCAAGTTAGCTAGGAAACGTTTTTTAGACACACTGGGATGGGAAGATGGAGGGGGTGTGGGAGTGGAGGAAGAGGTAGTGGTTGTAGGAGGTGTACGTCTGCTGAGTTTGGGTGAAGGTGCATGGGCAAGAGGCTGTTGTGAGGTGGATGGCTGTTGAGTGGGTGTGTGTCTGCGTTTGTGTACTTTGGGAGGAGGGCTCACAGACACACTGGGAGAGGACACAGGGGACGTGTGAATGGTAGTGTGGGGTTGTGATTGCACGTGAGCGGTATGTTGTGATGGGTGTGCTGGTGATGGAGGCAGTGGCTGAAGATGTAGTGCATGCAGGTGTCAGTGGAGAAAAGACTGGGAGGGAGGTGGAGTATGTGGAGGAGGGGGACACAGTGGAGGAAGTGGATGTTGGTATGTGTGCATGGAATGGTGCTTGTGTGAGTGCCTGTGTGATGTGTGGTGCTTATGTTTTCCTGAGCCACTTATGTGTGTTGATGTCTGTGCATGCTGGTCTGAAAGTGTGTTTCGGATAGGCTGATGTAGAGAGGATTGGGTCTGGATAGTGGAAGTTTGTAGGGGGGAGGCTAGTCACAGGGATAATGGCTGCCATCAGTGCTGAGGCCAGAGCCTGAAATGCTCTCTGTTGGGCCGCCACGCCGGAAAGAATGCCCTCCAGGTATGCATTTGTTTGTTGCAAATGCCTCTCGACACCCTGGATGGCATTCAGAATGGTTGACTGCCCAACAGTGAGGGATTTCAGGAGGTCAATAGCCTCCTTACTGAGGGCAGCAGGGCTGACTGGGGCAGGACCTGAGGTGCCTGGGGGCGAAGGAGATGCCCACCCTCCTGGGTGAGCGGGCACGGGAAACACACTGAGGGGCTACTGGGAGGGCGGTGCTGGTGGGGGGTGGCTGCTGTACCTGTAGTTGGGGTGGGCACAGAGGTGTCCCCCACCACCAGGGAGCTTCCATCAGAGGAGGAGTCGCTGTCGCTGGTATCCCCTCCTGTCCCCGTCGTGGAGCTCCCCTCGCCCTCCGTCCCACTGGTGCCTTCACCATCCATGGATTCACCCTCATGGGCCATGTGGGATGAAGCTCCCTCCGTCGCCGGTGCGTCTGCTCCTCTGCCAGATGATGCTGATGCACACAAGGACAGGGTGACAAAACAAGAAGGGGGGGTAAGACAGAGGACACACATGGTCAATGCCAGCAAAACCACTACAGTTGGCGGACACAACACACACTGAGCTGCCCTGTGCACTAGGCCTTGCCCAAACAGTCACTATGGTAGTCACCACCCCATGGGGTACAATGCCTAACGCCAACACATGCACACCTGACACCCACAGGACCCTGCACTCTAGTAGCTGCCCAATTGTACCATTGGGGTAGGGGTTCTTCTGAGCCTGCAAACAAGGGACCTACCCTGGCATGACTGCCCTGCCCCAGGGGCACCCACAGGTCATCCCCCCCCACCCATATCCCTCCTAAACCACGCAGAGTCAGCTTTATGACACTGTACTCACACCCTTGTGGCTGCTGTAATGCCTTCAAGTGCCCATCCGACTCCGGAAAGGCCACCGCCAGGATGCGGAACATCAGGGGGGGTCATGGTGCGACAGGCACCCCTTCCACGTTGGGAGGCCAGCCCCAGCTGGGCCTCCGCCGTCTTCTTGCTCCAGCGGCACAGGTCCTCCCATCTCTTGCGGCAGTGGGCACTCCGTCTGTGACAGACCCCCAGAGTCCACACTTCCTTGGCGATGGCATGCCAAATACCCTTCTTCTGGTGGGCGCTGACCTAGAGGGAAAGTACAGGAGGAAAGGAAATTACTCACCCGTCTGGACCGTCATACTCATTGCCCACCAGTTCCCACCCATGCCCTGATGCACATACAGTGACCATCCTCACATGCAGCACTCAGCCCCCCCACCAACATGTGGCTAACATCCACACCACTCCAAACAGGCACTGCCCACGCGTCATGCTCACAGTGTACTCACCTGTTTGTCTGGAGGACCGTAGAGTAGCGTGTACTGGTGGAGGACCCAATCCACCAGTTTGTCCAACTCCTCCGCAGTGAAGGCAGGGGCCCTTTCCCCAGACACTGTAGCCATTGTCGCTAGGATATGACTGGCACCTCCTGTCCGGTGACGTTGGGTAGGGATCCTGTTGGGATGCAAATGCATTGTTATTGCATCTGTGTGCCATCTTGTGCAATGGGTGTGTTTCCCTGTATAAATGTGCTTGCACTGTCGCCTTGGCCTCGTGTGATTGGTGATTATGTGGGCTGGGTGAGTCTATCGAGTGTGCATTCTGTGGTGATGGGTGTCCATGCAGGTCTGTAATGGGAGTCCATGCATTGGTGTTGCATGCAGGGCTTGGTATTGGAAGGGGTGGGTTGTGATAGTGGGGTATATGTGAGGTGTTAGAATGATGGGGGTGAGGGTAGGGGTGGGAGTTTGTGATGGCATGCAGGTTGGGTGGGGGGATAAAGTAGTGAAGATTTGCCTTACCAGAGTCCAGTCCTCCTGCTACTCCTGTGAGGCCCTCAGGATGCATGATCGCCAAGACTTGCTCCTCCCATGTTGTTAGTTGTGGGGGAGGAGGTGGGGTTCCACCGCCAGTCCTCTGTACAGCAATCTGGTGTCTTGAAACCACGGAATGTACCTTCCCCTGTAGGTCGTTCCACCTCTGCCTGATGTCATCCCTGGTTCTTGGATGCTGTCCCACGGCATTTACCATGTTGATGATTCACCGCCATAGCTCCATCTTCCTTGCAATGGAGGTCTGCTGCACCTGTGATCCGAATAGCTGTGGCTCTACCCAGATGATTTCCTCCACCATGACCCCTAGCTCCGCCTCAGAAAACCTGGGGTGTCTTTGAGGTGCCATGATGTGGTGTAAGTGATGTGTGAGGTGATGTGTGGGGTGCTGTGTTGTGATGTGTGTGGATGGTGTAAGTGTGATGGTGTTCTGTGCCTCTGGGTGATGGTGTGGTCTTTGCTTTTCTCTCTCTCTGCTTGTTCAAATTTGTTCATTGTAAGGGGTTGTGGGTAATGTGGGTGTGTTTTATAGTGTGTGTGATGTGTGTATATGTGTCAGGTGTGTGTTATTTGAATTGTCCAATGTGGTGGTGTTTTGTAAATGTGTGTGTATTTTGAGCACGGTGGTGTGTACCGCCAATGGTTTACCGCGGTTGTAAGACCGCCATGGTGATTCGTGGGTCGTGGTACTGTGTGCGTATTCCTGTTGGCGTGACAGTGTGGGTTTTGCTATCGCCAGTTTATCACTGACCTTTGGTGTGGCGGACTTGTGTGGGTGTCTGTATAGTGGTGGATTTCTCTGTGTGGGTCATAATACCCGTAGAGGAATACCGCCACGGTCACGGTATGTTGGTGGCCGTCGGCACAGCAGTAAGTGGGATTTATCGCCAGGGTTGTAATGAGGACCACAGTGCGCAAAAATACAAAACAAGGTTGGATATCTCCAATGTTTTTTTCTGCCAAAATCTAGCACCTGGAAGCTGGGGCTTAAGTGCCTTCTTGACACTAGGGGTCTCCTAGAAGATTTAGTAGGCTCCCTCAAGGGAATAAGAACTTCTCAGCCTGTGTGACAATAACATCTATCTGACAACGTTCTCAACACTCATTTAGCCAGGTTGGATCACATCATTTTGGTATTCGCCGCACAGGGCTACAAATTTAATTTCAAGAAAACAAAAATTGCTTTTTTAAGTGTCCTATTCATAGGATATGAACTATCAAATTCCTAGAGAAATGTGCACAATTACAACCACCAAATGTCATCAAGAAACTACAGTCATTGCTGGTTTCTTCAATTTTGGCACAACCTACATTCCAGAATATGCACAACGCATAAATTAATTTTATGATTTCATTTGTCTAGATTTCCCAAGCAAACTTTGACACTGCAACAAACACTAATACTGAGAGCATTACAGATGGACATGCTTGAAGCAAAACACTTGTACACATATGACATTTAAACACATTTGGTAATCTGGGTCATTCCTGGAGCCATTTGGTTCCCTATTGTAACCTTCAATGAAGGTGACACTGCACCCATAGCATATCAATCACACTTGTACTCAAACCCTGCACAGCGTTTTGTACCAACAGAAAAAATACTGAATGCTGTCCAAATGGCTGTCATAAGGGAGAAACCATTAGCCCAGGGGAAACACATTATTGTTGTTACTCCAGTACAACCCCTTGAGGCGGTCACAAAAGCAAGCATCCTGAATGCAAAAGCATTACATCCACGTAGGATACAATGGGCTATCTTTCTAATGGCCACTGATGTCTATTATGTTTTTGATTGAAAATTTCAGACCCAAGAATTTCTCCAGTATGAACTAGAATACCCCATGTCCACTAACCTTTTGCCTCTTGAACAATACAGAATAATCATTTACACCAATGGTTCAGCTCAACCAGCTGTAGGTACTAAACACCAACACTCTGTGGCTTGCGCAGCTGTCTTTGCAGTAATGAGGGATGGTCAATTCTAGCTTCAACAGACATCCATGCAGACTCTAGGGGACTGCACAGCACCATTTGCAGAGCTTAAGGCTCCAATTTTGGCCCTGGAACGCACAGATCCTGAACTTTCTACTTTGATTGTGTGTGACTCGTATTACTATGTCCAGTCCTTTAATGAATACTTACACTACTGGTGCCTAAATCAACTCAGAGACTCCAAGAGAAATACCATAAAACACAATTTCTTGTGGGGGAAGGCGGAAGACCTCAAAGACAAGCTGCCACGGCCTCATGTAATACATAAATTGGGTCACCAGTGTGTTGGAATACACATTGTAGGAAATACCTTTGCTAACGAAGTTGACAAATCTGCAGTAGCTACAGCTTCTGTTGCTTTGCTAACTCATTCTCATACAAGGCTGGATGGTGAAACATTGGTGTAGGAAGCTGGCCTGTGGTAAGCACCTATTGTGCTATCACCTTATACCAGGTCCAGGTATCCCCTATGAGTGAAGTTTAGGCAGTGTCTAGGAAGCCAGGGCTCTTTAGAAGCATCTGTGGATGAGCAGCCAAGACGTATCTAGGAGACATGCAAAGCTCATGCAATACCACTATAATCACACAGCACTATCACACATGTAAGATCCACACAGTTACAATAATAAAGGTACTTTATTATAGTAACACAAATATTAGAATACTGAATATGCAATTTTGGAGGAGGAACAAACAAGCCTTGGTAGCTGCAAGAGTCACAGTGCATGGGGGTACTGTCCTGCAAGGGGAGACAAGGGCTTACCGTCTCCCAAGTTGGAGAACTGGTAGAGGGTACCACTCCAGACCACCACCTGCGATGCAGGATCCACGCAGCTCTGGAGGGGAGAAGATCCAAGCAGCAAGTCGTCGTTGTAGTTGGTGCCTTTGGATGCAGGGGAGTGACTCCTTCACTCCAAGGGAGATTGCTTCTTGTGCAGGCTGAAGACTCATCAGAGGATGCACAGCTGAGGAAATGTTGTAGTTGCTGGAAGGAACTAGAAAAACAATGTTGTCGCTGATGTTGCAGATTGTTGGTTCCTGGAGGGTCCAGATACAGTTCCAGTGGCGAGAAGATGAAGTAAACGATGCAGAGGAGTCCTGCTGGAATCTTGCACATTGAATCTGAGGATCCACCCAGGAGGGAGACCATAAATAGCCCAGAAAGTGGGTTTGGTCAACTGACAGGATGACCACCTATCAGGAGGGGGCAGTGACATCACCTACCTGACCTGGCCACTCAGAGGCTCCCACGGGCCTTTGCCCATCTTGGATGCAAAATGGCAGCATCAAGTGGCCACCTGGAGGAGTTCTGGGCACCACCCCTGCGTTGGTAATGGATAGAGGAGTGGTCACTCCCCTTTCCTTTGTCCAGTTTCTTGCCAGAGCAGGGTCCCTGGACTGGTGCAAACCAGTTTATGCAAGGAGGGCACCAAATGTGCCCTTCAAAGCATACCAGTGGCTTGGGGAGGCTACCCCTCCCAAGCCATCTAACACCTATTTTCAAGGGGAGAGGGTGTTGCCTCCCTCTCCCACAGGAAAGCCTTTGTTCTGCCTTCCCCTTCTTGAGCTGGTCAAGCAGCAGGAGGGCAGAAACACATCTGAAGGGTGCAGCAGCGCGGGCTGCTTGCCAAACCCTTAAAAACTAGGAGAAGCAATACTGGGTGATCCTCCTAGGAGCCCCAGAGTGCTAGGAGCAATATTGGGGTATGATTCCGACAGGTTTGATACCAAACATGCCCAGGTTCAAAGTTACCATTATGCAGCTGGACAAAGGTCCTGTGTCCAGTACATGTCACGGTCTGCACGTCTCTTACCGCCGCAGGCTGCAGTACTTGGAGGGACGCCTGATTTCTTACTGGTTCTGGACTGGCCATTGATAAGGGCGACCCCTACTAGTTGCCACGGTGCTGCTGACTAGACAAAATGCCAAGGCAGACTGTACCCTGCAGAAGGAGTCCTAGAGGAAAAACCCAAGAAATGGGAAAACCCTCTATCATAGGAACTCCTGAAAAAGAGGAAAAAACAATGAAAAAGGCAAAAAATAGAAATCAATTCTGCAGGGAAGAAGCAGGAACGAGTATAAAACTAGAAACAGGAGCGAGGCTCACCACCAAGACGGAAGTGTTTGCAACGCAAGGAAGGAGGGAACTGCAGTGCTTATCTACCATGAAACAGGAAGTGAAAAAACAGGAAGAACGTACAACACCATCTTGGACTGGGAAAGAGCCAAGTAGGTAAGTGGGAAGGGAAAGTCGGGGAGGCTGCCAGGGGTTGTGGCGTGACCCAGAGCACAAAATGTGCCTCATGGTCCGCAGTACAAAACGCCAACAAGCACAAAAAAACGGGCCGCAGTGGTTCCGGCGTCCCGAAATGCGGACTGCCAGCCCGACCATGGTCTGAAAAAGGGATGCCGTGGTAGTCTGTGGTGTCACAGTACAAGGGTAAAATGGCTTCCCCCTACTTATGAAGTCCAGTGCAATGGAGCTGGAGTTCATAGGGGCACCTCTGCTCATGCAGGGGTGCCCTCACACACAGGTACCTGCACCCTGCCCTCTGGGCTAGGAGGCCCTACCATAGGGGTGACTTACAGTGACCTGATGCAGTGACCTGTATTGAAAGAGTGCATGCACCTTTTCATGCAGGCTGCAATGGCCCGCCTGTAGACACATGAGGAACCCCTGGTGCCCGAATGCAATGGGTACCTAAGTAGCATATAATAGGGACTTATATGTGGGGTGTGCAAAGTTCTAAGCAACCAAATTTAGAGGGAGAGAGCACAATCACTGGGGTCTTGGTTATCAGGATCCCAGTGAACACAGTCAAAACACACTGACAGCAAGCAAAAAGGGGAGATAACCATGCCAAAAAGAGGGTACTTTCCTACAACTGGCTGCCTTGAAAGCTTCAGCTGATGGAAAGCATATCCTACAAAATATTCCTACCACTTAAGTGCTCAAAAAACTGCCTTTGCAATAATACCAGGGGTGGGTGATCCTGTGATCCCCAACCAAGACCAAAGATTAGATCTCATCAAAGCAGCACATGAAGGGGTTGCTTCTACCCATGCTAGTGTGGCAGCTACTATCTCACTAATGCAGAAATGCTACTGGTTGCCTGGTTTATACAAATAGATCAAGCAGTATGTCTTTAGCTGTGACATTTGCCAATAAATAAAAATTTACCAGCACAGACACTTCTCTTGGTTTCCAACAAACCTATACAATGTGTGTACCTGGACCACTGCGGACCCCAACAACCAGATGGTAAATACAAATATATTCTTGATGTTGTTGATTCATGCTTTAGACTTCTATGGGTGTGGCCACAACAATCGGCTGATGCTCAAACTATTATGAAAGATTTGCAAGTCTTCATTGGGACATATGCAGTTGCAGCATTCCACTCGGACCAGGGCCCTGCATTTGTCTCCAGGGCATTCAGGGACACCATGGCAATGATGGATGTTGAAGTGCATTTCTTGTCTCTCTATCATCCCAAGGGAAAATCAATTGTACAGCGAAAGAACCAAGACTTAAAGCAATTCTTAACAGCTAGAGTATTAGGTTCAGGTCATAGTTGGCTCCATCACCTGTATGGAGTCCAGAGAGCACTAAACAGTCTGCCTGGAAAGTCTTTGGGAGGACGCACCCCATAAAAAGTCCATTTTGGGATATCCAGGTACGTCCCTGATCTTGATGACCCTGGAGCGGTGGTGGCCGAAACACCATTTGACATAAGTGCAAGTGTCACTGTGTCGCAGTAAATGCAACAGTTCTGTGATGAAAATTCATCTGCACATGCCACCACCTTGGGAATAAGTATTTGCCACCATCCACGGACTAGATTCCTAAAGTTGGATATCTGGATTGTGAAAGGATACCTGTGAAGAAGGAGTTTGGCTCATCCTACAAAGTACCAGTTCAGTTTTGTGAATACATGGTACCAGAACTGTCATTCTAGCACCGGTGCCTGGTTCTGAAGACAACAGATTTGTTTCAATTGACAATGTCAAATTGCACGATCTGGCCGGTCCTGCGCAGTAGACCATGAGGACTCCTGTGTAGTTCCTGTAACCCTCTCATCAAGTACCTCTTGAAGTACTCAATAGTGCTGAAATTATTTTTTTAAGCTTGGGTTGGGCAGAGAATTAACTTTTGCTGATTTCTATCACCACTTCATCGACAAGAAATGCCCAAAATTTAAATTTCTACTCTTCCAATGTAACACAAACAGATGGAATTGTTTATTATGAACCACCAATGGATACATCTACCACTTCCCTTGTTCTTTCACCAGTTTCAGTTTTTGCACAGGCTGCTCCTGGTTACTTTGCCGGCATCGATGACTTTTCTTCAAATTCTTCGGCTGTATCAAAGGCACGTAAGTTATTCAACTGGCTTAAAAATAACTATTTGGTTTGTCCATGGTATTATCTGTGGATACTTCTGACTTCGCTTCCCCTTCTCCTTTGGATTGGTTTTGTTATTGTTTTCTTTCTGCTCATACATGGTCATTAGCTTTCTGAATGCTCTGCTGTGAACTGGTGGATAAGGTTTTAAAACAATACCTAGCCTCACATACGGTGCAAAGAGACTTGTTCCATGTGAACATTTCAGCTCTTCCAGTTCTGGATGGAATTGTTCGAGATAAAGAACAGTTTAATATCTTTGGCCTTACAGAAATTATTCAAATTCCATGTTTTTAAAGTATCAATGAATAATATTATTACACTGGGTTGTTTCGGATGACTGTGATGTAAACATGGTTGATTCTATGCTTTCTGAGCTTGAATATTATACTGTGTTTGAAAGTGAAGATGTATACATTAACTCTGCAAATTATGGGGAAAGTTCTGTTATCATCATTAGGGACATCATTTTCTACATCAAGCTACTACCCCAAAAATAATTTATAATCACACACAATGGAAACACTGTCCAACTCCACCAGTGGGGTGTTCAAAAACATATGTTAGAAAAATGTTCTTATTTTACGGGGAACGATGTTAAAGATGCTAAGTCTTAATACTTTACATGACCACCTTCAGAAGCAAGGAAAATACTGCTAACAGATACCAAACTGATTTATTCAGATTCCTTTGTTTCCCAGTTGACTATTGAAGACTATGAGTATTAAACGAAGTCAATTGACTTGAGGAGAGTGTGGGGAACAAACGATTGGCGAATACAGGGTTGGGAAGCTTTTTTTCAAGCTTGCCCTATTATATTACAAATTGTATTTCTCAATTACACCATACAACAAACAACCTGTTTAGGCTTGGTGAAAATAAAAGAAATGAAAGCGTCCAGTATTCCCTCACCAGCTAAATTTGACAATTTGCAAAAGAATTTAAACACCACTGAAGAACAGCTCAATGGTTTGGTTCAGAATGGTACCTTTAACTCATCACTTTCAGGTCCCAACAGGTGGTTACTGTGGCCAGTAGACACAAATGATTGTCATGCACATTTTTTTTTTAACTCCAAACAGGGTTTTAGAGCGAGCAGACCTGACCCTTGTTACATCACCACACAACACTCTGGTATTGTGACAACATACAGTGTGGGCAAACTCTGCCAACAATGGTTAAAGCCTTCTACATTAACAGCTGTAAAAGAACATCTTAGTCTTCTTTCCGAAGATGTAAACTTACAAGATTTCTTGTTAGTTGCCAGAAAAACCACATTCAAAACGTTTCTTATATGCAATATATAATGAAATATGGAAGCTTTCACAGATGGAGGCTGCTGCCCGTTTAAGGCAAACAGATATGGAAAATTTAGAGAAAGCTTTAGCAGTTGTTGATAATGGTATGAACACATTGTCCAACCATATTTATACACTAAATAACATTGTGTCTTCAGCATATGACATTATTAAAAAGGATGTCACTTTTACACCATGGACACAGTCAACTTAGATCCATTATGCAGTTGAGTTGGACGCTACAAGTTCTTAAGAATGGCCACATGCCTTGGAAGCACGGTAACTCTAAGGAGTTATTTGCCGCATTTAATTTAACACAGAAACAACAGATAATGGCAAAGAAATAACCTAGTTACATCATGCTTACTGTGGCAGGAATACTATAGTCGGTGTGGTTAATACATGGAGTGATTAATCCGCCCATTTCCACATTTCAATTCACTTAGGCCCATATTTATACTTTTTTAGCGCCGCATTTGTGTCATGTTTTGACGCAAACGCGGTGTAAACTTACAAAATACAATTATATTTTATAAGTTTGTGCCGTTTTTGTGTAAAAAAATGACACAAACGTGGCGCTAAAAAAATATAAATACAGGCCTTAGTGTTTAAAACATTTTCCTGTAGGCAGATCTGAACAGGTAGGAGATAGTTACATTCATGAGGTGTGGGAGCAGCCTTCAATTACAAATGCTTTAGCAGCGAGAAAGAGGTCTTTCTTAGAGGTAGGGAATGTGAGACTTCTGTAAACCATTCTATGATTTGTAAACAGATGTCCTTGCACGGACCATGCAATGCCTCTGTCGCAAATTTGTCTTGCTATGTGAAGGGTATTCCCATCCCTTTGATTCACCCAGTGTTTCATTTGCTTTTGAATGAGAGTTACTTGATGCTGAGCAATCAAGATTGCTGTGGGATGAGACCAAGTGTTCCCTATGCAATTTCGGTGTCTAAAATTGCGAGTTGTTACAGAAATACTGCCCCTACAATCTCCCTTCCCCACACATGAGATAAAAGTAGCAGAAATGTGGCCTCACATTGCTACTTATAATGTAAATTTTTGTTTCAAAAACATGTGGGTTTCACATCAGCCCGTGAAACCTATGACCTGCAAGCGTCAAGGTCATCCACAGAGATACAGTCCCTTTAAAATACCAACTTCACCAAAACATTAAGGTGAATTAATAAATTGCATCTTTAATTTAATGCGTCCAACACCATTGGGATTGTACACTTTAAGGCTGTTTGTTCTGGATTTGTCAGTAACTTCCAGACAGTGTTTGGAGTAATACCTTTAGCCAACAACTCACTTTTTTTTAGTGTTATTGGAGGATTTCTGATTACATTGGCGTTAATTGGCAGTATCCTGCTGTTGCTGTTTTTTGTTTGTAATGGCAGCCCCATCTCAACTAAAAGACATGATGGAGCTCCTGCAAGCCCAACTGTGTCATGTACAAATAATGCAGTATTATGGACCATCACTTTTGGAAGAACTAGACAAGAATTGGTCACTGTCATTTGGACCGGTTCTTATGTACAGCAGTCTTACGTTGCTTTTGTGCCCTTTTGATAACGCACTGGAAGTATGCCTTGCCCTACAACATGTACCTTCATTGGACGTATTTCTGATAATGTTCCCTATGAAGGCTCATTGCGGGACTAGGGCACTTAGATTGTGGTTGCTATGGGATGCCTTCTGTGAGCCGCTCTTTGTGGATTTAGGTGCTTCAACATCTGCCACAGCGCAGAACGTTGCCTCTTCAGCCGGAGTTGAGGATGAAACAACATATCACCTGTGTTCCTTTACACCTTTTGTCCGATGAGTTGGTGGATTTATCGCCAGCCTATGTGGGCTCCATCCTAGACTTCCTTTCCATCTACGTGCTTGGAGACCTCCTGCAAAGATCATGATAATTGTCAATTTGTGTTTTGGATATTTTTTCTAAAATTCTTAAATGTACCTATTTTTAATTTGGCTACAAAATGTGGACTAGTCTGCTTGTCAACTTAGATATTTTTATCTCCTTTATGTATATTTTTGTCTGCTTTTAAGTAGTATTAGTGTAGTTCATTTTAGGTCTTGGACCCTGCATTCTTGTACTGACAATGGAGAGGGTGTTGTGGGTCCTTTTGGCACCTAGATTGGGCACCCATATTTTAGCTCTTAGGCCCATAGTCTGTGCTTTTAAGAAGCATCCACATTTTATGTGCTTTTATTTATTTTCATTATATTTTAGCACAGCTCGCTTTTAGCGTGTTGCTTTTACATTTTATTAGTTGCCTTTCTTAGAAAACATATTTGTTTGTGTTCTACATATATCGGTCCCTTGCATGCATTTCACTCTATGCCTTGCTCAAGGCTGTCATGTTTATACACAATAGTCTACCTAGTGTTGCTGATCCAAGAGTTACGAAGTCAATCTTCTAATCATAGACATACTATCATGTCAAGCCTGTTCTCAGAACACGTTTTGTTATATAAACTCCACATAGGCCAAAGAAGGGTAGAGGGGACATTACAGCCAGCCATCTAATGCTGTGCGCCATTCAGCGACAGCTTCGCTGATCTTGGCTTTGTCTTTCCAGCCAACTGGGAGGACTGCCAGCAGAACAACAGGCAGAACCTTGACATCTTTCAGGTATGGGGTCAAGGCTCCTTCCATAGACTGGGACAGACAGAGGGGCCAACACCGCTATGCTCTTATGGTAGACATTAAGGTGAAGTAGGAATTCTTAGACTATGATTATGTCAGGATGTTAGGACTGTTTATATATTTCACTCTAACGGTTACAATCATCACCGCATTATGTTTCAGCTTCCTAATAATCGCAGCTCATATCTTTTATCAAAGAATGCATTTGCTTCAATAAATGCATTGAAATGTGTTCTACATCTCTTGTCTGCCTTTGCATGTATGAGACTTTGCGCAACTCATAGAAGGGGGTATGATCTGTTCCACCACAACTTCCCTGAGGCGTCATAGTGTAATGTTCCTAGGCTGCCGCAAATCACCTTTCTAGGTTTGGGTGAGGTGTGGCTAGCCGAGAAGGTCAGGCAGACAGCTTCCAGTTGGTGTGGGACTAACTCAGTCAGCCACACATAGTGGTGCTGCCACTGAAACCAAATAGTCTAACCCCACGGTAAGAGTCCTACGACAATGTGACATAGGTACAGCAAATGGCACCCAGTATTATCCAGATGACAAAGTTTGTTTTGTTTTTACGTGTGTAGATGTTTTGCTTCAATTATGTCAGCCTGTAAGGATCTGAGCATTTGTGCGTGTTCTGGTGTCCAATGTTTGGTTGAGAAATCTGGACGAATTACAGTTGGACAAAGTGGTTTTGTGTGTTGTGCATAATCTGGTATGAAGGCTCTGCCAAAATTGAGAAAATCCTAACAAGGATTGTACATTTGTGATGGTGTTTGGTGGTTGTAACTGTGCACACTTCTCTAGTAAGTTTGGTGCCAGTCTTTTCCCATCATTTGACAGCTTGTCTCCCAAGAACCAGACACTGAAAAAGGCAATTTTGGTTTTCTTAAACATGAGTTTGTAGTCATTTTCAGCAAGTCCCAAAACAATATGATCTACTCTGGATCAATGTGTGTTTAAGTCATCATCCGTCAGATATATGTCATTAACATAGTACAATTCTTCTGGATCAATAGTGTGTAACACTGATGTTACACGGGCAGAGAATAGCTCTAGGCTGCTGTGATACCCTTGGGGGAGTTGTAAAAAAGGGCACTGGGAAACGAGCGCAGAAAAAGTGGTTAGATCCCTACTTTCTGATGCTATGTTTTGGCACAAACAAAACACTGAAAATATCTAATGTTGCTTTGTACTTTTTGTGGACAATATTGTCCATTAGTGCAGTATTTTGTGAGTTTTGTATTGCAAATGTGTGTGTGCGACTATTTAAGTGTCTGTAATCTAAGTGATTCGACTAAGCTATTGGGAACAAGGGATTGTTCTTTGGAGATACACAGGGTTCAATTACTTCCTGGTACTTGGGCTGTGAGAATATCCCTCACAGGGACTTTGGCTTCATGTTTTATGGGGTATTGTGGTAGCACTTGCATGCTGAACCATATGGGTATTAAATGATAAGGAGAGTCTCTATCCAAACCCACACTGATGCAGTAAAATGCTGGAGCTTGTAACATAGCCGAATCTGCAGTGTATGCTTGCTTAACTTGCTCTGGAACGAGGACTGAGAAATATGGTAAAATCACATCTTCTCCTTGTGGGAGGATCTAACAAACTCCAGGGGCCAATCTTTTTCAGCCAAATGAAAGTCACAGCTAAGGGTTAATCTTTCCTAGAAAATGACTTTAATTGTGTGCATTATGTAGCTCTCAATTTGTATGTTTAATTTACAAACTTGGGGGGGGGTGACTGGCCTATCAGGGTTTCGACTTCTGGGGTTTTGACTTCTACATAGTCATTAATTGCTCTCACATCCAGAAACTCTTGAAGATCCTGTCAAACTATTGTGGCCTTTACCGTGCTGTCTAGCAGAGTCCCTGCACATGTCCTGTTCTTCAGTAATGTTCTCAGTATCTGTGGCACATTTCTCTGAAATTCCTGCAAACACCTTCTTTTTGAATTGGGGTTTTAGTTGAGGAAGTTTCTCTTTCTTCTTTCTGATGACCTCAGACGAGCGTTGTTGAGTCCTTTTTTAGTTTCACATACTCTTCTTGTCTGTGCTCTGACCGCCTGCTCTCTCAGACCATTTGTCAGATGAGTCCTGAAAGGAATGAGAAGGGCCTTTGTCAGCAAACAGATACCTGTCAGGTTGTTTCAAATTATCACAGTTGTGCAGTTTATAAGGTTTTCAGAGTTCTCTGGCAGCAGAGATTCTCCCAGTGATTTAATTTTATCTATATTTGACCTAGCATTGTTTAGAAGACTCCTGTGCTTGCTTGGTATTATCCTTTTCAGGATTACCTTCAAGCAGTGGCTTATTTAGCCTTGCCCCCAAAGTATTGCAACCTTATACATGTATAAGCAATTATTTTGGTAATGTGCACTCCTGGTCAATTAAAGGAACCTGCGCCAGATGCTGGTGAACTGCCAATGATGCTGCTTCCCCTTTTATATTTCCTAAAATTATTGAGGACACTGTGGCAAAATTGCTGATTCATTTCATCCCCAAGTCCAGGGCAAGGGCAGCCCTGTATTCATTTTGTATCTGTTTTAATACTTCTGGTAAAAAAGCAAGATATGGTGTAACATGAGTTATGATATATATTGGAGGAAAAACTGTGCCCAAGTGGCATAGTCAGAAATAGAGGGTACCATCCCAAGTGGCAAGCATAGTATACGAATTCTGTTCATCTTGAGGTCTCATATGGGGGAAACACTGCTTCAAGCTGATTTCTTTTTTGAGCAGTTCAGAATGGAATTTCCTCCCATCTGGTGGGTACATTATCCATAAAAGCATTCATAGTCGCTCGGTTAATCGCAAGAGTAGTCACTTGTTGTTGGACAGCTGGAGCAACCTTTGCTGGTGCAGTGTTTAATGTTCACATTACAAATTGTGTTAAATGTCAATCTAATCTAGCTAAGTTATTATATAATGGACGCAGATCTGCTGCTGCTAAAATATGTATATTTGGATATGGGGTGTAGGCAGCTAGAACTGGCCATGTGGCCCTGTCATTACTGAGGAGGCCCAATCTAATGTGTTCAACAAAGTGTGGTAGGGCTCAGAGAACCAACTTTGATGTTCCAGGAATGTCAAAATAATTTCTAAATAGTTATATGCTCTGTATTGTGCTTGTGGGTTGGCCACTGTGTATGTATGAAATGTATTTGTGTTTGCATCGACTGCAGAAAGATTGACTCGTGAGTAAAATGTTTCAGTTTTGTATGCTTCATGTGCCTCAACCACGAACCCTATTTGTTAGAGGATATCTGCTTCTGTAGTCACACATTCATCAAAAGAGCAGTTTCACCTATGCTGACTGCACCTTCTCCCAGATGGAAAACTAATAGGGTACAAGTTACATAGATCCAGGTAGGACTCACCAAGGTGCTTTGTTCCACTGAGTTATTTTGCTATTGGCACACTGGCCTGTCCATTAGGGATCCTTGGCCCTGATGAATGCCCAAGATCAGTTAGCCTAACTATAGGGGCAGAAACATATTGGCTTACAGAGATGGTTTGCGTCATTACTCTCACTGCCCATCCCAGTAAAGTTTTTAGATATACCTGGGGTCCCAATATTAAAGGTGACAGGCCTGGGTACCCTAAGGTATTTTTTAGTTTTTCTGGATCCTGTCATTTGTCCAGTCAAGCTTTATATAAGAACGCCCTCCTTACTTTTTACCCACGAGGAGGAAGAATCCGCCCTGGTGGCATGGTCCTGCCAGGGTGGGGAGAGGTTGCAGAAGATGGAGCACAACACAAATAGTATGTAAGGCTTCGCCTCCCAAAAGGAATACCCTTTTCACATGAGCCAACAGGATTTCTACACTGTCCAACTAGGGCTAAGACTCATATCGCTAAGTAGGGGATGAAGTATTGGTGTCTCATATGCTACTATACATTTTTGAGTTTGAATATTTAGTCTAGGGAGAACCTACAGTGGCATTCTACCTTGCCATCTCTAAGTTGTGTGGTTCTAGTAAAAGATTAAGATCCTCATTATGACATTGGCGGTAAATCCCGCTTACCACCACGCTGACGGCCACCAACTTACCACAGCGCTGGCGAATATCCATCCACCATATTATGACACACACACACACACACACCAACCCGACAGAATACAGCCACATACACAAATTCGCCAGACCAAAGGTCAGTGATAAACTGGCAGTCTTAAAACCCACACTGTTACGCCAACATAACAACGCCCATCACATTATGACCCACGAATCACCACGGCGGACATTCAACGGCAGTAAACCATTGGCGGTACATACCGCTGCACTCACAATGGACACCCACATACAAAACAACACTACATTGGCCAATTCAAACAACACACACCTGACACCCATACACAGATCACACCCACACCACTATAAAACACACCCACATTACACACAACCCCTTACATACAACAATTGCCACCAGGAGACTGAGAAGGAGAGCACAGAGACAACTAGACACACACACCACATACACCCATACACCCCTCACGCACTCCACATCACACACCCCACCACATTACCCAACACACCCTCACCAACACACAACACCCATGGCACCACAAAGGCACCCCCGTTTCACTGAGGAGGAGTTAAGGGTCATGGTGGAAGAAATTGTCAGGGTAGAGTCACAGCTCTTTGGAGAACAGGTGCAGCAAATATCTATAGCAAGGAAGATGGAACTATGGCGGAGAATCGTGGACAGGGTCAACGCCGTGGGACAGCATCCAAGAACAAGGGACGACATCAGGAAGAGGTGGAACGACCTATGGGGGAAGGTATGTTCCATAGCAGCAAGACACCAGCTCGCCATACAGAGGACTGGGGGTGGACCCCCACTTCCTCCCCAATAGCATGGGAGGAGCAGGTACTAGCAATACTGCATCCTGAGGGACTCGTCGGAGTTGGCGGAGGACTGGACACTGGTAAGTCAACTTTCAACAGTTATCACCCCCCATACCTGCATGCCATAACACACCCTCACTCCCATCACTCCACCAACACATCTCACTAATCCCAATGTCAGGCCCTGCATGCTGTACCAATGCATGGACACCCCTCCCAGCCCTGCATGGACACTCATCAGTAAAGCATGCACAGCATAGGGAAACTAACATAACCACAATACACCAACATACAGAGCAAAAGCTGGCAGGGCAACACCAACCATAAAGGGGAAGCTACAGAAGTACAAATGTCATACAATTGAAGAATAATACATCATTTACATCCCCACAAGTACCCCAGCCAATGTCACTGGAGAGGAGGTGCTACCACTATCCAGTCCCCCAAAAGAAGAGGCCCACAGTGATGACAGTAACTCTGGACTTCTGGATCTGGCCAACCTACCTGGCCCATCAGGGACCACTGGACAGCCGGTCACACAAGCCCACTCACAGACCACCACAGAGCCTCCCCCATCAGGAGCCAACACCACAGCACCCACCCAGCGTACCCACACCTCTGTCCCCAGGAAACGTCAATCAGCAGTGTGCCCACCTGTACAGGGACCCCAGGCCACACCTCGCACACAAGACAATCAGGGACCTGGGGTCAGTGGCAGTGGGCACATCATTCAGGGGACAGAGGCACAGGCCAACAGGGACACTGGGAGGACTGCTGTGCGGCAGGGGGAGGACCAGGGAACCGACTCTCCAGGAGGCACTCTCCAAGATACTGGGAGCCTACCAATATTCCCAGGACACGATGGGCCAGATTCTAGACAACGTTCAGGAGTACAGGCGGCTGCAGGAGGGACAGTATCAGGGGATCAGGGAGGACTTGCAGGCCATTAACAACACCCTGATCTCCATAGAAGGGGTGCTGGCTGACATGGCCAACATCATGAGGGAGGCAACAGCAAACTAATGGGCCCCTAATGTTAGCCAGTCATCTGAACAGCCCTCCACTTCTGCTGCCGCTAGTGGCCAGGAGGCCCCGCCACAGGACTCACAGGCCACCAGCACCTCTCCCCCTGCAGAAGGTGAACCACCCTGCAAACGTTCCCTGCGACCCAGACAGAAGCCAGGGACAATTGCGAAGACCACCGCCAAGGAATGAGACTCTCCTGATTGTCCCCCTTGTGTCCAACTCAGTCACCTTGTCCATCTAGAACTGCCATTGCTCCTCCTCCTATGTCCCCATGGACACTGCACCTGTGCTACAAACAGACTCGAACAATACCCTGGACTTTCCTCCATCATCACCCCAATCCATTGCACTTCCCCCCCCATATTTTAGCACAACAATAGACACCCTTGGATAAATCACGACTACTAGTAGTTCATGTATTGCAAATTTGTATTCACTGTGACAGCTGCAACCATTGCAAATGAACTGTACATAGAATGAGTATAGAATGAATGACCTGTTGCAGGCTGTTGTGATCACATCAGGACAATGTTGTTATATCACCAACATCTGTAAAATGAATATCCATAGGAAACACTAAGTAGGGGAAAGAAGTGGTTAATGCCAGCATGCTAATGCCACACAGGATACAACAATAGTCATAGAAATGTGAAGTTGCACTGTCTCACCTGTGTGTCATTGGAAGTACTGACGTATTACCATTGTTCTGTTGTCCACATCCGCATCCTCTGCCTCCTCATCCTCACTGTCATCAGGGTCCACTGCTGCCACAGGGGCATCTCCAGTCTCCTCCTCCTGCAAAAAAGGTACATGGCATCTGAGGGCCAGGTTGTGCAACATGCAGCATGCCACTACTATCTGGAATACATTCTCAGGTGAGTAGCACAGGGATCCACCTGTCAGATGGAGGCACCTGAACCTGGCCTTCAGGAGGCCAAAGATCCTCTCAATGATCCTTCTGGTTCGCCCAGGTGCCTCATTATAATGTTCTTCTTCCCTTGCCCTGGCATTTCTCACAGGGTTCAGCAGCCATGATAGGTTTTGGTAACCAGAGTCACCTGCAAATTTGGAGGGACAACATTTAGACACACATTATCCCATATGGCCAACAGCATAGGCATACACCAACATATACTGGGTGGGAACCAAGGTTCACCTATTAGCCACACCGCTTGCCTCTGTAGTTGGGCCATCACATTTGGGATGCTGCTATTCCTTAGGACAAAACATAATGCACCGACCCAGCATACTAAGCATTGACGTGGGAGATGTACTGGTTCGCCATGCACACCATGTGCACATTCATGGAGTAGAAACGATGCCTGAACACCTGTTCATTTTGTCAGATTGGGGGGGGACAAATGCAATATGTGTTCTGTCAATCATCCCAATTATATTGGGGATATGTCCCATTGCATAAAACCCTGCCTTCATAGTGGCCAAATACTCCACCTGGGGGAAAGCAATGTAGCTGCACATGTGTTTTATCAGGGCAGACAAAACTCTTGCCAGAGCGATTGAGAACATTGGCTGTGACATTCCTGCTGCCAAGCCCACTGTCACTTGGAAAGAACCAGTTGCCAGGAAATGGAGCACTGATAGCACTTGCACAAGAGGGGGGGATCCCAGTCGGATGACGGATAGCTGAGATCAGGTCAGGTTCCAACTGGGCACACAGCTCTGTGATTGTGGCCCTGTCTATAGGTGAGGATAATGTGCCTGTCCTCCAGTGTAGCCAAGTCCACCAGGGATCTGTACACGGGGGCATGTCTCTAACTCCTATTCATCCGCAGCGGTTGGTATCTAAGGGACACAGGAGTGAGTAGGCTGTCCCATTTTGAACAACTATACCACAACAGCAGTCCACATCATGCCAACATGTTTGGGGACAGTGTAATATAAATGTATGTGCCTAGATATCCTGTGACGCATGAATAATCGATAGGCCTGTTCACCCTCCATGAAATGGCGACCACCTGTCCTGTGTGGAGGGACAGGTGGAAGTGAGGTAATTCCGCCGACGACGTGTGCCGTGGCGGTAGGCAGTCATGAACCGCCATGCAATTCCTCATTGATTTATATTGGGCCCTATGGTGTACAGTGGCCAATGGGGATCTACACCTGCGGTGACGGTATACACCCCCGCTGACGTGACCGCCATTTTCTATCTCGATCCTCACTTGTTTCCTGACCTTCCATAGGAGAGGACTTACACTGCATGTGCTGCTGTGTCTGGAACCTACCATGGCCCGTGTAACTGGGGAAAGGGCACCAGCCTTCACTTCTGAGGAGTTGGAGTGACTGGTAGATGACGTCCTACCCCAGTACGGACTGCTGTATGGGCCTCCAGACCAACAGGTGAGTACACTGTGGGCATGATGCATGTAGCATGAATGCATGGAGTTGTGTTTGAAGGCATAATGTAAGGGGGGGGTGGGTGGCTGTCCTCTGGTAGGTGTACATGTTGTGCGCTGGGCCATGTGTGTGCCAATAATAATGGGATCGGGTATGGGGGGCCATTTGTGTGACAGACTGGACTGTTTGTCTAATGGTGTTCTCATGTCCGTATTGCCTCTGCAGGTCAGCGCCCATTAAAAGAATGGAATATGGCATGCCATCGCCAAGGAGGTGCAGACCCTGGGGTTCTATGGCAGGCGGAGCACCCACTGTCGGAAACGGTGGGAGGACCTGAGACGCTGGGCACGGAAGACTGTGGAGGCCCAGCTGGGGATGTCCTCCCAACGAGGAAGGGGTGCCCGTTGGACCCCGACCCACTTGATGGCCTGCATACTGGCGCTGGCCTACCCTGAGCTGGATGGGCGCTTGAGGGCATCACAGCAGCCAAAAGGGGGTGAGTACAGTGGCTATCATTACAACTTACGGCTGGTGGGGTGGTATTCGGGTGGTGGTTGTGTGTCCTTGGGTGCTCCTATGCCAGGCCAGACATAGCAGTGTAGGGCTTCTGGTGTCTAAGGGTTTAAATGTAAAATACTGCTTACCTAGCTTGTTAGTATTAACTTCTGGGCAGGGCTGCTTAGGTCCCAGGTGTGCTGCAGTTGGCGGTGCGTGCCCCTCCTCATTCCTTAGTGACTAGGCATTTCACTGGTAGTGCAATTCATTGTGCGTAGGCCTGTTCCCTGTATGTGAGGATGCTGTGTACGCCAATGGTGGTGTTGGTGCAGTCATTGACCCAGTGTATCCTTTGTCTCTCTCCCCCCCCCTTTCCTGTTTTGTCATCTTGTCCTTATGTGCATTAGCATCATCTGGCATAGGAGCAGAGGCACCGGCAAGAGGGTAATATCCAAACTAGGGCACACCATAGTAGTCCATAATATTCTTAGTCGTTGAAGACAACTGTTCAAAGTAAGTATGTAGTGGTAATTCTTTATTTTTCCTTCTAATAGTTCATGAATAGGACAGACATCATAAGTCCAAAGATGCAACAGCCGTAAAACAAGTGTACATATCTGTTTCATGCCCAAGTCGGATTATTAATTTTGATGTTGAACTGATTACAATCACTTCTGTAAATTCCTGTTGTCCTTGCATTATTCTGCAGATTTTCCGGGGTCAAATTGTTTTTGTAATGCAGCTGGTTGTGTGTATGGTTTGTGTGTCTGGTGTGTGTGGTACGTGTGTGTGTCACTGTCCTTTTCCTTCCCCTCCCCGTCGTCGTTTTTGCCGGCGTTGGTGTTCCAGGTGGAGCATAACGTAGAAAATCATCGGGAAAACTTGCAGTTCGGGTTCCATGGCAGCGTGGTTCTTCCCTGTGTCTCCAATAGTGAGTTCTTTCACTTTTGTGCTCTGTTTCCGACAGGCTTTTGTTGGCGTTGGTAACGCCCCGGAAAAGGTGGCGGTTTGTAGTATCTTAAAATGGTGGGTGGAACTTTGTCTTCTGCCTGGTTGTAGGTGGCTGCTGCTGTGGTGACTGTTCTTTCTGCCCTGGCGGTCGGTGTGGTACATTGGCTGTCTATCGGAGATATCACCGCCATGGTCATAATTTGGAGGTAGTTACCGCCAGCCTGTTGGCAGTATTACCGCCACTTTATCACCCACTGCCAGGGTCAGAATGAGGGCCTAAGTCACATGTATCTGTCAAGACTTGTGTACTTACACAAGTCTTGACATATAAAAGATTTTGCTTCATCACAGACAAACGTTCAACAACAGGTTCTGCAGTAGGACCTCAGTGGGTGAGAGGGAGGAGACATGATGTTGTGCCATGTGAGCCTATCTTGGACCTATAGCAGCACACTGTCTTCATTAGAGACCCCCTCAAGTCTTGAGTCATTAACACACATAAATCACCTTTTAGAGTTCACACAACCTGCTACAGCCAAATTGAGGTTTTAGACCAATACTGCAGACCACAATGCTCTTGCAGAGCTGGACAGGTGGTGTTAGCTGTAGGCTGGTGTGGTGCCCAAACAGGTAGTTCACTGATGCGAGGCCCAGTACCATTGTCTACTCTGCATATGCCTAGAACTGATCCTGATTTCTCTACCTCTTTTTTGATAACTGGGTTAGGTGAATTTCTTGAAATTCAACTTTTCTCAGTTTGAGTGCTGCTGTTCAGATTTAAATGTGTTGGACGCCTTCCCACAGGATGTCCCAGCTATACACTTTAATCTGTAGAGTCAGAATGAAGAAGAGATGGAGTTTGATGTATTTTGCCCAAAGGGAAGAACAAAGGCCACATTAGGAATACAGAGCAGCACCTAAGACTGGAAAGAGACAAGACGGTGGTGGCTGTGGCAACCTTCTTGGAGGACTCTTGCTTAGTCAACACTAAGGACTCATCAGGACAAGAAGTGAATAGTGACACTGACTTGTCGTGCAGCACAGAAGACAGCAGAGCGCTCTTCAAAAAAACCCAGAGCGGAGCAGATGAACTATGATTTTTCAGAATAGTCCAGGATGCAGAAACAAGATCAGTGACTACCCGTGAAATGACAAATTCTAGTTGTTGAGGACTTTGTATGTGTTTGGTAAGTATTATTCATTTTGGTGGTGGGAGTGGAAGGGGGACAACTCTCCTAGGAGCTGACCACCCCCTTACTTGCACTGATCGTCTAATACCCAGCACTGGAATGTGAAGACAGTGGAATGTTATGTTGAGTGCATTACATTTGGACAGAAGGTCGAAACCCCACAGTTCAGAGAGTTGACATTTGGGGTTTAGTTCTAAAGTTTGTGTTTATGTTTCTAAAGTGATTGCAATGAGTGGGGCTTTATTAGTGAAGTAACTCCATGATGTTGGAGGAAGAATAGGGGGAAAGGGTCATAAACAAAAACACAATATATACAATTTCCATAATGGTCACTGAAGAGTGAAGCTTTATACAAGGAAAATAAGGGTCTTAACTCAATGGACAAACAATATAATGTACAACCATACATTATGAGATGAGAGATCCAGGCAGCACTCCTACAGGAGCGCCACCTTACAAAAGCAGAAGAGAATGCCTTACAAAGAAGTTGGAGGGTAGAGGTATTAGTCAGTCTATGCTATGGGGGAGTTAATATAGGTTCAGGCACGGGTATCATTTTGACTGATGATAGAGATTAGAACTAAGGAGGGAAGATTCCTGATTACTGGGGCTGAATCGCTGGAGGGGACATGGCCCAGGGGAATGTATACACCTCCAGTGTAGAACAAAACACGTTCCTTGACAAAATATCACAACTAACTGTTGGCTGAAGAAGACTAATTGTGTTTCCAACATAGACCCCTTTGCCTACTTCACAGAAAATGTAAACTGCAAGAACACTAAAGGCCTGGATGAGAGGACAAAAGGACAAAATAAAGAACAAAAAGACCAAATGTTCTGCTCCCCTATTATACACTTGTAGAAGGATGGCTCATTTTATGGTGTACACCAATGATGTGGCACCCTATACTGAGTCCAGGAAACCCTTAGTAATAGTGAATGGGTTTCCAGGTAGCAAAAGCTCTCTAGAGGTAGCTGAGGCAAGCTGCTAAAGCTTACCCAGGAGGAATGTAAAGCACTTGCAAAACCACAATAGTCAGACAGTAACTCACTCACCAGAAAGAACCATACAAGTGTTGCAAAAATAAAGGAGACTTTATTACACCACTACTACTAAACTACAATTGGTATATCACCCTTTGGAGATATTTACACACAATATATACAGGAAATAACCAGCAAAAATAGTATAAAATGTACATGGCCCTATAGGAGGTGAGGGGGGAGCAATTTAAAGACTAAGTAAGTGGAATGCTAAATAGTGAACACAACCAAGGTGAGTATGGTAGTTAGCTAGGAGCTGGGTAAAAATGAGAACACCAGAGGTAAGTACAGCAAGTGTTCCCAGCAACCAGGTGCAGAGGGGTTACCTACCCCATCGTCCCATAGGCTAACATAGAGAAATAGTGGTTGGAGTTTGTGTGTTTCAGGACCCTTCCCAGTAGACCCTGAGGAAACCAGCAGACAAGTGGGAGGTTGGAGTGTGACCCCACCCCAGGATACCCAGAAGACAGGAGTACCAGGGACCAGGCTGCAGAGGGGAGAAGGGACTCTCACTGAAGTCAATGGAAGCCTTGGATTGTCCAGCTGCTGTCGGGACTCGTGGACTAGGCTGGTGGAACCCAGGGGCAGATTCCAGATGTGGAGCACCTGAAAAGGAAGGGGACAGAGTCCAGCACACTTGGAGGTGCCCAGTTGGTGTAGGTGGCAATGCCCATCCTTCTAGAGGTGAAGTTCCTGCAAGTCAGTGGAGGAAGAAGCCCAGATCCGGGTCCCAGGAGCTGCAGAAGATCCTAGAAGTCACCTACAAGCTGTCCCTCGATGGTCACCAGACTGCAGGAGGGTCAGTGGCCAGATAAATCACCAACAAGCACTGGAAAGTGCAAGCAGGAGCTGAAGTTATATTTTCAACGTTTTTGGAGCCAGCAAGGTCCAGAAGAGTCAACCCTTGAGATGGAGTCAGGCATGGCCCTCAGCATGCAGAAAGGCCGAAAGAAGTAATTGGAGCCCCCACGAGTGACCCCCAGGCAATGGACAGTCAGGGACAGGGAGTCACAGCACAACACAACAGAAATCTCACGTCACCGGAGTTGCAGGACAGGGGTTGATTTTCAAGTTGCAGAGTGCGGGGGCCGGGCTTCTTGGTGCCTGAAGATCTCCTGGAGGAACAGTCAATAAGCCTTGGAAAGATCAACAGTCATGGTGCACAGGGGTTCCAGTCCAGTGGCAGGAACAGGGGCCTACAGTCTCCCAAGTCCGTCAGAAGACAAGCAGGACCCAGGGTAGGCCACAGATCCACCACCTGTGATGCAGAGCCTTTCGATATCCATAGGACAACAGACTCCACCAGCCAGTCAGCCAGTCAAAGGTACCTGCGGATGCAGGGGAGGGACTCCTTCACGTCAAGGGAGATTCCTTTGTGCTTCCAGGTGCAAACAGAGTCCTTGTGACCCTGGAGGGTGCACAGCCATGGATGTTTCAGAATTCTTGCAGAATCCGGAGAAACAATGTTGCAGTGGGATCCTTCCCACCAGAAGCAGACTTCTTTTGGTTGCAGAGCAGCAGCGGTTCCAGAGGCCCTTAGCAGATGTTTTCTTGCAAAGAGTTCCTTGTAGAGTCTTGCTCGGCAAATCTGAGGACCCACCCTCGGGGAGCCCTTAAGTAACCCTAAAGGGGGTTAGTCACTCTCTCTAGTGACCCATCTATCAGATGGGGCCAATTACGTCATCTACCTGGCCTAATCAGTCAGATGCCTCCAGGGGCCACTGCTCATCTTAGTAATGTGGCCACCTTGCAGAGCTCTGTGCAGCTCCCTAGGGGAGGAGCAGGACAGGGGGGTGGTCACTCCCCTGTCCTTTTGTGTAGTTTCTCCCTACAGCAGTAACCGGGAGTTCCTGAACTGGTGCAAACTGGACCATGCAAGACAGGCACCAAATGTTCCCTTCAAAGCAGTCTGGTGGCACTCAGAGGCCACCCCACCCCAGCCTTTAGACACCTAATACACAGGGGGAGGTGGTCACATCTCTCACTTGCAGGAAATCCTTTGTTCTGCCTTCCTCTGTTTGAGCCAGGCTTACCAGCAGGAGGGCAGAACAGTGGGGTTTGTAGGGGTACTCTGCTCAGGCAAGGGTACCCTCACACTTAGGGACATGCACCCTGCTCTTGGGCTGAAGGGCCTATCGGAAGGGTGACTTACAGTGTCTAAGTACCACCATGATATAAGGCAAGCCTTATATCTTAAGCGAGAGGCGTGTGCAGCATTTCACGCAGGGTGCAATGGCAGGCCTGCAAACTAAGTTTGCATGGACTCCCGTGGGTTGCATAATACATGCTGCAGCCCAGGCGGGTCCCCTGGTGTACCAATGCCTGGGGTACCGAAGTACCAGATACTAGGGACTTATATAGGTGCACTAGCATGCAATTGTGGGTGTAAAAGTCTACCAGCAACCACATTTGGAGGAGAGGGCACAGACACTGGTCCTGGTTAGCAGGATCCCAGTTAACTACAGTCTAAACACACTGACATCAGGCAAAACATAAGAGTAACTATACTAGAAAGATGGTACTTTCCTACAACACTGATATAATATCAGCTGAATAGTTTGCAAGGACTCATTCTGACCAGAAACTCTTGATAATGAAACTGAACTGGGGAGCAGTTAGAACCACTATCCTGAACTTGAGACGAAAAGTAGATGCACTTGAAGCCCCAGTATTTAGACACAGCACTGGAGAGGACATACAGAGATATTTTGGGGGGCAGGAAGGCACAGTGTGTTCAAAACTACCAGAGTGGGAAACTTTTAAAGCTGTCACACATGGGCAATGCATTGCAACAGCAGTAAGCCAGGGGCTTTTTCAAGGTGAGTGGAAAATAGTAATCGCAAACTGAATGCTAATGGTACATAAATTCACACAGGGCAATCTGTGTGGGGTCCTCGTAAGGATGCTGAGTTCACACAATGCAAATGATTTACACTCCAGGTGCAGTAAGCGATCCACTGTGCTGTGTCTGGCAGAAAACAGCAAGCTACCCAGCCTCTATCAATTCCCAAAAACACAGAGGTATGTGTACAGCAGAAGGATCACAGTACCCCTATGCCATGTAAGGCATGAAACAGCAATTTACATAGTCTCTTGCGGTTCCAGAAAAAATTGACCCCAGTGCTTTACGATCAGTTTCCTAGCTTACTAGCCACTAGGGGGCGAAACATGTGTTGTTTGTTCAAAAGTAGTGAAGCACATTTGAGGAAGGTTTAAGGAATTCACTAGTTCACATTCCAAACAAAGAATGGAAGTATTGCACTAATTGAATCTGGGAGTAAATATTAATCATTGGATTATCCAAGGATAAAATCTTTATGAGCTTTGGCCTGCAACACTGGAAGTGTAGTTTGGATACTGCACGATCCTACCCATGTCCACCCTGACACATTAATATGTGCCATTGATAGTGAAAAGGCATTTGACACTCTTTATACAGAATCTCTGTACAGGGTCATATATTGGATGGCCTCAGAGAAGGGTTGAGGGACTGCACCAACATATTGTACACAAACCCAATGGCTAGAGTGAGGTCGGGCAGATAATTTAAAACTCCTATTACTTAGGCAGGGTCATCCAGTTTGTATAGCTCTAAAAGAACTCCCAAACACAGTAAAGTAAGGTAAGCACTACAAGGGCTTTGTGATATGAGGGGTGCCCAATCACATATCACTTTACCAGATGATAAACAGTTTTTTTTCTGTTCGGTAAGCAAACAGATGTTGCAGGGCTCATGACAGCCTTGGAACAATTTGGTGCACTGTCAGGGATGAAAGGACATTGGTTAAATTCGGACCATATCCTATATACCATCTTGAGGGAGGCGAAAGACCGCTGAATGCGACTGATCAGCTCAAATGAGAACCTCTCATTCTGAAATACTGTATATGTTAGTCTGCAGCTACAGAAAAGATTTTGGTTGTACTAGATGGGAATATAAAATTAGTGATAGCGCGATGAGAAGCAGCATGAAGGTTTGGGAACCACTACCACTATTAGTGGCAGAGAGGATGGCACTGCCCAAAATGGTGAGAAATGGGTGATGCTTTCCAGGTCATTGTATTTCTTCATAACCCTCCTAATTTTAATTACACTTTTAAAGAGGTAGCTGTGGCACGGTCATCTGCATTTCCAAAGTATAGCTAGTAACATTAGACCTGCAGTTGCCCACCTCTGCAAACTATCCGTAGCCAGTATATCTTTAATTTGTCCAAGAAGTGAGAGGCAACATTAGTTCGAATACACAAGTTAATCTTTGTTGCAAAGTTGACACAAAGAGTCCATAGCTCAATAAAAGTGCATTGCTTGTGTCCATTTGAATATTCTTTATTTCACAGCCGTAGCAATCCTAATGACAATTCACAGAGGCCAACAGCCAAAGCATTCTGTTCCCACATCATAGTACTTTCTCAGGGAGAACAGTGCTTTACCTAATTAGGCCAAACAAGTTTTTGGCCCAATATCCCAGGTGACTTCCTAACATTGCTATCAGAACACTGTTTTGAGGAAACGTAAACAGGTTCTTGATGGTCCCAACCACCATGAATTTAATAAATTCAGGTGGTAGCAGTGGGATTGCCTTGTGGTCATTGTAAAGGCAGCGGAGATGCGAGTGGAATTCAGTTGCAACAAAGATTACCTTGCTTACACAAAGTGATTTGAAAATAATGTAGCCTCTTCTTTCTTGATCTCCTATTTCTAAAACTTAAACTGCTTCATGGCATAGATACACTCTTCATAGACTTGATCTAGGGGACAGGCAGGTACAGAAGTAGCTCTGACCAAATTACATCTCCCAGTTTCAGAAGCGGGATTAGCATCTCCGGTCTACAACATTTACTCTTTGGCAGTGCAATTATCATGGGCTATCAGATGAAGAGAGTCGAAAGCCTTCATAACCAGGACGGGTGGCAGCAGACACGCTCACATTCATGCCAATGTTGGAATGCTGAATCCCAACCCACAAGGAATGATGAGGATGCTAATATTTAATGAGGGCGTGTCGCTACTGCTGGGCAAGGGCTCTACAGAGAACAAATGAAACCCATATGCCACTTGACTCCTGCTGGTTAGCAATTTGGCAATTGGAAGGAAATTCCTAAGCGGGTGGACCAGGAAATAGTGGGAGTCTGGAACCTCTACGAAGATGTGACAAGCACTGATTTCTCACAATTACAGGGGTAGCATTAGTATGACATCCTTGAGGGACATTTTCTTCTCCATAGATCCGTTACTGCAGCGATGCAAAACTGTAGAACACAGGGCTCACTGTACTACTACAATTCAAGAAGTAAGGGTACTTTGCATTAACAGCGGCAGGCACAAAGCTGTTCGTGTGATGTATCGGGCACTGATAGTGCAGACAAAATGCTTGCTGGAATCCGAGAGGAATAGATACCCAGCAGACATGAAAACATACATTGGTGATGCAGAATGGGAAAGAATATTAAGAAGCTCCCCAAAAGTCTAAAGGAACACTAGGTTCAAGTTGATACAGTTCTATTATTTGGATTGTTAAATAGGATTTACCCCAGTGCGGACATCAGTTGCCCTAGAATTAAGGCTGAGCATTCAGACTTTCACCTTATGGCATGGGGGTGTCCAAAAGTAGAGAGATACTGCAAATAAGTAATTGACATAACCAAATAAGCGGCAGATGGACCCATACAGAACAAAACCTTCTTACTCTATTGCATTTAAGGGCAATAGCTAATAAGATAACATGTGGATTTGCTGATTTATCCTTTGTTTTGTTTGAGCGACAAATAGCTATTAACTGGAAGGTGGTGTAAGGACCTAACAATAATAAGTGGTCCAAGGAACTGGCTAAGTGGGTAGGCTTTGCAAGGAAGTCAAGGGTGACAAAAGGGAAGAACTCAGAGCATTGGACACCGTTGTGGCAGCGCTACCAGCAATAGATGTGGATCAGAATAGACCTGGGCTCTCATTTAGACTTTGGCGGTCAATTTCCCTGACCGCCAAAGCCCTACCTGCCAAACGACCGCAGACTGCTATATTACGAGTGCTGGCTGCTTTCCCCATCATTGAGGTGGAAAGCAGCCAGCAGCCATGCTGACGGTCAGCGCTGCAGAGGCGGGTCCCTCGCTGGCACCACCACGCCAGCAGGACTTCGCCCACCGTATTACAAGCTGTAATACGGCTTGGTGGAATCCTGCTGGTGTGGGGGTGGTGGTGAGAGAAGACCGCGAGGACCCATCCCCTCCTGAATGTTCCCCTCGACTGAGGAGGTAAGTGGGCATCCGAAGGGTAGGAGGGGGTTTGTGTGTTTGGGTGCATGTTTGCAGAAGGGGTGCTGAACGCTTGTGTGTATGTGCACGTGAATGTGTGCGTGAATGGGGGTGTCAGTGTTGATGAATGTGGGTGTGTCTGAGTGCATGTATGCGTATGCTGAATGGGTGTGTATGTGTATGCATGCGTGCGTAAACGCGTGTGTGTGAGTGTGTGACGGGTGGAGGGGATGTGTGCAGGCATGTGTGTATGTATGTGTGCTTGTGACAGGAATGAAGATTCCTGTCACCGGGTACGGGACCGCCAGAGTTTTCTTGGCAGGGTGAATGCCACAGAAAGCCTGGCAGTTTGCAGCCTTCTAATCCAGATGGCAGGCTGGGGCCTGCCGCCGGACTGGAGGTGCTCCCGACCGGCCACAGCAGTGCGACCGCACCGGCGGGCCAGGCGGAGCTGTGGAGGCTTGGCATCTGCCAAGCCTCACAACTCGTAATGTGGTCTCATGACCGCCAGTTAATAATGAGTGCCTCAATGTGTAAAAAGAGATGTGACAGTTCCACAGTGACATAGAACGGTGAAGTCGCCACAGCTCACCTCCCCCGTAGTAACACAGAAACAGCTTCTCTGTTTTGAGGAATATACCCCTCCCGCAACCACTTGGCCACTCTGTAGTAGTCACCAGTAACAAAATGAATCTGCTCCACATCACTAGTTATCTAATCATTAGAATGTATGTTTTGAATGCTATCATTAAGATATGCTGATGAGTATCATACGTGGGAAATTTTCCAGCATTAAGCCTGGATGTCTCTATTGATGAGAACCACCTGCAGGAGCAAGATAATACTGTAAGATGAATGTGGTTTGTTTCCACCCCTGCTGGCTATGTTAAAACAATAAAGTATGTTTTTTTAAAGTTGTCAAGACTTCTTCAACAACCTTTTCTGGAACACACAAGACTGCTGGCAATTGTCTGGATTTCAAGGCTCACTAGTTACAGTCATTGACAGATGCTTTGAGCCACATAACAATTGCATCTATGGATTCATCACATTTGAGCTTCACAGGACACATGTAACACTCATAAACCACTTTTTCTGGTAGATGAAGTATCTCTTGAGGCTAAGTTTGAGGCCCTAATGATTGTTTGGTTGTGAGATTAAAATGCAGTGTCTTGCATGTCAAAACAAGCCCAGTGAGGAAGGAAGCCTCTTTTAGGCTTATCGTTATGGACATACACAGTAGTGATGTAATGTCAAACCGCTCCATCTACCATGTCCACCTGGGTCAAACTCTAAATAGAACCCTTAGAGTGCTTCAGGATGGATTGTACACCAATGTGGAATGAATTAAGTGTTCTACCTACTATCCTGATTTTGGTTGTTGCTTTCTGAGGGAGCCAGTAGGGACGTCTGAAGATGGTCTGATTTCTTGGCTCCCGTAACCAATCAGGTGCAGTATAGAGGATGGCTTTTACAGATGCAACAGTGGGTTTGGTAAGTTCCATCAGGATTAAGTTGCCTCAGTCAAAATGGGTGCAGCTGGGATGTTGGATGTTTTGCAGGAATTTTGCCCAGAGATGGGTTGCCTTTATCGACTACAACGGATAATGGAGATACATTTGTTTCACAGGCAATTTAAAAGTGTTAAGAGTACAGTGATATTGATCAGAAGAAACTCTCATATTATTTCCAGGCTAACAAGAATATACATAGAATTATTTGTGAAGAAGTGCAGACTCCAATGACTTGTGGTTTGGATATGAAGTTCTTTCTGTGAGAGACATTTTGGGAATATCCTTGTACACCACAAAGTACTGAAGGTTACTAACCTTTTGAGATGTTGTAGATGATGTTGGTATTCTTGTTGAATCTAGGATCAGTCCACTGGGTTAGTAAATGAGACATAATTTCAGATATTCCTTGCAGTGGATTACATGTTTAAATAACTCTGAAGGATGAGACACATAATGCATGCATGTCAGTCATAGTTATTGAAGCGGCTGATGGTGATTGGATCTCGATTTGCAAACCTGGGTGTGCAGAGAAAGGGTTGTCCAAGTTTCTTGATCCACATTTGGTAGTGACAGGTTCTAAGAATGCAGTATGGGTGATTAATCATGAATGGTGGAATAAACCCAGCTAGTGAGTGTGGCTAAGAAAAGCGATTGTTGGTATGGAAAAGTATCAGGATTGGAGTTAGGCCACTAGATTCTGATGAATTGGATGAATCTGATAAGAGTGTGCATGGCTTGCCTGGGCCAAATGGAACAGAAGTTGTCAGTGGTGCCAGAAGGAGCATGCAGAAGGTGATCTGGTAGTTGTTTCTGATGCCCTGACTCAAGCCGGTACTTCCAAGGGGGAGGAGTTAAAGAGGGCTAAATTTATAAACTTTACGTAAAGGACAGTAACTTTACCTCAAACAGCACAACAGCATATTAGCCATGAAAATGTAAATGTGAAAACTACGGCAATAGTAGTAGGGAGTGCAAGTAATGTTCATAGAATTTCAGTTCTGCACATTATCTATACAGGACCGACTTCCTCTCTGCCTTTCAAAACTCAGGAAACTGATACTTTATATGGTAAAGTAAATACATTTTAGCCAAATCCCGGCTTGCACATTAGGGCCTGATATGCTTTTCTTTACTCCGCAGCCTTCCAGCACATGCTAGAATTGTACCAGCTCAGATCTATTCTTCATTTTCTGTACAAGGAAATAATGAAAAGGTCACCAGATATGTTAGAGCAAGAAGTCATAATTTTGTTAAACAAGGAAGTAATTATCCACACACAAAATCACCCCAAAACCACCAGCCTTCCCCTCCAGGCAAATAGTGGTGACATACTGTAAATTTGTCAGAGAATGACAGATCTGGGACCTGATCCTGGAAACAGACGCATTTATATGAAAAAAGTAACACGTGATGTGGGAGTTTAACGGATTTAGTGTGCTTTATTGCTCCTAAATATTTGCCCATCTGACTCCTGGGCGGCTCTGCTGCCTGGGGAAGCGCTGAGCCTCGCCTTGATTGGATTAGAAAATGCTGTAACCGCACTAAACTGCACATGGCCTTCTTACCCTAATCTTATAAGTAACTCTTACCACAGCTTAATCCTTTTACCATTAATGAGGCTCTTGTTTATCACACTTTCTAGGTCTGCTTAGAAAATTGAACATCTGCTGTCCATGGAACCAGCCTTACAAAGGGGTGGGCGCTAGGTACCTTGAGACAATGGCAATAATGTTATTTTTTTAATATCAAAATTAATCTCTATTAATAGACATCTAGTTATAGATGAGGCAACAGGAATCTTTAGAAGTGCGTGCTTTTTAATTATGTATATTTCCCACGTTAATAGAAAAATTAAACGAAAGTCGTAGGCAGGGAATTGTGTGAAGCGCATACCGTATGCGACAACACAACAACATGCTGTCCTAATACAGTTGAACAAAGCAGTGTCTTACAAAAGATGGGCCCTCGAATTAATTCTAAAATTGTCTTACTCCCTCAATAATAACAATGAATGCCGTACTGCACGTCACTGGTGCATACACAGTGTATGATGTGTGCTGTGTTCATCAATCACATGCATACAATATACACTGATACCCTCCCCTTCACCTTCCATAAATGTGTTCTGAGAGTCTCAAGGGGTTAATTCAAGCTGTCAATGTGGTGATGACAATATTTTTGCTTGAAAATACTTCTCAGAGCTGCCCTTTTTTGAGGTGCTGGCCGGATTTAAGATTATTCAGTGTATTTTTTATATTTATTCCCTTGTCCCTCCTAGCAAAGATCGTGCTCAAAGTGTTGAAATGCGAGTTGAATTTTCCTAATCTTTCTGAGCCACAATGTTACTCTTTTTGACACTTAGGTGCTTTGGAGTATACGGAAATGCAGGTCCAGTTTAAGCAATCAGCAGAAACGTTTAGGCCCAGATTAATGTTGTTTGTTAGCCACGGAAGTGGTTTGGACAATCAACGTAAGTTTTATTGAGAAGTTCTTTGACTATGTCTTCCTGACATGCTGCTCACCTGCTATCTCAATGCCAAGTTTCCACGCTTTTATTTGGCAGTTGAATGCCTGATTATGGAGCAAGCAGAGAATTCGTTGATAAAGGACAGAATCCAGATACATCTATTAACACTAAGGGGGTCATTCTGCCCCTTGCCGGCGGCGGTAGCCGCCGGCCTGTCTGGGACCGCGAGAAGACCGTCCCGCGGTCAGAAGACCGCAGCGGTCATTCTGGGTTTCCCACTGGGCTGGTGGGCGACCGCCAAAAGGCCGCCCGCCAGCCCAGTGGGAAACACCCTTCCACGAGGAAGCCGGCTCCGAATGGAGCCGGCGGAGTGGAAGGTGTGCGACGGGTGCAGTGGCACCCGTCGCGAATTTTAGTGTCTGCAAAGCAGACACTGAAATTCAAAGTGGGGCCCTCTTACGGGGGCCCCTGCAGTGCCCTTGCCATTGGCATGGGCACTGCAGGGGCCCCCAGGGGCCCCACGACACCCCTCACCGCCATCCTGCTCCTGGCGGTCGGAACCGCCAGGAACAGGATGGCGGTGAGGGGGTCGGAATCCCCCATGGCGGCGCAGCAAGCTGCGCCGCCATAGGGGATTCCCAGGGCAGCGGAAAACCGGCGGGACACCGCCGGTTTTCCTGTTCTGACCGCGGCCAAACCGCCGCGGTCAGAATGCCCTGCGGGCACCGCCAGCCTGTTGGCGGTGCTCCCGCCGACGGAATGACCCCCTAAGTTTGATCTATACTTTTGTGTCCAGTTTATATTACATTACCACTATCCTCACACCTGTTCCCTAAAACAAAGCACCGTATTTAAGCTTCTCATACAAGAGTAATCACATCATCTAATATGAAATTTTAGTCTGCAATACTCACAGTGCGTTGGTCGTGACTCCGAACTTCCAATGCTAGTGTTCATAGTTATGTTGTCTGGAGGGGAGGAGGCATGGCCAGGCATAACATATGGGATTGGCAAGCAGGAAGGAAATACGTCATGGATGCTCCCACGATGAACTTGCAATGCTTTACTCGGCCTTTAACTGGTGGTCTGTAAAGATACAAGGTTCCTGTAATGCATCTTGGCCTTGTGCGAGTGACATTGCTCAAGCCTGCAAATGTTTGGACCTGCTGGTGAGACTGTGGCTCAGCAGCTCCACCACCTTCTGAAATATTGACTCTTGCTAAATCGGAGATGGTTCTGACCCCAAAGTTGAACCTGTATCGTCGAGCCAAAGTGCAGAGATGTCCAAGGTGAAAGTGCATGGTGCTGCTGTTTCCCTCCCACCCTTTTGCAGATGAGATGGTGTAAGTTGTTACACAACTGTTTGATGTCAACACGTCCAGGATTCAGGTAAAGAGACACCTCGATATGTGTATCACATGACAGTAAATGTTTAACTGATGAATAAAGAAAGTTTTGCTGTGGTTTAGGCTTGTGGGCACAACCATGACGTCTCGCATGCAAACCCTTTTGTGATAATCATGGATCATGAAGTATTAACAACCATTTTTGGTAATCTAAAGGCAAAAACGCCTCTTCGCATTGACAGATGGGGTATGAGGTTGATGGATAATAATTTCAATGTTGTTCAGACACCTAATTAAAACTGATGCAAGAAAGAAACAGAGACTGAAGAGCATAGATGGTATATAATTAAATCTGAAGCTCCTGAAAATTTCAGAAAGAGAACTGACAAATTCATTAATTAAAACATAACACAATTCAAGAAATAAAAAAAAGAATACTTGCAAATTACTAGAGACGTGTAAATAATACAATAACATTTCAACCTGGGGAAAACAAAAGAGATATTCTTGTGTTTAAAAATGTCCAAGCTGAGGTAACTATAACCTCTTCTGCAGTTCTCTTGAGAGGTACCAGAATTGCATATACCCAAACTTCAAGATGCTGTATGATGCACATACATTATGGACAGTATTTGTTATAACTGATATTATTGTTTCCATGTTGTAAAAATTATGCTATCCATCTCTACGGCAGTTCCTGTTTTATATGATATTTTTTTTATATGGGGCATACCTGAGAAGTTGAAAACAGTTACTAGACCACCTTTCAATGGAAGTGAATTTCATAAATTTCTTCACTACATGGGAGTAATGCACAAGAGAATAACTCCATTTTGGCCACAAGCAAATGGAGTAGTAGATAGATTAATGGCTACAATTTAAAGAAAACATTCAAAGAGCAAGGATATTACAAATATTGATGTTAATGATGCCACGTGGAGCCGAATGGGGCCACCCGACAGCGAGAGCTAGGGGTACTGCTCGAGCAAAGGTTTCTGGATCCTGCCTGATGTCTGGAAAATCAATGGTAAGGGATCTGCAGCTAAATAGAGTCTCTACCAGATAATGTATTACCAAAGGTAAGTATCTTGTTCTTTATGCCAAGTTCTGTGTGATTATCGGAATACACCTCATAGAGAAACAGGAAAATGTTCTTCAGAATTAATGTTTGGCAAACTCAACAAACTTGTTAACCACATTTACAAGCAGATCAGCCAAAGAACATAGTAAAATAGCTAAAAGATAAAAAAATAAAGAAAAGAGGAAATTGTATGCAGATTGAAAGAATATTATTCAGGAAAAAAGTTATCACATTGGAGGTCTTGTTTTGGTAAAACAAAAACAAATGTAGATTTCATTTATCTCTACTGAGAATAACAAGAATATGAGAAACAGAAAGTACTGCACACAACAAGAACAGAATAATAACCAGAAATAAAACATATTTTAAGAAATTCAAAAGTCAAATTCCAGAAAATCAAAGTAAAAACATACAGAATTACATCTCGCTGGAAGAGAATGGATTTGTTGGACATGATGACATGCTTAATGCTTTAGTCAGGAGAACAACAAGACTACTGTAGAAGCTTATTGAACAGTATTTATTTATTTATTCAGTTAGTTATTTAGTAATTTATCTTAAAATGGAGGGGCAATATGTAGCCATGTAATATTGTAATCTGTGATGTAATGTTTTACTGTGACATCAAACATGGAATATTCTTGTTTTAAAAATATGTCAGTTTGGATTACTAGCTGGCAGGCTCAGGGCAGAGCTGGAGGAGTAGGGCCTGTGTCTAATAAATAATACAATTACAGCAAAATCCAAAGCCGTTCTGGGCATCAGGTGTTTCAGCAGGAGGCTGGAAAGGTGGGGTCCGGTTTTGTTACTGAGGGGCGGTTTATGGTTGAACTGGGGCCACTGTGTTGTGCAAATTGTTATGAGTTTAAAAGCACCTGCTGCATAGTTCTTTTTATATCCAGCCGTTCTCATGCAACAATAAAAATGTCAAGCAAATTTTGGTGTTTATTGTTTCTGCTTGCGAGGGATCACAGTTTTGTCTAGTGGCAGTTTTGACTCACCTAAAGCAGTGCAGATGGTTAACATGCCTGCTGCAATGAACTGAATCATGCAGATCACAGAATTACGTTTTAGTGGTTTAGCGCTTTTGTCATATAGAACATTTTGTTACTTGCAGTTCATAAATTATGATTGTAATATAGCTCTGTGAGCTATGAACTGCCATCAAAGAGCTGCATGCAAACTTCAAGATACAGGTTACAAAGTTAGGTTTTTCCAACTCTTTTGTTATCGTAATGTTGCTAAGAAGGGTTTGTTTGGTGAGAAATAAATTATTATTAGTAATGCCAAAGCTAACCCCTGTGTTACGTTTTGAATGCTGAGTTTATGTTTCTCCAGCCAAGCGCTCTTAAAAAATGCCTACCAGTATGGATGACACTTGAATCCTACACTTTGTAGTCAGTCACCTTTGCCGTATGTAACATTATATATACACAGATTTACACATGTATGATTCATTTTCTCTGTATATGTGTATGACAGTGCTTAATTTGTAAATAAAATGTGCCTGTGCCGAAAGCTCTCCTCTGAAACATGCGGCTGCTGCAATTAAATATGCGACTATGGAATAATGCTCGCACAGTGTAAGCCTGAAGCCATCTCGGGCCTCTTTAATCCAATTACCACTCCCTGCCCCTTCAACTCACTCTTGAAGCTTTATGCTTTCTCCCTTTGTGATGCTTTTTCATTTTTTTCTTCCTCCGCCTTTTCCATGTGTGTCTTTTGCTGACAGTAAATGCTTGAGGCAGAAAAATAAGTGCCAGCCCTTAAAAATAAGTGCTGGTGCAACGCACTGGAAACCACGGGCTCAAATTAAGCACTGGTGTATGATGTAAAGTGCTCTGATACCCTACACTGGTATAAAAGGAAATATACAAAACGAAATACATGTGAGAGAAGAGCTATGAATGATGAAGAGCACTGTTGGAGAGTGAGGGAATCTACAGAGGTGGCGGTAGTTGGGCGAAGGGGTTATTGTCACAATGGGCTCCACCAATGCTAAAGCCGGCCTTGACGTGCCACTTGGGGTAAAGAATGCTACCATCCTTCAAAATGGTCTTTCATTGTGGCCTCGGCTAATTGGCTGTATCTAATACAGCATGTGTGCACTTATGTTGTTTTTTAATTCATGTTTCTCACTTAACATAGTATTTTTTTGTGTTCTCCGTAAGAATGTAGGTGGGTACGACTGGTTATCCTGGTGCACTGTAAGGTGTTCATTTACTATGCTTTAAAGCTAATGCAATTTAATATATAATAATGAGAAGTGTGTTGTAGAATGCACCATTTTTTGCCCACATTTTCTTGGGGAGGTGCCCTCTCCCCATCCCTCTTGTAGTAATCAGACTCCCTTGATGCTTTGGGTTTCCAGTCCGGTCTGCCTGCATCTCGTTGCTGCATTATTGGAAATCAGGTATGACACATCTGTCTTATTTAAGCGCCCTTCATCACATAAACCTGATGTGCTTCTTGGGTAGGCGCCATTTCGCCCGATACCGCATTTGCCGCAGACTCTAGATGGCGCGTTTCCATAAACAATTATTTCCATTGGCAGATACATCAGACTCATCAATAGAATCTTGACTATTTTGTGTGCAAAATTCCAAGCTACGTATTGTTGCGCCGAGTATACGCAATATTTTTAAAGAAAGTGTGCCTCACACATTGTAGTCCTGAGTGCAGTGCAATGTCGCACTCTAAAACTGTTTTTACAATGTCTCACTTTCACCTGTTACTCCCTAACACCCCCCACCACACGCTTGCAGCGCTGGCGGACTGTTTACATTGCAAACAACATTAACATTATATGATACCTCGATCTGTGACCCTCTGAGCCTCCCGCTCGACTCTGAGACCACACAGAGCCCGGAGTCGGTACCTCAACCAGACACCGGCACAAGCCTGTGCTATTCTTAGCCGAGGGCCCCACACTAATTCAAAGGATGCAGTAATTGCAGTTTCTCGCTCCTGTAACGAGGGGCGTGTTTGTTTGGATGCCAGAGTTTTCGGCGGAACAGGTGATCCACGCCCTTCTCCAGTCCTTACTGCAGTACAGGAAAACGAATACACCAGGAGATTTCGGTTCTTAAAGTCTGTTCCACGCAGCACAAACAACAAACAAACAATACCCCTCCGAAGTTTGCATTTCTAGTTATGTTTGTTTGGTACTGGAGACGAAATTAAGTTGTCGTGAACGCTGATTTTGAAGTTAGTGAGGTCCACGGCGCACGAGACCAGATCATGGGCCCTCATTACGAGTTGGTCGGTGATGCTGAATGTGTTGTGAAACAGGATTCCGCAGGACGAGGGTTGCAGGAATACTCATGCGGTATTCCTACCCTAGAACTACCGTTGGTAACGGTAAATTCGGGACGCGCGGACACCGACACTTTATTATTGCAAGCATTCCCCTGGGGAATTGGGAATTACAGCTGGATTCAAGATTACCTCACCTTATTTTCACGGTTCTCCCTTCGCACCCAGCAATTTCAGCAGCTTTTAGATGGTGCATAGTGGGGGGGGGGGGGGGGCGGAGGTGGGGGTGATTCCTCGTAATTTCAGCATCTACGGTCACATCCAGAATTACACAGGGCCCGTGGCAGGTATTACCGCCTCAAATACCGAGCCACTGTAACGGGGGCCGTACAGTTACCCTACGATGATACTGTCATTTTAATTTCTTGTTACCCAACATGACTTCACAAACCGCACTTAAAATGTGTAGCTCTCGAATGGCAAACGAAGGATTAGCGGACGCGGTAAAACTTGCGTCATCATTTTGTAGCGATTGTGGATGAAGTACAGCAAATTTGCACTAACCACAGTTCGAGATGAAACGGTGCTGATGATGCAACTTCATCACAGAACTAGAGACTATAGCCGCGGTCGTCGTTCACATACATTCAGACTTATGTGCCTGGCCCGCCAAGGACTTGATCGAAATCCTCATGGAGACAAATCACGATGAACAGAATCCGTGGCTCACAAGTCCTTTGCCAAAGCCAATGCTTTGAAAATACCTAATTATTACAGAAGTTACCACATACGCAAATCTTACTCATGTGCATGTCCGCATAAAGCATTTGGAACAAAGGGAAAATGGCTTCGGTTTGAAGACCTCGCATTCAGTTGGGATGTTGTGGACGAAGGGACTAATGAAGCCATCGTGGGTGTGCAAGTCAAACTTGTGCCCCCACTCTACCAGAAATACCAATTGCACGAAGTGCTAAAACTTGCCATAGTTCTCACACAACATCCTAAATTACACCTTAAAAAGGCACTGTTCATCCGTGCTGAGAGTGCGTGGTTTGGGTGTACCGCATCCTCTATTTCAAATGCACACTGATTCCCTGCGGGATGTGCCACTGTTAATGCTGTAAATATGTATGCTCTCTCTGGTTGTGTAAGTCTTTTGCACATAGCACACAGGAGCCGATTCCCAAACTCTGTGTCTTTCCAATCGCTCGTGGTGCACTGTACTCGGATTACAACATTCCAGCATCGTGGGGCTATAACTTGGCTGTCAACATAGGCTATAATTGCGGCCATGTAATAAGTAGACTTGCTCCCAGTAAACATAACACAGTTGCGCTTGCAAACATTTTCATGTCATGGTAAAGTATCATTCAATGCAAACAAGGTCATCAATATTGCATTCTATCAACAGAACATGTATTGCAAAATAAGTTATCACCAAGAGACATTAAAAGTTAAAACAGCATATGCAATGCAAATGTACCCACGAAGGTCATTATCGCAACTTTTGTATCAGAAGTATAAAATCCTCAATGGCAATTTAAAAAGCAATTTATATAATATTTTGCGCTGAAATATCAAATATGCTACAAAGTGCAAAAGGACCCTCAAATTCTTGATATTTTGAGGATTAAACAAAGCATAAAAAACATTGCATTGGGACAGTTTAAGGTATGAAAGCCAATGCAATGCAGTCATGTATATCCCATTTAGAAGGAATAAAAACACAAGAAATGCAAAGTGTCACTGTCAGAGAGGACATCACGTTCAAAACATCAAATACTAAAATCAGCATATAAAGTGCAAAGTGTAGTGAAACGTGTCCACTTGCTGTTAATATAATCTACCAGCATTAAAGAATTCTGCTGGCATAGACCAATATCTGACAATCCTGCCATAAAAATAAAAAGTCGAAAGGAGAAATGTTGGGAAAGGTTACAAAGACAAAAGTACCAGTAAAGTCACAGACTACGACACGGCTCCTCCTTCCACTAAATACAAACACTCGGTATCTCCTCCCTACAAAGTGGACGTTTGGTGATTCTTACCAGTAACGTCTAAGGTCTTTTCGCTCTTATCTGCATTGTTACATATTGTGAGCCGAGATAGGACATTGGACTCGTAACACTGCATAACATTTTTTCACAAGTAAATGTTGAAATGCAATAAAGGATGCGATTAACAAGCTCTCCTGCCATAAGAACCTGCGTGCATTGTTTTGAAACAATGGTTTTGTTCTGGGTTCTTCTGGGTACAGAGTCAGATAAGAATTTGTTTAAATTAGTATGGTTATTTTGTTGTATATAATTATTGGTATCCTTTATCTCTATCAGGATTTGATATGCAATTATATTAGTGTCTTTCATTTACAAATAGGTTGGTGTTTACTACAGTATCTAATTTTCTTCTTTGTCTCCTATTATTTAGATTTCTGGTCCGGGCACCTTCTTCTTACGTGAGTTTGTGTCCTTTCCTTTAGAAAAGAAAACAACAAAATAAAATTATACAAGTCAGGTAAGTATCTTCGTTCCCAGCTCTTTTCATCGTTCTCTCTGTCTCTACTTTCCACACTCTTTATATTCTCCTCTTTTTTCCCCCGTTTCCTCTGACCTCAAGTCTCCCTGTCCTACTCCAGTTTTTCTTGTTTAAGGTCAACTGAATTCTTCCCTTTTGTTATTTTATATTTCTATGGATTTTCTCACTTGGACTATTCCTTCACAGCCTCCAATGACCACATATTACACTACATTTGTTTGAATTTCCAAATAAATTCTGTGCCTGTTTAAAATGACCAGCATGATCTTAACCAGTTACCCACCTGTTTTCATGTGCCACCAAGTTGTGTGCTTATCACAATTGTATTAATTCCTGTCTCCTGAGTTCCCCACAATCACCGAAACACTGCTGCATGAAGGAAACAAATCAACTTGTTTCTTTCAAATAAAAACCACTTACTTACATATGATGACTTACCCAACTGGGTGGCAAACCTCCTGGCACATGATAAGGAAGGGCCTCACTTGAATAACTCCTGTCATGTATGGAATTGTCCTTCTCAACCACAGTGGTGTAACAAAATGTAAGCCCCCCCCCCTGCAAGATATGCTGAAGGCTCCCCCCACACTCACATCATTAGGGGCTGAGGGGGGCCTCCCTCTATTATGGGTAAGTCTGGTGCCCACTGCACCACAGGGGCTGCGGGGACCTCTGTTATGCTTCTGCCGAACCGGCCTCTCCTTCTGCTGGTCTTCTGCTGATGCTTTGCCTCCCTTGTGTTCCACTCTGCATCCCCTCTGTTGACAATGTCATATAGATTCCTGGTCCACACTTTTCCCAGTCATCCTCAATTCCCTTCCTGGCATTGTAGTCCCATGAGTCTCTCGCAATGTCTTCCTCTGGTGTCTGGTAATCCAAAGAACAGTATCTTCCTTTACTTTTTGTTTCCCCTTCTTCCCTTTTGTCCTTTCTTTCTTTCCCTGACCCCGCCTGTCTCTAATATCATGTCTTAGATCCCGCCTCCCTAACTGTGTTTTGTTTTCATGCTCAGGTTGTACAGCTTTGGGACGCTGCCTTGGGACAACAAACAGGAAGCAATTGCATTCACTTTCACATATCTCCCCAGCTAAATTCTTCCTTTCAGGAAGATTACCCACAGGAAAACATGATAAAACATTTGTGCTATACTGTTCTTTCCCTTTCCTATTTTGTACCACAAAACTATAGGGTTAGAGAGAGAGAAACAGCCTTAATATATGTGGTTTGTTTTCTTTATTATATAATGATGAGGCCAGAGGAGCATGCTCAGTTTATAAGATACATTGCCTACATTGCAAATAATAATTGGGCTTGTACACTGCCCTTTTTTTGGCCAGGCATTTTTTTCTCAATGATTTCATATCCCTCTTCTCATGGAAATACATTTTTACTAATGAACACAATTGGCTTCTCATTCCATTCTCATCTACCTGAGACAGAACTGCCCCAATCCCTTCATTAGAGGCGTCTGTTTGAAATACACATGGATGGTCAACATTTTAGGGATCTCAATATTCGTTTTGTTGCACTAATAGGTTTTAAGGCTTTGAATGCTTGGAAGGCTTGGACACTTGGCTTTTTTATTTGCTTGTTAAGAACAGTCTTTCTTAATAATTCAGTACAAGGAAAGGGTAGTGTGGAATAATCTGAAATGCATTTTCTGTAATATCCCAGCAAACCCCAAAGACCCTGAGAGCTCCCTTGTTACTAGGAAAGGCAATGTCCGGAAATTGCCCTAACCTTCTCCTCTTGTGGTTGCATGGTACCTTCACAGAGAATGTAACACAAATACTTTACCTGATCTGTTGCAATTCTCATATTTTTGGATTCTCCTGTAGGCCAGTCTGTTTTAAAGTATTCAATACAGCTGTTATATGTTGTCTATGTTCTTTCCAGGATTGTCTAAAGGTTACAATATCATCAAGATATGTCACTGCAAAGGTGTTTTGTGGCCTTAATAAATTATTCATAATTCTCTGAGATGTTGCTGCTGTCCCATGTAACATTAGGAGTAGAACCATAAAATGAAAATGACTCTAAGGTGCAGGAAACCTCATGAGGAAGAGAGATCTGCCAGTAATATTTTCATTTGTACTGATATATGAAGCCTCCCCTAACAGTTCAATCGGTGCTTCTGTACGAGGCGAGGGATAATTATTGAATTTTGAAATTTGCTTTGATTTCCTGAAATCAGTACAAAACCACATTGTTCCATCTGGATTAGGTACCAAAATAATGGGTGAACAACGATTACTGGTGGATGGCTCTATTAACCCCAACTCTATCATTTTGAATATGTGGTCTCCTGAATTGCTTTTTCTTACCGGCCTCTGGTTCTGTTGAAATATGATGACAAACAATGTTAGCACACCATGGTAATTCTAAACATATTCCTGAAAAGGATTCTCATAGTTCTGTTAATCAATTGGTGCATTAATTCTATTGGAGGTAACACAGAGGATGTTCCTTTAACCACCATTACTTCACTACTTTCTTGGGGATTGAGACTTCCCATTTCTTCAAATCACTTCTATGAAAAATCTACTATTCTTTCTTGACAGTCGTATACAGTATGTAACTGGATTTATCATTTTCAGAACTTGATAAGATCCCTGCCATGCTGCTAGGATCTTCTGCTCCTGGCATATCAGCAGTAGTAGGAACCAATCTCCTGCTTGTAACCTTCTCAACCTATTACCATAATTCTACTGCTTTAGCTGCTTACTTTGGGCCTGTCTCAGATGTCCTCCTACCAACTGACACAGTTTTTTCCGGCCTGGATCTTAATTGCATAACATACTCCAATAAAGATTTATCTTCACATTGGGATTCCTCCCAACATTTCATGTTAACCTTTCTTAATCCTGTAGGTATCCTACTGAACAACAATTCAAGGTCCAAAAATTGTAAGCTAGGTTGAACCTGACTCTGGATTGCAAGAAGGGCTAAGGGGAAGTAATTTGTCTCCCTCCTTTCCTTCATTGCTTAGCATTTTCTTTAATGTGAGCTATATTGTTCTGCTGTAACTCTCAACTAATCTGTCTGCTGGGGGTGGTAAGCTGATTCTCCTAATTGGTGAATATCTAATTTTTTACATACTTGAGCTATTATCTTAAAGCTCAAGGGAATAATTTGATCAATAAGTATGTCTTTGGGAAACATCACAATTGAGAAAACTTTCACTATGGCTGAAGCAACTTGTTTGGTCTCTATTTGTCTTAACGGTTCTACTTCTGTATATCTAGTGGCATAACCAACAATTACCAGTATGTATTTATATCCTCTGTTTGAAGGACCTATCAACTCCATCCCAACTCGGGAAACCCAAACTACTTTCACAGACATTTTCTGCAAAGATACCTTCGGTGGTTTGTAGGGAATTTTGACTTGCAATACTGGACACTCTTTACAGAATTTTCTTATCTTCGTATATATTCGTGTCCAAAATAAATCGTCCAATGTACCAAGTATAGTTTTCTTGGCCCAAAGTGACCTCCCAAAAGTATGAGCCAGAAAAATACCTGTTCCTGGAAAGGTTCCGGCACTATCAACTGGTGACTTTCATTGTCCCCCCATCCTATATCTTATATAGTAAGCCATTTTATGTCAGAATGGGGTCCTGCCTCTTCTTCCGGTTCTATCCCCATGCATTTTGTAATTCTGGATTCTCCAATAGGGCTATTCCAAAGTGTTGGTCCCCTTCTTAAATGCCCCCAGTTTCTTGTCCCTCCTTCTGTATTGCCTAGTTCTATACACCCTCCCTGGTCATATGTCTGGGATTTCTGATTTATAAAAACAGGCCTCCTTCCACATGATGTTCTCTTTCTCCAAGGACTACCCTAACAATATTTTAAAAACTTCAGAGTCAGTGCCTAGGATCAATTATTTGGGAAAAGCTTCCAACACTCCTACCTCCACCTGGAGTTTCAATCCTCGGGGTATCTATAGTTTCACTAGGGTTAGTAGGTTCTCCTTTGGTCCTGTGATGCACACATTTTATTCTGACCTTTTTTGTTGGAACAGTTTGTTGGAGAAGCACACATTTTGGATGTATGACCAATTTTAAAATTTGAGTTTAATAGGGCCATTCCTTCCCAACCACCCCCCTTACTATGGCAATAAACATGCATATCTGGGGTGTCTGTTCAATATATTGCTTTTTGGGTCCACTCAACTTCCATAAGCTCATCTTCCACCTGAAAACCTATAGGCTACATGTCGCCATTCCTCACAATCAAAACACTGGGGCATCTGTGAACCAATAAGCAGGTTAGATATATCACGTACTAGAGGAGACTCACCTCTAAAAAAAAACCATTATGGGCAAATGGATGGGTATTTGGTGATTTATCCTCTCTCACAACTAAATAACTGTTCTTGGGCTCGAGAGTAAGCTGTGGACATCTCAATGGCTTGTGGAACAGGTCATTCTGTTGTCATAGCCACCTTTGACTTTGATTGGTAAGGCTTCCAATTTAAAAAAAAAGTAAATATGATCTATTATTTCCGTCTTAGCCCTATTATTTGTCAGCCCAACCTTTGATTTTAAAAAAAGAGCTTGCAGAGTGTCATTGCTAGTTCCTCTTTCTCTCTGGAATCTTAACTAGTAGGTCTCTTTGTCAATTCCTAAACGTTCTAAAATTAGTCTTTTCATTTCTGGTTATGCAGTGCCTGCACACCAACATCATTTCGCTATTCCCTGTGTCTACTGCTACCTTGCATATTGCAGCAATGTCCCCTGGTGGCCTGTAATGGATGCCGCACCACCGAGGCCTAACTCCCCAGCTGCTGACAATGCTGCCCTCTGCTGCTTAGTAGTGAGCGTCAACGCAGGTACATCAACCGCTCCTCTTTGAACTACCTTGCTCTCCAGCTTCATTATCACTCTTGATGCCATGTGGAGATTGTAGGGCATGAAGGTTGTGATGTGCCCTCAGCCCCATGAGCTCCTCCAACACCCCCTAGATTGCTACCTCCAAGTACACCTGCTGCTTCTCCAGCATCCCTCACCTTCCTAATTTTAATCATGGGGGCGACCATGCTAGAACAGTAGCTGTCACCCATGCCTTCATCTACATCAAACTGACCTAGGCCGAAAATTGCTCTACCACCCCAACTAGCCTCTGGAAGATGGTGTGCACTTACAAGCAGGGGACCCAACCTTGACTCAACGCCTACGTACCCCTCAAATCCTGCCCCCAGGCCTAAACTGACCAATTCCTTCCCCAGCAGGCTCTGGCCTGCTCCACTCGCCCAAAAAGCCCAGGGGGGAGGCCCCAAAGTCACCTGAGCCCCAAAGCCTTAGATACATTTTTGCCCCTACTTTAGGGGTAGAAATATAAGTCTGGGAGTAATCCTGCTGCCATTAGAGAGAGAGTGCCTAGCAGCAGGCCTGCTGACACTAGATGTTCCATGTTCCTTCACTACCAAAGTAGCTGGTTCATTGCAGCTAGTTTAGTATGTTGGAACACGACAAAGAACATGCACAGGATGGTGGTGTATGACAGCGAGTGTGGATTTACAGGGAAGGTTTGCTGCTGTGCATCATCTCTACACTGCAGAGCAGGTCACCTTGTCATATAACAAACAACCAACTCAGAGGCTCAGGAAAACACTGCAATTATTTGTAGAGGCCCGGAAATCATGTCCAATGCACACACACCGAGCAGTGCAGTTACATGAGGTTGTGCTGCCCTTTCACCGCCTGACCTTTAAGTATGAGCCTGAGGGCATTACCCCTTATTCTGTCATGCTCTGGATTCTACCAAAACCATTGCCCTGCACAGATGGCTGACAAAAATTAAAACACATTTTTTTATGACCACGAACATATAGATATATCAGGATTACATCCGTTTACTGGTGTCTTGTATTTTTTACTAGCTTTCCTCTTTGTCATACGAATTTTCTAATATATATTTAATTAAATATTGTAATGATTGCACAAAAATCATTATTTTTTGGCCAGAAGGTTGATAAGGATTCCAAACACGTTATGACTTCAAAGTAGAGTTTGTCCAAGGATATCAGCTGACACGTGTTTCGCTGCACACATGCATTTTTCTCAAGGCTTACTTATCTCCAGTAATTTCTAACTTTTCCAAAGTATCCTGATAAAAAATGAGTACACACACCCAAGCCAGTCGAGAATTCAGTTCTTCTTATTTTAAGTTGCCAAAATATACATCAATGCAGCCATCTGGTCGAATAAAAATAAAACCCATGATATGGCACTGACAGAGGTTTCCCTCCTGACCAGATAGCCTATATTGATGAAACCTCTGTACTCTTTTTTTTGTGTATAAGTTACAGCTGAAAGGTAACTGGTGTTAGCAAGGGCAGGAAGCGGTGTTTAGAGTATCCCCTGTTATCATTTGAGTGCTAATTTTCTTGTTTTTGAGTTACTATGTGAAGTTGCTGTGTGGACAAATAGGCTGTCATGCTTCATTTTGTACCATGCTTTTGGGCATAACAAAGGAATTGAGAGTCGGGCTCGATAAATCTCTCTAGCTTTGTGGTTTACAGTTGTGGGACCATTATTCTGTTTGTTATATGATATTATTCCTTTTGAAAAACACACAGGTAATGGGCTGCGAGGCGAGATAAAAGTGCACTTCATGAGTCATTGAAGCGCTACGCTGTTTTTTTCTGGTTATCAAAAGAGCTGCTTTCTGCTATTTTAAGACCCTGGCTGCGGTAGCCTTTCAAGGATTTAGTTCAAACATTTATTATAAACAAGACGCAGAGCATTCTTCATCGGCGTTAAACCAACAATCACGCAGGTAAGTAGTGACGCGGGCCCGACTCACCCGCCTGCTCCAATGTGCGTCACCACCAGTTCGGATGGAGTGTCCAGTGTTCACAGTTAGCACAAATGGACCTGGCCCCTACGACATGTGCACTTTTCTTTGATGTAAGTTTGCCTTCCTTGGGGGTTTCATCTCTCGTTAATAGTTCCCTTCTGCGAGCTGAATTAATGAGTCTTAGCAATAGGTTTTGCAGTTTTGCTTCGAAGAATATGGAGCTTCCGGCAGCACCATGGACGTCTGTGGATGGTGGTTCGTTAGTGATACCAAAAGCACAATACGGAGGAGGGTAGGGGGGGCATCTTACAGCTAACGTGGAGCGCAAGGCTGCACCCACAGGCAGACTCCCTCAGCGTTTCCTCAGCCCTTCATATATAACCCTGGCTGTGCTTCTCCTTCCTGGTGGATCAGAAAACATACACCACTGCCCCCCCTCCTCCAACACACACACACCGAACAGGTCTGAAAAAGTGGTGAAGTCTGCTAGGAGAACACGTCTCCTTCAATTGCCCACCTGCGGAAACAGGTATTCAAGCGCCCACTCTCTTAGAAGGTGCTAATGTGGGGAGTACTGTAATTCAGCCCCTTCTGGGTCGCTACACCTCATAACTAGGGCCACTCGAATTATGCAATTTTGTGGCAGAGGCATTTTCCGCATAATTATGAATTTGCTGCGCTCGCCAAAAAGTCCATCAGCTTCTGCATAATGTGCAGATTTTATCAAAAAATAGTTTCTTGCTGAAACGGATCAAAGGTTACTATAAATACGGCCTCAATTGCTGCTGGCCAGTGGAGTAATACTGTTAAAACGTGCTGCATTAAGATGCATATTTTGCCTTTTTCGCATGACATAATTCAGTTAACCCCACCGCATAATTTATTTTTCCCAATCCCACATAATTCCAGTGGCCCTGGTCATAAACCTGCACTTGGGGGTAATAGTTCTAACCTGAAATTACAGGGCCAGGCCTCCTCACACTCCACTTCTGGGGTTTGCATTTAGACCTACTTCGGAAGGAGCCAGGCTTTCACTAGCAGCTTCCATGTTTACAAGATGTGGACTCCCACTACAGTTGGAAGCTGATAAATTCAAGCGTTTCCCTGCCTGACCCGTGATATCACGGCTGTCAATCACTCTTAGTTGCTGTTCTTTTCTAACAACCTATCTTAAATATAAATTATGGCATTTTTCTGTGTCTAACAGGTAAAACTGGACTGCCGCTGGAGTGTTTAGTCAAAATTAAAGGCCTGCTCTGGAAAATTTTGGAGACAAAAACATTTTTACTGTATAGTTTTCAAGGCATTTCTTTTTAGCTGTCAGTACTTACACACCCCGTAGACATGGGCGTAGGTGTGAAGTTGAACCTCGGAGATCTGTGCACATTGGACTAAAACTGTCAGTGAGGGAGTCAAACTAGCCCCATAAATAACGGCAGCAATTCTAAAAAGGTTGAGGAAAGCCGGCATCAATATGATTTGGCTAACTGCATACTGGTCTCCTGTAGAGGAAAGACGTCCATTTGGGCCTATTGAGTCCGGAGCGTTTTTTGGGGGAACATAGTTTTATTGTAGCACTTTGCATTTTTGCGGGGATGTATAATTTGTGTGCATTTTCGACATTGTTTGCTTGGGTAAAAATGGGAATCTTTTGGGCTGTGTGTGCATGAAAATGAAGTGACAGAACAGCTTGAAAAAGAGACATACAACTGGGAGGTTCTGAAGAAGGTAATAACTGACCCTCACATGACAACACCCGGGGCAGGCCCAAAAACACATATTCCTCAAACCCAAACATCAGTGGCCAGTGGCTAGTGGCCACTTTATGCTGATACAGAGAAGATCCCGTCTAAGAAGATGCACCCCTAACTCCATCAAGCCCTGAGAGGATGTGGTACCACTGCTTTTCTTCTTAAGACCACTACGACCAGACATCATTGACTCTTCAGCACCACCTGCTCTAACTTTCCAACCTACCAAAACTAAGCTGCCACATTGCCTTGTGGTTTGTACACATTCCCATCATCCATCTAACGAACAACAGCCAGCCCTAGGACATTAGCCATACATTCTTACCATTTCATCAGAATCTAAAACTTCTCTTTGCCCTTCTCTCTCAAGAATTTCCTTAACACATGCCCAGGAACAGCTTGACTGCAATCACTATTCTCTCCCACTCATTCTCACTTACACTGTCACATCATCTGAATAATAACACTTTAAAACAAACAGCAACATTTCCATAGCTCTTCAAACCGCTCATTACAGCTTACACACTTATATCTACAACACCATCTCACAAGCATGACACGACTTCCATTGTGCAACATATGTACACCCAAACTTCTAACACAACATAATAATTTGAACAAGAAAACAACAAGATGCAGTCCATAATCCTTGTCACATCTCTTCCTTCTCCAAAGTGCATCCAATGTACTCAAATGCAGATAACACTGACCAATTCAGAAAAACACTACTTGTACACGGTATATACATATTTTACCATAAAGGCACATTTCTGCTGTGAGATTTTATTTCACTACAGGGTTTTTTGCGTTGTCTTTCACGGATTTGCTACTAAATGACCAGCAGCAGTTTATAGCACATCAAACATTACCTCCCGTCCCTCCCTCACCTTCCTTAAGCAGTGAGGCTCCTTTGCCTCACCTAGATCCCTCCCACCTCTTTTTGAAAGAGCCCCTCCACCCCCACCCCCACCCCCACCCACTCCTGTTTTCTTTTGTCTCCTTACCTCTTCTCTCCTCCTTGGCGTGGCTGAGGGGGGTGTCGTCCTTTTCCTCAGCACTGGTCGTGGTGCCTCTGGTGCCTCCTTTCTCTCGCTCAGCACCCGGCTTGTTGGAGGCGTGCAGGGCTGCCTCTCTGTGGTTTCCTGCAACGTCGTCTGACGTGGTCGGAAGGCTCTTCTGTGGCTGGGGCTGTGCTTCTGGGTTGAAGGTGTCACGGATCACTTCGATCGCCTGGCAGCATGTTTCTGCCACGCGGGAGTGCCGGAAAACCGAGAAGATCCGGCGGCAAGAACAAACAGAGAGCAACCACGCCACCCTCAAGACTGCCATCCGCAAGCATCACCAGCTCATCTGGACCACCAAAAGATCATTCCACAAAGAACGAATCAACAACGCACACAACAGCAAGGAGCTCTTCAGCATCATCAAAGAACTCACCAACCCCAAGTCCTGCACCGCTGACCCCCCCGCTCGCAAGACCTCTGTGACTCCCTCGCCACCTTTTTTCACCGCAAGATCACGGATATCCACAGCAGTTTCACCTCCCCGATCCCCACGACCACCGCTGCCAACGCCAACCCCAACACACCCAACCACACCAACCTCCTGAGTGCCTGGACCCACACCAACGACGAGGACACCACCAAGACCATGAGCACCATCCACTACGGATCACCTGCCGACCCCTGACCTCACCATGTCTTCAATAAAGCCAGCCAAATCATCGCCCCCCCAGCTCTGTGCCATCATCAACAGCTCCTTCGAGACCGCCACCTTCCCAGAGAGCTGGGAACACGCCGAAGTCAACGCCCTGCTCAAAAAACCCAAGGCAGAACCCGAAGACCTCAAGAATTACCGACCCATCTCCCTAATCGCCTTCCCAGCAAAAGTAATTGAGAAGATAGTCAACAGCCAACTATCACGCTTCCTGGAGGACAACAGCCTGCTTGACATCTCCCAATCCGGCTTCCGCAAGAACCACAGCACCGAGACCGCTCTCATCGCTGCTACCAATGACATCAGGATCATGCTCGACAAAGGTGAAATCGTGGCCCTCATCCTCCTTGACCTCTCGGCAGTCTTCGACACCGTCTGTTACCATACACTTCGCACACGCCTCCATGATGCTGGAATCCACCACAAGGCCCTGGACTCGATCACATCCTTCCTCTCCGGCAGAACTCAAGAGAGTCCGCCTCCCTCCGTTCCTGTCAAAAGCCACCAAGACCATCTGCAGAGTACCCCAAGGATCCTCTCTCAGCACCACCCTTTTCAATGTCTAAATGGAGCCGCTCGCCAACATTGTCCGATCCCACGGCCTTGACATCTTCTACGCAGACGACACACAACTGATCCTCTCACTCACGAAGGACCACGCCACCACTAAGACCAACCTCCACAACAGACTTCATGCCATCGCCAACCGGATGGAGGTAAGCCGCCTCAAACTGAACTCGGATAAGACCGAAATTGTCATCCTCTGCTCCAACAAATCAGCATGGGATGAATCCTGGTGGCCTGCCACTCTAGGAGCGGCTCCAACTCCCACCACCCACACATGCAACCTCGGCTTCATACTGGAGTCATTGCTCACTATGACCCAGCAAGTCAACGCCATCTCATCCTCATGTTTCAACACCCTCCGCATGCTTCGCAAGACTTTCAGATGGATCCCCATTGAAACCAGAAGGACGGTCACCCACGCCCTTTTTAGCAGCAGACTGGACTACGGCAACGCACTCTACGCGGGAACAACGGCCAAGCTCCAGAAAAAACTTCAGCGCATTCCGAACGCCTCAGCACGACTCATCCTTAACCTCTCTCGCCACAAACATATCGCAGCCCACCTCAGAGACCTCCACTGGCTCCTGGTCAACAAAAGGATCATCTTCAAACTTGACCCAGGCTCACAAGGCTCTCCACGACGCCGGCCCTGCCTACCTCAACAAGCACCTCAACCTCCACGTCCCGACACGCCAGCTCCGCTCCGCCAACCTCGCCACCGTCCCCCGCATTCACTGTACCACAACCAGTGGCAGATCCTTCTCCCACCTCGCCGCCAAGACCTGAAACTTCCTCCCCGTCAACCTACGTCTGAACCAGGACCTCCTGACGTTCAGGAAGCATCTCAAGACCTGGCTTTTCGAGCAGTAGCCCCCCCCCCCCAGCGCCTTGGGACCCTATCGGGTGAGTAGCATGCTTAACAAATGATTGATTGATTTCTGGAGTTTCTGGGGTAAGGCGGGCGTTTGGGCCCGCATTTTATTATGTTTTTCATTGATTATCCTGCATGGGGGGCCTATTAGGAGTCAATTTGTGACTGGTGATCGGAAAGGCCGTTTTTGGCCTTTTTAAGCCCAGTAAGGTGGTTTTTGGTTATTTGTTTTGTGTCATCATGTCGAAGAAGGGTGCAAAATGCAGGAGAGAGATTTCTTCTTCTTCCTCTTCCGAGGATGAGGGGGTTCCAGGGCCATTGCAGTCTACTAGAGTGGACAGGACTGATATGGCTGGTTCTGCTCCTCTTATGTCTTGTGAGGAAGTTCAAGACATGTTTGAGGTGGCAATTTCCAGGGCTCTCCAGGCTGGGGCTGTTTGTGCAGGTCGTCCCTCTGCTGCTACTACCTCCATGGAGGCTGCTGGTTCCTCTTCTTCTGAGGGGGATGGCCCTTCTATATCTTCTGGGGGCAAATATGTGTCTCATGAGGAAATGTGGAGTATTCTGGCTCACGTCCGGGACAATTTGGGTTTTCCTGCTTTTCAACCCTCCAGGGGATGGTTCTACCCTATTTCCTCAATATGTGACTCCTTCTTGGTTTGCTATGCCTTTCCTGGGGTCTGTTAAGGACATGGCTTTCAGGGAATGGAAGGAGGTGGACAAAGCCCAGGTTCCACGTTTTCTGCAAAAATTGTATTTGCTGGAAGATAAGGATGCTCTGCCTCCATCTGTGCGTTTAGATTCCATGCTGGCTACCTTGATTAGTAAGACGGCTGTCAATCCGGAAGACTGCACTCCTTCTGATGCCACCGATCGGAAGGTGGACTCTGGTTTGAAGAGGGCCTTTTCTGCTGGAAATTTGACTCTTCGGGCTGGTATTAGTTCGGCTTATTCTGCACAGTCCTTGGTTCAGGACTTCGACAAACATGCGGTGGCTGTGCAGGATGGGTCGGAATGTTCTGAATTACTGTCCGTGATGGAACAACAGGCCCGTTTATTGGCTGATTTTTCTTCTGATATTATCCGGTCTTTGGCTATGGCTTCTGGGGCAGTTATTGGGGCACGCAGGTCTCTTTGGTTGCGACAGTGGAAGGCTGATCCTGGGGAGAAAGCGGCTCTCCTAAGGCTTCCTTTTGAGGGTCAGGCTCTGTTTGGGGATCAATTGCCTGCAATGATCTCTAAGGCCTTTAAGGACCGCAAGCATGCATTACCTTATAAAGGAAGCTCCACATCTAGCAAAGGGTGGAAGTCGCACTCTGGTGCTCTCCAAGGTTTGTACCTCGGTCCTCGTCTTCTAGGAAGCGTAGGTTTCAGCCTAGGTTTTCTCCTAAGAGGTCTGTTCCTTCGGCAAAAGGGGCTGCTGAGAAGGGTTCCTGACAATCAAGGTTTTGGAGAATGGCTGGTGGGAGGAAGGCTGAGACATGTTCTGTCCAAATGGAGAAAGGATGTCACCGATCAGTGGGTCCTGAACATTGTAGAAAATGGATACTACATAGAGTTCGATTTTGTTCCTCCAGACACTGGGGTTCGTCCGACTCCTTTACCTGTGGAAGAAGGCAGATGGGAGGCTTTGGTGGAGGGAGCCTGGTCCTTGCTGTCAAAAGGGGCCATTTGCAGGGTTCCAGTGGAGGAATAGGGAAAGGGGACTTCTTCTGTTCTGTTCCTTGTTTTAAAACTGACAGGGGGTTACTGTCCTGTTTTGAATCTCAAATGGGTGAATTCTTGGATCAAGACTGTGCACTTTTGGATGTTGTCAATTCAGGATGTTCTTCCTCTCATTTTGCCAGAGGATTTATTGGGATCTCTCGATCTTCAGGATGCTTACCTCCATGTGCCAGTTGCAGTGTCTTCTCAAAGGTTTCTGTGCTTTGCAATAGGTCCAGACCATTTTCAGTTTTGTGTTCTTCCCTTTGGCCTGAAGTCAGCTCCCAGGGTCTTCACGAAAGTGCTGGCTCCTCTCGTGGCGCTTCTGCATGCAGAAGGGGTGTTTGTACATCCTTACCTGGACGATCTATTGATTCAGGCTCCTGACGAAGATCTCATGAGGTTTCATGTGGAAAGGGTCTTGGGGGTCTTACATGGTCACGGTTTCTTTTGGGGAAAATCATATTTGGTGCCTTCCCAGGACCTGGTATTTATCGGGGCTCGATTTCTGACTCTGCAGTGGTTGGTGACTGTGTCACACAGGAGATGGAAGGGTCTTCAGGCTCAGGTGACAGCTGTGCTGTCTCAAGTGGCTCCAAGGGCGCTTCAGTGGTTACGGCTGCAGTGTCACTTGGCTTCAGTGATCTTCTTGGTTCCTTGGGCGAGGTTTCATCTTCTTTGTCTGGTAAATTAGTTGCTATCCCGATGTTCTCTGGATCCTTGCACTCTGCGGACTCGCATTCCTGTGTCGAATTTCATTCGCAAGGAGTTGGGTTGGTGGATGGTGCCGGCTCCTCTACAGATTGGTGTTCCTTTGTCTCCGCCGATGCCTCTGGTGTTAACAACCAATGCCAGTCTCTCGGGGTGTGGGGCATGGCTGGGGTCGGGGCAGGTTTGGGGGTTTTGGTCCCTGAGAGAATCGGAGAGGTCCTCAAATTGGAGGGAGTTGACTGCGGTCCGGCTAGCTCTGGTGCATTTTCAGGCGCTCTTGCAAGGGGAGGCAGTGTTGGTGCAGACGGACAATTTGGTGGCCAAGTCCTATATTAACAGGCAGGGAGGGACCAGATCCCACTCTGAATCTAGTTGCTCGGGCGATTTTTTTGTGGGCCCAGCATTCGGTTTTGTCTCTTCGGGCCACGTACATTCAGGGGTCGGACAATGTTCTGGCAGATCAATTGAGCAGGGTCATTCCTTCCTCCCGGGAGTTCTCCCTTCCGTTGTCTCTATTCCATTGTCTGGTTCGGAAATGGGGTCGTCCAGTTGTGGGCTTCTTTGCATCTCTGTAAAACACGAAGGTGGGGGTGTTCTGCTCCCAGTATCGGTGTCCTCAGGCCTGGGCAGTGGACGGTCTGACATGTCCGTGGCCGCAGGGTCTTCTTTGTGCGTTGCCTCCTTTTCAGTTGATCCGATCCTTTCTTGTCAGGGTATGGCAGGTGGGGGCTCAGGTCATTTTGATCGCTCCCCGGTGGCCACGTGCAAATTGGTTCTTCCTCTCCATCCCTCTCCGTTGGTGTTTCCTTGTCTCTCCCGGGGATCCTTGCAGAGACTGCACTTGACGGCTTGGAGGTTGAACGGTGGGGTTGGACAGGACTGGGGGTTCCTGGTCCTTTGGCTGTGACTATGCAGGCTGCTAGGTGTAAATCCAGGTTGCATTCCTATGGATGTCAGAGGAAGGTTTTTTCCTCATGGTGTTTGCGACAGCATATTGACCCTACGGTTGCTTCTCTGTTTGTGATCATGCAGTTTTTGCAGGATGGGGCGCATATGGGGATGTCGGTGGCTATGCTACGTGTTCAATGGGTGGCGATCCAAGCTTTTTGGAGTTCTTGGCGTAATCTGGAAGATGAAGGTCGTTTGATGCCCAAATGTTTTCAGAGTCTGGTGAATTTATTTCCGAGACCGTTGCGTTCTTTCCCTGGCTGGAATCTGCCGCTGGTGTAGGATGTGTTGATGGACCCTCCTTTCGAACCTTTGGGGGACATTGATTTAAAACATTTGACACTGAAAACTTGTTTTTTGGTGGCTATTACTTTGGCCAGGCATTTGGGGGAGTTGGGTGCTTTATCCTGCTCATTTCCATTTTGCAAAGTTTTTCCTGATCGGGTTGTGCTGGTTCCTGTTCCCTCTTTTGTGCCTAAGGTTAATATGGCTTTTCATAGTCGGCAAGAGGTGATTCTTCCTGCTTCGTCCTGACAATTCCTCGGAGGAGCGACGGGCCTGGTGTTATTTAGAGGCAGTTACTGCATTCCGTAAGGGGGATTCTTTATTTGTGAATTTTGGTCCTGCTAGGAAAGGGGAGAAGCCTTCTACTGCTTCCCTGAGTCACTGGATTCGGTCGATGGTTCTGTTGGCCTATGCTTTGAAAGGGGTGGTGTCTCCTGCTGGGATTCAGGGATGTTCTACGCGGGGTATGGCTGCTACTGTGGCTGAGTTGCAGGGCGCGTCAGTGGTGGAGATTTGTAGAGCCGCTACTTGGGCGTCTCCATCCACTTTTGTGAAGCACTACTGTATTGCTGAATAGGGGTGTTTGGAGGCAGTTTTGGGACACAGGGTTTTTTCCTCTATGAAGAATTAGGGGTTTTCTCCGTGTATGACCTGGTTCTGATTAAATATGTTTTTTTCTGCATTGCAACTCAGTTGTCTGTCTCCTGTTTTTCTTGCTATATCTCATTGATTAAAGAAGGCGAGGGAAGGACAGGAGGGACGGGAGGTAATGCATCCATTACTTATCATTAATGGCATTACTCCTAATCCTACTCCCTCACCTTCCTTATAGTCCCCTCCCTCCCGGTACAGGACAACTGAGTTTCCGTTGGCTTGTTTCTGTACAGGAGTGGGTGGGGGAGGGGGCTCTTTTAAAAAGAAAGAGGGGGCCTAAGTGAGGCAAAGGAGCCTCATTGGTTAAGGAAGGCGAGGGAGTAGGACTAGGAGTAATGGACGCATTTATTCTTAAATTACGCCCTTCATTTAACACAATCGGGTGAGCCTCTCCCCCTTCAGCCACACATACAAAAACAACCTCAGTGCTGCTCACTCCAAATCTGATTCTAACATTGCTCCATGAAATACTGCAATCAGTGTAACAAACATATGACCACCAATATATTAATGCCTATAAAACACAACACTGCTTCCACCCAACATAACCACAGGAAACTCCTCAGTGAAGGTTCAAAACACAACCAGCACCTGACCACAGCTCTGGCACAAACAACAGAATTTCTGCTGAAAGCATTACTTCTAATTTGCAAGGGGCCACAAATCCAGCTTGAAGAGAGGCTGAGGCTCATGGGACATGACCTTTAATGAACCCTCATCGGGAACATCAGAAGTTCCTGGTCCACAGGAGGCCCTGGCTGAATAGCAAGACACACCAAAGGAAGACACTCGAAAAGGCACTAGGTGCAATGAAAGACTGGTTGCACTCACCACAGGACTGGTCGGAATGACAATGACCAATCATGCTCCAATTCTTCCAGCAACGGAGCACCAAAGAATCAATCAATCAATCAGAGTTTATAAAGTGCAGCTACTCACCCATTAGCGTCTCCTTGCGCTTGACGTGGTGGGGTGAGGGGTGGGGTGTAGCATGTACTGGAATTGGATTAAAAAAGCCATGTATTCAGTTCCTTTGTGAAGCTGGAGAGGGAGGTGATTTGTCTTATGTGGATGGGTAGGGCGTTCCAGGTTGTAGTGGCGAGGTAGGAAAAGGAGCGTCGTCCTGTTCTGGTTTTCCTGATTCGGGGTACTTCTGCGAGAGAGAGCTGGGCTGATAGTAGGGTACGTGGAAGTTGAGTCACTGGTTAAGGTAGGCAGGTCCGGTGTTGTGGAGGGCTTTGTGTGCGTAGGTGAGGATTTTGAAAGTGATTCTTTTCTCAATGGGGAGCCAGTTCAGTGTGCGTAGGTGTTGTGAGATGTGGCAGTGTTGGGGTAGGTCAAGGATCTATCTTGTGGTGGCGTTCTGGATGTTTTGCAATTTGCGGGAGAGTTTTTTGTTGATTGCGTAGAGTGCGTTGCTGTAGTCGAGTCTGCTGGTGATGAGGGCTTGTGTGATGGTCTTTCTATGCTTGAGGAGGATCCATTTGAAGGTCTTGCATAGGAGGGTGCAGAAGTAGGTGGAGGTGACTGAGTTGATCTGATGGTTCATGCTGAGGTCGGGGTCCAGGATGATTCTGAGGTTGCAGGCTTGGCTGGCGGGGGTAGGTGGGTTTCCGAGGGTGGGTGGCCACCAAGAGTCCCTTCCATGCATTGGATTGAGGTCCGAGTATGAGTACCTCGGTCTTGTTTGTGTTCAGTTGAAGGCTATCTCTCATCCAGTTGACGACTGCTTTCATGCCCTCATGGAAGTTGTGTATGGCCTTGTCTGGTTCGTTGGAGAGGGAGAGGATGAGTTAGGTGTCGTCGGCTTAGGATATGATGTTTATTCCATAGCTTCTGATGATGGTGGATAGTGAGGCAATGTAGACAATGAACATTGTAAGGCTGAGGGAGGATCCTTTGGGCCCCTGCAGGTGGTGTGTGTGGGTTCTGCGAGGAAGGGGGTGAGTCTCACTCGTTGCGTTCTGCCGGAGAGGAAGCATTGGATCCAGTTGAGGGCTTTGTCTCTAATGCCGGCTTCGTGGAGTCTTCTTATCGGGGTGTGATGGGAGTCTGTGTCGAACGCTGCCGTGAGGTCAAGTAGGATGAGTGCAGCCATCTCTCCCTTGTCCAGTAGGGAGCAGATGTCGTCTGTTGCGGACAGGACGGCAGTTTCGGTGCTGTGGTTTGACCTGAATCCGGATTGGGAGATGTTGAGGATGTTGTGGCTGTCTAAAAACGTGGTGAGTTGGCTGTTGACTGCTTTTTCTATGACTTTCGCAGGAAAAGGAAGAAGGGAGATGGGTCTGAAGTTTTTGAAGTCAGTGGGGTCAGTCAAGGGTTTCTTGAGGAGGGGGTTGATCTTGGCGTGTTTCCAGTTGTCGGGGAAGGTAGTGGAGGCTAGTGAGAAGTTGATGGTGAGGCAGAGCTTGGACGCAATGGTGTCTGTAGCTCTGTTGAAGACATGATGGGGGCATGGGTCTGTGGGGACCCCGGAGTTTATGGACTTCATGGTTTTCAATGTATCTTTGGTGGAGAGGAGTGTCCTGGTGGAGATTGTGGGTTTGTTGGTGTTGGTGGTTGGATGGCGGTGTTCTGCGCGTGGGTTGTTCTTGTTGAAACTGTCGTAGATGGTCTTGATTTTGTGGTGGAAGTAGGTGTTGAGTCTATCACATAGGTCCTGTGAGGGTGGGATGTCCGTTGTCTCGCTTTTGGGTTGGGCGAACTCCTTGATGATGTTGAAGAGTTCCTTGCTGTTGTGTGCTTGTGAGGAGATCCTGTCTTGGATAGCCTTCTTTCTGGTGTTTCTGATGAGTTGGTGGTGTGCGGTGGTGGTGGCTTTGAAGTTGCTGTGGGCTTCTGGGCATTTAGTGTTTCTCTAGATTTTCTCAAGGCGGTGACAGGTGCGTCTTGATTCCCAGAGTTCGGGGGGTGAACCAGCTGGATCTCTTTGTGTGGGTGTTGTTCTTTTTGACGGGGCTATGTTGTTGGTGCAGTCGATGATCCACTTGTGGAAGATGCGTGCTGCGGGGTTTGGGTCATCGTTGTGTGCGATGGTGGGTGCAGCGATGGCGAGGGCAGCGGTGAGCTGATCGTTGGTTATTCTTGTCCAGTTTCTATGCGATGGCTGGAGTTGGGGTCTGGTGATGGTGGATGAGTTGAAGGTGAAGTGGATGCATCAGTGATCTGTCCTTGGGAGTTCCGTGGTGTGGCTGAAAGTAGCTGAGCTTCCTGTAGTGAATCTGTTGAAGTCCTATGTTGTACTATGCGATCACGACACAGCTGGGCTGGTGGTAGCTCGATCACTCCGCTTAGTTGAGAAAGCGCAGCCACTGCGTATTAGGGATAGCAGTAGCAGCATTCTGTCAATCAGCGACAAAGTCACAGGACATCCTCCAACACACTCGAAGGGAGTGAATGGATAGCTGAAGGAATGACTCCAGAGATGGTCTGGAAGGTGAAAATAAATCGAGGCTCAACAGCCTTAAAGAGGTGCACAATTCCTGTAGTGCTCAAGGCATTAAAACTTCTGCAGACCAGCTCTCTATAGTGCTTGGGGAAGTTGGTATTTAATAAGGATTGTATCTCGTCTGATGATCTCACTATTTGGAGAGCATATGTCTCCTTGGCAGATGTCAATGCCACTTTCTTGGGGAAAAATAGCACCTTTAGTCTGCTCAGCTTGTCAAAATTTACATTAGTAGAATCAATGTGAGGCCACATTTCTGCTACTCTTATCTCTTGTGTGTGGGGGAATAACACATGTCCACAACAAGTTACAATTTGAGAGACTGATATTGCATAGACAATTCCTGGGCTCATTCTGCGGCCACTCATAGTTCAGGACCGCATAGCTTCCATCTGAAAGTATATGAAATGCTGGATGAATCAAAGGCATGGGAGAACCCTCCAGAAAGCATGCCAAGTTCGCAACCTCTGCATTTCAGAAACTGTGAAGTGACACCTGCTTGCAAATCATAGAATGACTAACAATAGTCCCACATTCGTTACTGCTCAGAAAGACCTCTGTTTTGCCGTTCAGACATTTGAACTCTAAGGGCAACTCCCATTCTTCCTTAATATAGCTATCTCCTAGCCGCTCATATCTGCCCACAGCAAAATGCTACAACCATTTTGTGAAATGAAAGGTGGAAACCAGCAGATTTATAACCCCATGTACTAACCATCCTGTTCATGTGTCTCTGCTACGGTGAAAGGCAGCTTTTCTAACTTTTCTACGTTAAGCATGGTGTAACTTGCTTATGTTTTAGCCATTATCTGTTGCTCCCTGAACAAATTAAAAGCAGCAAACATGTCACTACTGTTTATATATTTCCTAGGGACGCAACCATTTTCGGAATCTGGAATGTCCAACCCAACTGCATGATGGAATGCAGCTGACTTTGCCCATGTTTTAAAAGGGATATGGCATTCTGAATGATGTGAATCACAGAAGCCATGATATTATTAAGTGTGTATATTCTGTGGGAGAGAGCATTCATGCCATTACTGACAACAGTTAAAACCTTTTCCATATTTTCCTTATCTATCTGCCTTAAACGTGCAGCTGCTTCCATTTGAGAAAACTTGCAGATCTCATTGTATATGGCATACAGGAATCATTTAGAGTGTGGTTTTCTTGGACCCTTCAAGACATTCTTCAAGTCTACTTCCTCTGATAGGAGACTAAGATGTTCTTTAAATGCTGCTAAGCTGTTAGTGTGTAACCATTGTTGGCACAGTTTTCCCACACTATGGTAACTATACCAGAGTGTTGACCTGAGACAAAGCAAGGGTCCGGCCAGCCAATCTTGAAACCCCCTGAGGAATTAACAAAACGTGCCCCATAGGTGTCGGAGGGCCACAATAACCACCTGCTGGGACTTGAAAGTGTGGAATTAAAGGTACCATTCTGAACCCAGGAATTTAGTTCTTCCTTAGTGACTTTTAGAAATGTTTGCCAATTGTTGAATCTGGCTAGTGTAGGGATACTGGGCACGTTAATTTCCTTCATTTTTGCTAACCCTAGGCAGGATGTTTGTTGAATTGTGTCATTTAAAAATATAATTTGGACAGGAATAAGGCATGCTCTAAACAAAACTTCACTACACTGCATTTGCCAATCTTGTGTTCCCTATACACTTTTCACATCAATAGTGCTCTTCTAATTTGAGATAATATGACTCTGCATTTGTAGTGCCATGCCCAGAAAAATATGCAAATTTATCTCCATATGTTTTGGGACTCCCCACAGGTGGAGTCGAACAATGTTCTCACTGTGTGTAATTAAATACTGCTCTATGGCTAGTTGCTCAGTGTAGAAAGTAATGTCCCCAATGATAATAACTGAACATGTCCCCATAATATGCTGTGTTCATATACACATCATCACTTTCAAATACAGTGTAATTCTGCAAGTCAGACAGAATCGAATCAACAGTTTTAACTTCCCAGTCATCAGAAACAACACAAGGTGTAATTACATAAGTCATTGACATTTTAAATACATAAGGAATTTGGATAACCTCAGTAGGCTCATATATATCAAATGGAACTTTATTCCAAACAATCCCATCAGGACCTTATGTGAGGAGAGATATGGAGTTTGAACTTCATCCACTGGCTTGACAGAGGAGCGTTCAGGAAGATAATGACTATTTATCGAGAGAAAGAAAACACTCACAAAAACTAATCCATAACAGAAAGGCAAGCAATGTAAGTAGTATCCACTGCTAATGCCATGGATAAAGCAAATATTTATTTTGAAGCCATATGTACAGCTTACGTGTCTTTGAAACAGTTTCAGCTGCAGATGTAGATGAAGTTGTAGAAAAGTCATCTTGGCCGATGAAGTAGCCAGAATCAGTTTGCATTGCATTGGAGTAATAGACACATCTTGGACAGTTATTGTTGGTGAAGTGGTAACAGGAATCAGCAGAAGTTCATTCTTTACCCTCCCCATGCTTGAGGAGACATGAGTAGCATTGTTGTACATGCTGGTATATTCAGAAGAGTTGTTTCTTCTTTGAAGAGGTATGTCCTTTTGGGTAGTGGGAGGAGAGTGGAAATCACCCAAGGGACCTCGGGGTCTAGTGTGCAGGTTCGGCCACATGGTGCAATTTGATGTCAATGGAGACAAATCTGCTACCTTTGGAACGTGGCAGCAGTGGGAGAATAACAGTTCTGGTACCTTGAATCCCCAGGACGGGAAACCGGTGCTCTATAAGATGGGACGAATTCCTTCTTCACAGCAATCTTCTCACAAACCAGATCCCCAACTTTAGGAACCCAGCTTGTATAAGTTGTTGACAAATCCCTTATTCCTAAGGTGGCAGCATTGGAGGATAAATAATCATCACAAAATTGTTCAAGCTCCTGTAAGGCAGTAAGATGTTTATTTAAGTCAAAAAATGTGTCTGCCGACACCATACCAGGACCATCTAGATCTGGGACATACATAGGTATCCCAAAGAGGACCTCATAAGGAGTGCTTCCTCCCAAGGACTGTCTTGGCAGATTATTCAGTGTTCTCTGGACCCCACATAGGTGATGAAGCCAACTGTGGCCTGAACCTAATAATCTAGCTGTTAAGGACTGCTTTAGGTCACAATTCCTCCTCTCCACAACAGACTTACCCTCAGGATGATATGGGGAAGAGTAATGGAGTTCAACACCCATTGTCCTCATGGTGTCCCTGAATGTCTTAGAGGCAAAGGGAGGGCCCTGGTCTGAGTGGAATGTTGCAAGCGCATATGAACCGATAAAGACCAACAAGTCTTTCAAAACAGCTCAAGTGTCAGCCAACCGTTATGGCCACACCCACAGGAATCTAGAAAAAGAATCAACAACGACTAACATGGATTTGTATGCCCCATTAGGTTGTAAAGGGCCACAATGGTCCAGGCACACACACTGAAGTGGCCTATTGGACACTATGAGGGATGTCTGCGGTGGGCGTCTGATGTTGGAGCCCTTTATTTGCTGGCAAATGCCACGGCAAAGGACATATTGCTTGGTTCATTTGTACAGACCCGGCCACCAGAAGCGTTTCTGTAGGGGTGATATTGTGTCCGCAACTCCAGCATAAGAAAATGCAACACCCTCATGCATTGCTTTGATGAGATCTAATCTCTGGTCTTGGTTGGGGATCACTCGATCTCCCATCCCAGGATTTGTCACAAAGGCAACATTCTGTGCACTGATATGGTAGGAATATTTTGTAGGGTATGCTTTTGGAAGAGGCATGCCTTTAGCCAAAGCTTTCACTGCAGCCTGAATCTTATTATCCAATCTAGTGTGGGAATGAGTCACTGCAGCAACAGAAGCCGTAGCTACTGTGGGTTTGGCTGCTTCAACAGCCAAAGTGTTTCCTACAAGGTGTGCTCCTACACGTTGATGGCCAAATGTATGCACTACATGAGCATCTGGTTGCTTATCCTTTAGATAAGCCACCCTCCCCCATAGAATTCTGTGTTTTATGGTGTTCCCCTTTGAATCTCTGATCCCATTCAAATGCCAATGATTGAGCTAATCATTGTAGGACGAGACACAGTAGTACGAATCACACACACTCAATGTGAGCTGTTCTAGATCCATATGTTCCAGTGCCAAGATAAGAGCTTTAAGCTCAGGTAATGGTGCTGTGCAGTCCCCCAGGGTCTGCGTGTAGGTATTTTGAGGTTGGAATACACCATCCTTCATTACTCCGCTCGCAGCTGCGCAAGCAGCTGAATATTGATGTTTTGTACCTACAGCTGGTTGTGCTGAACCATCAGTGTAAATGACAGTTTGGTATCTGTCAAGTGGCAAGATTTTAGTAGGTGCGGGGTACTCCTGTTCGTATTGGAGAAATTCTTGTGTTTGAAGTTTTGGGCCAAATATGTAGTCAAAATCAGTGGCAGTCAGGGGGGTAGCCCATTGAATCTAACGTGGATGTAATGCTTTAGTGTTAGGAACACTTGCTTTGGTGACAGCCTCTAAGGCTGGCACTGGGGAAACAACAATAATGTGTTCCTTTGGACAAGAGGCCTCTCCTTAATGACAGCCATCTGTATAGCAGCCAGAATCTTTTATGTGGGTGCATAGTGATGTTCTGCGTTTGAGTACAAATGTGATTTGTATGCTATCGGCATGGTGGCACCAGCAATTATTATGATGACCAAATTTGTTTTGTTGCCACATGTGTGTAAGTGTTTTGCTTCTAGCATGTCTTTCTGCAATCCTCTAAGGATGCATGTGTGTTCAACTGTCCACTGTCTGCTTGAGAAATCTGGGCAAATTAAATCATAGAGTGGTTTTATGCTTTGTGCATAATCCAGAGTGTAAGTTCTGCCAAAGTTAGAGAAACCAAGTAATTACTCTAGTCTCTTCATGATATTTTGTGGTTGAGGCTGAGCGTATTTTTCTGAAAAGTGCGGGGCCAGGCTCTTGCCCTCATCTGATAGCTCGTATCCCAGGAACAATACACTGAGAAAGGCGATTTTAGTTTTCTTAAAATTTAATTTGTAGCCAAGGGCTGCAAACCCTAAAATGATCCGATCGACCCTGGCAAGATAAATATCGAGGTTGTCATCTGTGAGATTGATGTCATCCACATAGGAAAATGCCTCTGGATCAATATCATGCAATAGTGATGTTACACGGGCAGAAAACAACCCTGGGCTGTTCTTGTGACCCTGGGGCAAATGGCAAAAACGTTTTTGTGAGTCGAATAAGAAGGCACTCAGGTATCGACTTTCATGCGCTTTGGCAGAAAAAAAACGTTGGAAATATCCAATGTTGTTTTGTATTTTTTTGTTATCTATGTTATCAATTAGTGCTGTGTGCATTTCGTATTGCATATGTGCGTGTATAGTTGTTTAAGTGTCTGCAATCTAAACCTGTTCTATATGAATGGTCTGATTTTGCAACAGGGAATAAGAGATTATTCATTGCAGAGACACAGTGCTCTATTACTCCCTGGTACTCAAGAGAATGAAGATCTCTCTCACTGGAGCTTTAGCTTCATGTTTAACAGGATATTAGGGCTGAGACTTGGGTGTAGACCTGATGGGTATTACATGGTAGGGGGAATCATTATCCCACCCTATGTGGTTGCGGTACAGCATGGGTGCCTGCGCTAAAGCCCAGTCAACCGCCTAGGCTTCTTTTACTGCATCTGGAACAAGATCTGAGAAGGAAGGCAAAATTATATCTTCCCCGTGTGGGAGCTTGCAGACGTACTCGGGTGGCCAGGCTCTTTCTGCTAATAGGACATCACAATTATGTTCTTCTCAAACAAATTACGCTAATAGTACGCTCTAGGTCTCCCTCAATTTGGAAATTATATCACTAACCCTTTTGGGTGGGAGAACATGCCCATCCATGGTCTCGACTACAGGAAAGTAATTAGTTGCTGTCACATCCAGATGATCTTTCAGACTCTGGCGACATATTGTGACTTCTGCAATGCTGCCTAGCAGGGTCACTGCCCACATCTTTTTTCTCTGCAATGTTCTCAAGCTTGCTGGCATGTTTGATTGAAATAGCAGCCACCTTCTTCTTTTTGAATTGTGGCTTTTATTGTGAGGATTCGTTCTCTTTGTTGTCTGAGGAATGCTGTGAGTATTTCTTCTGTTTCAAGTAGTCCGTGCGTTGCTCTGACTGGCCCAATCGCTCACTCTGTCTATCTGGGTTATCCTGAAAGGAACGAGAGGGATGTGTATCAGTATAGCTGTCAGAAGCTTTGAAAGTTTCTCTATTTCTGAGATCATATCTTCTTTGGAGCTCTCTGGATGCGGAGAGTCTGCTCTCTGACTTCGCCTGTCTTTAGTTTGTTTATCCCAGCATTTTTGGAACCCTCTTGTGATTGTTTAGTACCATCCTTAGGGGTTGTACTCTGAATTGCTGGCTTCTTCGGCTTGACTCCCAAACTATCCTGTTCTATACTTGTATTGATTTCGGAAATAATTTTGGGTAGTTGATGCTCCTGTTCCAACTGTGGAAGCTCCAGGAGCCGCTGGTGTATAGCCAATGCTACTGCTTCCCCTTTAATGTTACTTAGTATTATTGAGGTTACGCATCAGTTTTATCCCCAAATCTAAGTCTGGAGCAGCCCCGTGCTCATTCTGAATTTGTTTTAACACTTCTGGTAAGTTGCCAAGTGTCAGAGTACCATGCATGGTAGTATAAATTGCAGCGAAGACTGTACCCCATGTGGTGCAGTCGTCCACTGAGGGCACCTTTCCAAATGGCAAACCCACTGTGAGAATTCTATGTTTATCTTGGGCTCCCATTTAGGGAAACACTGCTTTCAGCTGGTTAGTTTTTTGTGCTATCTAGAACAGAATTTTCTCATGTTCCGAAGGTGCCTTGCCCATGAGAGAATGTACTGTTTGTGGGTTAATCCCAGTAACGGCAAAGTGGTGACCAGCTGATGCAGCCCATGCTGGGGCAGTATTAAAAGTTTGCATAGCAAATTGTACCAGTCGACTATAAAGTTGTACTAGCTCATTATAAAGTGCACCTACGTCAGCTACTTGCATTGCCTGTACGGCAGCATGTGGTGTGTGTGGCAAACATAGGCCAGGTCGGTTCATTGTTACTTAAGGGACCTAATCTCACGGGTTGTATTACATGTGGTAGGGCGCCACTGAACCAATTCTGATGTTATTGATAAGAAAGCAGTATCTTTAGATACTGGTAAGCTTGGTACTGCTGCGTGAAATGTATTTGTTGTGTCGTCTTTTTCAGGAAATGTCAACCAGGAATAGAATGTTTCTGTTTCGTAAGCTTCATGAGCTTCCACTATAAATGTGACATGTCCTCGTCTGTTAAGCCATGGGCTACTAAATGTTGTGTTAATGCATTTCTGACATTTTCTGAAATGTCTATGGTGTTAGCCATGTTGACTAATAAGTACAGATAAGGAACACCAAATGGGGAAAAATTATTTAAAAGGGTTCAGGCTTGAACAACTTACAACCTAGTTAGGTGTTCTCTAGTCAGCTGAGGAGGATTGCCCCTAAGAACACGGACATCTCCGTTTAATGGTACTTAAGGTACCTGCTGTGTGTGAGGTAGAGATACTCAGGATATCCGTAAATTAGTTCCAAAACACCAGCATTGGTGGCGCCTTGTCGAGACTGCTGGTTTAAGGATGACAGCACTTTTGTTTGTAGGTGACTGAGTCACTCCTACAACAAGTCGCAACTGTTGACCCAACCGTCCCAGCTCACAAGCAGTACCTCACCAAAACTGAGATAGCAAAGGTGATTTCTGGCAGCCTTACACATGGACTCTAGATAAGACCACGCAGGGAAGTCGTGGTGGAACGGAAGTTGAGGCTTGTTAGCAACACGTCTTATACACACAAAGGCAATGAAGGAGATGCAGGAGAATTTTCAATATATTTATTGAAAAGACTGCATTCTATAATAAAATGCATGTGCTCCAATACTTAGGAAAATGAACAGTAAAATTTGCAGAATTGTAAAGATGAGAGTTGTAAATATAAAAACCTCCATCATCTTACTTTAAACATGATATAGAATTCTTAACCAAGAAAACCTAATCCTCTTCCCTAGTGAGAGCTTGTTATGATAAATCTAACCTGTCAGTACCATGTCCATAAGAAGCGCCCCACAACCCTTGTTACCTTGGAATGAGGTCTCTAGGTCAGACTCAAGGCTGAGTTTTGCAGTGAGGTGACATGCAGCGTACATGGCATCGGGAAGGAACCCCTCTAATAACCTTGTCCATGTGAGATGTATTTATGCAGATCATGTAGGATCCCTGACGCAGGTATGTTCCTACACAACTGATAAGGTGGCAGACTTGTGGCGGCAATTACATAAAATAAAATCTCCAACAAGGGCACATTATGTTCCTATAACACATAAGTTAGAAAGGGACACGATGACAATACCAATAAGATATAAACAATGGCAGTCAGCTAGAAGAAATAATAAAATAAATGAAATAAAACAGAGCAAGCTAAGTAGGTAAAAGGTCACTAGGTGACGGGGCACAGTACCTCAAGCCAAAGGCTAAGCTAAACTCCTGTGTCTCAGTAGGAAACTAAAATGGATTCACCACACATTCATGGGCTGAGGACTGTGACAGGCTCCTGTCGGAAGGTGGACAGGCAGGCTTGCACCTGAGAATAGAAGCTGTTGTGACAGCTTGTCAGTTGTTTGCAATAATGCAGTTGCATCCTTATTCAGGTGCAGCTCAAGTAAACCTGAGATATCTGGAAAATCTGCACAGTAGAACCGAAACATACTTGTTAGAACATCATTGAAGCACTTGAATGAAATGGGTTTGGATGTGGATGAAGGGACCCCATGGAGGTAGGTAGTGGGGTGGTTTTAACACCTGTCCCAATGTTGTGGACTTGACAAGTGGCAGACAAATGGCTATACTGTAGGGTAATAGAAGGGAGCAAACCATGGAGTGCCTGCTGCATGGATCATGCGGTCTCTGCTAAACTGGGCAATACCATAGTATAGTTGGGCCTGATTCAGTAGAAGTATTTTTGGGGCAACCCTACCTTGTCCCTCCATCTGAGTTTTTTTTACAATCCAGCTTTAACTAAGTACTCTTTTCAGTATCGGGTCACTTTCTTTTAATTCAGCAAGATCTTTTAAGGGGAGCATGAGGGGCTCAGCAATCTGTCACCTGTTCCAGTGACTGTTGTGTGATTCACTGTTGTGAATTTGTGCTCTGTTTTCTTCTCCATTTACACACCAATAGCTAGTATTGTTTTGCTTTCTCATCTTCTGTCGGCCACGTGGTCTCGAGTTAACGTCTATCGTTTCACATTCTTTCAAGAAAGATTTGGACACCTTCAACTTCCCAGAAGGGTCTACGCTAGTTCAATATATTGACAGTTTGTTGTTGATTCTAGCTCATCTCACCAATGCGAGGTTGAGTCCCTTTATATACTCAATAAAGTGGCAAAAAGGGGGGCACAAAGATTCTCAAGATACCATTCTGCTTACCTGGTGTTCGATATTCAGGTTACAACATCTCAACAGGGAAACAACAACAACACAAGGACCGCAAGTGAGCTACCCAGACTTATTATCGTTTCCCAGGTGCGCAGTCCTTTGGGGGTGGCGAGGTACTGTAATCATTGAGATAATGCCCAGCCACTTCCTGTGTCAAGGATGTCAAAGTACCAAAGGGTTTGGTACAGCAGCCATATTTATGGCATGTAAATCTTGTACAAAACGATGTTACTTTACCAAACTCTTTTTGGCAAAACAGGAGTATTATTACTGTTAACAGTGAGCGCTAAGGGGGTGTGGCCAAGATGGCGCATGGAGCGGACGCTTGAATCTGTCTCCGCACCAGGCCCGATCGTAATCCTGCCGTTATCAGGACAACCTGGAGTGCGGCTCCCGAGGTCACTGATGGCCACACTGCAGCATCCATGTGGTGGGGCCGCCGGCGGAATATTTTGAGCCTGCGCTCATCCTGAGGCCTGTGCAGTGGTGCTAGCCTGGGAGTCGCGGACTGCTGGAGCAACTCCAGGACAGCGGCGTGCCCTGCATAGTGTTGCCGGATATCGAGCGCAGGGCCGTGAGGGACCCAGCGGCTCTGCAGCACGCCGGACTCGAGGATTTCTGGCTGCTGCATGGAGGGGGCTGCCGATCACGCGGCTCATCGGGCGATCGTGCCGGACTGTTTGGGCACTGGATCACGCTGCGCAGTCGTCCAGCGGTGTGGTACGTGGGGGCAGTAGCATTGCCCTGGGACTGTTATCTGGGCCTGAGCTGCGGAGATCGTCTGTCGAAGGTGAGGTGCGGTGGGGGGCTCTTTCCTATGATTTGGCTCGGCCCCCACTCCCTTCCCCTCCTGAATTGGACTGGACGCCTGATGCAGTACAAACGGTGCACCGCTTACTAAGAGGACGAGGGGGACCTCCCCACTCCATGGATTCTGTGGCCAGTGCGGGGTCAGGCCTTTCCCTCCCACACACGAGTGTCAGGCTACCTTGCCCGACCTAGTCTTGTTGAGGGGCTTGGAGGGACTATTCTTCGCACCATGGCCTAAAAGTAAGCTGAAAAATACGGTGCGGATGGCCCAGCGCCACGTGCGCAACCTGCACAGAATGTCTCTGGGGTTCCTCAAGACTTACCTATGTCGGCCATACTTGCGTCGCACACACAGAAGTTTGATGACATCCTTAATGCAGTGCAGAGCATTAAATCTACTCTAGAACATAAGATTGACGCCCTGTGTATCGATATGGGCCACATGCGAGAGGAACATAAAAAGTTGAAGGATCGCGTAGCGTCCGCTGAGGGTGAGGTCGCAGAGCTACGTCCCCCTCTTACTGCTGCCACTCAACACGTCAGGGACTTGCAGACGGAGGTTTCGTGCCTCCACCAACGTCTTGAGGACCAAGAAGGGAGAGCTCGTCACAATAACATTAGGGTGGTGGGCCTGCCCAGACAGCAGGGGACCCCCAATATGGACCTGTACATGGAGCAGTGGCTAACCCAGACGGTTCGCTAAGGTAAACAATCCTCCTTTTTTTCAGTGGAAAGAGCGCACAGGGTCCCGGGCAGGACTCCTCCGTGGGGGGCTCCTCCTTGCCCGGCAGTGGTGCGTCTCTTTAACTACAGAGACAGAGATCACATCCTACAAAGGGCTCATATTGGCGGCCAATGGAGGATTGCCAACGCGCAGGTGAACATTTACCCCGATTACACACTTGAGGTGCCGCGCAGACATACCTCCTTCCTTGAGGCAAAGTGCATGTTGGGGGAACAGAGCGTCAAATACGCTCTCCAGTTCCCGGCGACCCTTAAGATTATAATAGACACTAGCACCATTTTCTGCACCACACCGGAGGCCTGGGCATGGTTGGGGGACAATGGCATGGCTTCAGGCCCACCACAGCCACCTTCGCGCTTGGTGAGGCGCGGTCCAAGGAGAGGCCACAGGGACAGTACCCGGCGCATGCAGGCGGCCCCTACCACTGAACAGGCTTCCACGGAAAGGGATCGGGCCTGTGCTGCAGAGGTGGAGCAGCAGGTGGGCTCCCCTGCATCTTCAGCTAGAAGTGAGGACCGACAGGATGTGGTCTCCCCGGACTTGGAAATAGAACAGTTTTGAGTAATACTGGGTGAGGGACCGACGGTAACACCGCAGACTGCAGAGGATCTGTTGTAGGGGGGGGGGAGACACGCCAAATGAGGCGAACCTCTTCCAACTGGGAACAACATTACATATCTGTCAGGCTTGTCAACGTTAACATTTCATCGGGCCTGGGCAGGTTTAGGTTGCCTGCCCTCTTCACTCAGTGCTATTGGCTGTCCACAAAGTCTTGATGCAGCCTGGGGAAAATTGTTTGTTGTTATATTTACGTGTTTTCTTGCAGTGGACTTGTTCATAGGTGCATCGGGGGTGTGCTGGGATATGAGAGCTGATGCGGATGGGGGCTTGGGCGGGGGTTGGACTGTTATATGGGCTGTCGAAGCGTGTGCCCCCTCTGCCTAGCTGCATCTCATTGCTCTCACATCTAGTTACATGTCACAATATTCCTTTATGACTTGGAATGTTAGGGGGTTGGCAGGCTTCAACAAACGGCACAAAGTCTACCAGTTTCTCCGTCGCCATAAGGTGCATGTGGCTCTACTTCAGGAGACACATGCGCAGACGGTGGCGTGGGTCCATGATCGGTACAACATATTCTAGATATGCTAGAGGGACTCTGATATGGGTGGCCCCTGGGGTACCATTGTCGATCCTACATACCAAGATAGACCCAGAAGGGCGCTTTGTTAGTTATTTTGGAAGAAACCTTGGATGGTGCACCTCTATCCCTAATTTCACTATATGCAGCTAACGCTAATCAGAATGCATTCTGTCAGTCACTGTCCGTATCTCTTCTCCTTAACCCGGAGACGCCATGCTATTGGGGGGGGGCGATTTCAATGGTACTCCTTGTTCTGAATTTGATAGATCCCGCCCTCCGCTACAGGGGGCCCAGTTGAGCGCGCTTGCACACCAACTTCGCCTCTGGTCCGTAAATAACCAACTGCATGATGTGTGGCGTGGCCTGCACCCAAATGGACGTGTGTACTCTTACTATTCTGGGTTACATGTACTGCACACTAGAATTGATCTGGTGTACGCCAATACTGGCGCATTACTGAAAGTCACCAGCGCGGAATACCTTGGACGTACATTATCTGATCACTCTCCCTTACAGTTGGGGGTACACTGGAACCGTGCTCCTCCAGGTATACCAACCTAGAGAATGCCTGTGGCGGCATTGCAGGATGCTGATGCTGCATACAGACAGACCAGGAGAGAGCATATTGAATCTTATTTTGCAACTAATGCAGGCACAGCATCTGATGTGCGGATAGAGTGGTGATGAGGGGTCACGCAATAAAAACGAATTATGGTACGGCACTATTATTGCGCCGCGAGCTAGACGTGCTTGAGGCTGAGCTGCAACATTATGAACAGCTTCGACCCACTGATGTGGAGGCAGCTGCTCCATTAGCTAATATGAGGATCAACTATCAGCAGACCTTAGACCTCGACTCCATTACTCTGACTACCTGGCTCGCAAGCATGCTCAGGGGGACAAGGCGGGCAAGTTATTGGCCTGGCTGCTTCGCACAGAGCACTCCCAATCACCAATTACTGCGCTGTGGGGTGGGAATAACCAAATGTTGAACACACAGGAAGAAATCAATACGGCATTCTTTGAATATTACTCCACACTATATACAACCTCTGTATCAGGGGGGATCGTGCTGTGACGGAAAGGTTTTTGTCCCCTCTCCACTTTCCCAAATTGTACCCTGCAGAAAGGGAGTCATTGGGCACCCCTCTACAGCTTACAGAGCTCGAGGGGGCTATAAAAAGTATGATGCAGGGGAAGACCCCCGCACGGACGGGTGGCTGATCGAATTTTATGCTACATATCAGGCAGCGCTGGCCCCTAAACTGCTGGCCATGTACAATGCAGCGATGGAGGAAAGAGACCTTTCGTCTTCCCTGAGGGAGGCAACATTGGTGGTCCTCCCTAAACCAGGCAGAGACCCTCTATGAATGGGTTCATACCGCCCACTATTGTTACTAAACACCGATTATAAGTTATCAAGTTGCATGCTGGTGGATATACTTATGCCCATAATCACAGGATTGGTTCATTCTGACCAAAACGGATTCATCCCGGGCAGAAGCAATTTTCTCAACCTCCGTAGATCGTTCTCTATTATGAACTAGGCGTGCGTGGAGAAAAACGAATCTGCGGTGGCTTCATTAGATATAGAAAAAGCGTTTGACACACTGGGATGGACTTACCTGTTGCGTGTTCTACATCAGCTGGGCTTTGGTCCCAACTTCCTGAAAAAGATAATTTTATTATATCACTCGCCATGAAGATGGCCGCAGTGATCTCCAAGCCCTTTGGTATCGCTTGTGGGACACGCCAGGGATGCCCCCTGTCGCCACTCCTCTTCGCACTGGTTACTGAGCCCTTGGCACACGCCTTGAGATTGAGAGCACCTGACTGAGGAATTTATATGGGAGAGATGTGGCACATCGTGTCGCTTTACGCGGACGACGCTCTGATATACCTTTGTAATCCTGTGGCGGCCTTGCCCCAATTACTGTCATTGCTGCAGGAGTTTGGCAAGGCATCCGACCTCCAAGTAAATTGGACGAAGTCCTGCTTGTTCCCTCTCACGCCGCTGTCCATGGCCCAACACAAGCAGTTACCAAATACCTCCCTGTCGTGGGCATGTGGTACCATTAAATATCTTGGGGTTAAGATCTTCCATGAAGTAAAAGATTTAATAGATGCAAATATAGGTATATAGGTTCCATCGGGAGCGAGGTCTTCGTTGTCTTTTTGGACTTCTCTCCCGCTCTCTCCCCTGGGTAGATTGGCTATTGCTAAGATGCTGGTCCTCCCAAGATAATTATATCACTTTTCGGCTCTTCCGTTCTATCTTCCGAATAAATGGTTTGCGGAGATGCGCTCCTTCCTCACAGCTCTGATATGGGGCAAGGGCAGAGCACGTGTGGCTTTAAGCTAACTTTACACTCCCCTGTCGGAGGGTGGCCTGGGTGCCCCAAATTTTGAGCACTACCATGCGGCGGCTCAGCTCCAATGGGCTATGCATTGGCTAACAGGCCATAATTTGCTCACACTAAGTGCCACGGTCAAACAGGGAGGTACCATTAGACTGCTACGATGGTTGTTGTCTCCTAACTCCGATACCCCAATTGCAGATAACAACTTACTGATGAGAAACGCCGAGAAATGTTGGATCAGGTACACACACAGGTTGGGCCGGGTTACTCCATACGTGTCTCAGCTCCCCCTGTGGGTACTACCGGGGTGGGTTCCTACCCTACATAAAACAGCAGCCGCTGCCTGGGAGGAGGCAGGAATAGTGGAATGAGGTGACCTCTTGAAAGACCGCATGCTGACACCATTTGCTAACTTGGTAGACGATTTCAGCCTCCCTCCTAGATCCTTTCTCACTTATGCCGCTCTAACCCGATTAGCTGCAACCTTACCCAGTGAGCCTGTCACGTCGGTTCTGCTCCAGACACTTCTGACTCATGGGAACACAAACAAGGTGATCACAAATATATACAATTCGCTACGCAAAGATGACAATACTCCCCTTGCATCACTCCAGTCATACTGGGGTGAGGCACTACACATCGCACTTACAGATACCCAATGGCAGCAGGCCCTCGCTGCTCCTTAAATCATATCAATGAATGCCCGCTACAAACTTATCCAGTTCAATTATTTGCATCACACCTATCTCGCTCCTGCAAGACTGGCAAGGATTTACCCATCCGCACAGGATGAGTGTCCGAAGTGCAACAGTGGGACTGCTGATTTCTTACATATGGTGTGGTCCTGCCCCCACGCAGTCGAATATTGGATAACCATAACTGCGACGTTGAATAAAATCACTGGAGGGATCACGCACTGTGATATGGCACACTATATACTTGCCAAAACACGCAGAACCTCCAAAAACAAATCAGCGAATAAAATTCTAGACTTAGCACTAGTATTGGCAAAAAGACGCTTAGCTATGAGTTGGAAATCCCCCAATTTACCGCCAGTATTGAGATGGCTCGCTGATTTGCACGTTGGTGTGCTGGCAGAACAACAGGTACTAACATCATCACACGCTGCGACTGGACCCTCTTCGAATCTCCCTGATTGGCCAGGGGTACTTGCGGTGCTCGAGAGCAAATTGAATCGGCCAACGGGGTAGTGTGGTGGGGGGTAGGATTGGTTCTCCCCCCCCCTTTTTTTCTCCCTCCCTGTGTACTGGTGCATTGGTAGTACCCCATTCGCTGTACCGCCCCCCCACCCTGCCCTGCTCGCAAATAGTAAAACGCTAATCCATCTCAGGTGTCCTCTTCGGCGCTCCCTTGATGTGTCCTGGCAGCGTACCTACTCAGTCCACTGCAGTATATTGTAGTTTATTGTAGTTGTTTTAGGGGTTGTTATTGTATTGTTTTTTCTTTTTCTGTATCCTGCACACAGAGTGACATATGCATATCATTCAGCGGTCTTGTAACTATTATCCTGTAATTGATCCTCACCGTTACATATTTTACTGCCTTTCATTCCTAGTTCACTAAGATTGGTCATAACGTGTACTGTATTGGATGCAAATATCCAAAAATAGGCAATGTGTTGTAGCAGCTTAATGTCTATCATACGGTATAGATTTGTCATCTGCAATGATTGCTAATTCACAGTAAAATACAATAAAGAAATATGCAAAAAAAAATGAAAAAATGAAAAAAACAGTGAGTGCTAACACCCCTTGTTTTAGCAGCAATGGCTGGGCAGATTCCTGCTTCTGCCTCGGCCACAGTGGGTATTCTGGAAAGCTTTTTCAAAAGGTTTACTCTGATTTTGACAAGTTCAGCAGTTAAAACACAATCTACATCATTGGCATGTTCAGACCATGCGGTGAAAGTAACACGATCCATCAATCATTCCATGGAGGGGTGTACTATAGCAAGAAGGGCGAGGGCTGGTCTATCAGTTCCGTTTGCTGTTCTCATGGAGGGAGGGAGGGAAATGATGTTATGCCTGCACAAGGACTCTCTTGCATTAGGAGAAATTAGGCAGACAGTGAAAAGCAGGCTGGGGCCCTGTTAGGGGGCCCCTGCACTGCCCATGCCACTGGCATGGGCAGTGCAGGGGCCCCCAGGGGCCCCAGGACACCCGTTCCCACCAGCCTCTTCCTGGCGGTGTAAACCACCAGAAACAGGCTGGCGGGAAGGGGGTCAGAATCCCCTGGGCAGCGCTGCTTGCAGCGCTGCCCTGGTAGATTTGCCCAGCCGGGGGAAATCCGGCAGGAAAACGCCGGACCCGGTTTTCTGACCGCGGCTTTACCGCCGCGGTAAGAATGGGCAGGGAAGCACCGCCAGCCTGTTGGTGGTGCTTCCTCCATTCGCGGCCCTAGCGGTCTTTGACCGCCAGGGTCGGAATGACCCCCTAAGTCCTTCAACCAGGGAGTCGCCCAGCAAACCGTCTTGGAGCCAGCTCCATAAGCAAAAAAATCAATGTACAGATGTATATCATCCTACACAGGGGCTTTCAATAAACATCACCTTACTCCGTAAAATAAAGTAAACAGCTGCCTCAGTCTGAGATCGCGAGAAAGGTAGAAGGTGACCTTGATTTGTAACTGGAACATAAACGTTTTTGGCAGAGCAAACTAATCAAAACATCCTCATCTTGGGACTCAAGATGTGAAAGAGAGGCTTGAAACAACAGACATTGACACTTCCTTTAGACATGTTTAGCCTGTGCAAGAAAGCATGGCTGATACCTGCAAGCAATAACTTGTACTTTACACATCCTTCTCCTTCAAGTGTCTATACTCTGGCCTACACAGTGTGGAAGCACTAGGGACTTCCAGGGCTCACTTCTGCCACTACAGTGTGGATGTCTCCTGGCATCACAGTGACAGCTTTGAATCGTGTGCTAGGCTCCTTCACAAATCTGTCTCCTTCAGAGCATGGTCTTCTTGCAAAGGTGCTACCAGGCATCTGCTGAGCAATCAGCCACCATTGTCTCTTGAAGCAGGGTCCCGGACGCTTCTCCCGGCAGACACGTCAGGTTTTATCCAGGTTGTCTCAAACATAGCAAGGGTGGATGTCAGTGGATACTTTAAACCCAGCAGTCTAAAGAATCACTTGGTTACCACTGATGCAGAACAGCAGACATCTGGTCGGGAAACGTTGGCACATTTACTGGAAATCTCTGTTCCATTATTATAGCGAAGTTGCAGACAGTTTTTGTGCTTTCCTGCAGTTCAGTTCTGTGACTAGTTTTAGGCATTTCTGCACTACTGTTATTTTCACAATGTGTGGACCATCCATTGTCTTTATTACAAGTTGAACAGGAGTATGGGGAGATGGGAGTATTCTCTCAGGAACAACCCAAACTAAGTGAACAAAAGCAAAGAATGTTGTCCGACTTAACTACCAATTAACACGTGGTGGGTAACCTCTCCCAGAGAACAGTGGGTCTGGAAGGGACAGGATAAAACTCTGAAACTTCAAATGGACCCTCTGTCTCCTTCTGTAAAACACCTTAGACTGGCCCACTAAAAAGGATCCCTTGAATGATTTGGGGGGAAGCCCTCTAATTCACATCTGCTGTTCGGGCTATCTCTCCAATTCTCCTTCAATCAGTCAATCAATCAGTCAATCAATTATTCACTTGTAGAGCGCACTACTCACCCATGAGGGTCCCAAGGCACTGAGGAAGGGGGGGGGAGAAGCTACCGCTCGGACAGCCAGGTCTCGAGGCGCTTCCAGAAGGTCAGCAGGTCCCGGACTGTCATAGGTGGATGGGGAGGGTGTTCCAGGTCTTGGCGGCGAGGTGGGAGAACGATCTGCCACCGGCTGTAGTCCAGTGGATGTGAGGAACGGTGGCGATGGCGAGGTTGGCGGAGCGGAGTTGACAGTTGGGGGTGTAGAAGGCGAGTCGTTCGTTGAGGTAAGCTGGGCCGACATTGTGGAGTGCTTTGTGGGCGTGGGTGAAGAGCTTAAAGGTGGTCCTCTTGTTGACGGGGAGCCAGTGTAGGTCTCTCAGGTGGGCTGAGATGTGGTTGCAGCGTGGGATGATGAGGATGAGGCGTGCGGAGGCGATCTGTATATGTTGCAGTCTTTTCTGGAGTTTGACAGTGGTTCCCGCGTAGAGAGCATTGCCGTAGTCCAGTCTGCTGCTGACGAGGGCCTGGTGACCATCCTTCTGGTTTCGGTGGGGATCCACCTGAAGATCTTGCGGAGCATGCAGAGGGTGTTGAAGCAGGATGATGAGACGGCGTTGACTTGCTGGGTCATAGTGAGCGATGAGTCCAGGATGAATCCCAGGTTGCGTGCGTGGTTGGTGGGCGTCGGTGCGGTTCCTAGAGTGGCTGGCCACCAGGAGTCGTCCCAGGCGGAGGGGGTGGAGCTGAAGATGAGGATCTCCGTCTTGTCCGAGTTCAGTTTAGGAACCACTAAAGTACAGCCAATACAAAATGGAACTCAGTTTGGCCACCTGTGCCACATGCTGTCCACACACATCCTCTACACAATGTACATACACTCCACATCCTTGTTACACATGGATGGGCAAAGGGCCCTGTTGCAGAGCAATGGCAGAACAAGTTTCATAATATCAGAGATGCCAGTAGTCGGTTCTCTCTATCAGGTAACAGGTAAAAAGGCCTCTCCTGCTCCTATTATCATGTCACTAGTATCTCTCTCAGTCCTCTAAAGCCCAGTGAGGTGCCAGCAGTGACTTATAAAAAAAATGCACAGGGTGTGCTTTTCTATCCACCGTGGCCAACTCATGGTCTCACTTTATGTCATGGAAAGGCATCAGCACACATGCATGATCGTGATGTGCGCTGAGGTAGGGATAAAAAGTTCTACAGTTTGCCATGGAGAGCTCAAAGTGGGACGTTTGCTTTCCAGTGCCATGAAGGGAACCGTTTTCTGTCCTAACAATTGCCATTTCATCTGGCCTTGGCACCATATGGGTGTGTGGTATTCTAACATATTGTATGGTATGCTTTGTCAGTGATGTCACATGGTAAGAGCGTGCTTAGACTGACTTGCACCTTTAAAATTGCCCACGCAGTTATGGATCAATCAGTTAGGTTACGTCAAGCTAAGTTAAGTTAAATTACTTGCCTTCCGGGCCTTAGCTTAAATGCATAGCTATTTCTATTGAATTGCACTTCATGCTAGGGATGGGTAGGAGGATAAGAACCATGTGTTTAGAACTTTCCTGGAGGTATGCTGTCTGTGAATGTTGTAGGTATATCTAGGTGAAAAGTTCCAGAGTTTTTGAGCTTGTGTTGAGAAGAAACCTTGTCCCAGGTGTGATTTTTTTAAAAGGTTGTGCAGTGAAAACGTGTGTAAAAGCTGATTGGTGAGTGAGGAGAATTTGCGGGCCTTTCGCCATGGAATAGATACAGACGCCTGCTATATGCGGATGTGTGTCCCTCGATGATCTCGCTGTCACGTTTAGTAATATTTCCATCCCCTCCGTCGCCCAATGTAACTTTTCCTTTTCCTGCCACTCTTCTCTGTTTTCTTTGGACGAGCAGTTTCATTTTATTTATCCTTTTGTGGGTGAACTACGACCCAGCTGTGAACAGGGGCTTCCACAGTTTGTCAGTTTTCCCTTTCATGGATGGTACCCATTATCCCTCCCCCCCCGCTCTTTCCTTTCTAAAAGCGTTGCTCCTGGTATTTGTCACTGTGGCTCCCTGATGTTTAGGCACCTGCACCTGTGGTGTTTTGTAGTACGTGCTGCAGTACAGGTGACAAAATATCTGGCACAGCAGACTGTGAGGCAGGAAGGAGCATACCACAGGGGGAAATCTGACAACTGTGGTTCAAAAATGTTAGTTAGTTATGAGAAAGCTTTGATTAGCTTGCTCAGCTGAAAAAGCTTACATTCTTGTTACAACTGAAGGTCGCCTTCTTCTTTTCTAATGATGCCAGACTCAAGCACATGTTACTCTTTATTTTATGAAGTCATGTGATCTTAATTAAAAGTCTGTATACAGAATGCTATAATTTCGTGCCTTGTGTTTGTTTACGGAGCTTGGTCCCAAAACGTTTGCTAGGGACCCCTTGGTCAACCAAATCAGTGATCCAAACATAATTAAATTTTCTTTTATTAATCAACCGTTTCAGTTTTTGATTGTCATATGCGCAGGTCCTGTGGAACTCACCAGGTGTGAGGTCCAGTGTTAGCCTCTAGCACCAATAAGCCTCATAGCATTGGAGAGAGGCCGCCATCGGTGACAAACTGCAAAAGACCATGAGATCAAGAAGAAACTGACATCAGAAGAGAGACTGCAACAGACAGGATGATCACTGCTACAACGAGGGGTGGGCACTGAACTTGTTTGGCTGATGAATGGGTGACGGGACCCAAGGAAGACCCTTGTTGCAGGAACACCGCAGCAGCAAGCAAATCATCCTCCGGAGCAGCGGTATCCTCACGGCTGGTGCAGGTGCTGGTGCAACTCACCTATGTATTTTGGGTCTCAACTCTCACCTTGCTGAGGGCGAACACACTTGTGGGGCTGGGCGCAGGTCTGACATAGCTCCTCTCTGTGGGGCATGTTGGATGCACATTGTGTATGACAGAACAGGTTAGCAGATCAGCAACTGCTGCAGGTGGTGCTTGCAGATAAAAACAACTACTTTGAACTAATCCTGACAGAACTCCATAGGCTCAGCTGCTGACCTGCACCATCTTCAAAACCAGCTTCATCATTTACAAAGCTATGATATCCACCTCCCTATTCACCTTGCAGACAAGCTCGCCAACTCTGGTGGATCTCAGCACACCTGCAGCCAGGATACGATCAGACTGCAGACCGAAAATTGTGAAAAAAGAAAAAAACGAGACAGCAGGCATTTTCCAATGATCATTGCTTTATTCTTTGGTCTCCGGGGAGGTAGGGCTACTGGGGCCATATTAATTTCTTTGTTCATCGGCCCCCAGAGAGATGGGGCCCCCTGGGGACATTTGAATGATCGTGGCGCAACAGTGCTTATTGATTTTTTCCTTTGCCTCCTTGTGTCTGTCCTTGGGAAGATGGATGCACCGGGGGATATTTAAAATAATATAAGGTGGGACACCACAAATACATGTTCCCAGCCAGCCCACCTGGGGACTCAAGCAGCTCCTCTAGTTTTCCCTGGCAGAACTAGGCAATAATTTGATATTTTTGGTTTGTTTTTCTCCTAGTGCAGCCTCTTGGCACTTAGGTCAATTGTCAGTCTCCTGGCCTCTACAAATCCTCTTTGTCTTCAAGGAGTTATGTTTCTTCTTTGCTCCCTCTATTGAGGGGGGAGGTAAGGACATGCCCTCCTGCCCTTTAGCTCCCGGCCCAAAAAACATTTTCTCTCCAATGTCTGGTGTTCCTCTCATCCAAGGGTCACCTTCAGCAGCCCTCAAGGCAGAATACCCTCTCTGGCCTGCACTCTTCAAGTCCCATGGCCTCTTTTGGCCATTCGCAGGACACCCGTGTGGTGGCAAAAGCCAGGAGACAGCCCTTCAATGAAGGATTCCCCTCTGTAGGTCCAGTCCTCAGACGTTCCAGGGGAAAAAATTACCTCCAGGGTCCCCCAGCAGGTTCAACCCTTTACTGTCCCATTGGGTGTAAGGGAGCAAGAGCCACCTGCCTTGAAGATGTGAATTCACAGAGTCCCATCCGATCCAAGCCTAGGTTGTATAAGCTCCCCCGTTCAGGGATCCAGACCTCTTCAGGGTCCCGGGAAATCCATCTTCTTTTCCCGCATGCAGAGGGTTTAAAGTGGGGGTGGAAGATTTCAGAGTGCAGGCATTTCTGCCCAACCTTAGGAAGACACATCATTCCTCAGCCCCTGAACCAACTGTTCTGCACAGTTTTTGGGACGGCTTGTAGTGGTCTGTGGAAACACTTCTCTGGAGCCTGAAACCACTGCCTTGTCATAGCTGTTTCCGAAATTTCAGAGGTACCAGTGATTGGTACCAGAGGTCTGGCTTTCTCCCCTTTGCTTTCCATAGGATGACCCTTCCCAGGTCTGGTGCACTATAAAAAGTAATTAGATTTTGTACCCCACCTTTTCCTCAGCCAGGAATAGGCCTAATCACTGCCACGTGGCCCTATTGTGTGGGAAAGGCTTTTAACCTCCTGCTGGCTAGCAGAGTAATATACGTGACCCAGGAGGATGAGCAAAAGCCAGATATCTAATTTGGAGCTGAGTCAGAGAAATATGAGAAATGTACAAGTGCCAAAATGAGTGTAGATATAACAAAATTAACACTGTCTTCACATTTGTGATTCCTGTTTACTATAAGATTGGGGTGTCATCCTAGTTTCTACACCTAACTATGGTACAACTGTACCTTGGCGCAGATATTGCCCAGAACAGACAATAAAGTGACACATTCTCTCATTTCAGGAAAGCACTAGAGACTTACACTGGGAATGCCCACTCACACTACAAGGCCTGGACAAGTCAGCACTGATCCAAAAACAGTCTATTCTGTGACAAGTTACAGGTGTGCATATATCAGGCTGAGATGGTTGGCAGCCCCACTCACTCAGCCCACCCACATGTCCACTCACCTGTGTACACATGTTCACATGTAACAATCCTAGACCCTATTCTCCCAACAGTGCAGCAGTGGATCTGGTTTTAAAAGGCAGATACTGACGGTTACCACTCTGAAAACAATTTTTAACTAAGCTTACAGCGAGTGACAGTCAGAAGGTGAAACTCATGCCATATGTCCAAAAACCTGGTAGTTTAAAAACAACTATCCAGGGTGTTAAATGAAATGGAGCCTGTTTTCCAACACTAAGATATTTATAACACATATATTCTGTTCCTATCACTACTGCTGTCTGACAACTTACACTGTAATATTGGTGAAACCAGTTTGTCCTTTGAACCTCTACTGTCACCATAACCTGATTGCACAAAGCAGTGTGAGCCTATACATTCCGTCTCACTCTGCTTACCTGAGGTAGTATACTCGGAGCACTGCTCGAGCTATTTATTCTGAAAAATTGTGGAAAAGCCAGTGGGCCTGACATTTACTGTGAAAATTATATATTAAAGTTATTAGGCTTTGAAGGGTGGATTTGTATTAGTCTGGGTACCTGAACAAAGTGTGGGAGTAGACTTAGAATGTGATACCCATTAATAGGCCCTTATGTGGTTTGTGTAACTGTAATTTTGTAAATATTTGCAATTTCATTACTGTGTGCTATATGGTTGTCTTGCAAGAAAGCATATGCTCAATACAATAGGTCTGAATTGGTTATGATGAATAAATGCTATAGGCCTGATGGATTATTTGGGAAAAGTTATGCCAGGTGCCATAGTTTTGACCTGTTTCTATAAAGGTTACCACAAAGGCAATGGACCTTATTTATTCATTATGAAATATATATGTTAAAGCCAAGAAGCCTTTACGGGTGGATTGTTGTTGTACTGTGTTAAGCGCACAAACGTATTTTGTTACATGAAATCTCACAGATTGTCTTTGTAGGCAAGGATGTTGTGTTGATTACCTCATTTGACAGATACTGACTATTACTGCCCCATTGACAGCACTTTCTCATCACATGCACAGCCACCTGAAAAAGAGTGTACTTCAATGCAGGGATTGGTGGTATTCCTTCACTTTTCCATTATTTCTCTCATTTGTTTTCCTTCTCATGTTTTTATTTTCATTATTTTTAGGACATAGTACAGATTGTCAAGTAGTGCTAATCGGCTGCTTGCTTGCTGTTCATTTCATCTGCAATCTGCAATACCCTACATTCCACGCTCAATGCCACTAGACCAAGCCACCATCATGGAATGGTACTGTCCATAGTTCCACTATTGTATCACTGCACAATGGCCAAAACATTGTTTCTAAACATGGCAGCCATGCTGGTGCTTCAAAAAAACGAAACACCATGTGCAAGACTATTGCAAGACAGTCACCAGCTCCTGTGTTTATTTGTGTTTGTTTACACACACAGATGCCTGCCAGGTTTAACCAGCAACATTTTTTGTCTACCTTTTATTCTTTTAATTTATTTTGCGTATGTTGTTGAGTTTGTGTGTAAGGTTATTGTGGTTGTGTAAGTGGGTCAATGCAAGAATGGGTGCATATATTATGACTTATTGTATACCTAAAGCAAATCACTGACTGAGAAGGCATCTTAATTTAAAGCCAGACCTATTGGCATTGTCAATGCTTGTTTAAAAAGCTTCCACTACGTATGTGTAATTGTTATCTCAAACAGATACAAGTATATAATAGTTGTATTGTTATCATTATACTTGTTTTGTACTTAGGTGCGGAAAAGAACATTGCCAATTGGTCACAGGTTGCAGTGAAAGTGTTGATTACTAATTGCTAGCTTTAATATAGAGCTAAGATGAAACATACGCTTATTCACATCCAAGGACCCAGCTAAGCTGCTCCTACACACCAAAAGCCGGGATTTCCATGCAGCGGAGTACAGCACGTCACGACAGGATGGCTGAGCTGAAGGTTCCTCTTGCTTTCTCTGGAGCCGAGGTTAAATAAGATATCAATAAAAGCATGTAACAAAACAACGCAAAAAACAGGTCCCTTGTGAAATCACGCGACTGTAATAAACTAAAAGCACCGTAATCAATTCAACCGGGTAAACATACTTCTCTGCTAAGTTGTTAGGATCCAAGACGCATAATGTGTGTACGTCGTCACACTTTGTAGACGCAGTGCCCAGGGTACAGCATGCTCCCCTAGTCTCCCCTTACGTTCATCCAGCTATTCGACGAAGGTGCGAGCCTTTCCTCACCGAAACGTCGAGCATAATGGCATTAGCCGCGGGCACCGTCCACAGAAGCCCCACGCTTAGCAGAGGATCACATTTCAAGCCCAAGAATTTAAAGCAAATCTCCCTCTTCACACTCGGGGGAATTCATCTCCCACAGCAGAGGCCTCTGGATGTTTGAACAATGATCCATGTCGGAAAGCCTGTAATCGTCGTGGATAGTTAGAAAGTAAATGAAACACACGCAAAACACTACATCCAGTGAGGGGCGGGAGGGGTGACAGCTGGAATTTCAGTTTGTGAGCCTTACTGCTCTTCTGCATAGCCCGTAGGCAGAGATGTATACTTTGTGGGGCGTAGCACCCACACAGAACCAATTACAGAATTAAAGGGGCCTCGGGGCCACCACCACAATACCCTTTTAGAAATCAAGCTATGTATCGCGCATCATGCTTTAAAGCAGTGGTTCCCAACCTTTTGACTTCCGTAGGCCCCCTCCCTTTATCAGTACTGGAACTCGGGGACCCCCACTGAATCATTATTGGAATTAGGGGACCCTCCCCCCACTGAGTTATACTGAAAGCTGGAGACCTAATCTGTTAATATTACTTAATTTGCTAAGCAGTCGCGGACCCCTTGGGAGGCTTTGCAGACCCCTAGGGGTCCCCAGACCACGGGGGGGGGACCACTGTTTTAAAGTATTTGTATAATTTTACCTCTGCAAATATTTGACTAGCTGCCCGTGGCTTTCTCTGCGTTCTGATATTTCCCTGCTGTAGTATGAATTATTATTGCCCACTGAAATCTGCCCATCTCCCTTCCCAGGTAAGTGAATGTGATCTCCCTGTCCTGGTACAAGTATTCTGGTGACAAACATAGCTAGTTTGTTTTGTCAAGCTATAACGTAGGGCAGATTTGCCAAATAGTCATTCAGCACAGCATCGAAAAACGCTTCACTGTGCTGTGGGACAGGGAGCAGGACAGCACCATATGTACAGAGATATGACTCTCTCCTCCCCTCTCCCTAGCACTGACCCTGATTTCAGCTGCCGTGCGCCACACATACAATTTTGCACCGTAGAGCAAGGGCGTGTGTGTGAGTCTAGTCTAGGTTTTGTATTGGAAGGGTACCATTCCAATACAAAACCATATGCTTCGACTCACTTTAAAGCTTTTCCCACGCTCTATGTATGCTCCACAGTGCAGCGCACAGGCAAAGTCGAAGAAAAGGAGAAATAAAAACATTTCTCCTTTTAACACCTGGTTTTAAAAGGTGTTAACTTTTGGCGCAAAACCCTGTCTACTATTGTTTGTAGATAGGGTCTTGTGTCAAAAGGGGCGGGTAGATGCATGGGAAGACCCATGTACCACCCATTAACAAGCCCCTTGGCACGAAGTAACGCAAAGCAGTGCTTTGCGCTACTTTGTGTTACATTTAGGGTACCTTTCAGCACAAAACGAACTTTGCACTGGAAAGTAATTGAGTAAAAAAAAAACTTTTTGTGCTGGTTAGCGTCACATTTGTGGCACTAACCCAACACAAAATGTTTGTAAGTCTCCCCCTTAGTGTTCCGCCATGCTGATGGTGATCTCCGTCTTCCAATTATGGGGCCCCCTCCTAGTCACAGATGTCTCTATCTTAGACACTTCTCCCTTGCATGCTTGGTTCTGGGAGTATCCTACATTAATGCTTCCACAGTTGCATAACAAGAGTGGACAATTGTGTCTGCATAGTTCACGGCCCTTGCCCTATGTATAATTCTTTTGTAAGGTCATAGAGCTGTCAGTAATTCCATTTTCCAAGGGGACATACCCCTTGTTTCATGCTCTCTATAGCTTTCTCCAAAGGAGTTTGGCTTCCTTAAGTGTGTTGATGTACCATAAAGCTAATGGCTGAGTACTATGGGAGCTGCAAGTGGAAAAATGTGCAGTCTTATCAAGAGCAAGTATGATTTTGCTATTTAAAACCTCAGGTCACCTTCCAACATAGAAGTGGGCAAAAAAGCTGAAAGAAACGTGTCCTCGGAGAGAGAATTACAAAAGTTGTCAGCAGAAAGTTTAGACCAAGCTCACCTATTATCACCCTTGATAACATTATTAACTTAAGTACATCTCTCAGGTAGAAAACATCTAAAAGGTATAAAATGATCGGTCGAAGACAGAGGGATAGGTGTATCACAAAATACATTTCTAGCCAGCCTTTGGATCCAAACAGTGTCCAGCTTCTTACATGGGCAAGAAACTAATTGATATTTAAATGAGTGAGAATTGATTAAAAGATTGGTGTCTGGATTAATGAGCACATCTGCCCAAATATTCAAATCTCCAAGTGACCAGATAGTATGAGTGGCTTAACAATAAAGGAGATCCAAAAACAGCAAATACTGAAGATATAATTTATGTGGGGCAACCTATATCAAAGAATGCCCGTGATAAATACAGAAAGAGAGGAAACAATAGAAAATCCTAAAACGTCTATGCTGGGAACTGAAAGGGGGGTGCTGTAAGGAACACCTAAAAATAATCGCTAAGACCCTATGTTAGAACTCCCTTCAAACGGCCAAGGGGCACAAAGGGGGAACTGCGCCCAGCCATCGTGGTTGAGCCTTTTCACTTATGATGTCCCAGGGCCCGGCCTACTGTGAATTGTATTGTATTGTAATCGTATTTATACAGGGAGTGCAGAATTATTAGGCAAGTTGTATTTTTGAGGATTAATTTTATTATTGAACAACAACCATGTTCTCAATGAACCCAAAAAACTCATTAATATCAAAGCTGAATATTTTTGGAAGTAGTTTTTAGTTTGTTTTTAGTTTTAGCTATGTTAGGGGGATATCTGTGTGTGCAGGTGGCTATTACTGTGCATAATTATTAGGCAACTTAACAAAAAAAAATATATACCCATTTCAATTATTTATTATTACCAGTGAAACCAATATAACATCTCAACATTCACAAATATACATTTCTGACATTCAAAAACAAAACAAAAACAAATCAGTGACCAATATAGCCACCTTTCTTTGCAAGGACACTCAAAAGCCTGCCATCCATGGATTCTGTCAGTGTTTTGATCTGTTCACCATCAACATTGCGTGCAGCAGCAACCACAGCCTCCCAGACACTGTTCAGAGAGGTGTACTGTTTTCCCTCCTTGTAAATCTCACATTTGATGATGGACCACAGGTTCTCAATGGGGTTCAGATCAGGTGAACAAGGAGGCCATGCCATTAGATTTCCTTCTTTTATACCCTTTCTTGCCAGCCACGCTGTGGAGTACTTGGACGCGTGTGATGGAGCATTGTCCTGCATGAAAATCATGTTTTTCTTGAAGGATGCAGACTTCTTCCTTTAACACTGCTTGAAGAAGGTGTCTTCCAGGAACTGGCAGTAGGACTGGGAGATGGGCTTGACTCCATCCTCAACCCGAAAAGGCCCCACAAGCTCATCTTTGATGATACCAGCCCAAACCAGTACTCCACCTCCACCTTGCTGGCGTCTGAGTCGGACTGGAGCTCTCTGCCCTTTACCAATCCAGCCACGGGCCCATCCATCTGGCCCATCAAGACTCACTCTCATTTCATCAGTCCATAAAACCTTAGAAAAATCAGTCTTGAGATATTTCTTGGCCCAGTCTTGACGTTTCAGCTTGTGTGTCTTGTTCAGTGGTGGTCGTCTTTCAGCCTTTCTTACCTTGGCCATGTCTCTGAGTATTGCACACCTTGTGCTTTTGGGCACTCCAGTGATGTTGCAGCTCTGAAATATGGGCAAACTGGTGGCAAGTGGCATCGTGGCAGCTGCACGCCTGACTTTTCTCAGTTCATGGGCAGTTATTTTGCGCCTTGGTTTTTCCACACGCTTCTTGCGACCCTGTTGACTATTTTGAATGAAACGCTTGATTGTTCGATGATCACGCTTCAGAAGCTTTGCAATTTTAAGAGTGCTGCATCCCTCTGCAAGATATCTCACTATTTTTGACTTTTCTGAGCCTGTCAAGTCCTTCTTTTGACCCATTTTGCCAAAGGAAAGGAAGTTGCCTAATAATTATGCACACCTGATATAGGGTGTTGATGTCATTAGACCACACCCCTTCTCATTACAGAGATGCACATCACCTAATATGCTTAATTGGTAGTAGGCTTTCGAGCCTATACAGCTTGGAGTAAGACAACATGCATAAAGAGGATGATGTGGTCAAAATACTCATTTGCCTAATAATTCTGCACTCCCTGTATATCGCTTACTACCCCTGACGAGGCGTCGAAGCGCTTTTCGATGAATAGCACGCTACTCCGGAACCCAACAAGAATTAGTGATGGATTAGTATCGTTTAATAATGAGTACAGTTTTAGTATTATTATGAGTTAATTTGAGCCGCGGATATGAGAGTTTGTTAGTTAGATTGACTGGAGCAATGGAGGGGTGGAGGAGGAAAGAAATCCAGAAGTGTTAATTGGGAGTATATCCTTCATTTACTCAACCCAAAGGCTTGGGATGAATAAAAGGGGGCAGAGGGCGAAGAGTATGTGGAAGGGTTAGGGAGAGCATAGTAGCAGGGTGAGATGAATGCAGGAGAATTTAGTAGGGTTGTGTGGGAGGTCACAGAGGTAGAGTGAGGTTTGGTGAGTTAGATGTGGAGGTGGAGGGAAGAGCTTAGGCAGAGATATTTAGGAGATGAAAGTGGTAGAAGGGATTTGGGATGAGTCAGAGTGAGAATGGAGGATAGTTTGATAGAGACATGACATAAGCGTGATGAGTAGATAAGTGTGATAAGATGAGAGCAGGAATTTATAGATATCTAGTATAACAACCCAAAAACCAGGAGCCATGCAATGATCCACGAACATGCCAAGCACAGAAACAACATATACACATATAAATATATATATATATATACACACACACACATGAATACACACACATATGCACATACAATACATAATTAGAATCATGGGTAAAAATACTTCGTCAGACAGGTTTAAAGAGTGTGTGTGTATTTTATTGTTATGACAGTAGCAATACATATTTTCCAAAGAAACTATAAATAAATAGAAATATACATATAATCTGAAAAAAATATTTATCCACATAGGCATATGCAGTTCATAGTTGTTTGAAAAAGGTGGTTATGAAGGAAAGAGCCAACTCTTGAGTAGTTTTCTGAAGACAAGAAAGTTATCTGTGGCTCTTATAGTTGGGGGTAATGAATTCCATAATTTGGCTGCTTGGACGGAGAAGGATGTACCACCTATAGTCTTTTTCTTGTATGGTGGTGTTCTAAGGCGGGGTGCCAGTCTTGAGCGGAGGGTTCTTTGTTGGATGTATTTGGTAATTTTCTTTCTGATAAAAAGTGGTCCTGTTCCATGTATAGCTTTGTGGGTGATACAAAGCAGCTTGAAAGTGCATCTTCTGGCAACGGGTAACCAGTGTAGTGCTCTCAAGGCAGGGGAGATGTGGGCTTGCGGCTTTATATGTAGTAGTAGCCTGGCTGTGGAATTCTGGATACGTTGTAGTTTTTTCATAACAGATAGAGATGATCCATGGTAGAGGCTATTGGCATAATCCAGTTTGGATAGTACAAGCGAGATAGTAGCTTGCACCTTGTGTGGAAATCCGAGATGGGGGAAGATGCGTCGTAAAGTCTTTAAGGTGATGAAGCTTGTGCGTGCTAATTTGTCTACTTGGGCATTCATAGTTAACTTGGAATCCATGGTGATTCCTAGGTTTTTAACTTCCTTGGATAATTGAGGAGGTGGTCCGAGATCGTCAGGCCAGGCGCACAGAGGGTCATAATTTTTCCAGTCACCACATATGAGTATTTCTGTTTAGGAGGTATTTAGTTTGAGATGGCTCCAGGTCATCCACTGATCAACGGCTCTGAGGCAACTGAAGATTTGTGAGTTTTCAATGTTTTTGGGGTCTTCTAACTTAAGTAGTATTTGTGTGTCATCTGCATAGTTGTAGCATGTGAGATGGAAATCATTGATCAGTTCTGGTAAAGATATCATGTAGATGTTGAAAAGCAAAGGTGAGATGATTGACCCTTGGGGGACCCCTGCTTTTGTGAGGTAGGGTTCGGACGAGAAGGGGGGCGAGTGGATGATATTCGCTCTTTTTTGGAGATAGGAAGTAATCCAGTTGAGAGCAATCCCTTGTATGCCGGCTTCGTGGAGTCTTTGAGTTAGGGTGTCATGGTCAACCGTATCAAAGGCAGCTGAGAGGTCCAAGAGAAGTAGTGCAGCAACTCTATTTCGGTCGACTGTGTTTTTAAGATCGTCCCAGATTGCCATGAGTGCTGATTCAGTGCTTCGTCCTGGGCGGAATCCAGTTTGGAAGTCTGAAAGTATAGAATTGTCTTCAATTAATTGTGACATCTGGGCGAATGCTGCTCTTTCTATCAATTTGCCCAGGAAAGGTCCATTTGTGATTGGTCTGTAGTTGTTGGGGTCTTGCGGGTCTAGGTTTGTTTTCTTTAATAATCGTCGTATGTATGCCTTTTTCAGGTCTGCAGGAAAAGTCCCTGAAGTTAAAGAGTTGTTGATGATTCTTCTTACAGGTGTGGCAGCAGAAGTAGATAGCAGGATGTTCTTGAAGATTTGTGGTGGGCAAGGGTCAGAAGGGCAACCAGAAGGTCTGCTTGCTTTGACCAAATCCATAAATTCATCCTGGGATATTTGTTTGAAGGACTGTAGAGGTTGGGATGGTTTATTCTTAAAGGGTATTTTAGTAAAGGGGTTGGTGCTGATGTTTTTCTTCTGTTTTAAATAGGAGTCCAATGTGTCTGCCTTGGTTGTGTAGTGAGTTGCCAATTTGTTTGTGAAATCTTGAGTGGTAGGATGACATCCTTCCATGCATGTAGGTTTTCGAAATTCATTGAGAATTTTATAAAATTCCTTGGTTGTAGATTGAGCATTTTGAATTCTGTCTGAGTAGTATCTTGAATCCTAATCAAGTGAGCCAAGTACCCCTTCTGCTCTTGACTCACAGTGGTAGTTGTGGTGGAGAAGTCAAGGCTCCCTCAGGGGGGATTGCAGACACAGGTCAGTGAACACAATTCATAACTCAAAGGTCACACAGTATAAACAATAAATCAATGTCCATTAAAACGTATGCTTTTATACGAACAAAATAAGTATTTTATTTCTAACCACACATGCAAAGGTATTCGACATTCAGAATCAACAACACAATTCCCCTTGATGCCAGGCTCTACTACTTGTCAGGAAAATCCCTGTCCCACCCTCCTTCTTGTAACGTGTTCAGGGTTATTCCCCATTCACTGGTGGCGGCATCCAGGGAATGCACACTATTAGGGAATACTCAGGAGTTCACCTTTGACTCTTCAGAATTTTAGTCAAAACTGTCTTTCAGTGGTGACGTGAGGGGAACACACGAGTCTCTGCCCTCCGACAGCCTGCGCTCTCCTACCATCGGTAGCAGAGGTTCCACATCGCGCTTGAGTGTGCCCACGCTGGGTGGGTGCCCCATGGCAAGGGGATCCCACCGGGTGCGTCGAACCAGCGCTATGCCCTTCTTCCTCGTCCTCCCCTCGTTGGCTCCAGGCCGCCAAAAGTGAGGGGCGGTGGCCAGGCTGCACTATCGGGGCAGCTGCAGCAGAGTCAGCACAGGCTCCCCGCCTGGCAACTTCCTGGAATTCTTTCGGCTGGAAACAAGAGCTGGGTGGAAGGCTGCCCTTAAAGCCATCTTTCATCAGAGACTTTCCCAGCTTCAGCCAGGCTTGTTTCTCCACTCACCAGGTTCTCCCAGGGGAACAATCCTCTATGACCCCCAGGCTTATATCGAGGCCTGGGGCCAGGACACACCAGCAGGGGCAAAAATGACTTGCTTCTAGGCCCAGTTCGGAACATTTCATCTCTCTGCTAATTTCATCTAATGCGCAGGTAGATACGGGCCTAAGAACAAGCGAGCCATTAAAGGTAAGCCCCCCAATTTATTACCGATATCAGCAACATTCTGTGAGGGGGGGGCACCTATCCAAAACAATAATGCCCTACTAACTAAAAATATTAGAGAAATAAGAGATGTAGCAAAACTCACTACTAAGAAAGTTAAAATCACTTCCTCGCTCAGGTCCTTTTTTTAAGTTTCAGGTGCAGATTGACCACCCCACTCAACATAGCATGTCTACCTCTCTAGCAAATATGGACGCTATCATAGTAGAAAGAACATCTACCCTGTTAGACCTGTCACAGAGTCAAGTTACTCAAGAAACAGGGCAAACTATGCTGGGGGGGATTTTTCATTATCACAGGAGGTGGAGGTTGAACGGAGTAGCATGACATGCACGGACTCCTTACTTCAATCCAAATTGCGAGAGATGAGACAAGTTCGCTATATCTGAGTCTGATCATGCTAAAATTCAAGGAGTCTGCGATAGTCTCGATGCAAAAATAACTAATCTAACGGAGAGATTAGGGACTATGGAATCCACTATTGGTGTGCTGCAGACTGAGGTGGAGGCTAATAGGCAAGAACTTCAAGCCTTAAAACAAAATGAGAAAGATCTGTGAGATAAAGTAGAGTCATTCGAGAATCATTGCAGGTGGAATAACCTTAGATTTTTTAACATTCTGGAGGGAATAGAATGAGACAGCATTAAAGGCCTTATTATAGCTCTAATTAAAGAACATATTCCCCTGGTAGCTGCCACTGACCTGGAAATACAGAGAGTTCATTCGGATCCTTTCAGGAGGAACCCAAAAAGGGATAAACCCAGGAAGGTCTTGGTTAACTTTGCTTCATACTGAGTGAAGGAGCACAGGTACAGGGCTTTAAGCATGATGGTTGGTCTTTTTCAGTAAGGTCCGACATGTCTAGGGTGACGCAAGATCGATGATGGGAGCTGGGGAAGTATAAGCAGGAGCTTAAAATTTTAGGTGCCACCACACAACTTAGGTTCCCGGCTACCCTGAGGGTAATGTGGAGGAATAAAAGGTACAATATAGGAGATCCCCAAGAAGTTATGGCACTAATTGAACAGATAAAAATGGAGAGTTAGCGGGCTTTGCCGAAGTGGGGCTCTTGGGTAGAACGATCCACCCATTATGGTTAACAAGGGGGTTCCCCAGAGGAGGGTTAGGGATGGGTAGCTTGGGGTGTCACGTAGTAAAATGATTTGGTTAAATTCTCACTGGGTGGGGAGCAGATAGGAGAAAAAAGAAAAAAAAAAGAGTCCTCACACTTTAATACACTGTTTGGGTTGGACAGGAAACAGCTACCTGAATTAGAAAAGGATGACGGGCCCGAACTTATTACTAATCTTAAAATTCTTACCTGGAATGTAAATGGTCTCAGAGTAAGCAGCAGGAGAAGAAGAATTCTTGGATTTTTAAGACTATCTGACAACCATATTTTTCTCCTGCAGGAGACACATCTAAGATATGAGGAGTGGATGAATATTCTTAAGTCACAAAAATGGATTTCTCAGTTTGCCTGCACTAAACAATCTTGCAATGTGAAAGCAGTGGCAGTTATTGTGAAGAACAAGATTCAAAGTTGTCTGACGGAATGTAAGCGCTGACCCTAGGGGGAGATGGGTATTGGCGAATATCGAGTTAGACAGGGTTGACTACACTCTGGTTTCTTATTATGGACCCAACGTGGATCACCCTGGTCCACTTATGGATCTATATGAGCAATTAATAGACAGAGCTAGGAACCAGATAATAGTTGGAGGGGATTTCAATGTTTTGCTCAATCCCACTATAGATAGATCCGCCCCCAGACCTACTGTTAGCACAATTAAAATGAGGAACTGTCTCTATAACATAATGAAGCATGTTAACCTGCTGGACCCCTGGCGAATTAGAATGGGGCGGACTAAGGAGTTTACCTTTTGGAACAAAAAATATGGTCACGCCTCTAGAATTGATTTATTTTCTGATAGATGCAAGACTTCGAAACAAACTAGCGGGAGTTTTTCACCTGCCATGTCATCTTTTGGACCACTCGGCTGTACAGCTAGACATAGTTCTCACTGGTCCACGTGCATATTCCAGATAGACACTCAATAGATCTCTTCTGGGGGAGGAAGAGATTATACAAATGTTGAGAAGAGATTCCAAGGACTTTTTTTTTAGATCAACCTGGGTTCAGCATCGATAACCAGAGTTTAGGAAGCATATAAGGCTTTTATTTGTGGGAAATTGATCAACTTTGCAGTTTACAGGTCTAAGAAAACTAAAGCCGTAATAGAGACCTTGGAGGGTAAACCTCCGCAAACTTCAAGCTCGGGTGGACACCTTTAAGGATGTAACAATACAGGTTGACTTACAGAATCGAATTCAGGAAGCTAGGAACTCACTTGAGGCTTTTTTGGTATCAAGTGTGAGAAGCAAATGGGAAGCTAGTAAACTTGCACATTTTGAGTATGGTGAAGGATGTGGAGGCTACTAGCTTGGAAAACCAGGTCTAACAATAATAGAAATATCATTAAAAGACTAGTGATGGATGAGTCGGGTATGATATTTTCAGAAGATCATGATATTGAAGGAGCATTTGTTAAATTCTTCTCAGAATTATATAAGGAAGACACTATGGCTTCAACGGGGTGATTGAGAACTGGTTGAGGGGAGATACCCTCCCTAGGCTAGAACCGAATACGAAACAGACCCTAATTAACATTTCCAATGTGGTGAGGTAGAAAATGTTATTGCCAGCTTGAAAAACAGGAAGGCCCTGGGCCCAGATGGGATCCCGGCCAAATTATACTAACTTCTAAAAAAAGAGCTTGTGCCAGTTTTAACTCAGTTGCTGAACTTGATATTCATAGAGTCTACCTTGGTTCCGCTTTCATGGAATGAAGCCATTATAACTCTAACAATAAAGCCGCAGAAAGACGCTAGGAGATGCGAGTCATATAGGCCCATCTCACTGCTTAATAATGAATATATCAAAAAAATATAGTACACTGTTCCAAGACATAAGGCATGCGAGATAGAGGCGTACCAGTATTTTCAGGAGAGCCCTCAAGCATCTACCAGTATGCTGAGTATCATCATTGGGCAATTTCCTCGTCAGACCGGCACTGCAGTGTCTGGCGGACCACCCCAATCAAGGTGGTGGTACTCAACCGAAGATACTCCAGCAGATGTAGATGAGTCTGCGGAAAATAATGACAAAAAGACAAAAGTGTAGGAGGGACGAGTGATTTAAAATTGGCTCTGAGCCTTAGGCATCATATTTTAATAACTCAGAAAGAAGGAACAGGCCAAGATTAAAAGAGAGGACTGGAGGAGTAGAAACAGGGAAAAATGTCCCAATATACTCCATGAAAGGACAAAAGGTAGAGTACCCAATCCTAACAAAAAGTGGTCAACATGTTTCGCGCCTCTGTGGTAAAAAATTGATCCCTTGGCGCTTCATCAGGACCTAGACAACTACTTCTCCTATTAAAAAGAAAAAAAAGTGCTAAAAAGTCACTTACTGACCGAGGACTACATGTCACCATCAATTAGTCAAATGGTCGCCCTGCATGAAAGTAAAACATAGACAATAATTAGTGTCTACCAAGTGCAAAAAAGTGATGGACACACAAAAACCCGGACATCAAATGTGGCACAGTGAACAGAGCAAGAAAAGGCTTACCCTCCCATGGTAGAGAAAAGGCATCATAGGCACATGTCAGTCTCAAACCAAAGAAGAATTACTAGGTACAAAATAATATGTTATAATGCATAGATAACAAGCATAACAATGGGTGAATTAGAAACTAATTTTACCTGCAAATAACATGTGTACACAGTCACTCAATGTAACTCCCAATAATGTTAAGATCATCCTAGTATAATCAAACATTCGTATGTCATGACCATCATGAAAAGCGATAAAATCAATTGGGCCACTCAACATGCTCTGTTGGGGGCTGTGTAGAGCGTATTGCCACCATGTAACACACAACCAAATAGCAGTCGATACACAAAATACATTACCTAAGAGTAAAAAGCCAGTCGCTTGTTAACAACTAAGTATACCTGTGTCCACGATCCTGATATACAATACAAGATCAATAAAAACAGTCCTGGTTAGGTGGAACGAAAAAGGGAAACTGCCGCTATCGGTCAAGCGCGAGCAAAGAGACAGAGACGGAGGGAGCACTTACTTTAAACTTCCTTCAGTCTTGCGTTGAACCTACCCGGAGACGCGTGCCTGGATACAAATGCATGGTGTCTTGGGAGGTAACAATAGCCTGCGTAAATCACTCGTCCCTCCTACACTTTTGTCTTTTTGTCAGTATTTTCCGCAGACTCATCTACATCTGCTGGAGTATCTTCGGTTGAGTACCACCACCTTGATTGGGGTGGTCCGCCAGACACTGCAGTGCCGGTCTGACAAGGAGATTGCCCAATGATGATACTCAGCATCCTGGTAGATGCTTGAGGGCTCTCCTGAAAATACTGGTACGCCTCTATCTCGCATGCCTTATGTCTTTGAACAGTGTATTATATTTTTTCTATAGGTTCAGGTTTTGGGAGACCGTACACTGGACCATAATTCTCCCAGTCCCTCTCTCTTTTTGATAATAATGAATATAACATTTTTACACAAATACTTGCTAGGAGACTAGACAATGTGATTGGTGATCTGGTACATAATAACCAGCAAGGTTTTATGAAAAATCGGTACTTAGGTGATCTGATCCGTGAGTTAATTTCTGCAATTGATATTGCTACTGTTACTAAAATTCCTCTTACTATTTTAACAATTGATGCGGCAAAAGTGTTTGACAAGGTGAACTGGCTTTTCTTGCAGGTAGTGATGGAACATAATAATTTAGGAGATAATTTTCTTAAGGCAATTAAAGCTATTTATAAGGCGGCCATGGTTCTGGTTGATGGCTCCTTATCGCCACAGCTTAAAATTGAACGAGGAACACAACAGAGATGTCCCGTTTTCCTCCTTCTCTTTAATTTATATATTGAACCTTTGGCTAGGAGAATCAGATTAGATCAGAGGATAACACCCTTTCAACACCAATGATGGGTCCTGAAGGAAGCCTTATATGCAGATGATCTCTTGGTTTATATGCAAGACTCTCAGAGTTCATCCCCGGCATTGTTTGAAATTATAGCAGGATTCTGGGAAATCTCTGGCTATTCAATTAATACCGATAAATCAGAGGTGATGACTTGGAATGGTCCACAAGATAGTAGACTAGAGAAAGATGAAATTCGTTACCATGGGGTAAAAGTGGTCAAAAACCTGGCAGAGATGGCCCATGTGAATTTCTTAAAACTTTTCAGGGAAACAAAAAGGCTCCTTACTCGATGGTTGCACGTCCAACTCTCTATTTTAGGAAGAAAGAATTTAATAAAAATGGTGATACTTGCAAAATTTACTTTTATTTTTAATAATCTCCCCTTATTTCTCAAAGCTGACTGGTTACGGAAATTGCAGGGGGAAGTAGTCAGGTTCATATGGTCATACAAAAATGGAAGAAATTGAGGAAAAAGAAGCCAGATGGAAGAATCGCACTTCCAGACTTTCAGCTTTATTACTGGGCATTCCAATTGAAAAACATTAGACCACTATTTTCTAAAGAATATGGTCCCTCACTGTTACGGGCACTAACAAGTAGCTTTCGAGAGCAGGGTACACATTTTCTTTATAAATTTGGCCACCCCAGATACTACAAAAAAGTAAGATTAAAAGTTCTTAATACCGCTTGCAAGATATGGTTTGTATTGAGAACGAGGTTGGGAATCCCATATTATAGTGAGTTGGCCCCAATCTGGGACTCTCCCAGTACACCTATATGTTTACAAGATGCCCTAGCTACCCCACTGATAGAGGGGGGAATTGCACGAAGGGGGCAAATAGTTACCAGAAGTTCTGTGATCTCATGGGAGTCCCTATCTGATGTGACAAATGCTAAGTTATCTAGATTTAAATAGATACAACTTAAATCCTGGGTACAAGGAGAGCCCGAGGCCAGGCTTGTTACAGATTGGGAAAGTGGAATTATAGGTGCCCAGCGGCTAAAGAAAGAAGTTTCAAGATGGTATTAGGTACTAATACTGGCAGAGGATGTCTCTCTTCCATCACCCGCACAGGGATGGAAACCTAATTTTCCAGCAGTTGACTTGCTTTATTTTTGGCAGTCATCTATGAAGATGCTTTGGTCAGGGGTGAAACCCACTTCCTTGAGGAGGAAAAACTTCTTTACTCTGCACAGGGTTTACTGGACTCCCAAAGGTTTAGTTAAAATACGCCTTCAAAAAAAGAGTAACTGTCCATAGTGAGACCTAGAGGGTGTAGATGACAGATTTCTGGTGGCTATGTCCGGGAATTAAACATTTCTGGGAAAAAGTGGTTAAGATGATTTTATCCATTATGAATAGGCAAGTAGAAATCAGTCTACCAATGATTGTTTTTGGGTTATACAAGGTTCCCCGGGGAACATACATGATAAATTGTCAAAACCTGTGGCACGTCTTTTCTCCTACTTAATATTGATAGCATGGCGGTAAATATGTATTAAGTGGATATCGAGTTCCCCTACTACCCATACTGATTGGCTGTTGTCGGTGAAGAGAATTTCTGACTTTGATTGCAGTAATGGCCAGGTCAAACGCCAGAGAATGTGGGAACCTTTTTTGGCCTTCTATAAAATTAACTCCTCTTGTTTGTAGGCAGGAAAAATATATTTGGGATAATCTTTTTGTATTTGACTATAATAGGAGTCTGATGATTAATTATCTTAGACGCAACAGAGGGGAGGAGGGGAGCTAGATGGGTCGGTACTTTCTGCCCCCCTCCGTACGTCCTCTCCTCACGTTGGTTGGAGGCCGTGCCTCTGGTCCCCACTCCTGGGTCTGGGACCTGACCAGAGCCGGGACACAGTATGGCTTCCGCTGTCTTTTGTTATAAATGAGGACCAAAAAAAAAACGGTCCATAGTACTGCAGCACTGCAAGTCCCCCAGGGCTCAACTGGCCCAGTTCACAACTTACCTGCTCTCGCAGCAAGGAGAGGTTTGGCAGAGCAGAGGGTGCCCTCGGAGCAAGCCCCCATGAATCCTGATTAGTTTGGAGAAGTTGGGCTGATTGCGGTCCATGTGGCAGTAGTCTGCGATGCAGAGTCTCCCACCTGATCGGGCTGCCAGAGTCCTTATCAGTAGTTGAAGCAGCTCCTAGCTCGCAAAATTGGCTTTAGCCAGCAGAGGGGTGGAGGGGGGAAATGTTTTCTTCCCTCCCAATGGGAGCCTATTGAGGGTTCAACATCTTCTACGGCAGCTTTGGCAGGCCTCAGGTCAGTCAGATGCAGTTCCCTCACAGTGCGGGTCCAACTTGCTGAACGTAGTCTCAGTCTCTACTTCAGGTAACAAGCGGAATCCATGGCACATTGATACTGGCAGCCCATCCTGGCATACAGGACTGCTGCAGTACTTGGACAACACTGGCACAAACTTTCTTGGTGCAAATGTCCCTTCCAAGAGAGGCATGGGTCCAAGTGATTCAGCAGTGATAACTTTATGGTTAGCCCCCTCTGGCATTTGTGGTCACCACATATTGGCTATACGGGTACATCCAAGCCCACACAGTGCTTCACTCTTGGCTCGGTCTCCAGCTGCCCTCTCCTGACATACAGGGGTCGCACAGCCAACATGGCACAGGCAATGTCCCGATCAGTGCACAGCCTCACATCTTGCTCAGAGAATCCTCTTGTAGGCCTCCCCACTGGACCTCACTCCCTCCAACGCTCTCCACTTACTCACATTGCACACTGGTCTGGGTGAGCTGGCAGGTGTTTGTGCTTCAGACTCTAGGGCAGGTGTGATCTTGGTGTCTTGAGCGATGTTCCCTCATCCAGCAGGTAGACTAGCATGCCCTTGCCCCCCATCCTGGTCACAAGCAGACATCTTGCACAGCTTCTCCTTCTTATACAGCCTGTCTGGCTGCTCAGCAGATGACCAATTTTGGGTCTCAAACTCCCCTTCTTACAATCTACTTCCAGACACCAAAATGTAATTTAGGGTCTGTGTCTTTGAAGTTTTATGTTGGGGCTCTGCTTCTTTTAAAGTGTACACTTTTCTCTCTCTTTTCTCCTAGAAGACCATCTGTCACCACAGGAGAGACTCTGAAGCTTATAGTCCCACAACACAGGTCATGGGATTGACTAGATTTCAAACATGGATGTCAGCCACAGTGATGTGCATCAAAAGGTTAACCCCAGACCCTTAGCCCTACTCTTTATGATTCCCTGATCAATCCCATTCCCCTTCCAGAAATGTGTACAGGCCTAGTCCTTGTGAGCCAAATAGCAGTCTTTTGAAGTGTAAAGAGGGTCTCTCTGTTTTTCCTTCCAGTGTGTATTCCATCCAGCTCACAGGAATGCAACAATACACAAATCTATCTAGGAGAATTCCTCTCCTCCTCTTCTCTTCACAAGGCAGACCTGAGCTTCACAAAATGGAACCCAGGATCTTCCATGTAATGTACCATTGCAGGCATACTTACTCAGTGTATATTTCCATCAAACTTACTAACCAGCATTACTACTTTCACTCATTGTAACCTTCTATGTACACATGTATTCAGCTAGTGACTGCCACTCCAAAGGGACTCTTTGAGACCTCACCGCAATGATCGAGGAAAATAGTCTCCCACGTGCCCCGTTCCTGAAGTACGGCGCAGTGGTGCAGTCGGCATCTCTGGGGTGGTACCACGTTGGAACTGAGCTATAATTAGTTTTTGCATGCACTGCTGATATTTGGCAATGGCCACATATTGTTTTCTTGGATCTATAAGTCCCTCCTAGAAAATGGTGACTGACAAACTTCCAACCCTTCAGAATAAGTGAGAAGAAGCGATTGGCAGACAGTCCCAGGGAAAAGAGTGGTGAAAGATTATAGCACATGTCAACTTAGTGTCAAGGAATTCCCGCTACAAATACACACAGTTTATTCAGATTGAAAGTGATGTTCAACACAAACACCATAAACTGCTGTTGTTGCCACATAACGAGAATAAAAGGAACATTATTTTCCTATGCATTCTCGGATTTGTTTTTAATCTTAACATAGACTCCATAAATGAATAAACAATAGTAGTAGGGGTCTAAAAGTAATTTTAATTAAATATCTCTGGCAAAGAACCCCCTAGAGGGGCCCGTTGGACACTGCAGTGCAGACCCAATGAGGAGCATGGCCCGAAGATGAAACATGCCTCCCTTGGGTAGGTGAAGGCTTGAGCTCCACTTAGCTAATGCTTCCATTGGTCTAGTTGAATGCCTAATGCCTATATAGGACCTTTAGCGAAACAGTAAAGTGGAGATGTACCTTTTGGGGTTGTATGCCAGGAATAGGGAAAGGAAGGTTTGGAAAGGATTCCTGGACCTCACTCTGGTCCTTGCCCACAGGGACATCGCTATGTACTGGCACTCTCCAGATGGACAACCTCATTGCAGAAGGAAAAGTGAGGTCTAAAAATGGGCGATGGGAAAGTGGCCGTTCTATGTACTAAAGAGTGACAAGGCACATGACAAAAATTGCTAGTAGATTTATGGATAGAAGGGATTTCAACCTTTCTCAAATCAGAGGATCAGTGTCCGGACAGACTAGTTTAGGTAGTCTGTGATGCGGGCTGCTCTTCCTCCTCCTCCCTCTCTTTCCGTTTGTTACATGTGTGTCACTATTTTTTGCACAATTATGGTATTTACATAGGGAGTAATCATTTGATAGATCAAGGGAGATTTCTTCTGTTTTTCATAGCTGGGATGGACACTCAGGAGAGACCTTGGTACAGCATATGTTGAGCTGGGATGAGGCACCAAAGTTATTTACTGTTGATATTATTTGGCACCTGGAAGGCACAACTTGTAAAAGATTTGTAACTCTGGACTGATGCAGAAATATATGAGCATATTTTTGTTACGAGCACATATTATTTGTGACCAAGAAAATGTTCAATAGAAACATTAAAAACCATACTACTAGCATCTTCATTGTGAAGTCCATATCTCCCTATACCATCTCCCCATTTCCTTTTACAATACACTCAGTCTTGGGGTGCATGGAAAGTATTCCATATTTCAAACTAGGGCCCAGCTGTGCAACCATCGTCTTTTTTCCCCCTGCAGGACTATACTCCCGGTCCTGGCCGATTTTATCCTCATCTGTCAACGTAGTCTATGTCGGGCAATCTGCTGGCCACCATTGCATTGTGATGGTCTTATTTAGGGAGGACTAAGCCCAGGTATAAAAACACATTACTGTCCTTCTAGGGCAATGAAATCTGGACTGTTGGTGGATCCCTTATGACTAGGTTGTTGATGTTTTGGATAAGACTCTTCTCTTAAGGGATTTACATATGAAATGACAAAACAATGATGGAGTTATCAGAATTGTGATTTAGGACTTTCTACTGGTTTGCACATTGCTGGGTCTAAACTGAGGTGGCATGGTGGGTAAAAGAACAATAGGTTTGTATGTGACCCCAAGCGATTGCCCATGGTTAGACTTATTGCAAACATTCATCCCTTCACCTTTTGTGTAAATGTTGAACTAAAGAAATACATTTAAATCACCTAACAATAGTGAGGGGGCTTGGGGCAGGCTAACTGGTGTGAAAACAAAAGGCAGCATTATAAAACTGCCCTATTGTGCAATTTGCATACTACAGTGAGGGTCCCAGAGCGATACTACCTCAAAGTTTCTCCACAGTATCATACAAAACATTTCAAACGGATCATGATATTCTATCTGAATTCCAAATGGCGCACGGACAATTCCCTTTTCCAAGAGTCCTCACACCACTTCCGAGCTTACAGGGTGGAGTGGAGGTGGAAAGCTTTAGAATAGGTCTACAGTTTTGTCAGTGGCCTCTCAGCTGGAACAGGTGTGTTACTTTTGGCTGAGAATGGCCTGACCATTCCCAGGCTGCCCTGATTACTGCTGCAGCAGCCTAGAACGCCTATAGAGAAAAGCACAGTATTAAAATACTTCTTGTAAGTTGCCAGAGCTTTGAAACCCTTCAGAAGGCTATTGTACGCTCAATAAGTCTCTTAGTGGTTGTTACCTCCACACAGCCAATCCCTGAAGGGAAAACAATGCCCCAACTAATTGATACATGGTCAGGATCTCAAGGATAGACGAATCCAGAGGAAGTGCCAGCCTCTAATAAATCGAGGATAATCTGAATTTGACCCAGGTGGAAAAGAAGAAAAGACACAATCGGAGACTCTGTAATGTGGACTGGTGTAGGGAATCTTCACAGTTACAGGTACATACCTTTTTAATGGGTTTGTGTATGAAGAACCTTCAGTTTTGCCTACTAAAGGCTTCTATTAAACATAACTTTATCAATGTCATAGCAACAGAATAGTAAGTAATGAGAAAAAAAGGTTTACTAGCTTCCGCAAAGCAAGTGTAGTAACAAACCCCAGGATGTATCACGAGACCAATGCAGGATCTGGAAGAACTGGAACAAATAAAGAAGGAACAGCAAAACTGATGAAAAGGGAAATGGCAGAAAGAGTATCTGAGAAAGCACCAAGAGTTCGAGTGCTGAGGAGCCTGACCAAGGAGGAAATGAGCCAACGTGGCTAGGACTAAGCGTGAACTGGAAACACGGTCAACTCGAAGGTGACTGTAGGAGGCTGGACTGGCTTGTAGTGAGTACCAAGGGGTACTTGCACCTTGCACCAGGCCCAGTTATCCCTTATTAGTGTATAGGGTGTCTAGCAGCATAGGCTGATAGATAATGGTAGCTTAGCAGAGCAGCTTAGGCTGAACTAGGAGACGAGTGAAGCTCCTACAGTACCACTAGTGTCATATGCACAATATCATAAGAAAACCAATACACAGATATACTAAAAATAAAGGTACTTTATTTTTATGACAATATGCCAAAGTATCTCAGAGTGTACCCTCAGTATGAGGATAGCAGATATACACAAGATATATGTACACAATACGAAAATATGCGGTAATAGTATTAGAAAACAGTGCAAACAATGTATAGTTACAATAGGATGCAATGGGGACACATAGGGATAGGGGCAACACAAACCATATACTCCAAAAGTGGAATGCGAACCACGAATGGACCCCAAACCTATGTGACCTTGTAGAGGGTCACTGGGACTATTAGAAAGTAGTAAGGGTTAGAAAAATAGCCCACCCCAAGACCCTGAAAAGTGAGCGCAAAGTGCACTAAAGTTCCCCAAAGGACATAGAAGTCGTGATAGGGGAATTCTGCAGGAAAGACACAAACCAGCAATGCAACAACAATGGATTTCCAGTCGAGGGTACCTGTGGAACAAGGGGACCAAGTCCAAAAGTCACAAGCAAGTCGGAGATGGGCAGATGCCCAGGAAATGCCAGCTGTGGGTTCAAAGAAGCTGCTACTGGACAGTAGAAGCTGAAGGTTCTGCAGGAACGACAAGGGCTAGAGACCTCCCCTTTGGAGGATGGATCCCCCACGGCGAGGAGAGTCGTGCAGAAGTGTTTTCCTGAAGAAAGACCGCCAACAAGCCTTGCTAGCTGCAAATTGTGCGGTTAGGGTTTTTGGATGCTGCTGTGGCCCAGGAAGGACCAGGATGTCGCCAATTGTGTCTGGGACAGAGGGGGCGTCGAGCAAGACATGGAGCCCTCTCAGAAGTAGGCAGCACCCGCAGAAGTGCCGGAACAGGCACTACGAAGTGGAGTGAAACGGTGCTCACCCGAAGTTGCACAAAGGAGTCCCACGCCGCCGGAGGACAACTTAGGAGGTCGTGCAATGCAGGTTAGAGTGCCGTGGACCCAGGCTGGACTGTGCACAAAGGATTTCCGCAGGAAGTGCATGGAGGCCGGAGTAGCTGCAAAAGTCGCGGTTCCCAGCAATGCAGACTGGCGTGGGGAGGCAAGGACTTACCTCCACCAAACTTGGACTGAAGAGTCACTGGACTGTGGGAGTCACTTGGACAGAGTTGCTGGATTCAAGGGACCTCGCTCGTCGTGCTGAGAGGAGACCCAGGGTACCGGTGATGCAGTTCTTTGGTGCCTGCGGTTGCAGGGGGACGATTCCGTCGACCCACGGGAGATTTCTTCGGAGATTCTAGTGCAGAGAGGAGGCAGACTACCCCCACAGCATGCACCACCAGGAAAACAGTCGAGAAGGCGGCAGGATCAGCATTACAGAGTTGCAGTAGTCGTCTTTGCTACTTTGTTGCAGTTTTGCAGGCTTCCAGCGCAGTCAGCAGTCGATTCCTTGGCAGAAGGTGAAGAGAGAGATGCAGAGGAACTCGGATGAGCTCTTGCATTCGTTATCTAAGGAATCCCCAGAGACAGAGACCCTAAATAGCCAGAAAAGAGGGTTTGGCTACCTAGGAGAGAGGATAGGCTAGCAACACCTGAAGGAGCCTATCAGAAGGAGTCTCTGACGTCACCTGTTGGCACTGGCCACTCAGAGCAGTCCAGTGTGCCAGCAGCACCTCTGTTTCCAAGATGGCAGAGGTCTGGAGCACACTGGAGGAGCTCTGGGCACCTCCGAGGGGAGGTGCAGGTCAGGGGAGTGGTCACTCCCCTTTCCTTTGTCCAGTTTCGCTCCAGAGCAGGGTTAAGGGGTCCCTGAACCGGTGTAGACTGGCTTATGCAGAAATGGGCACCATGTGTGTCCATGAAAGCATTTCCGGAGGCCGGGGGAGGCTACTCCTCCCCTGCCTTCACACCATTTTCCAAAGGGAGAGGGTGTAACACCCTCTCTCAGAGGAAGTCCTTTGTTCTGCCATCCTGGGCCAAGCCTGGCTGGACCCCAGGAGGGCAGAAACCTGTCTGAGGGGTTGGCAGCAGCAGCAGCTGCAGTGAAACCCTGGGAAAGGCAGTTTGGCAGTACCAGGGTCTGTGCTACAGACCACTGGGATCATGGGATTGTGCCACCTATGCCAGGATGGCATAGAGGGGGCAATTCCATGATCATAGACATGTTACATGGCCATATTCGGAGTTACCATTGTGAAGCTACATATAGGTAGTGATCTATATGTAGTGCACGCGTGTAATGGTGTCCCCGCACTCACAAAGTCCGGGGAATTGGCCCTGAACAACTTAGTAACTAACACACTAAGTAACTTTGCACCTAACCTTTACCAGGTAAAGGTTAGACATATAGGTGACTTATAAGTTACTTAAGTGCAGTGTAAAATGGCTGTGAAATAACGTGGATGTTATTTCACTCAGGCTGCAGTGGCAGGCCTGTGTAAAAATTGTCAGAGCTCCCTATGGGTGGCAAAAGAAATGCTGCAGCCCATAGGGATCTCCTGAAACCCCAATACCCTGGGTACCTCAGTACCATATACTAGGGAATTATAAGGGTGTTCCAGTAAGCCAATGTAAATTGGTAAAATTGGTTACTAGCCTGTTAGTGACAATTTGAAAGAAATGAGAGAGCATAACCACTGAGGTTCTGGTTAGCAGAGCCTCAGTGAGACAGTTAGTCATAACACAGGTAACACATTCAGGCACACTTCTGAGCACGGGGGCCCTGGCTGGCAGGGTCCCAGTGACACATACAACTAAAACAACATATATACAGTGAAAAATGGGGGTAACATGCCAGGCAAGATGGTACTTTCCTACACAACCCCCCCCCCCCAAACGAAGGACAATAAGACTAGCCATGACGTGATGAGTCTTCATTGTCTAAGTGGAAATATCTGGAGAGTCCATCTGCATTGGAGTGGCTACTCCCAGGTCTATGTTCCACTGTATAGTCCATTCCCTGTAGGGATATGGACCACCTCAATAATTTAGGATTTTCACCTTTCATTTGTTTTAGCCAAAGTAGAGGTTTGTGGTCTGTCTGAACAATGAAGTGAGTGCCAAACAGGTATGGCCTCAACTTCTTCAGTGCCCAGACCACAGCAAAGGCCTCCCTCTCTATGGCAGACCAACGCTTTTCTCTAGGGGTCAACCTCCTACTAATAAAAGCAACAGGTTGATCCTGGCCCTCAGGATTAAGTTGTGATAGGACTGCCCCTACTCCTAATTCAGATGCATCAGTTTGGACGTAGAATTTTTTAGAGTAACAAGGGCTTTTCAGGACAGGTGCAGAGCACATGGCCTGCTTCAGCTCCTCAAAAGCTTTCTGACAGTTTGCTGTCCATAATACCTTTTTAGGCATTTTCTTGGATGTGAGGTCATTAAGAGGGGCTGCAATGGAGCCATAGTTCTTAATGAACCTCCTGTAGTACCCAGTGAGGCCTAGGAAGGCTCTCACCTGAGTCTGAGTAGTAGGGGGAACCCAATCTATAATAGTTTGGATTTTCCCCTGAAGTGGTGCAATCTGTTCCCCACCAACAAGGTGTCCCAGATAAACCACCTTTCCCTGCCCTATCTGGCACTTTGAAGCCTTGATAGTGAGGCCTGCCTTTTGCAGGGCCTCTAAAACTTTCCATAGGTGGACCAAGTGATCATCCCAACTGGAGCTAAAGACAGCTATATCGTCCAGATATGCTGCACTAAAAGCTTCCAGCCCTTGCAGGACTGTATTCACCAACCTCTGAAAAGTGGCAGGTGCATTTTTCAATCCAAAAGGCATTACTGTGAATTGGTAATGGCCTCCAATGGTTGAAAATGCAGTTTTAGGTTTAGCATCTTCTGATCTGCCAATACCCTGCAGTCAAATCAAAAGTGCTTAGATACTTGGCAGATGCCAGTGTATCTATGAGCTCATCTGCCCTGGGTATAGGGTGAGCATCAGTTTTGGTTACCTGGTTGAGACCTCTGTAGTCTACACAAAACCGCATTTCCTTCTTTCCATCCTTGGAATGAGGTTTTGGTACAAGTACCACAGGAGAAGCCCATGGACTTTCAGAGTGCTCAACCACTCATAGTTCTAACATTTTCTGCACCTCTTGCTTTATGCAGTCCCTGACATGGTCAGGCTGCCTATAGATCTTACTTTTGACAGGCAAGCTGTCTCCAGTATCTATAGTGTGCTCACACCAAGAAGTGGTACCTGGCACAGTAGAGAAGAGTTCAGAAAACTGACCCAGGAGATTTATGCAATGGTCTTTCTGCTCAGCAGTAAGACAATCAGCCAAAACTACACCTTCCACTAGAGCATTTTGTTCTGTGGAAGAGAAGAGATCAGGTAGAGGATCACTGTCTTCTTCCTGTCCCTCATCAGTTGCCATGAGCAGGGTGAGATCAGCCCTGTCATAGTAGGGTTTCAAGCGATTGACATGGAGCACCCTAAGGGGACTCCTGGCAGTGCCTAAGTCAACTAAGTAGGTGACTTCACCCTTTCTCTCAACAATTGTGTGGGGTCCACTCCATTTATCTTGGAGTGCTCTTGGGGCCACAGGCTCCAAGACCCACACTTTCTGCCCTGGTTTGTACTGAACCAAAACAGCCTTCTGGTCATGCCATTGCTTTTGGAGCTCTTGGCTGGCCTGAAGGTTTTTACTGGCCTTTTTCATGTACTCAGCCATCCTTGATCTGAGGCCAAGTACATAATCCACAATATCTTGCTTTGGAGCTTTTAAAGGTTGTTCCCAACCCTCCTTGACAAGTGTTAGTGGACCCCTAACAGGGTGTCCATAGAGGAGTTCAAAGGGGCTGAAGCCCACTCCTTTCTGGGGTACCTCCCTGTAGGCAAAAAGGAGGCATGGTAAAAGGATATCCCATCTCCTGCGGAGTTTTTCAGGGAGTCCCATAATCATTCCTTTGAGAGTTTTGTTAAATCTCTCCACCAGTCCATTTGTTTGTGGATGATAGGGTGTAGTGAACTTGTAAGTAACACCACACTCCTTCCACATGGCCTTTAAGTAAGCAGACATGAAATTGCTTCCCCTGTCTGATACCACCTCTTTTGGGAAGCCCACCCTGGAAAATATTCCCAGGAGGGCCTTTGCCACTGCAGGTGCTGTAGTGGTCCTTAGAGGAATTGCTTCAGGATATCTTGTGGCATGGTCCACTACCACTAAGATAAACCTATTGCCTGAAGCAGTAGGAGGGTCAAGGGGGCCAACTATGTCAACCCCTACCCTTTCAAAGGGAACCACAGGCAGTGGGATAAGGGGTGCCTTTGGAGTGCCACCTGTCTTGCCACTGGCTTGACAGGTTTCACAGGACTTACAAAATTCCTTTGTTTCCTCTGACATTCTAGGCCAATGAAACAAGGGAACAAGTCTGTCCCAAGTTTTCATTTGTTCCAAATGTCCAGCTAGGGGAATGTCGTGGGCTAGAGTTAGGAGGAACTTTCTGTACTCCTGAGGAATCACTAACCTCCTGGCAGTTCCAGGTTTAGGATCCCTTGCTTCAGTGTACAAGAGGTTGTCCTCCCAGTAAACTCTGTGAGAGTCACTGACATCCCCATTAGCTTGTTTGACAGCTTGCTGTCTTAGACCCTCTAGTGTGGGACAGGTTTGCTGTGCCACACTCAGCTCCTCCCTGGCAGGCCCCCCTTCACCCAAAAGCTCAGCAGTGTCTGCTTCCAGCTCCTCTGGTGTAGGTTCTGCACAGGGTGGAAATTCTTCTTCCTCAGAAGTAGAATCCACTGTAGAGGGAGGGATAGTAGGAAGTGCTTTACTTCTACTAGCCCTAGCTTTAGGGAGCACTTGGTCCATTGTTCCAGGATCCAAGTCACCCTGTCCTTTTTGCTTTTTGGCCTGAGCCCTGGTTAAAGCAAAAATATGCCCTGGGATGCCCAGCATTGCTGCATGGGCCTCCAACTCCACATCTGACCAAGCTGATGTCTCCAAATCATTTCCTAGTAGACAGTCTACAGGTACATCTGAGGCTACCACAACTTTCTTTGGACCAGTAACCCCCCCCCCCAGTTGAGATTTACAACAGCCATGGGGTGGCTAAGTGTGTTGTTGTGAGCATCGGTTACTTGGTACTGGTGACCAAGTAGGTGTTGTTCAGGGTGGACCAGTTTCTCTATTACCATAGTAACACTGGCACCAGTGTCCCTGTAGGCCTGAACCTCAACACCATTTATTAGGGGTAGCTGCTTGTACTTATCCATATTAAGGGGACAAGCAACTAAGGTGGCTAAATCAATAGCCCCCTCAGAGACTAGCACAGCCTCTGTGGTCTCCCTAACAAGACCAACCCCAACTAAGTTACCAATAGTGAGCCCAGCTACTCCCTTGGATTGGCTATTAGTAGGTTTGCTCCCACCACCACTGCTATTAGTAGGGACACTAGGTGTAGCAGTAGGGGTTGTAGTGGTAGGAGGCTTGGTGCTTTTCTTTGGACAACTGGGATCTGTTGTCCAATGGCCTTTTATTTTACATAAATAGCACCATGGTTTCTTTTCTTTGTTTTGATTAGAAGAAGATTTGGGGCCACCACCCCCACCAGAGTGTTTTTGTGGGCCTGATGAAGACTCATTTTTAGATTTGTCCCCACCCTTGTCAGAAGACTTACCATCCTTCTTCTTGTTGCCATCTTTGTCACCCCCTGTATGAACTTTTCTGTTCACCCTTGTTCTGACCCATTTGTCTGCCTTCTTTCCCAATTATTGGGGAGAGGTCAGATCAGAGTCCACCAAGTACTGTTGCAACAAATCAGACACACAATTATTAAGAATATGCTCTCTCAGGATCAAGTTATACAGGCTGTCATAATCAGTAACTTTACTGCCATGTAACCACCCCTCCAAGGCTTTCACTGAATGGTCAATGAAATCAACCCAGTCTTGTGAATACTCCTTTTTGGTCTCTCTGAACTTTATCCTGTACTGTTCAGTGGTTAAGCCATAACCATCCAGGAGTGCATTCTTAAGAATTTTGAAATCATTGGCATCACTTTCTTTCACAGTAAGGAGCCTATCCCTACCTTTTCCACTAAATGATAGCCATAGGATAGCAGCCCACTGCCTTTGAGGGACATCCTGTACAACACAGGCCCTCTCAAGTGCAGCAAACCACTTGTTAATGTCATCCCCCTCCTTATAAGGGGGAACTATCTTATGCAGATTCCTGGAATCATGCTCTTTTGCAGGATGACTATGGGGAATACTGCTGCTGCCACCATGGGTTTCTAAACCCAACTTCTGTCTTTCCTTCTCTAGTTCTAAGGACTGTCTATCCAAATCCAGCTGTTGCTTCTTAAGCTTCAGTTTGGTTTGTTCCACTCTCAATTTATTGAGCTCCCTTTCTAACAATCTGTCATCAGGGTGGGTGGGAGGGACATGTCTAGAAACAGAAGTATGATGAGAATTGACAGAAGGAGACCTATCCCTAACAGCTTGGTTAACAGAAACATCACTTCTACTGTGGTGAGAAGGAATACTCTTGTTAAGATGTGAGACAACACTATCTGTATGGTATGACTCAACATCAGTACCAACTATGCTAGGCTGTCTAGTAATGGGCAGGCTAGGAAGTTTCTTTCCTGAATCTTTTCCTAGGGGAGTCCCTGGATCAGATTGGGAAGCATTAGCTACTTTTTCAACAGATGGGGCCCTTCTGGCCTTATCTTGTTCTTTAAGCATGTTAAGCAATAATTCCAAAGAAGGATTCTTCCCTACACTCAAACCTCTCTCTATGCAGAGACTCCTTGCTCCTTTCCAGCTAAGGTGATCATATGCAAGTTTGGACAGATCAACATTTTGGCCTGTGCCAGACATTTTTAGAAAGAGTTTAAGTGACAGAAAAAGAGAAAAACGTTTTCAGAACTTTTTTAGAAAGACAGAAAAAAACTTTTTAAACTTTTAAGAACTTTAAGAAAGTTTAGAAGTACTTTTCAGCACTTTAGAAAAGAGGTGAGAAAAGAAATGCAAAACTTTTTGGTTAGGTGTACATACACTGACCTTGTTTTGTATATTTTTCTCTTATGAAAAGTACAATGACAAAAGTGGTAAGTAGTCTCAAATCACTTATCCCACCACTGCACAACCAATGTAGGAGGCTGGACTGGCTTGTAGTGAGTACCAAAGGGTACTTGCACCTTGCACCAGGCCCAGTTATCCCTTATTAGTGTGTAGGGTGTCTAGCAGCATAGGCTGATAGATAATGGTAGCTTAGCAGAGCAGCTTAGGCTGAACTAGGAGACGAGTGAAGCTCCTACAGTACCACTAGTGTCATACTGTATGCACAATATCATAAGAAAACCAATACACAGATATACTAAAAATAAAGGTACTTTATTTTTATGACAATATGCCAAAGTATCTCAGAGTGTACTCTCAGTATGAGGATAGCAGATATACACAAGATATATGTACACAATACCAAAATATGCGGTAATAGTATTAGAAAACAGTGCAAACAATGCATAGTTACAATAGGATGCAATGGGGACACATAGGAATAGGGGCAACACAAACCATATACTCCAAAAGTGGAATGCAAACCACGAATGGACCCCAAACCTATGTGACCTTTTAGAGGGTCACTGGGACTATTAGAAAATAGTAAGGGTTAGAAAAATAGCCCACCCCAAGACCCTGAAAAGTGAGTGCAAAGTGCACTAAAGTTCCCCAAAGGACATAGAAGTCGTGATAGGGGAATTCTGCAGGAAAGACACAAACCAGCAATGCAACAACGATGGATTTCCAGTCGAGGGTACCTGTGGAACAAGGGGACCAAGTCCAAAAGTCACAAGCAAGTCGGAGATGGGCAGATGCCCAGGAAATGCCAGCTGTGGGTGCAAAGAAGCTGCTACTGGACAGTAGAAGCTGAAGGTTCTGCAGGAACGACAAGGGCTAGAGACTTCCCCTTTGGAGGATGGATCCCCCACGCCGTGGAGAGTCGTGCAGAAGTGTTTTCCTGAAGAAAGACCGCCAACAAGCCTTGCTAGCTGCAAATTGTGCAGTTAGGGTTTTTGGATGCTGCTGTGGCCCAGGAGGGACCAGGATGTCGCCAATTGCGTCTGGGGACAGAGGGGGCGTCGAGCAAGACAAGGAGCCCTCTCAGAAGCAGGCAGCACCCGCAGAAGTGTTGGAACAGGCACTACGAAGTGGAGTGAAACAGTGCTCACCCGAAGTTGCACAAAGGAGTCCCACGCCGCCGGAGGACAACTTAGGAGGTCGTGCAATGCAGGTTAGAGTGCCGTGGACCCAGGCTGGACTGTGCACAAAGGATTTCCGCCGGAAGTGCACGGAGGCCGGAGTAGCTGCAAAAGTCGCGGTTCCCAGCAATGCAGTCTGGCGTGGGGAGGCAAGGACTTACCTCCACCAAACTTGGACTGAAGAGTCACTGGACTGTGGGAGTCACTTGGACAGAGTTGCTGGATTCAAGGGACCTCGCTCGTCATGCTGAGAGGAGACCCAGGGTACCGGTGATGCAGTTCTTTGGTGCCTGCGGTTGCAGGGGGACGATTCCGTCGACCCACGGGAGATTTCTTCGGAGCTTCTAGTGCAGAGAGGAGGCAGACTACCCCTACAGCATGCACCACCAGGAAAACAGTCGAGAAGGCGGCAGGATCAGCATTACAGAGTTGCAGTAGTCGTCTTTGCTACTTTGTTGCAGTTTTGCAGGCTTCCAGCGCGGTCAGCAGTCGATTCCTTGGCAGAAGGTGAAGAGAGAGATGCAGAGGAACTCGGATGAGCTCTTGCATTCGTTATCTAAGGAATCCCCAGAGACAGAGACCCTAAATAGCCAGAAAAGAGGGTTTGGCTACCTAGGAGAGAGGATAGGCTAGCAACACCTGAAGGAGCCTATCAGAAGGAGTCTCTGACGTCACCTGTTGGCACTGGCCACTCAGAGCAGTCCAGTGTGCCAGCAGCACCTCTGTTTCCAAGATGGCAGAGGTCTGGAGTACACTGGAGGAGCTCTGGGCACCTCCCAGGGGAGGTGCAGGTCAGGGGAGTGGTCACTCCCCTTTCCTTTGTCCAGTTTCGCTCGAGAGCAGGGCTAAGGGGTCCCTGAACCGGTGTAGACTGGCTTATGCAGAAATGGGCACCATGTGTGTCCATGAAAGCATTTCCAGAGGCTGGGGGAGGCTACTCCTCCCCTGCCTTCACACCATTTTCCAAAGGGAGAGGGTGTAACACCCTCTCTCAGAGGAAGTCCTTTGTTCTGCCATCCTGGGCCAAGCCTGGCTGGACCCCAGGAGGGCAGAAACCTGTCTGAGGGGTTGGCAGCAGCAGCAGCTGCAGTGAAACCCTGGGAAAGGCAGTTTGGCAGTACCAGGGTCTGTGCTACAGACCACTGGGATCATGGGATTGTGCCAACTATGCCAGGATGGCATAGAGGGGGCAATTCCATGATCATAGACATGTTACATGGCCATATTCGGAGTTACCATTGTGAAGCTACATATAGGTAGTGACCTATATGTAGTGCATGCGTGTAATGGTGTCCCCGCACTCACAAAGTCCGGGGAATTGGCCCTGAACAATGTGGGGGCACCTTGGCTAGTGCCAGGGTGCCCACACACTAAGTAACTTTGCACCTAACCTTTACCAGGTAAAGGTTAGACATATAGGGGACTTATAAGTTACTTAAGTGCAGTGTAAAATGGCTGTGAAATAACGTGGACGTTATTTCACTCAGGCTGCAGTGGCAGGCCTGTGTAAGAATTGTCAGAGCTCCCTATGGGTGGCAAAAGAAATGCTGCAGCCCATAGGGATCTCCTGAAACCCCAATACCCTGGGTACCTCAGTACCATATACTAGGGAATTATAAGGGTGTTCCAGTAAGCCAATGTAAATTGGTAAAATTGGTCACTAGCCTGTTAGTGACAATTTGAAAGAAATGAGAGAGCATAACCACTGAGGTTCTGGTTAGCAGAGCCTCGGTGAGACAGTTAGTCATAACAAAGGTAACACATTCAGGCACACTTATGAGCACTGGGGCTCTGGCTGGCAGGGTCCCAGTGACACATACAACTAAAACAACATATATACAGTGAAAAATGGGGGTAACATGCCAGGCAAGATGGTACTTTCCTACAGTGACCTAGTGGAAGACACATCAAAAGAAGAAGTGGCAGTGTCAGGTATGCCATTCTACACTCCTTTTGTTACTGGAGGCTGATATTGCAGCACTGCTGCAAAACCCGTCCCAAGTAACAAAACAGGCCCCCACCGCTGCAAAACCAGCCCCCACCCTTCCAGCCTCCAGGGAAAACGCCCGATGCCCGCTACGGCCAGTCCGGCCCTGCCCAAGCGTGTACTAAGGCTAGAGTCGACCCAGAAGCAAGTGCTGGATGTTGCAGCTTTGATGGCTTCAGTCCTCTTAGATGTCCCACTTCCCAGCAATGGAGAAACAAACTATCTGCGACCAGCAGGCTGCAGAGAAGCTGGTGGCCAGAACCACAAGTAATGGGGGGGCCAGCAATGGCGGAACAAGAGCCTATAGAGGAACTCAGCAACCCCCTCATCCCCGCACAAAGCTAACAGAACCCGTTTAATTTCCCAGAAAACAATGACACGTAGGGAATTTAGAAAACAAACACAATTTGAATGACTTGCCTCATGGTTCGCTTTAGGTAATGTAAGTAATTCTATGGAAAAATAACGGCTCTCTTAGATTCTCAAAAAACAAATTACGATACACTTTAACTATTGATTTTAAGAAAGCATTGCAATTCTGTGCTGTTTGTCTGGACAAGCAGGGCACGCCTGCTTCGTGCTTCATGTCATGCTGTGTCACCGCCTGCGCCCTGTGTGGTAGACAGATGGAAGATATTTTTGTAAAGAGCCACCCGCCAGGCTCTGGTTGGTGGCCGAGGTCTCGTAAACCCAACAACAAAACCAAAATAAACAAAAGCAGATTTAAAAGGCAACACATCTGCATGGGCGGTAAGAAAAGAAAAACGGTATGTTCTGCATAAGAAAGTTTCCACCCCGTGTTACAGTGAGTGATTAATACGCTCCTTTATCAAGTAGGTGAAAGATAAATCAGACCTGAACAAGCAACAGCAGCTGCCAGAAGACTTGAAAAGGTCCCTTAGAGAGAAGAGGACCCTTGCTATGAAATGTTTCTGCAGTTTGTTTTCATAGTTTTGAGTTCCCTCTCAGGAGAGAGTTGTAATCAATCCGCTGCCCAGCACTGGAGCCGAAGTGAAACTAGGCAGCAAGGCCGCTTAAGAGCTGAAGTGGAGCGCCTTGAAACTTACAGTTATGGTCGAGGGCCAAATGACTGATACTTTCTAAAAACTCGTTGACAAGGGTGAGTTCTCTTGTTTGGTTCCTGGAACTCGTCGTCACCTCATTAAGTGCTGAGAGTGAACTACCACTTCCAGCTTTGTATAGAATCAATAAATACACCACCATCTGTTTACAATAATGTGGAGCCTGAGGTATAAAGTATTACTTATCCAAATGTGTATGGTATTTGTATTGTGCAAACCTAGCCAAAACAGCGTTAACGGCAAAGATACAGTCAATGTGTGATGGGAGGAGTAACTGCATTGTGGACTATTGCTGCACCACGATGCGGTGTTCTTTAAAGAGGCAAAATGTCAGCTTTTCCCTAGAAGAGAGCAGAGTTTGAGCAGTTCTGATGGATTTGGGGATAACAGTTCAGATCGTAGAGGCGTAGATAAAGAAGGATTGTTGCCATGTTTTTTTAGGTCTTGTCTAAATATAGCATTTGGCTATCTGTTGTCGAAGACTTATTGTCACTAGTACAGTACAATAAATACATAGAGTGTGACATAAAATGTGATGTGGGTCAGCCCTTGCTTTTTACTGGATGGCTTCTTTCTTCTGTATCTCGATCTCATCCCCCTGACTTATTCAATACTTTTCTTCTCTATTCTTTGGTCTGCAGCTGGAGCTTTTCTTTTTCACTGTGTACTGTATTGAATGGCTTGTGTCATTCCACTACTTAATTCATGAAATATTTTTTTTCTTTCAGCACTCTGTGGCAGTATGTGTGTTTTCTTGCTCTCTCTCTCTCGTGTGCTGTTTCCCATCTCAGATGCAGTATTAAAAAAAGTCAACAAGTCTGCACTAGCAGCCAAAAAGTCAGACTTGTTGGCTTTGCCAGGTGGCTTTGCACTTCTTAGTTTCCACTCTGATCGGGTCCTAGCTACGAGTGTAACTAGAGTCCGTGGAGATGGTGAGCTTGACAGCCACTCAGGAAGGAGCGCCAGCTGGGATGAATTTGTAAATGATGCAGCTTATTATTAAAGATGGCGTGGGCCATCAAAGGAGCTAATGGAGGTCGATCATGGTGGCAGTGATGTGTCATGTTTCTTGTGGTCCTGTTGTGCTTCAGCATGCAGAACACCCTTAAAGGGGGCCATTGTCAAGTCTGGGAGATCGTTAGGTAGGAGGGTATTGCTACCTTCCAGATGTGAAAATTGAAGGACTTGAACAGCAGCTCTGACGTTCTTTTCTGGGAGGAAAGGTTTCACTTTGTGAGATTTTAAAATGTTACCTTAGTGTAATTGCAACTGCTTCAGACATTTTCTATTAATGTTAACTATGCCTTCATGTTAAGCCCATCTATGACGTTTAAAGCCTCCGTTTCATACTTGGGATTTCAGGCAAAAAACTTCTGATTTGTTTGCTTAGTGGCAAACGTTTACAATTCTGTATTAATCTGAAGGTCAACGGTGTACTTGCTCATGACTTCAGTATCCAGCAGCTGCTTAACTCTTTGTTTGAGTCTCATCAAATGATCTCCCTAGACCCTGTTTACGAAAAGGTATACATTTGTATTGTGTCTCTGCCTGGGCATATTTTCTTTAACACACTTGGCATCCTGGCATGTTTGGCCAGGAACTGCCTATGCTTGGCCAGGGCCAGGGAGCAGAGCTGGATCAGACTCTGCAAGATAAAGTTAAAATGAAGAATTCTCCAAGAGGAACTTTAATGGATGAAGGCCTGGCGTGCCACCCATTAATCAAGGCAGACAGAGATGGTACACTTCAAAAATGTATTGAAAGTGAAGTGTGAATAGGTTTAATAATTTTAAAATTTGAAGAGAATTATAAAAATTGTCATCTGGGCAGATGACAGCAGGATAAACTGGGTGAAGTAGGTACGGGGAGTCCCAGGATACTAGGACTTAGAAGTCTGTGTGTGGAAACAACTTTATAGAGCAGCAAGCTCTAGAGAAAGTGCAGAAAAGAGGACCAATGCAAAGGAGTGACTAGAACCACTAGCACCACTCTTAGTACATAAATATGTGAATGGAAGTAGGATGCTGATTCAGCCACGTTGGACTGCCGTAAGCCTCGTTAGGCTATGACCAGGAAATTTTTAATGCAAGGGGGTCAATGGAAAGAACTCCCTTACCTTCCTCCATAAGGACAGACAGGAAATCCTGTCCCCATCGCCTTCATGGGACGACCTTCAGCACAATGATGACCTACACTTTAATGTTTAATGTTTTTCTGGGTGTGTCATTGACATGTGGCCATAAAAGTCAAAAGAAGAGAAAACCCCAGGTAAAGGGACTCATGCCCATGCAATATACCACCAGCATGTACAAATCACATGCAGGTATCTACAACAGTGGGTTAGGCTCATTAATGAGGAAAGAAAGAAGTCCTTTCAGGAAGAAGGTACTGTGATCTTTGCCATTATTGATAATTGATTTGACATAATCCATGCTCTTTCTCAGCAACTGAACTACGTTGAGTTGTCTTTTCTGCACCTGCAGCATAGACCTCTTTAACACCCTGAATTCGCTAGCTGTACTCATACACTATCATCATCTGCCAATTGCTACTGTCCCCTCATTAAGGGCCCTGGGTCACCCGACTAAAGTCTGCTTTCTGTGAGTTGATGTCATGTCCGGTTCTGCAAATGTAGGAGTTGTAGGTTACAAAGTTGGTGGTGCTGATAAGGATGGTGAGGTGTGGATTCCCAAATTGGTTATATGACTGGTATCAAGGCCCATGTTACAAAATGTTGATGCTCCTAAAATCTCTTTTTGCTTCTGTTTGGTTTTACTAATCTTTTATGTGCTTAATTTCAACATCAGCCTGAGCTGGTAGGCTGGTTGAATCATTAAGGAAGCATGTGAGATGGCAGTGCAGGTCGTTTTTAAAGTATGCTCTCTGCCTGTGTTTAGATGGCACAGGGCTCACCAACATGACTATTTGTTGTCATATGATTCATACTTGCACATGACATTAAAACATGCCCTGTGTGCACAGAGATCCTGACCATGCGATCAGGAGTGAATGCATTGATCTATCACTACTTATAGCTTTCAGTGTGGTGAATGTGATGTTCATGTTCTTCTCTCCACACTCCCTATGTAGTGCAGAGAGCATAGGCACCACATCCTCACACCCAGGTGTGGAAATACCTCTGGTGTGAGCACTGTAACTGTGAAGACAACATTGTGGTACTATATTGAATTCAAGGGGTCTCAGTTTTGACTTGGTCCTGCCCTTTACAATAGGCCCTCCCAAAAATGTGGTATACAGTTTTCATCAGAAGTAATGTGGAAATGCAGAATGGTAAGGCTTTTGCTGTTGGATGAAGATCTTTTTTTTTACCCATTCTTTGACATTTACAGGGTCTTCCAGGTAAGAATACTTAATGGCATTTACAAACAACACACTACCCTGGATTCCCTTGGGCCGCCTGGGGCCTAAATACCGTGGCCATCACTAATGGAAAGTGGAAGGAAATTGAGTGTTTTAGGCATCTTTATAATGTTGGAAGGGCGTTGTGGGTAGGATAACACAAAGATAACCACCCAAGTAAAATTACCCTGGATTTCACTGGGTCTCTAATTTTCAGAAATGTCTGGGGTTGGTATGATTCCATAGGTGCTGGCCAACCATGGGCTTAAATGCTGTAGCTGCCCACATCTTGAGAATTGATATAGGCTTAAAATTCCTGTCATTTCAACAGTACATTTCTGGGCCTTTTCTGTCCAAGTCAGTAAGCTCACCTACACAAGTGATGTAAAGTTTCCCTGGCTGCTGGAACAACCAGGGACCAAATACCACAGCTCCCCCACATCCCCAGAATGATTGGGATTACAAAGAAAAAATCATGATGTTTCCTGCTGCAGGCAAAAGGCCCATCACAAAAGTGGGGTATTGCTTTTATCAAGAAATGTGTGGGAACACAGAGTAGTAGGGCATTTGTTATTATCTACTGCATTTCTGGTTTCCAAATTTAAGCCAGTGTGCCCAAAAGGGACAGTTCGTAACATATTCTCAAAATAACCACATTCCAAGGGTAATCCCAAATTCACAGTGGTATAAGAAGCCCCTGTTCCCAAACTCAGATGATTAAGCAAAGTAAAAAACACATTTTCTTCATACATATTTGTATTCATTAGATGTTACCTTATGAATTGAATTCTGGTTGAAACAACGAAAAACTCATGTTGGTGGATGGCTCTGGATCTCACATGTTTTTGAATGACTTTCAAGCACTGCATATCCCAGTGATGCAAGAGCACGATGGATGCAACAATACATAATTTTTTTAGAAAGGCTTCAGTCTGAAAAAAAACAACAGTTTTATCAGGTTTTTAAATTACTTTCACATTATTTTTAATTTCAATTATTAGTTTAATTGAGACGACGATAAGTGATCTACACAAATCACACCCTGTTGAATTCAGGGTTGTCTTTACTTTTCAAAAATGTACAGCCTTCCTGGTTCACCCAGGAGCTTCATACTTCTTTCCCCACAGGCTGCAGGGAGGTAGAAACCGAAAAGTATACAAATTATGCATACTAGTTCGAAAATTGCAAAACAATGTTTCTTTTTCAACTGGCTGTTTCTAAAAGCCGGAAAGATGGCAATCTTAGAACAGTAAACATTTTGTTGACGCAATTTTTAGCAACAAAATGTGTGTTCTTGACCGCTCTTGTTTTACATTTTTCGTAAACAAAACACGTTCTCACTTCCCTGCAAGGGATACCACGAACCCAAGATACCCTTAGACACCTCTGCAGTGAGAGAGGAAAGGATAGACGTTTATCTCGGATATCTTTCATTAAACTATTTGTGAAGGCTTATGCTCAAACTGCCCCAAATATCCAAAAGGGCGCAGTAGGTGGAGGGTTGGGGAAACTTCTCGAGTCTTTATTGGGCTAAAAAAGGCAGGTGCAAACCTTTGGAATACAGATCCCACTGAGCATCATGCGTGACTGACATCTTACAGGAATGCATTAGTCGGTGCATGGCTGTAGTAACCGCTTTTTGTATGACACAACATTCAGTTGCCCATGTATCCATGTCATGTAGTGTTTGGTACTCTTATTTCAGAGGAGAAGAGACAACATTGCTTCCTCTTGCGACTGCTTCAGGGTGGGATATGCTATCTAAAAGTTTCTCCATGGGCATAGGTGTTGGTCGTATGCTTGGTCCCACATCTGTAGCTGCTGCCTCCTGTATTCTGTTCACTAGCCTCTCTCTTATGCAGATCATAGGTGATGTCAACTCTTGTCAATCTCATCTACCACACAGTTTGTCACAGTAACAGTGTTGACCCTTTGCTGGGTCACTTGCTACACTTAGTTTAATTATGAGACAATTTCTTGTCCAGGGGCGTTCATAATATTCCCTCTGAAACATTTCATGGGGCACAAATTTGAATGGAAATACAGAAGCGCAGGTACACAGTCCCTCATTACGAGTTTGGTGGTCCCACCAAGGGACCGCCAAACTTGTGGGGAGGACACTACTTCCATGGCAGAGGCATACCCCTGAGTGTATTACAATGTTCCCGCCTGGGCTGACCGGCGGGAACATTGCAGTGTGTGTTGTCGCCGGTCAGTCCGGCAGGAACTGTGTAAAGATATCGCACTGGACTCCCTTAGGGGAACCAAGTGCTATATTGTAGAACAGAGTGGGCCGTCCAGCATCTTCGGAATGCACACAGTCTGCAAAAGCCATTCCGAGGGTGCGGGGGTGGACCCTGCACTGCCCATGCCATTGTCCTTTCTTTCTTTTTTCTACTCCTCTCATTTTTCTTGTTTTCTATTTTCTGCTTCTCCCTTTTTTTGCTCACATTCTTTCATGGTGTTTTTTTCTTTATCTTTTGTTTTCATTTCTTTATCTTTTTTTATTTCTGTCTTTCATCAGCTTCCTTCTATTTCTGTTCTTTCTTTTCTGTTCTTTCCTCCTTCCTATTTCTTTATTTCCTCATCTGCATCTTTTCTTTCCCCCCTTTGTTTTTGGTCCTTTCTTTCTCTTTTACTCTAACTTTCTGTTTCATTTTCTTTCTTTATCTTTCACTTTATTGCTTTGTCTTCTTTCTGTCTTCATCTTTCTTTCTTCTCACACTTTCTTTCCTTCCTTTAAGCATTCTGAGTTTAAGAGAGAAATGTATTCATGTACTAATATGTATATAATGGCTGCCTAGTAGGTATATCCTGAGGGTGCATGTAGTGAGATGTTTACTAGTATAGAGCTACGAAGTCTGCAACTGCCTTACACAATGGATTGTAGCTAATCATTTGCTAATTTGTGGACACCAACCAATGAACTTCAGGACAATTAGCCAGTCAGTCAAAGCGTTTCGAGGCCTGGCTCCCAGAATGAGAGCAGGGTCATGCTATGCACTACACAACAATTAGACCACAAGCCCCAAGGAGGCGCTCCCCTCACAAAGGCAACCCATAAACAAGAGGAAACGGACATAACCTTTTATTTAGAACCCCAAAGGTACCCTTTTGTTATGCACTTCCTGATACAATGCTGTATAGATCACTTGACGTGGCTACATGTAATCAGTGCCTGGGTGCTACTTCCTTAATTATTTGCATTTTTATATAGCAGGGAAAAAAGTACAAATGGTGACAGACCACTTCACGTAGTTGGTCTACATACAAACTTCAGGAATACTCCCTTACATTAACTATGGACAAGTTTCAGGAAGAGAAGTTACTTTCAAGTAAGAATGGCAGATCATGTGGCAATTTCAAGGCCAACCGACAGGGCAGAAATCTGTAAGACGAGGGCGTCTAATTGTGGTTGTGTCTGGACTGTATCTGTATCACTTACCCAGGATTCTAACACGGTTGTGCCTTGCGCTGCAGAGGGCCCGAGTGAATAAAGTGCTCTCCTGTTTATCCATGTTTGTGGTGATTTGACTTCCACACCCATCTATGCAGATGTAGCCTTAGACTTCATTGAGTCCTACGTTTTTTAACGTCTATGTGGCCCCCCTGGCAAGACTTATTCGATCATATGGTTTTACGCCTTCCTCCTATGCTGATGACACTCAGATTATTATTCCAGTGTCCAGGAGCAACTGGGAGGAAATGGCAGAGCAGTTTAATAGCTGCATGAAGGATATTATTCAGTGGATGAGACAGAACTGGCTTAAGCTTAATACCAACAAGACGTAGATTGTCTTGTATGGCTGTAGTAAGGATCTGTGGGGGTCGCGATGGTGGCCGGATGATTGTGGGCAACTATCAGTCCTGTGTGGAGCGACTAGAAACCTAGGTGTGATCTTTGATGAAGCATTAAGTTTTAAACTGCAGGTTAATGCCTTAGTGAAGTCTTGCTATTGGACCCTGAAAATCCTGAGGAAAATCTTACCGTTCTTGAAGCAGGAGGAAAGAATCACGGTTATGTTGGCATTGATTATGTCCAGAGTGGACTATTGCAACTCATTGCTGTTGGATATTGATGAGTGCACTCTGAGGAAACTGCAACTAATTCAGAATAATGCAGCTCGTATGATTCTGGCACTTCCACGTTTAGCTTCGGCTTCCCTTAGCCTTAAGTCTCTTCACTGGCTGCCGGTGGGCAAGAGGATTATCTTTAAATCTCTCTGCCTTACCTTTAAAGCACTATATGGGGTTGTTGCAGAACACCTGGTGGACAGACTCAGGTGGTATCATCCAGGACGCGCCCTAAGATCGGAGAAGTCCTTTCTGATCCAGGTCTGTAGAACGCGCAGAGTTAGGTGGGGAGATAGAGCATTCACAGTGGCGGCTGCCAGATATTGGAATGGTTTACCGCTTGATATCAGGAAAGAACAGAACTTCGCGATGTTTAAGAAAAGGGTGAAAACCTGTCTGTTTCTTCGGTAGGGCTATTGGCTTCAGTCGTCTTCTTATCCTTTATGTCCTCAAGCGCTTCGATGCCAGGGCCGGAACGCGCTATATAAATGCCCATATACATACATACATACATACATAGCCTTACTCATTGACAAAAATAATTCAGTTTTTCAGGTTTATGCCATTTTTGTAGAACTGAGGTTGAATTGTGGTAGAACGGGATCGGCTATTTTTAACTCCAATGTTGTTGCAACCATTGATCCATAGGTGTCTAATATCCTTTGCAGGGTGGCAGTTTAGTTGTACAAAAAGCATCAAGTAGCAGTCTACAGATGGCATAACAATAAGCATACCTCCAAATATCATCCCAGAAACCCGGAAGTCTTTCCAGAGAGGCATTCTGACAAGCATAAATGCCCCTTACTCTTGGCGGCCCAGCCCCTGCTGCTCCTCCTCTTCCTCTCTTGGAGCAGTGCCATGGAGTCTTGTGGCACAGCTCTGCCACTGTGGGGATCAGCAGGTTCCGCACACTATGCCCAGAAGAGGAACAGTCATCAGCTTTGCTGCCTGGGACATGGTGCAGGCACTTCAGCCGATGCCTCCAGCCCAGACTTAGTGCCTGCTTCAAAAACTAAGGACATATGAAATTAGACAAGTGATTGGTTCCTGTCGGTCTATGACGAAGTGGAATGAGGCAGTAGATGGGCACTGAAGCTGATGGTAGTTACCCCATGAACTTGTGTGAAAGTTTTTGCTCCTCTTCCAACATCTTGTTTCTCTGCCCGTCCAGAGGGGACTCTTTAGATCATTTCCCTTGACTGCCTCTATCCAGTGCATGCCGGGGTTACCGTAGTTTCTTCTGTGTGGACTCCAAAAAGCATTTATTATTACTGTCTGTAATTTGGCACATTCCTTTGGGTTGTTTCTCTTCCACTTGAATCCAACAAAGAACAACAGTTCTTAAGGATGGTAAATAAGTCCACATGTGCACAGAACTCTCACGCCACATCTTTTAATTCCAGTTGTATGTGAACTACACTATCTCAGCAAAAAAAGAAGCGTGTGTTCACTTTCCATCACAGAAAATACTTTCTACATAGGCTACCCTCAAAATGCCCTCCCTTACAAACAGGAATAGCTTTAAATAAACAAAGGGCCCATTTTATAATCCCTCATTCATCTTCCATCTATTACTTATCTAAGCAATGCTACCAAGGTCAAGTTAATCACACCACCGGTAGGCTGATCCAAAAGCACATCAACAACACCAACCCTCCTTGGTATCTTACACCCACCTCTTCGTGTAGAATCTCACATTGGTCACCCTTCAAAGCCCTATTACTCGCAGATTTCATCAACATACTCAGCTCCCTGAAAGCCTCTTCTTATGAAGATGATGTCTTAACCTCGTCGTTCTTCAACGCTCTCTCTGGGGATGCTCTCTCACACCCCTACTTACCATTATCAATGTCTCCATCACTCAAGGCAAGCTCTCGAGACAGGCCGTGTTCCCCCACTCCAAAAGAAACTTACACTCATTTTCTTGACGTATCTATTTCAGATGGATAATACCTACTCTAATTCAGATGTGGCAAATACATTTACAAAACTTAACTCCTTTGTGTTGTACTTCAGAGGTTTTCATAATTGGAGCCTGTGGCCCCAATTTGGAAAACTTAAAAGCTGACAAGGTTGTCTTTATTAATTCTGCTGCATATAGAGGAGGTATTTGTGACCTCAGCATTATAAGGTATGTCATCAGCCACTAAGAATTTGATGCCTGGTGAATTTGGCATTTCTTCCCTAAGAGAAGACCATCAGAGCCTCCCTCTGTAAAAAGTAAAGGGCTAGTGATAACCTTCAATTTCTAGAAAACCCAATTCCCTTCGGAAATAGTATTTTTTTACTTTAGACAGAGAGCTTGACTCTTTTCTTGCGGCAGACAAGTTTAGATTTTAGAATACTGTCTGTTAACTGTTTAACAAATTCAGCCGCCTTGAAAAAACATTGTGTTCTATGTTTATTTTAGTTTAGACATCTCGTGAGAATATCTGATTCAATTTGGAAGCTCAATCGAGATATGCTTGAGGGCAAAACATCTTTGGCCAAGTGAATATTGTTCCCAAATTATTTGTTTGCTTTGAGTCCCATCAAAATTCTGAGTTTGAATATTCAGAAGTATTAACATTTTTAAATCAACAAATAGCTTAATTGAACCAATTTATATTATACCGTGAAATAATACGAGTGAAGGACATAATCGCGGCCAAAGCATCTTCTTGAAAACTGGAAATCAGCTGCTAATCTGAGAGAAGGATCTTGGTTGTCAGGAATGTCAAATTTGGTCATACTTGAACGATTGAAATGTTATATAAAGGACTAAGGTGAAGTACTTGCTGACATATGAAGTCAGTCTTTAAACCTGTAAGACTGAACTTCTTGTCCATTTCATGCTGTATTACCTGATTTGGCCTGTGTGTTTCTAACCCCTATTGTGTCATTTCCACATACGTGGTTTTCTAACTGGTCCCTTATTTAAATATATTTATTTTTCACTGATATGCACATATGTAGAAGCATTTGAAAGTATGTACTCTTGCAAATCCTGGGATCACCCTCACCATGGCTCTCAGTCAGCCCTGCTTATAGTTTGGGACGGTCCAGGTCAGATTGTAGATTTTAGATATGCCTGAGTACGACACTGACTGAGTGTCGACATGCCATAGGTACTTCTGAAATAACAGATGAGAAACTCAGCACTCCATAAGCGTTTCCCCCCCCAAGAAAACACTGATTACCATATACTTTTTAGGCGCATAGACTGGAGAAGTCTTCTCCTCCACCTTTCTTCCCACATCAACACAGACATAATATTATCTTGATAGAAGTATAGCCCATGTCTCTTTGGAGTTGTAAATTACATTTTGCATAAGGGCATTGCCTTAAGGTTTGTGGGGTAGAAGTGTCCACTGAAACCTTCTACTGACTGTGAAATACCATTTATGAAATATACACAAAAAAGGATTATAGTAGGGAAAAATAATACAATCATCGTTGCAACAGTGAGTACATGAATTAGTCACTAGTAATATAAAGAATCATTTGTAAGAACACATTTATTATAATTCATCAAGAGTCACGCAATAGCCTGTCACATAACGCATTTAGCACCTGAAATCTGAGAGCATCATATATATTTCGAAAGACATACATCAACAAATCACTTAAGACAAACAAAAAACAGAAACTGCCAGACTCCTGGCTGAAGATTCAGTTCAATACAGCCTTACTCCACGCCTCTGATTCACTCAGCTTAATGTGGTTGTGTTCCTTAATTTATGAAACCAGTCCACATAGGATGTAGTCTCAACGAAGCGCACATCAAGAGGACACTTCCGTCCACTTCTTTGTCGAAAATGTGATTCCCAAACACATTTAAATGACCTTTTAGTTTCAAACTACTTCTCCAAAAAACAGGTGTTGGTGTGTTTCAGGCCCTGTCAAGTGCAGGCCTCTTCAGGACAGCGGAGTTAAGAAGTACCTAATAGACAAACAATGTCAGTACATACAGTATGATTGATTGAAGTTAAAGAGCAGGGTGCTTAAAACGTTAGCACCTCATGACTAAAAAGTATGTCGGGTGCCGGAAAGACCCAGACCATGGCGAGCCAAAGAAACAAGTCAATGTAGAGAGTTTCATAAAAGCCGTCATAAGTGCAAAACCCAGTGAACCAAAAAAGTGTCAAGTCCTGCTAGGGAGTGCAAACATCTCAGATAACCTTCAGAAAGAGTTGCTCTCTCAGGGACGGATTAAACCACACTATGGTCACTCACAATAGTCCTAACAGACATGTAGGAGGTATTAGTGGTTCCTATTGCTGCATGCATTGCAAAGCTTGCAGTGCTAACTGCTATAACATAAAGATTCCTAATACTAACAGGACACACTCTATTAAAGGTAATTATAATTGCAACACAACTTAATGTGTGTATTGCCTAATTTGTCCTTACAATAAGCTGTATATAGGTAGTACAATCCACTGAAGCGGGTAATTGAGCACAAACAAGCCATCCGACACAATGACCAACAGTACCCGGTGACCAGGCACTTCTCAGAGAAGCATTTTGGAAATGAGAATCTTTGGAAATATGTTGTGGTTGATGCAATCGCCCCTGGCCCTAGAGGAGGTGACAAAGTACATAAATTGAGAGTAATAGAATCAAAATACATTCTTGACTTTGATACACTGGCACTGATTGGCCTCAATTCCAGTGTGGAAATGTCAGTACATTTGTTTTGATCTGATCTGTTAGTTGCACCAAAGATATTTTGTTTTCAGAGGGTATTTCGGTACTGTGAACTGATTTGAACTGTTTTTTTATTGTTTGTTTTTATGGTTTCTCACTCTTTGGAGAGTAGCTGATCTGTGCCCTGCACTCTTTTTGCCGCCGTTAATCTGATTAAGAAATATGGTCGCAGCCCACATGGGTGAGATCTGCATCAAAGTCACATTTTGATAGCATGTTCTTCACCATCTAAGTACTCTGGGCCATGGTATCCTGGATGATTGGATAACCTGGTATGGTGTGTATTTCAGGAATAGTTCTGACCAAGAAGAACTGGGGACAGGAGATGATCACAAGTGTGGGCATACGGGCACTAAAATCTGATATATGCACTTGCGATTTGTAATATGGTATGGTATGGTGATTTACATCTTTTGAAGGTGCCCTGTGGATTACCTTTATGACAGCACAGGGTTTGGAGAAGCATGCATTGTGGGCACTCATCCTTGTTCCCTTTGATGCTCCCATTTAATTTGTTATGAAACCCCTCGTCACTTCATCCAGGCTGGGTCCCTATTTCATGATTTTGTAATAATAAGCATGTTATATCATTACTATAAAAAATGCAGGAATTATACCAATTTCTAGGTTGATATGTGATATATCTATGAGGACTACATATCCCAGAATTCCTTTGATTGGGGGAGACTGAATTTACATGGACTTTCATATTGGAGTCTAATCTGCTTTGCTGTAATCAAAAAGACATGCCTATTTGCTTGGATTGCATACACTGGCAGGCAGGTAGACGAAAGTGATACTTCTTGCTGGGTATTTTCTGCTTATCTTACCTTCGGTTTATAAGTCCCATAATTGTGTGGCATTGATGGCCTTGATTTATACTTATCATGAGGATTTATCAATTTTACATTGTATAAACATTAGGACACCGCGGTCCAAGAATTGCTATTTGCATACATGAAATTGTAAATGTGTGAAATGGTACCTGTGTTAAAATGGTGGCTACTGTATCACTGCTTGGTGTCTGTTTTTGATTTCACTGGTTGTTTGTATATAAAGACCACATCAGTTCCTCTTTCACCTACCGTGAGCAAGGCTACGGCCGAAACGCGTTGGTGAGGACATATCGGGTGAAATAAAAAACACTTACTGCAATTCGGTGGTGTCCTTGACGAGTGGATGTAATGGGGTGAATATATATATATATATATATATATATATATATATATATATATATATAGATATATATACACTCAAATACCAAAGGTTACAGGGACGTTACAGTTAGGTTCAGATTTTACATGCACAAAACCATAGAAATTCAGCTGTTATAGTTGGAGTCATTTCAAGTAACTATAACTCATGTCCCACACGGAATTGCTGAGATTTTGTAAAAGTTCTATTTCCTAACCATAACGTTCGTGTAATCTTTGCTTTTTTCAGTGAATTTTTAGGTTTTATTTTTTTAACATTAAGTAAGATGCCCGCTCCATTGCACGGTGGGGGGGTATATTTGGACACAGAGCCTGGCTCTCTAATTTCCTTATTTACTGCAGTATCCTCAGAAGAAAATCTTTTCAGTTTTCCTGTTCAATCCCATTAAGATGGCCTTCAGATGTGACACACTTTTGGCATAGATTCAGAATGTTAGCACTCTATTTGCTCATTAGAACAGTGTAAGCTGTTGATCACCAGGGAGATCTATATAAGGACTGGAGGCTTCACATTATGCTTCTCCTTCTTTGTTGTTCATTATTCAAAACACACAGCAGCCAATGAAATTAAAGTTTGTAATATAGTACATTTCCCAAACAACCAACAGCGACATCATGTCCTATATGCCAATGACGGCTCTCAACCACATATATATGGAGGTCTCCTGCCATCATCTTCGTCCTCTTTCTTTGCTGCTATATGATAAGTGTTCTTTCCATTATCATAGTTCTTTCCCTGTCAGTTGTTCCTTTACAGTGGCTTTACAAGAGTCGCTCTTGCTTCCCACTGCACTATTTGCAACCGAAAAGGGTGCCAGGAGGCAGGGAGAAGACGTGCATCAGCGCAAGGATTGTGTAGTCCTCTTTTCAGCTAGCCACCCTCATCCACATCCTACGTGCAGTCGGCACCTTCCCTGAGTGTATTGGGACTGCTCTCACAATTGCATACTCAGGTTCCGCAAGTGAGAACCAGCTGCAGAGTTTACACAGTAAACTAACCACTAGGGTCAGCAAACAAACGTCTCCCCTATGCCTGTAGCCTGGACAAGTGTCTGGCTATTCAGGTTATTCCTGAGGGGTGCAGTCTTATAATCCTACAGGTTTTCCCCTGTAGTTGCTCGCTCTAATTGCCTCCTCCACACGGCTTCCTACCTGGGTGGCCCCACCCAGTGACAGAGAGCACTGATTAGAATCTGTTTTTGGATTATCCTCAGCTGAATTAAATGGCAGAATGTGACATCCCTTCCAATCTGCCTTATGATCAAGATGATAAAGACCTCCTCCTCTTATGGCCCAGAAACCCCCTGTGACACAATGTCCCTGACATGACAGTGATATTCCACAGTCATCCAATTGGCCTCACGCTGAAACCATGGCTCAAATGTCACACTCCTTTCCATCAGACCATGTGTATTTGGAGCCACAACTGTCCACCAATGGCCCCTCCAACTCTTTTCCTCCTCCCGATGACAACACGGACAAAGTCTCAATCCCCTACTTCTGATTCAGATGACGACTCATACCAACCTCCAAAATGCCATCACGTGACCTGTTCTCTCCTTCCCCAGTCAACTCGCCAGACCCACACATAACCCTTTGATCCTGACAATATTGTCCACCCCTGCTCATTGGACTGGTTCCTCCTCCCTGCAGTCTCAGGCTGTGTACATGACAGGCTACGCAAAGGGTGGACGGGGATGTCCGGAACAAACTCCGCTCTGAATGCCCACACCCCAACATCCCACACAAAGTCAGAGACCATGGAACTTGACCCCAACCTTGCCACTTTCCTCAAAAAGGTCTCTAAGCACCCTAAAAAAAAACTAGACAGGTCCTGGAAGGCCTGTCAGGACAAACTCCTTGACCTTTCCGGACCCCTGTGCAAGATACTCGACACGGCCATCTCAGCAAAACAAACTGACACTCCTATCGACTCCGATACCCTGGTGGGCTGGGCTCAGTGCACAATATGCCTCTTAGACAATGCCAATCGTGCACTATCAGTCGAGCGCAGGCGTTCAGTGCTCATGCGCATAGACCCTAAGCTTACTGAGCTTAAGAACGATGAACTGGGCCGTTTGGCCAACAGGGTGGTTTTGGCGACAAATTCACCAAAGATCTTGGTAAATTTGTGCACACTTTGACAGCCTTGGACAAGGCCCAGACATCCCACCAGAAAGTCTTTCAGCAGCGCCGTTTTACCAGGGACGGCTGTTACAGAGGGTGACTGTCGGGCCCAGTTTCATCTCGCAGCCCCCAATCCTCCACCACAACCGGAGACTGTGGTTACTCCACCCAGGCACAAGAAACTTTCTACCCCGCCAGGGCGTGTGGTGGCTGACCTCGCTTCAACAGAGGATCATTCTGCTTGCAGTCTAGTTACAGCTCTAGATCAAACTGTCAAGGTAAGATTGATTCAGCCCACCTCTGTGGTGTTGGGGGACAGGTCACAATTTTTTCTGACCAGCTGGTCTTCTCTGACATTCAGCTAATTGGTACTAGAGACAATAATGGGATTCAAGATGGAATTCTTTGGGGACCCCCACTAAGTTAGTCTTCCACTGCCTCTTCATTTTTCCCAACTAGATCAGTCTTTTATTCAACAAGAAATAGACCAACTTCTCACGAAAGGGGCAATCTGGCCTTCCCAACCAGACACCTCAGGTTTCTGCAGTAATATCTTTGTAATGACCAAGAGAGGAGACAGACTCCCTCTGGTCATAAACTTGAAGGATTTCAATAGTTGGATCCTCTATCGTCACTTCAAAATGGAGGGAATCCATCTCTTCAGAGACATTCTTCAGGACAGTAACTGGATGGTTTGCCTCGACTTGAAAGATGCACACCTCTCAACACCCTGTTTGGCAACCACACCAGAAGTTGCTTCAATTCAGGTGGAAAGACCAATGGTTCCAATTCGAGGTTCTCCCCTTCAGACTTTCTTCCTTGTTACCAAGGTCATGCGCCCAGGGGTGGAGAGTCAATGATCAAAGGTGTTTGTCTGATCATTTATCTGGACAACATTCTTCCCATGGCCCAAGATGTGCAGACCCTCCTGCGTCACCTGGACTGGACTTTCCAGCTCCTGCAGGACCTTGGTTTCCTCATCAACACAAAGAAGTCTGTTCTTTCTCCCTTCCGTTGTATGCAATTCCTCTGATTCCAAATCAACTCCTCTACCTCCCTCCTGTCACTTCCCTCCCAGACATTGCGAATGGCCCAGAAGGAGATCTGATCCACTCATCACAAAGACAAAATATCTCTGAGAACCCTTGCCAGAATAGTGTGACTTTTGGCTTTCTCTATCCAAGCGATCTTCCCAGCTCCCCTATACTGTTGTGCTCTACAAAGCCTGAAAATACAACATCTACAAAGATGCGTAAAGTACTCCGAACTAATTGCACTCACCCCCGAGACCAGAGCCAAACTCCAATGGTGGTTAGACCAAGTCAGCCTGCAATGGCATGGCCATATTCAGCTCTCAGCCGGACATTGTGATGGAATCAGGTGCCAGTTGGTGGGGGTGGGGTACCAGGTGCAGCGATGTCTCCACCAGAGGGCAATGGTCCCAAGGAGTCCGTCTTACACATAAACTGCTTAGAACTCTTAGACTAGTCCTGTGCAATAAGGACACAAGCCCTTCACTCCAGTTGCTGCATCCTGCTGAGAATGGACAACATCTCGACAGTCCGCTACATAAACAAGCTAGGAAGGACAAGGTCTCAAGTTGTAGTGGAGATCGCAAAGAACTTCTGGCACTATTGTCTCCAACATCACATATCAGTAACAGCAGAATATCTACTGGGTCAATGCAACGTAGTAGCGGATTGGAACTCGAGGTACCTCAGGAATTCTAGTGAGTGGAAACTTCATCAAACAGTCTTCCAGGCCCTTCAAGCTTGGTGGGGCCAGTGTCACATGGATCTATTTGCATTCCGTCTGTCCCACCAGTTAAGTTGGTCCTTCTCTTAGAGACAGGATCCGATGGCCACAGCCACGGATGCTTTTCTTCAGCAGTGGAAGGGTCCTATCCATTACGCCTTCCTGACATTTCTAATGATCCCCAGGGTCTCAGTCTAGACTCTTCATCGACGGGCGGAAGGATTCTCATCACTCCCCTGTGGAGAGTTCAGCCTTAGATCCCCATTCTGTTGGGAATGGTTTAGGAGTTTCCAGTCCAAATTCCCTCGTTTTCAGAAGTTTCTGACAGATCCAGTAAGCCTGTCCCATCCCCTTCTTCTTCTTCTTCTTCTTCTTCTACTTCTTCTTCTTCTTCTTCTTCAGAGCAACCTTCAGCTTATGGTTTGTGGCATTTCAGGACACACAAGTTTGTGCCAAATCTTTCAAAACAGTCTATTAACTTCATCTCAGCATCCTGGTCTAAGTCTAGCCAATAACGATACGCTTCAGCTTGGTGAAAATGGTTGGGTTGGTGCCACATGCATGGTTTGGATCCCACGGGGACCCCCATTATATCTGTCATCAACAACCTAGCAGAAATGTCATTCAGTGGTCTAGGATAGTGTTCCATCAATAATTATGTATCCGTGATTTCTGCTGGTCACTCTCTCATTGAGGGTAAACAGATTGGAGAGCACACCCTGGTAAGTAGAGTCATGAGAGGTATTTGACCATCCAACCTCCCTCTTTTGAAATATTCTAACCTGTGAGATGTTAATATCCTCCTCAAATTCCTCCAATGGTGGCCAGCCAATTCCGATCTGTCTCAGAAACAACTGTCAACTTAACTAACTATTTTACTAAGCCTGGTGTCTTGCAGGTGGATGTCAGATGTCAAGCCCTTTGACATTTCATGCAAAGTTTTTGCCCTTGATGGAGTTACCTTTTCCCTAACTAGACAGACTAAAACCCTTTTTAAACAAATTACTTACACTAGCTTTCCAAAACTTTGTATTGTTCATTGTCTGAAGGAATATGAGGATTGCACTAGAGAATCCCGACAATCTAATGGGGGTCAGCTCCTAATTGTTCTCCAGAAACCATCCCACCCTGTGTTATCTGCCAATTTGGCTTGCTGGATGAAATGGATTCTTTCTGAGGCAGGCATAGATACTTCCAAGTTTGGTGTCTGTCACCCAATCTTACATGGATAACAGAAAGGTCTTGGCTTATTGCAATACTGTTAGCCTCCAGTCTTGACATAATATCACGTTGTCACCAGGTTTCATAGGCATGAGATACCACTGTATACACAAACAGGGTCTATCGCGGAAAAGTAGAAAAAAAGCAGATGGCCCACTCACTTTGTCAAAGGACGATAAGGCGCAATGAACCTTGATGGGCCCCCCTGCAAATTTCGTGGAGGGAGCCCATCAAGGTTCAGTCAAGAGCTATCAGGCCACACAAGTTCCGGCCTCTTCAGGAAAAACAGAAAGACAAGAAAACAGTGTGCCATACCGGGTGGACACCAGTTACCAAATTAAGAAAACCATATCTGAAGTGAACCTGAAATAACATCAAACCGCAGTAAACTGTGAACTGTTATATTTGAGGCGCAGAGTCAACACCTGGGTGCAAATGGTTTGCTCCAAAGCGGATTTGGCCTATCCATCTCAAGGTTGGGAGCCCACCACAGGAAACAACTCTAGTTTTGTGTAGAATTTGTTGTGCTCGTTGTCTGTTTGATATTGTAGTGGTGTGCTTGACTAAATCTGTGCATATATGTATACTCAGAGACTGTGATGAACTTTAAACATATTGATTGGTTGGTATTATTACTATGTTTCATTAATTTGTACACTAAGCTTGATTAAATCAGGTTTCCAAAAACGATTAATTGTTTCATTTTGAATAATGTATGTTGGTCATAATCTATTCCCACTACATGCTGTAGTTATATATTTTGGATCCTGTTGTAACAATCAGATCATACCGTTAAAATATTCAGAAGCAATTACAATTTGACCGAAAAACTTGTAAAACGTTAAACAATAACAGAGTATATGACTTCTTCATAGAACAATGTAAATAAAAAAAACAAAATATTTAAAATTCATGTGGCACAATAGGCGCTGGAAATGGTGGTTCAAGGGTGCTTTAACATCCTCAAAATGACCATGCTGGAGTTCAGAAGGTGAATAAGGAAAATGTCACTTACCCAGTGTACATCTGTTCGTGGCATTAGTCGCTGCAGATTCACATGCTGTGCATAGTCCGCCGTCTGGTGTTGGGTCGGAGTGTTACAAGTTGTTTTTCTTCGAAGAAGTCTTTTCGAGTCACAAGACCGAGGGACTCCTCCTCCTTTGTTTCCATTGCGCATGGGCGTCGACTCCATCTTAGATTGTTTTCCCCGCAGAGGGTGAGGTAGGAGTTGTGTATGTTAGTAATAGTGCCCATGCAATGGAATGAATAAGTATGTACAAAATAAAGGTTAAGGTAATATATTTACAAATGTACAAATGTTGGAGATTGCTTCCAAACGGCTACAGGCTCCCGGGGAGGCGGGTGGGCGCATGTGAATCTGCAGCGACTAATGCCACAAACAGATGTACACTGGGTAAGTGACATTTTCCGTTCGGTGGCATGTGTAGCTGCAGATACACATGCTGTGCATAGACTAGTAAGCAGTTATCTCCCCAAAAGCGGTGGTTCAGCCTGTAGGAGTGGAAGTAGTTTGAAATAAAGTTATAAAGAAATAAAGTAGTACAGCTTGACCTACTGTGGCTTGTTGTGCAGATAGCACGTCTACACAGTAGTGCTTAGTAAATGTGTGAGGCGTAGACCATGTTGCTGCCTTACATATTTTGTTCATTGGAATATTTCCTAGGAAGGCCATGGTAGCGCCTTTCTTTCTGGTTGAGTGTGCCTTTGGTGTAATAGGCAGCTCTCTCTTTGCTTTAAGGTAGCAGGTTTGGATGCACTTAACTATCCATCTGGCTATACCTTGTTTTGATATTGGGTTTCCTGTATGAGGTTTTTGAAATGCAATAAATAGTTGTTTTGTTTTCCTAATTAGTTTTGTTCTGTCAATGTAGTACATTAGTGCTCTTTTGATGTCTAATGTATGTAGTGCCCTTTCAGCTATTGAGTCTGGCTGTGGAAAGAACACTGGTAGTTCTACTGTTTGATTTAAGTGAAACGGTGAGATAACTTTTGGTAAGAATTTTGGATTGGTTCTTAGAACTACCTTATTTTTGTGTATTTGAATAAATGGTTCCTGTATAGTAAACGCCTGAATTTCACTTACTCTTCTTAGAGATGTAATGGCAATGAGAAATGCAACTTTCCACGTTAGGTATTGTATTTCGCAAGAATGCATGGGTTCGAAAGGTGGACCCATGAGTCTTGTTAAGACAATGTTGAGGTTCCATGAAGGAACAGGTGGTGTTCTTGGTGGTATAATTCTTTTTAGGCCTTCCATAAATGCTTTAATGACAGGTATTCTAAACAGTGAAGTTGAATGAGTAATCTGCAGGTATGCAGATATTGCTGCAAGATGTATCTTTATGGAAGAGAAGGCCAGATTTGATTTCTGCAAATGTAGTAAGTATCCTACTATATCTGTTGGAGATGCATGTAATGGTTGAACTTGATTATTATGGCAGTAGCAAACAAATCTTTTCCATTTACTTGCATAGCAGTGTCTAGTGGATGGCCTTCTAGCTTGTTTTATGACCTCCATACATTCTTGTGTGAGGTTTAAGTGTCCAAATTCTAGGATTTCAGGAGCCAAATTGCTAGATTCAGCGATGCTGGGTTTGGATGCCTGATCTGTTGATTGTGCTGTGTTAACAGATCTGGTCTGTTGGGTAGTTTGACATGAGGCACTACTGACAGGTCTAGTAGTGTTGTATACCAAGGTTGTCTTGCCCATGTAGGTGCTATTAGTATGAGTTTGAGTTTGTTTTGACTCAATCTGTTTACTAGATATGGAAGAAGAGGGAGAGGGGGAAAAGCGTACGCAAATATCCCTGACCAATTCATCCATAGAGCATTGCCTTGAGACTGCTGGTGTGGGTACCTGGATGCGAAGTTTTGGCATTTTGCGTTCTCTTTTGTTGCAAATAGGTCTATTTGAGGTGTTCCCCAAATTTGGAAGTAAGATTTTAGAATTTGGGGGTGAATCTCCCATTCGTGTACTTGTTGGTGATCCCGAGAGAGATTGTCTGCTAGCTGGTTCTGGATCCCTGGAATAAACTGTGCTATTAGGCGAATGTGGTTGTGAATTGCCCACTGCCATATCCTTTGTGCTAGGAGACACAGCTGTGTCGAGTGTGTTCCCCCCTGTTTGTTTAGATAATACATTGTTGTCATGTTGTCTGTTTTGACAAGAATGTATTTGTGGATTATGATGGGTTGAAATGCTTTCAACGCTAGGAATACTGCTAACAATTCGAGGTGATTTATATGAAACCTTCTTTGATGTACGTCCCATTGTCCTTGGATGCTGTGTTGATTGAGGTGTGCTCCCCACCCTGTCATGGAAGCATCTGTAGTTATCACGTATTGTGGCACTGGGTCTTGGAAAGGCCGCCCTTTGTTTAAATTTATACTGTTCCACCATAGAAGCGAGATGTATGTTTGGCGGTCTATCAACACCAGATCTAGGAGGTGACCCTGTGCATGTGACCATTGTGATGCTAGGCACTGTTGTAAGGGCCTCATGTGCAATCTTGCGTTTGGGACAATGGCTATGCATGAGGACATCATGCCTAGGAGTTTTAATACCATCTTTGCATGTATTTTTTGTGTTGGATACATGGCTTGTATGACTTTGTAAACATTTTGAACCCTTTGTGGACTTGGAGTGGCTATCCCTTTTGTTGTGTTGATTGTCGCTCCCAAGTATTGCTGTGTTTGGCACGGCAGAATGTGTGACTTTGTATAGTTGATGGAGAACCCTAGTTTGTAGAGGGTTTGTATGACATAATCTGTGTGGTGTGAACACTTTGTTAGGGAGTTGGTCTTGATTAGCCAATCGTCTAGGTAGGGGAACACGTGTATTTGCTGCCTTCTGATATGTGCAGCTACTACTGCTAGACATTTTGAAAAGACTCTCGGTGCGGTTGTTATACCGAACTGCAACACTTTGAATTGGTAATGTATTCCCATGAATACGAACCTTAGGTATTTCCTGTGCGAGGGATGTATCGGTATGTGGAAATACGCGTCTTTTAGATCTAAGGTTGTCATGTAGTCTTGTTGTCTCAACAGTGGTAATACGTCCTGTAGCGTGACCATGTGAAAGTGTTCCGATTTGATGTAGGTGTTTAGTGTTCTGAGATCTAAGATTGGTCTCAGTGTTTTGTCTTTTTTTAGTATTAGAAAGTACAGTGAGTAAACTCCTGTGTTCTTTTGTGGACCTGGTACTAATTCTATTGCGTCTTTTTGCAGTAATGCTTGAACTTCTAGTTGGAGAAGGTCTAAATGCTGTTTTGACATATTCTGTGTTTTTGGTGGGACGTTTGGAGGGAGTTGGAGAAATTCTATGCAATAACCATGCCGGATAATTGCTAAGACCCAAGTGTCTGTTGTTATCTCCTCCCAAAATTAGTAGAACTGGCTTAGTCTTCCCCCCACTGGTGTTGTGTGAAGGGGTTGAGTGACTTGTGAGTCACTGTTTGGTTGGTGGGGTCTTGGGACCCTGAGATTTTCCCCGGTTTCTAGGGAATTGTCCCCCTCTGTATTGGCCCCGAAAGCCTCCCCTTTGGTACTGTCCCTGGTAGGTAGACGGTGTTGTTTGTGAGGTACTAGCTTGTGTGGTTTGACTTCAAAACCCCCCTCTGAAGGTTGTTTTGCGAAACGTGCCAAAAGTGCCTCTGCCCTGCGGGGAATAGAGTGCGCCCATGGCCTTAGCTGTGTCAGTATCTTTTTTCAATTTTTCAATTGCCGTGTCCACTTCGGGTCCAAACAATTGTTGTTCATTGAACGGCATATTGAGCACTGCCTGTTGTATCTCGGGTTTGAAGCCGGATGTGCGCAACCATGCGTGCCTCCTTATGGTTACCGCGGTATTTATTGTTCTTGCAGCTGTATCCGCTGCATCCATAGAGGAACGTATTTGGTTGTTGGAGATATTTTGTCCCTCCTCAACCACTTGTTTTGCCCGTTTCTGGAATTCTTTGGGTAGATGCTCGATGAGATGCTGCATCTCGTCCCAATGGGCTCTGTCATATCGCGCTAGGAGCGCCTGCGAGTTAGCGATGCGCCACTGGTTTGCAGCTTGTACTGCAACCCTTTTCCCAGCTGCGTCGAACTTGCGGCTCTCCTTGTCTGGAGGTGGTGCGTCGCCTGATGTGTGCGAGTTGGCTCTTTTACGAGCTGCTCCTACGACAACTGAATCTGGTGGCAGTTGTGATGTGATAAAAGCAAGGTCCATGGGCGGTGCTTTATATTTCTTCTCCACCCTTGGAGTTATTGCTCTGCTTTTGACAGGGTCTTTAAAGATCTGTTTAGCGTGCCTTAGCATTCCCGGGAGCATAGGGAGGCTTTGATAATTGCTATGGGTGGAGGAGAGGGTGTTGAAAAGGAAGTCATCCTCGACAGGCTCTGAGTGTAAAGACACGTTATGGAACTCTGCTGCCCTGGCTACCACCTGTGCATACGCTGTACTGTCTTCAGGTGGTGAGGGCTTAGTAGGGTACGACTCTGGGCTATTGTCTGATACTGGGGCGTCATAGAGATCCCACGCATCCTGGTCATCTTGGCTCATAGTGGTATGAGCTGGTGAATGTGACGGAGTCTGTGCCGGTGATGTATGAGTTACCGGTGGTGGAGAGGGTGGTGGAGTTACCTTCTTTACCACTTTTGCTTGTGGTGTCTTTTCTTGTGGTTGGAAATCGAGTTTCCTTTTCCTCCTGATTGGGGAAAGAGTGCTGATCTTCCCTGTACCACTTTGTATGAAGATCCGCTTTTGGGTGTGGTCTACATCTGTGGTTTGTAAATCTTCCTCAAACCTGTGTTTGCGCATTTGGGAGGACAGTGATTGTTCCTCTGAGTACGAACTGGCTGTCGGTTCAGTTGCTGGTCGTTTAGGCACCGAAACCGTGTCTTTTGTTGTTTTCGGCTCCAACGAGATTTTTCTCTTTTTCGGTGTCGAACTTTCTCGGCGTCGGCCATCTTCGGTGCCGCTGTCTCTGTGCCGAGCAGCCTCGGTGGTGCTGTCTCGGTGTCGACCCTTTTCTGCAGCACTTTCTCGGTCCCGAGATTGCTGCGTGCCTGTGTCTCGACCCGAGTCGGACGACCTCAGCACCAGTTCGCCTTTTTTCGGTGCCGATGGACGGTCACCTACTTTATGGGTTGAGCCATGGCCTGTTGGCAGTGGCGTCCCCTGGGCTTTGTCTGTTTTCCCGTGTGGTGCTTGCTTCGACGTCTTACTCACGGTTTCTTCGACGTCGAATTCTTCTGAGTCCGATTCATGGATGGAGAAGGCTTCTTCTTCTTCTCCCTGTTCCTCGAACCCTTGTTGTCCTGTCAGCGTGGACGCCATCTGCAACCGTCTGGCTCTTCGGTCACGGAGCGTTTTTCTCGACCGAAACGCTCGACAGGCCTCACACGTTTCTTCCTTGTGCTCGGGTGACAGGCACAAGTTACAGACCAAATGCTGGTCTGTATAGGGATATTTACTGTGGCATTTAGGACAGAATCGGAACGGGGTCCGTTCCATCAGTCTCGATGTTGCACGCGGTCGGGCCGACCAGGCCCCGACGGGGGATCGTAATTACCCCGAAGGGCTACCGGAGCTCTTCAGGATTCGGTGTCGATTCTAATCTAACCAGATACCGAACGAAACAATACCGACGTAGTTTTCCGAAGTTATGACTATCTTTCCGTCCCGAAACACGGAGCGAAAAGGAACACGTCCGAACCCGATGGCGGAAAAAAAACAATCTAAGATGGAGTCGACGCCCATGCGCAATGGAAACAAAGGAGGAGGAGTCCCTCGGTCTCGTGACTCGAAAAGACTTCTTCGAAGAAAAACAACTTGTAACACTCCGACCCAACACCAGACGGCGGACTATGCACAGCATGTGTATCTGCAGCTACACATGCCACCGAACAAATGTCTTTACACTTTGGGCCTCATTACAACCCTGGCGGTCTTTAGAACGTCAGGGTTGCGGTTGCGGTCTGACCGGCGCTAGAGCAGTGGTCCGACTAATTTGGTGGCGGTCTGACCGCCACATTACGACCGTGGACGTTGCGCCACGGTTGGACTACCAGCACCGCCAGTTTACCTCCACAGGAGGAACTGGCAGTGCTGCTGGTCGTAATCCTCCAGGCTATCACTGCAAGCAGCGCTGCCCTGGGGATTACGACCCCCTCTCCTCCAGCTTTTACACAGCGGTAGCACCGCCATGTAAAGGCTGGTGGAGACAGGATGCAGAGGCCCCGCCATGCTGTTTACGGTCTGCATTACAGATTATGAGCCGGCGTCAATGTTGTAGGCTGCTCCCCGCTGGGACAGCGGGGAACTCGTAATGGGGCCTGCAGGAAGGCAGCCTCACTGGTGGCAACCTGACCTCAGGAGTTTGGCGAATGGCCTTTACCGTCTAACAACCTCTTAATGACCCCCTTTGTCTTTTTGCTGTGTGTTCAAATACAGAGGTCAAATGTTAGACTAGGTTTTCTGACAAATCTCTGGCCATTCTTTATACAGGGGGCCTGGTATTTATTTTTCATTCTCTGAAAAGGTAAAGGATTTTGAAAAAGGAACTATCTGACAATCTTGCAGGCTTACAGGGAGGGTCAAAGGAAAGACTAGCTGTAGGATGTAATTATTTTCTAACACAACAAAATTCAAATACCTATATATTAGCTGTACAAATGTTTAAAAGTATATAAGCAGTTAGGAAAGCACAAATAAAGCACATTTTTCTGTGTAATTCTAAAGTGTGATGGAAACAAAGATTTTAATGGACTCAAAATAAATCAGGAGTCTTTCCTTGGTGATGTGCAAATAGTAAATATGTACTGAAACCATATTACCGCACCTTACCATTTGTGCAATATATAGTTTAGTCAGTAAACCTGTATGTCAGTGCAAGTTTTGTGGCCATTTCAGTGGAAAATGTGCTGTCTGTAAATGACAGTGCATTCCCACACTTCCTTTGCTATAGCTTTATAGCCCGCTGTAGCGGGCTATACTGGCCATTAAAGGCCTGCTCCAGTTGAAAGCTAGTGCCTTTAACAAAGGAGCAGGCCTTTAATGGTCGTTATAGCCCGGGTACGGCAGACTATAAGGCTATTAGAATATTCTGACACTAGAGGGAAGAACGATCTAAAAAGTAAACAAATCCCCTTGGGCTCCATGAGGCCTTTGTTCAAAGCTCTTGCTTTGAGACAAGCATTGGAGTGTTGACACTCCGGGCTTTTACCAGCCATTAGAAGCCCGGAGCACTCCATTGTCTTCAATGGAGATCCCAACATTCCAATGTTATAATAATAGTTTTGCAACAGTGTGTTGCACGATGCACCTCCGGCTACATTTTCACATCCTTACCACTCTCCTGCTGAATGGACGTAAGTCTTTTGGTATACTTGGTCTTTGTGTGAAACACAGATTTTTCACAAATTTGGGCAAAGCTTAATGTGGAAAACTGGCTAGATATTATGGAAGCCCTAGACCAGAATTCTCAGCACAGGTCAATATGGCCACCCATCAGTTCAACAAGCGGATTGACAAATTGTTTGATGCAGTTTTACCAATCAGGTGGCAAAAAGTCACACGGTGGGCCACAAATCTCCTTCGTTTAATCCCTATTTAATGACCCTGACGGAGGAGTATAAGCAACTATAACGAAGGTGGAGGAGGGCCTATGATGAGACTAGTAAATCTGAATATTGGAAATCCATCAGGCTCTACCATACAGAGGTAAGAGCAGCTTATGCTGACTACTTTTCCACTAGAATCGCAAATTCTTCCAACTCTCAAAGAAATGTTCACGATTCTAAAACATATCACAGAGGCATTAATACTTAGCCCCACCCCAGATGCCTCCACTGAGCACAGCGACAAGCTGGCACATTTCTTTCAGAAGAAAATTATGGACATTAATTCTTCTTTCTGTGAGATGTCCAATTTGCTTGATACCCTCTGTTGTGAACACTCTTGGGACCATCAAGAGGACTCTTTCACAGTCTTTCCAAATCTCACTGTGAACTTTGTAAAATATATTTTAAAGACAGTAAGATTAGGTTCTCCTTTGGGCCCTGACCCTCTTCATATTCACTGCCACAGCTTCGAATGCATTGCCCCGTGCTGAGAGAGCTGTTAAACCTTTCCATTATCTATGGGCAAGTCCCCCTGCATTGGAAATATGCAATACTCAGCCACTTTAAAATAAATTTTAAAAAACTTGGATCCCCTCTCCCTGGGTAACTACAGACCTCTTACTGATAAACCAAATAAAATGAAGAGCAAATACAGTAAATACTACACTGGAGCCTCCAAACATTTAGAAAAACATGTTAATAAAAATCTTTCCGCCTTCCTTGGATCGAAGGAAGTTCTTCACCCCTCTCAAATTGGGTCCCGTCCGCATAACAGCACTGAGACAGCATTGCTGGTGGTGGTTGAGGAACTTAGACATCTTTTGGATCAGGGAGGATTCGCAGCCATCATGGTTTTAGGTCTTAGTGCTGCCTTCAACACCACTGACCATCCTAACCTCATTCAGAGAAGTTTGAAGGTTGGTGTCGGGGGCAGAGTACTGCCTGGCTCTCCTCTTTCTTGGCTAATAGAACCTTTCAGGTCCTGGATCAAACCTGTTACTCAGCTAGTGTTACGTTTAGTTGTGGGGTTCCTCAAGGGTCATCTCTGAACCCCACCCTTTTTAATCTTTATATGCTCCCCCTTGCTGAGATTGTGCACTCATTTGGGTTGTCATTGGTCTCCTATGCTGACGACACCCAGTTTGTCAAGTCTGTTTCCCCTGACTCCAGCTCTAATCATTTATCGTTGATCCTGTGCCTTCAGGAAGTGGCCAGGTGGATGGCGGGATGTAGGCTGAAACTTTGAGGATAAAACTGAAGTCACGCTGCTGGGTAACAACGTTTGCAGAAGTGCCCCTAGTCCTTTACTTGACTGCCTGAGTAAGCTGCCTCTTCCCGCTTCCCCCCCCCCCCAAAAGCTCAATAAAGAGCCTTGGGATGTGGGTGGATTCCAGCCTCACAATGGGCCATCAAGCTAAAAAGCTCGCTGTCAGCTGTTATGGCATCTTCAGACTGTTGACAAAGGTCTTCAACCTCCTTCCTTTTAAAGCTAGAAAAATGGTTGTTCAGGCCCTTGAGCTAGTACATCTTGAATACGGGAATGCCTTGTACTTCGGTACTCCTCAATATGTCATCAGAAGGCTGCAGACTGTAGAGAATGCTGCTGCATGTCTGCTGATGGACATTCCTAAATATCAGTCTGCCAACAGTGCTCTTAGGGATCTCCACTGGGTTCCAGTAGAATGACTAGTTCAGTTTAAGACCCTCTTTGCATTATGCATAGGGCAATCAATTACATAGGGCCCGTAGTGCTAAGATCTTTAGCCTCCCCATATCTACCTGGAAGACCTACCAAATCTTCCTCAGCTCATTTATTAAATGTCCCTAGGATCCATAGATCCCGTTGGGGTGGATGCTTTATCTTCTTTTCGGGCCTAAACTCTGTAATACCCTACCTCTGAAATGCGGTTACTGGAACATGAACTATTCTTTAGCAAAGCTCTGAAGTCCTGGTGTTTCAGCACTAATCTTGCCTTACGGCTACTGTTGATTTGTGGTGTTGGTTTGTAGCACTGGTGGACTCTGGGCAGCCATGAGCTCTATAAAAACTCCAGGCTACACTAAATTAGACTAGACAATCCTTATGACTTCAGTGATGTAACACTGATGGCAGCACAGCCACTCTGGAAACTGTTCTAGGTGGCGGCTAAGATTATTATAACAAACTAAGGCCCTCATTTAAAGAAATTCGTGAGCGGAAAATCACACTAAATTTGTGGAAAGTGGATTTCCCCATAAGTAACACAAACCTTCTATTTAACGTGATATTACCATATCAAAACACTGCTCATTGCAGGAACACTCAGTGCATGACTGACAGCATCAGCAAAAACTGATGCTAGCTACTCGAATTTAAATGTGAAAAAGCGAAGAAGCCTACGTTCTGCATGCGTTTTTCTTCTAAATGCAAATCTGTGGCAATATCACTGTTAACAGTTGCGCTAGAATGATTTTTGAATTTTGATATAATTGCAAAAGATCTGAGCTTCTCTAAACGAGCGCGTGGTATTAATTAAGGCTATTTCGAAAAAGCTTTGTTTCAATTGCTGGATGAAATTTCAGAAAAAAAATTGTTAGGCTTAAAGGAACAGTGCGGCATCTCTGTTTCTAGCTGCATATGAAGAGAGCAGCTGGTTTAGGGACTTGTTTTGAGTCCTACGGTGAGCAGATTTTTTTGCTCTTCGTGCAGCTATGTGCGATCACCCCTTTGCCAAGCATTCCTGTCTTGTTTGAGGATGTCGTCTAATAATGTGGCATTACAGAAATATAATGTGGCATTATGTCATCACAAATGTGGTCATTTTGTGTACACAAACACAGTTTGAACCAGTCAGTTGTCGAGGGGAGAAGCTGATTGATGTTAAAAGCATGGAATGGCAGTGCCCAGTTACTCTCAGCAAAAAGCGAATGGTAACTCTGTACAAATGAATGTGGAATAACTTGAGTAAACATTGTTTCTACCATATACTATACTTTTACATGTTGCAAATCATAATTCTAGGTGTAATCTTTCACACTGCCTCTCGATTTTATGATAATGTTTGAATGAACCTCATCAATTTAGATCCGTGGTGTCCAACAAAGGTCAAGGAGGGTGGCATTCATGTCAATTTTTTTTAAATATCTAATTAATTTAAAATTACATGCAATGAATGTGAATCAAACTCATTTACTGAGTTACTGGTGTGATCATGGTTATGTGGTGCTGATGCGGCCCTCCTGCACTTAAGTTGGACACCGCTGGAGTTGATATTTGTTCAGTCTTTGCATCTTAAGCCTTAGTATATCCTTATTCCTTAAACCACGCTGGTTGGCTGATACTAACAATTTCTTCGCAAGGTAATCAAGACATTAGATAGGTACTGCCCTACCAAAATGACATCCGTTTTTAAATGTGACATGTTCTTGGCAAGGCAGACAATGTGGAGATCTTTATACTAGGAGAGACAATCGAAGGAGCAAGTGTGAGTGACTATCTTTGCTACTGCACAAAGGATAGCTTTCCAATGTACTAGTCAGTTTTACAAGATTGGTTATGGTTGCATTTCCATAGTCTACCTTCTGTAGGTAGAGCCCAGACCACACATGTAAGAAATACCACAGCAGATTTTGCACAAGCATGGTTAAGGGTGAATAGTAGGGCTGCAAACATTTTTAAACATAACTTTACATTTTCACATGCTTCTCTTTTTCATATACGACATGATTTTTATTCCTGACTAGAGGCAGCTTTAGATTGCCCTAAAAATCTAATGTCCTCTATTCCTGATCAAAAGTGCAAAAAAAAGTACAGAGAGAAACAGTTACTTTTGGATCAGTCCCCTTGAGCGATTGGTTTCCATATGTTCTTAATAGTCTGTCATTGCTTGCATGGACTGTCCATCAAGGCCATGGCATTTTGTAAATAGTTATATAGTCCCATTAGTATTCCTGCTTTGCTGGTAAGGCATCAGGTGGCCCCTTTGTTACACTATAGCCCCCCATTTGCTAATAACAATCTTTTAATGCTCGTTTACGGCTTTTTCGTTTAGAAAGTGGGGATGCCTTGGATGCCTTAGCCTGTCACTAATCACCCTAATCCATTTGTTATATTCTAGTTTTTTTGATCACAAGGTAATGCTGTGTGTACACATAGTATATCTTAAAGATGCACTAGATACTGACCTTTTGTCAAATGTATCTGGTTTACCTCTTATAACACAAACTTCATTTTCACAATCCTCTTAGATTAGAATACTCTTGAGGATACAATTTAATTCTGCTAATACAGTCTGTTCAGCAAAGAGGCGCTACTCCTAGCAGAACTCATTAGCTAATGTTTTAAGGAAAATGGCTCAATTTTCAAGACATATTTAAAGCTGATATTTGAGTGATAGATCACGTGGCACTGGGAGACTTAATGCTAACATCAAAAACTTGGTGCCAAGCGCATTTCAGCTGAGGCATTCAAAACCAATAAAGCATATTTTTACATTACTGCTGGCAATCCCGCTTGATAATCTAAAGTGATCACTGTTGGTAATCTTGCATATGCTGGTCACTAATATAATCTTGTCTGTATGGTAACTATTACAGCACAAATACTATTAGTAGCTCAGGATTACTTTCATTGAAAATAAGTAGCTCTTGTTACATAAAAGTTTGGAGACCTCTGTTCTGGAACTACTTGGGGTAACACACACAAAGTGGCCTAGCTGTTACCAAACACTTCACTTCACCTAACAAAAAACACAGAACTGTTGGCTTTGTCAATGTTTTCATTGTTCCAAGCAATTCATACATAATATATATCTACTGAACGGCTTGGTTGTTGAAAAGACTGAATTAAATGTGTCTACCCTCTCAAACTGCAAATATCAGAAGTCAGGATTTATGCAGGGATTAGGAAATGGGGCAACGTCTCCAGCATTACAGCTGGATCAACTCTCTATTACTCAGGTTGTACGTGTCAAGTATGATTGTTAACAATTTAAATTCACAAAGCAAAAAACACCTTCAGTATGCACGAGTAACTCAAAACAACCAACGTTAACCATTTGTAATTCACCCAAGTGTTACTTAATTCACTCATGAGTAGGGTGTGGCTAGATGTGTAAATTTGGGAGTTCCAGTGGAAAAAAGCAGTGTAAGAGAAGTGGCAAAGACATACAAGCCAAGTATAGTCATTGCCCAAAAAGTAGTAGACTTTAGAGGCATTGCCAAAATTTGAAATAAATTTGATGCATTTATTGGAACACCTAATACATACCTTAAGCACTGGTGGTTAGATAAATGTGTGAATTCCAAGCATTTTCGGCTGATATTTAGAATACATTTTATAGATTTTTATCAGATGGCAATAGAAATGTTTGTTCATTAGCAAAAAGTCGGAACTCACATGAACAGAAAATACGTACGAATTGAGTAAGCAAAATTTTTTTGGCAATACAGCTGTGAATTGGAGACTTAGGACCTTATTACGAGTATGGTGGTCCTAAGACCACCACATCCTTGGCTATCCGACCACCAGATTACGATGCTGGCATTTGGACTGCCACAAGACCGCCGCCACTGGATCCCGACTGGTTGGCAGCGGTGCAAGTAATGGTCAAGCACAGCACTGCCAATTTTGGCACCGCCCTGCTGATCACAACCTGCCTTTCTGCCAGACTTTTCATGGTGGGGACACCACCATGAAAATGCTGGCGGAAAGGCAGAGACAGGGCCAGAGGGGGGCCACCCCTGCACTGCCCATGCCCATGTTGTGGGCAGTGCACAGGCCCCCCTGTCAGCACAGTCGGAATGCACACTGTATACAGACAGTGTGCATTCTGAGTATGCTGGTGGCACTGAGTGTGGTAACACTGGCCTCAGCTTTCCCGGAGAGTCGAGGCCAATGCCATTGTAGTGTTTCCGACAGCCTGTCTGGCGGGGAGTTCATAATATGGCAGTGGGGAGGCTGCCCGACGGTCAGATTGCCAAATTCCTAATTGGGCCCTTAATAGCTGCTCATAGCTCTTTATAGTTTAGGGTCTCTATTTCAAATGTTACATTTTTTTATTCACAGTTTTCTTTTTTTTATGTGCATGATATATTTGGTGGTTGTCACTATTTCAACAGTGTACACACTACTGGATGACTCTCATGCTTCATGAATGTATTAAATACAATTACAGATGAGGAAAGGAGCGTGGTTTGCTGAATCATCTCACACAGTTACTAAAATGTTGTTTTGTGAAGTATTTATTTATTGATAGGTTTCACAGAATATATACAAATACATTTCAATTCAACTAAGCCTGCATCAAGTACATTATAAACATTCCCAACATACAATTTTCTTTAACACTTTACTGAACCAGGATGAGGATCTGTATATATTTCAAATAAACATGTAAAGAGGAATTGAGAAGGCGGGGAGGGGGTAGCGAGATAAAAGTACGAGTATAGTAAATAATGGTTACTAGAAGTATAACATGCAACAGTTTGGAAAAACTAGGCTAATATCTGATTTTGTAGCATCAGCAAGCTATAGTATTGCTACAACGGACTAGTCTATAGGCCAATGGAATGGATAATTAGTTTGCCCATCACTAGAAGGGCATCCTATTCTTGGGATCAAGGAACTTGCCCCACATTGGATTAAACTTGGAGAGCTAATTGTGTACCTAATACATCAACTTCTCAAAAGAGAGGCGAATGTCCTAATTTCAGATACTATTTCAACCCAAGAAAGGACCATGGAGGTTCTCCAGGACCACTTAATAAGGGTTTGAATGAGTATCCTCTGCTATCCGATATGAAGGCACATGTAGGACCAAAAATACGTTTTGTAGATTTCAGATTACTACTTTACACATCCGGTTAGTGGATAAACTGGAAATAGGTATTTCAAAGGTATTCTTATGTGATAGTTTTGCTTATTAGAGGTGGGTGAGTCAATGGAAGCTCGAGCCAGGGGCAAGCTAGATGCCTTTCTTCGGCTCAGCTTAAGTTTTTTTGAACCCTCAAGCCCAAAACGAGCAGAGTTTTCATGTGGCTGCCGTCTGCCACACGCTTTAACCTCATGCATCAAGAATTGAAGTCAAAGCTTTGATGTAAAACGGGAGACAGAAAAAGATACCCATCTACTGACACTAGAAGACCTGTGATCAGTCCCAGCTGCCATGCTTGCAAATTGTGTGATTTTATCAAATTCTTTATTTCACAGAACCTCATTTTTTCTTCATTAGCACATGAGGGCACCTTCAAATATAAGAGTCCAGGATGAGTGGTGTATAAAAATGTTCTACGTTTGATATAATAGACTACATTTATGGTATCTTGACAACTAACTTGCCTCTTAGGTCACTAAAGACATTGCCATCGGGGAGGGTGGACAGTAATGTTTTTAAGCTCATGTTTAAGAGCTATTGTTTTTAATAATTACCTCTCAATACAATGATATAATCTGATGTACTAAGGTGTAACACTTGTGCATGTTAAAAAATAAAAAAACTTTTTCGGAGTTTGATGAGGTTATTATATTTACATGATGCTTGTTGCATGCTTTCCATATCAAATATTTTCACGGCTCAGCTCGTGCACGGGCCCTTGTAGTCAAGCAAGACCCTTGGCTCGGCTAATTTATTGGCTCTCCCATCTTTATTGATTACAGTGTACCTTTGAAAACAAAGATGGTAAAAAAATATATGATTTAACACATTCAATCACTGGACCAATTGAATTATATTTTATATAGTCTGTTTCAGCAGTCCATTGCTCTCTTTTGCATCTCTCTGGAATTGGGTCTGGCTGGATTGCTTTCCTCTGGGACTCACAGTGTACTTACTTAGCATCTATGTTGTTGACGAGGAACAGAATCTTAAGACAGCCGGACAGTCAGAGAAACCTGGCGTCCGGCGCTCGACATTTTTCATCAAACCAGTAGTCACAACACAGTGTACAATGGAAGCTCTATTCAGAAATGTACCTAACGACGCAACCTGTAAGGTGTATGGTTTCTGCCTAATTACACTGTCGAGTCCCCAGTTTACACAAGGAGGAAGCTGGAAGCAGAAGGCGGTAGGGTGTATAATATTAATCACAGACACACATCTCATTCATAAATAATCACACTGCCTCATTTATTTCTGCGCCTAAAACCAACATTTCCTGCCAGTTCTGGCAGCTGCTGCCCAATGAATTCAAGTGGCTTAAAGGAAGTATTCTACGCAGGGGTTGATGTATTTGTAAAGTACAAATAGCTCATTGACGAGTCTAAATAAATGTATTTTGATAAGGTTAATTTAGATTTTGACTAAATGGCATATGAAAGGAATGACTCATGACTTCCCTGCAACTGCCCTGGTTCTAAATTGGTCGATTCATCACTAGGATATTTAACTTTTGATTTCTGTTTTGAAAACCTCCAAATGTTTCAATGATTATTTAGTCCAAGAGAACAGCATTACCCTCATGACATGCACAATGAGAATCTCTGTTATGGTTGAGAGTACTGAGTGGATTTATTTCAGAGATAAGCCTGCAAAAGTAGGCATTTCACCCCCAGCGTTCCTCACACGTGTAGAGTGCCACCATGCCCATACTATGATGAACGTGACGCACCTTATATGCTGAGGCCGGACGCAGCAGAGATTATAAAATAAAGGGGCAAGGACGGCTTGTGGTTAATGTCTGTAAGCAGTGATCTGCAGTGCAGGAGAGCACCTCTTGCCGCACTGTGATGGGAGCTTCCCAAGAGCTGAGCCCTGCCTGCGAGGAAGGTGTCGCGGGCAGCATCCAAGCCTGCCAGCTCCCAGCCATCATAGGAGCAGGGATAGCCACATCCAGAGCGCCAAGACCGCCCTTGTAGAAGGGTAGAACAGCGACCTTCGCACGCTGGTCAAGGGCATTGCCACTGAAGGGTACGGGAGGCCATATACCTCGAGTGGGCACTACAGTGCTACCACATGGTCACACAGTCACCCCGTCTGACACCCAGGACTCAGGCTCGGACACTCATCCACAAGGAGAAGACACCCTGCCCTTGCCAGCGGTACTTCAACAACGGCAGAAGTCCCACTCCCAGCTATGACACCTCCACCCGCACAAGTGGCCTTTGGGGCCAGAACTCACACATCTGTAGCTGCCCTGTCACCCTTCAGCGAGTGAACGGACACACATTGGGAAAGAGGCTAAAGAAGCTAAACAATTATTTCTGTGACCCCCCCCATAGAGGCCAATGGCCTCGTCCAGAGGTCCCTGATGCTGTACTTTGGAGGGGAAAAAAACTAAACACTGTTCAAGAATCTCCCCAGGAAAGGCTAAGATGATGAATATGACGTATTTGTGGCAGCACTCAACGCTCACTTTAACTTGCAGCTGAATCAAGACTATGAGCGATTTAAGCTCCTCCAGTGCAACAATGAAACAGTCAATGGATTTCACACGTGACTTGGGGCCCTAGTGAGCATGTGTGTTGATAATGACCAGACGGATGATGGTGAGAGATTAGCTGATACAAGGATGCTGATCCTCCATAGTGCGACGCCTGATACTACGCCAGCCAGGCATTGTTAGAAGACATTCTTATTCTGGCGAGGTCACATGAGTTCTCCACCAGCCGAGCTAATGAGATGGAGCTGTCCTCACAAATAAAAAGTCCTGCACCAACTAGCCTGCCCAGACCAGGAAGCATAAAAGTAGAAGCAGTAGATGCTGTGTGCAAGAGACCATCGCACAAACAACTAGGGTGATCACAGCACCCCACCCAAGGCCAATGGTGCCACTGCAGGCCAGAGACACATGTGGCTGAAAGGTGCCCGGCAAAGGGCAAGGCAAGATTCTAATGTGGACAGAACAACCAACCACTTTGAAAGAATATGCAATAGGGACAACACGGGGAGGAAACCCATAACACGCCCACACCTCACAATAGCACTAAGGCAACTAAACCTAGACAACAGTTGCTCAACAGCGGTGTACCACTGCCACTGGCTGGGGAAGCAGGAGGAGACAGTGGAGATGAAGACAAATTCATGATCTCCTATGCAGAATTACATGGTCAAGAAAGGCACCCTCCCTCAGTGTGTACCGTTGTCATAGAAGGGAAACCCATCCTAGCCCTAATCAACATGGGGCATCAGTAAATGTAATGAACATACACCAGTACAAGGCGACTGAAACTGTAGTACACCGTCATGAAGATATATGCATATGGAGGGCAAAAGCCCTCCCCACTGACAGAAGTAATAGAGGTAACAGCCAAATACAGACATGCAAAAACAAGTCCAATTCCACGTCACGAGGGAAAGGGATGGCACCTTGTAGGATGTTACACCGTGGAATACCTGAGCCTAGTCTTTTTTTGCCAGGCAGGTACTGTTGTGAGTCCATTTGTAGTTCCCTGCCTGGGCACAGTGATGGCTTAGCTTAGGCTTACGGTCTGTGCCCTTTTACCCAGATAACATGCTCTGTGTTAATTTTTTTTAAACATATTTTATTGAGATCCAGTACCAAGATCCATTGCACATATTTCACAAACAGTATCATAAATTAAAAAAACAGAACGTCTATAAAAAGCATTTTATATTGCACAATTATCGATAGAAGCTCCCAGGACATTACCAATTACCCGAAGTCTTATTTTATTGCAAAGTCCTTCCCCTAAGTAACCGCTCCAAGGGGATTTTACAACACAACCACCACCGATGAAAGTGTTGAACAATTCTCCCACCGTCTACTACAACATCATTTAATGCTATGATGTCTCCATAAACTTTGCCCAAATTTTGGCGAATCCCTTGGTCCCCTGCATCTCACTGCATACAGCAGTTCCAGTTTCCTGACTTGCTGCATTTTGGCAACCCATTCCTCAAAAGTGGGGATTACCAAAGTACGCCACTTCTGCAATAAGAGAAATCTAGCCACTGCCATTGTGATGTATAACAGTTTAGTAACTTTGGGGTCCCACTTCCCGGTAGGATCGTAGCCTAGCGCTAACAGCCAGATACTGGAAGTGATTGTTATCTGCGGCTGTTTCAAGAAACCTAATAACCTTGTTCCAGAATTATTAAATGAGGCCACATCGACCTATGAGTCCAGTTTCTGATGACTGTAGCTTTACATCGAAAACAATGCCCGGACTGATTAGGATTAACCTGTGCTAGAAATTGAGGGTTCTGATAGAACAGACATTTACTAAACAATAGCATTCTGTGCCAGTTGGTTCCTCTCAATACCTTAAAGTTCAGCCAATTAATTTCCACCCACATTTCCCTGTTAATTCTAACCTTTCATATTTGTCTAATTTTCAAATCGCTTTTAGGCAGGGGTCCTAGCCCTTCAGCTCCATGAGCAGCCTTTTCCACTCACCCGTCCGCTTATCACCCGATGGATCAACCAGCTCTTTGACTATTTTTGCTGTCCCGCATCTGGCTGCAATTGAAACAAACAAACGTATTAAGCATCTTTTTTATAAGACCTTAAAAGGTGGAAACCCCCTCCACCGCTTCCCCAATTTCCAACGGGCTTTTCCAATTATCACCAGTCATAAAGTCACCAACTTTCCAGAATCCGGCACACTCCCACTTTCTTATTACGTCAGGATCTAACTGAGTGTCTGCTTCAGTTACCAGTGTTAACAAAGAGATAAAGATATTAATATGGGATATTGAGTACCTAGAATAGAGATCAGCTCACTTCCTGAACAGCCATCTAAGGATCTTATAGCAAACAGTTTTGGGGGGATTTCGATAATTTTACCATGTACCGTACATCGTACTCCTATACTTCGGCTTTCTATTGAATTTGGCCATATACTGTGCAAAGTAATAACCTTTAATATTAGGAAGTGCCAGGCCCCCGTCTCCGGTTGCGCATAAAAAGTGCTCAGAGCAATTCCAGGTCTTGTTTTGTCAAATAAAAAAGGTAAACATAGATTCTACTTTTCTAAAAAATGAAGTAGCTAAAACAAATGGGATGGCCGAAAATAGAAAGTTGAACAATAGCAATATAGACATTTTAACAAGAGCAACCCTGCTTAAAATTGTCAGAGGAAGCGAGCCTCACCGTGATAACATGGTCTGAACTTTTGTGAGGAGAGGGGCAAAATTGAGATGCAATAGAAAATCTGAGTATCTCTTAGGTCGAGAACCCAAGCAGGGAGCCAATTCAGCTAATACTGTTTCTGACCCACATCCGCATAGGATAATTTATGTTTTTTTCCTGTTGATCTTGTATCCTCCCACTTGCTCAAACTACGAGAATATCTCAAAAGCATTTTCCTGTGAGCTACTGTTTTTATCCAAGAATAGAATAATATAGTCTGCATATAGTTTAATCTTCCTCATCTGCTTGACAGGGGGCAGATCACAGCATTCTGGCTAATAGAAATAGACAGAGGCTCAAAAAAGAAAGTAAACTATATTGGCGAGAGGGGGGACCCTTGCCGGTTTGCCCGGCAAACTTGTATTTTACCCACATCTGCAGAACTTATTATAATATTGGCTTCGGCAGTCTGATACATCTTTTGCAGCAATCTTGCAATCTGGGAGGGAGCCCTAAATTTTCCTAAGATGTCAAACAGGGTCTCTCAGGCCACCAGGTCAAAGGCTTTTTCTGCACCCAGTAAAAGAATGACAACTGGAATACTGTTGACAGAGAGGTAATAACGCCTCAGCTAGGAAGTGTGTATTGGCAGCCAACTGTCGACCAGCAACAAACCGATTCTGATAGTGAAGAATCAATTTGGCTGCAATCGGGTTAAAGCAGTTAATCAACAGCTTCAAGATGATCTTATAGTCAGAATTTAAAAGCGTGATTGGACAATATGAATTGGGATCTTCACTATTTTTTTTATTTTTTTTTAGGCAACTAACAATATTTCCTGCACAAAATGATGTCGGTTCAGTGCCCCCCTGCAGTATTAAATTGGCCACCAGCCACAAATAGTCTGCCAAGACATCTATAGATGTTTTAGAGAATTCTGCCGGTAAGCCACCTGAAGCGCTTTCTTTCCATTCAAGAGGTTCTTAACCACCTCCACCAGTTCAATCTTGGCAAAAGAACGGGAAATGCTTTCCCTGTCTTCATAAGAAAGAGTGGGGGTAATGAGTCCAGCTTAGAATTTCCCTAATGCTTGGCTATTAACCAATTGTTTCTGACTATAAATCCACCTATAATGTTCTAGTACAACTTCCATTATCTTACTATATTCTGTAAGTCTTGCCCCAGAAATTGGGCTTTTCAGTGCAGAAATCCTATTGCGGCAGCTTGCTTGTGTTCCGGCTATGCCAAAAATCTGACTGTGAAATTACTTTCCTCATAAACTTTCTGCCTAGGGGTCTGGTGTGCTGTTTCATACCTACTCACAAACTGGTCGCTAAAAGCCTGCTTGGCCTGATCTAAGATTTTCTTATTTGCACTTGAGGGGTTCCTTAAGAACTTCTATAGGCTTTCCTGCACCTGCCTTTCTAGGGTCACCATCAGTTACCTGATGCCACAACTGTTGACCGTATCCTTTGCAATCATGATCCCTCTTATGTAAGCTTTCAAAGAATCCCATACAATACTTGGGGGGGTGGGGGGGGAGGGAGTGTTCCATGGTTCCTACCAAGAAACTCTTGAATCTCTTCTTTGTAAATCTGAACCCAGCCTTCTTCTCGAAGATTCAGCTTATTACAAAAACACCTCCTGGGTCCAGGGGCGTCACGCTCTAGCGCCACTTCAAGAACAAGAATGGTATGGTCTGAGAAACCATTAGGAAGCATCCGCTGCCTGTTTAAAGCTAGAGTTTTTGTTACCAGGAAAAAGTCGATCCAAGATGAGCTACGAAATCGACTACAATACCATGTATATTGTACCTTAGATGAAAAGGCCTCTCTCCAGGGATTGCTAAGTGACAGTATGTTTAAATAGGTCAGAAAAACTTGCACAACTCTAGTTTTTAACAGTTCTTTCCTTTTTACTAAGGAGTCTAAGCCAGGGTCTTGGAGAAAATTAAAGTCCTGTCCAATAATAGTCTCCCCAAGCACTTGTATTAGTGATTGAAAATGTTCCTCATAGGGTCCCGGATTATCTTCAATCGGGGCATAAAAACTAACAAACATGAGTCTTAGAGTAGACAGAGCAGTGCACCCAGCACCAGCGCCCATTTTTGTCTCTGACAAAATCTATTACATAAGCCACAAGCCTTTTGGCCAAGAATACGTCTGTGCCTCTATGTGCAACTTGGGCAGTAGAGAAACCTCGATAATCTGCCCAGTTTTTAAAAATAGAAAATTCAGGGAGACTCTTAGCTGGAACATGGGTCTCTTTCAGCAACACTACAAAGGGAGTCTCAGCTTTAAACCACACTTCAATTGACCCCCTCTTCTTCCCATTATTCAGACCATTTGCATTCAGAGAGGTTACTTTAATCATAGAGTCTAATTTAACCTTCAGACATGAAAAAAAAAAAAGTCCCTAAATTCACTAAAACGATATATGGCTATACGCTGCCCACAAAGGGCATTGCTAGTTAGGTGGAAGAATCAAGAGCAAATATTTAATGATGGTGTTTATATGTCTAAAATGACTGTAATTCAGACTTCCAAGAAGAAGTGCTGTCTCATTAAAAATGCCAAAAACGCAAATGTGCTTTTCTAATCTCAGGAGAACCCTGCTGAAAAGGTGTGCAATAGATTCCCTGTCCCCTTCCTCACCATCACCCTCCCAGGTCTGCGACTGACACTATCCATCTCTTGTGCACTCCCAGCTTTATAGGGCTGCTGCCCTGCATTAAAGAAGATACACTAGCCACATGCAATAAAACAGTTTTAGGATCTCGTTTCCTTTTCCTCCCCGCCACCCAAACACCCCTCATGCCCATACCCACACATATCCCTTCTCTGTGCATCCACCTTGCCCCTTCCCTCCTTGAGCGACCTGTACCTGAAGCCCCCTGTCTAGGGACTGTAAGATCACCCTCATCTACCCTGCCAAGTGCCCCTGCCTCCACCAACCTATCCAGCAACCCCCCACCCCAACAAACCCAATAATGGTGCCTTGAAATGGCACCCACATTGCCTAGGGCATAAGAGAGGCATCTTCATATCTCATGATCCTGACGCCTATGAGCATTAAACCGGACAGCCTCCCTACTCTACAAAAATTGCACATTCAACTGTTTAAACTACTGCCCTGTCCCCTCATTTAAATTCCGTATAGAGCGCAAGTATGTTTTTTTCCGCTTCCACTGTGTGCTGTATATTAGCCTGTCCCCTGAAAAGTACTTTAAGTTTCGACTGCTGTACCTGGCCCAAAGGGGCTCCAACTTTTTGGAAGTCTGGAATCAATTCCTTGAACTCATGCTGTCTCTGTGCTGCGAGTGCAAACATATCTGAAAATATTTTAAACGTAGAGTCTTCAGAGAGTTGATAAGCTTTTGCCTTGATTGCCAGTGTCAGAATACGCTCTTTGATACGATAGTCCCCAAAGTTCACCAATCTCGTCCAGGGAGATCTCGCACTGTGGGTGCTGTACTGCTGGAACTCAATGAGCACGTGTAATGGTAAGTTCCATGTTACTATCTGCTGATTCTGGAAAGACAGGCTGTTTTATAAGGTCTGAGTTTAATTTAATGATAGTCTGTCCATTCTCTCAACCTTCTGGTACCCTGGTGAACTTCAAATTGCAAATGCGTGATCGATTCTCGGCGTCATCCATCTGTACCTGAAGGTTGAGCAGTCCGATTGACACCTAGTGACAAAGGTCTCAAGGTGCCCCCCGCCCCCATTTTCCAGGTCTGAGACCCATTGCTGTACCTCCTTAATAAGAGTATTCAATTGCTACATATTGTTACTTATAAAATTTAGTTGATTTTCAGTCTTTTGATTTGCCTCTTCTTGTAAACATTTTAAAGTTTTGAGTTCGCCCAGAATTTGAAGAAGACGACTCTGTTGGCGTAGCACTTCTCCCATCTTTATTGTCATCCTTCTGGCTTAAAACGGATGGCTGAGAAAGACCTGCAGAAGAGGTGCTCATATTTCCACCCATATTGTCGACATCCTGCTGCTCTGCCTCAATCCCCACTGAGCCCAAGTGGGGTGCCATCGGTATTCTGCCACAGGAGATATAAAGGTCTGAGCAGCACCGAGTATTGAGCGGAGAGCGATGTACCATGGGTACTGAATAACATATGACCAGCCTCTCCCCTGACGCATGGCCAGTTGACTGCAATGACTTGAGGGGCTCCTTGATCTCCCTGGATCCGACTGTAGCAAATAACAGATAGGTCTGAGGATGCTCACTCCTGTTCTGAGGGCAAGCATAACCAGACTTTGGCTGAGGGCTATGCTCAAATAGATGTGTGCTCTGTGACATGCTGGTGTCTTCGTCTAGAATCCTGGGCTCGCCCCCCTCTCCCCAGATATGTTTCACCATCCTGCTGCACTTGAGGGCATATTCTGTCACTAGTTCTGTTGTGAAAGAAGTAGAAGTGGTGGAAGTAGAGGCTGATGCGGAAAAAGGCATGGGGAGAAAAGCCATCTGAGGAACTAGTCCTAAGCCAAAACCTTGAGTTTTATCAGGTACTGATGAGCGTTTGCTCTTAAGGTTACATGCAGGCATAATGGTTTTACTAGCAGAGCGTATTTTTCTCTGCAATTTTTATTTTCATGCAATCCTTTTCATTGTAAAAAGGAGAAAAATTACCACAACTCACTCCATTTTCAAGGTGCTTCTTGGAGTCCACAAGACACACCCAAGCCTAGGCGGGCCACTTCCCTACCAGTCTGAGCTACCGCCAACCCACTGAAAGGGCCAAATGCCACCCTGAGGGGGGGATGGTGTGTGGGTAAAAAGATCAACGTTGTGGAATAAGGCCTCAACCCCTCTGATTTTAACCTCCCAACAATGATTGTTTCACTAGAAGAAGCTCTCCAGAGCAGCGCTTGTCCAAATAGGCACAAAATTCACTCACTCACCATGTGTAGGCTTCGCCATCCCACTGCCAATGCTGCCACAACTTCTTAACAGAGCCTTGGGCAATCAATAATCCTCTCTGCTATTCCTCGTGGGTGCAGCATGCCTCAGTTCCAAGCCAGGATCGAAATTTCTTTTCATGGGTGAGAAAAAAAATGGGAAGAAACATGCTCAGGAGCCGGACAGGCACTCCGCTGATACCAACATGAATGGGAGGGGCAAGGAAAAGGGGGGGCGGTCACAGGCTGAACAAAAGGACAAACATCTGAGCATTTCCAAACGCTCGTAGCGCTTGCCTGCAGCGTTATGCTGCCATATCCGAATTGGAAAAACACTCTGTACTCAGGCTACAGGGCTCCCAAGAAGTTGTTTTACCGCCGAGTGCGTCCTTGCCAGCAACGCGCTACCTCTCTGCTGCCTCAGGCGATCAGCCTAGGAGCATGATGGGAGCTCCCAACGCAGCCGGCTGCTCCACCCTGAATTCATCCATTTATTCATTTTTGTTCATTTTAGTTCAACTTCTTTAGTGGCAATGTTTTTATTGTGATAATTGGCCACTATTCTGCGAGAGCGTCACTATCATTGTCTTGGATGACATACTTTGCATCATGTTCTTTTCCTCATGTTCACAAGAACTGAATGCGAGGCACACAAGATAATATTTTGAATTGCCGCCACAAGACTATGTAAACAGTCCAAAGTTTAGATAAATACCCATGTCAGGCTTCTGTGCAAGAACATAAACATGTCTCCTATAAAAACATTTTGGAGGAGAAAGGGCATTAGGGGGTGGTCCAGCCAGGATTTTCCAACCCTACTTCAAGCTGGTTTGGGGTCGACCTCAACCTTTGTGTCTCTGTGCAGCCTGATCTGGAGACTGAAGGCCTGACATTGTAACAAGGTAACAGGGGTGGGGTGCGCATCTCATGAAAACTGCACAGACAGATTTGGCTTACATAACCATGTTCTTTCTAAGGGGCTAGAGAGTAGGCTTTTAGGTAAGAATTGTATATCCATGTCATTGCAATATGTTTGGGTTGTTCATATTTACATCTCTAATTTTCACAATCCTGACTTTGTTATTCCTCATTATCCTAATAATTGCAGCTACTGTATTTTATAGTAGATGGCAGCCTTTTTAATATACTTTAACAAGTATTGAGAACTGTCCTGCATCTCTTTTCTTGCCTATGTGTGTGTAAGAGACTTGCATGTGGAGAGAAAACGGTAAGGCTTGTTTACCACGATTTCCTTGAGGGTTTTTCAGAGGTCCATGCGCAAGGCTGTCACAAATCACCTTTACCGTTTGGGGAGGTGCTGCTATAAAGCCAGGAGGGTTGGGTCGACAGCTGCCAATTGATGTAGTAGTGACTCAGTCACCTACAAAGCACAGGTGCTGCCGCCCCAAACCTATCAGTCTCTTTGTAATCCAAGACTCCTTATGACAGTATGTGGCACACAAGCAGAGGAGATCCTAAAGGAATTTCCACAGCCTGTTGAGCTACATATTGACCAACCATACTCTGGCATGGTGAGTGCCTTTCTACCTATTGCCTTTAGAAGAGAAAGAGCACGTGAAGCTAGAATAACAAGGAGCCATTGAGAAGGTGTCAGGCGACCCCTTGAGTGTCTCTGCTGGTGGTGGTCCATAACCGAAACAAGCTGGTGCCATCAGAGTATGTTTGGATATGACTCTTCGGAACAAGGCTTTTTGATGGGAACAGCATCTAACACCAACAACTGATGACTAAATAGCTGATCTGACGGGAAAAAAACAACACCAACGATAGATGACATAATAGCCGATCTGAATGGGCACAGTGGATCTTGAAGATGGACCTGAAAGCTGGCTACCACCAGCTCTCGCTTCACCCATGTAAGTACTTCATTATGACGTTTTCTACTCATCTAGTGCTACGCCGGTACAGACGGCTAAACTTCGGAATACCATCGGCTGCCAAGGTGTTACAAAAAGCAACACTGTCAGGACTAGAAGACGTCATGACATAAGCGATGGCATCCTGATTTTCGTCTCCATCGACGCCTTCGGGCCACTCTAGCGAGGCTGGCAGACTATGGCCTCACATTAACCAGATAAAATGCTCGTCAGTGATTGAGTTTTTTAGCTGCATCTTCTTGAAAGATTGCATACAAGTCGATCCTCGTAAAGAAAATGCCATTCAGAGTCTGGCAGTACCACAGAAACCAACAGAAGTACAAAGTTTCCTCAGTCTGGCCACCTATGTGGGAGATTCATCCCAAATCTGGACATACTGTCTGCACCCCTTCATACGCTCAGGAAAGACTAGTTCACCTGAATCTAGGATAGCAAAGTGAATGAGGCATTGGTGGAGATTAAGAACGCTCTGCTCAGGGATGCAACCATGGTGTATTTCAACCTCCACCATAATAGGGAATTGGTCATTGACACCATTACCTCAGGACTGGGGGCAGTACTGACAGGAAGTGTCTCAAGGTATGGGATTCCCATCACATCTGCCAGCAGGGCATTGACTGACAGAGACTAGATACACTCAGATTAAGACGAAGACCCTAGCCATGCGCTGGGGCTGCTAACACTTACATCTCTATGTATGGGAGAGAATTCCAGGTAGCCACTGACCACAAGCTTTTGATTCTGCGGTTCGCTGGAATCTACCTTTATTCCCCACCAAGGACTGAGAGATTGGCAGTGCAACTACAACAATACAGCTTTACAGTCACCTACCACCCAGGGCAAGTCATCCTGTTGACTATCTGTTATGGCACCCTCCACAGACCGAGCACAGAAGATGCAGGGATGCCAAGTGAGCAGAGGCATTAATCCACAGCATCTCCAGGATGCATGCCTGAAGATCATGACTGTTGGGGAAGTTCAGAGGGCAACAACAGCAGATGTCTGCCTTCAGAAAAAGAGCGCAGGCACAACAGCTTGATCAGTGGGAACATTTCTTAGATGGGGCCAAGACCTTGAACATGACTGGAAAAACGAATCATGACTCAGCTCTGGGGGTCCAGGATGAGCTCAGCTGTACAGAAGGTGGCCTTATGCTGCGAGATTGGCGCTTAGTGGTGCCGCATTCACTGTGGGCCTGCACTGTCAAGCTGCCTCCACCAGGGGGGCTGCCAAGACAAAGGTGAGTCTCAGGGATTACATATGGTTCCCTGGGATGTACACAGCGGTCAGTGACAGGATTCAATACTGTCACCCATGCCAGACCACTGAAGAAGGAGCATAGGCAGAACCAATCATCACAGAAGGCCTCTGCTTGAGTCAACGTGACTTCAGCAACCAATAACCGCGCCAGCCGGGCATGCCAAGCAGAGCTCCCGTCACTTCAGGTCAGAGACCTTGTAGTCATTTGGGACCACCATCTAGAGTGGAAGTTTAGGGCACCTTTTGAGAAAGAACTGTGCCATGTCTGAGAATTGCAGGGCATGATGGTAAAAGAGGCCTGAGTTACTGAGAATGTGACAAAAAATGTCTCCTAGTTTAAGAATGTGACAAGTTCAGTGGACCCAGGCAAAGAGAGTTAGAGAGATGTGACAGATGCCTGGGGCATGAAAGTAATACATTTGAGAATAACGGAATGCAGTGTAAGCCTCACTCGTGCATTGTCTTGTTTGTCTGTTCCATACGCTCCAAATCATACAGAATGCAGCACCCAAGCTGATACGCCAGGTCCTCTTAAGCCAACACATCCCTTCTTACCTGAAGCAGCTTCATTGGCTTCTAGTTCCCAGGGTTGAATTCAAACCCCCATCTTTGGTGTTTTCAGCCACTGGTTGCAAAGGCCCTCGATACCTTAGAAATAGGCTCGTCTGAGACCAACAGGTGAGATCCTTGAGAGCTAATTATCTTCAACAACTGCGCTTTCTGAGGTTTGTCAATGTTTGCTGGGGTGGCAGCTCTTTTTCTGTACTGATGGCTAAGCTCTGGAACTTCTTGCCTACTAACCTCCGTATGGTGGAATCTGAGCCCTGCTTCAGGAAAGATCTCAAAACCTGGCTCTTTAGGCAAGGGCACATATATGTGGTCGGTCTCATTCTCTACTCTCTGCTTTTGAGCACCAGGATGCCTCAGCTGAGGCAGCCGTGTGCTTTAAAAACTCCATTTGATTGCTTGATTGATGCCAGGTCTAGAGAAGAGGCAAATGCCCATGCCTAAAATCCTCCAGAAGACGACTGCAGCTTGATGAGCATAGGTTGTGGAAACCAGGATGGACAATCAGTGGGCCTATGGAGGAATCAGCAATACAACTTATGGCCCAACCCAGCTCCAAGTGAAGCCGTCAAAGACTTTGGCCCTGATTTAGAGTTTGGCAGATGGGTTACTCCATCATAAACGTGACAGATTTCCCATCAGCCATTTACGATTCCATTATGCCCTATGGACATCATAATACGGCTGACGGGATATCTGGTTTGTGACAGATATCCCATCAGCCATATTGTGACATACACCATTGAGCGGAAAGTCAGCAGATGGCACAAGAACAGTTTTAGGCACTATTTAATGGATTGATCACGTCAGTCCGCTTCCATGTCTAATTGTGAATGCTTAGTTCAAGATAAACAGAGAACACTACCAATACGTTTCCAAAAAGTCTTCAAGAATGTCATCAAACTGTTAACCTAGGTGTGAAATGCTCACAGAGAGAAAGGGTGCAAATAGAAGATGTGGGGCATATATGGGTGTGTGAGCAAGCAAGCATAAGGAGTGTTTTTGTCAGCTCCGGTAAAGAGAGTGTTGAATGCATGCAAAGATGTGTGTCAGTGGCAATATTAGATAGTGGTCAGAGAAGGCTGGGAGTATACAGCCATCACTGTGCCTTTGGGCCCATTAGCAGTATGGTGCTGTTTGAGTCCATGTAGCACACAGAGGTACAGAACTTTTGTCTAAGGTGAATCATGTTAAGGTCAAAACGAAGACAATGTGAAGACCATGTTGACTTTGTACGGTTACAATTTTCACCTGTTCCTGTGGCGAATACCTGGTCCATTCGTACAAGTGGGATGCTCTTTTTATTGGGAGAAGTGTGGAAATGCTGGTTGCTAGGAGTTTAGTGGATTCCTGCAGATTCCAGACCTTTCACTTAAAGGAGGAGGAAAATGTTTGATTTCAGTTTAAGTTTGAAGTTCGCTAGGCAGTTTGGGTAGGAAAATGTACCAGGATCCATACAAGCCACACCATCACAGATTCGTCGGGATCCCTACATTTCAGCAAAGCTCAGGGTTCCTAAAGCTCCCTGGTTGCCTGCTGCCCTAGACCCCAAATAGTGCGACATTCACCATGACAACTGAGAGGGAACTGCCATTTACCTCTTCTCTGCTAGCCTTTATGTCAAAACTATGTCCAAAACAATACAAATATCCTCTTGTTTGCAATGGGGATAGGGATGATCTAGGTCCCAGGTATCTAGAAAGACTGCATTTTAGAGGTAGAAATGTGGCCTGAGGCCAGCATAGATCAGCCGCATCCCCAATCTTTTTTTTTTTAAATATCCTTGGCATCTTGTGGGCTTTCTGCCCCATTGGGAGCAGTGTGGGGGTAAATCCTCCAAACTCCAGCAGTTGTATCAGGTCCCAGGGAACAGACACAATGTTAGATCTTTAGGAGTTGGAAAAGGCCTGATGTGGGTCCACACTTACCCCATTGTTTAAAAACAAAATAGGCCTAGGTGTAGGGAGCTTTCTGCCCCCTGGGGAGACAGATTTGGGATGAATCCTTCAATCTGCCCCCAAGGGGGGGAAGAAAGACTGCATAGCACAGTGCCTAGGCAGGCCACCCCAGGCCTTCTTTCCTTTTACCTTTTTTACTGGTGTCTAGTGGGCTTTTCGCACCTGTGCGCAGATTGATAAAAAAAACAATCTGCCCTCATTGGGAGGAGAAAGACCATTTGCCCATTCTGGTTTGGGACACAGCCCGATGTCTGGGCTGGCCTTATTCATTCCCTTTTGTTTTTAACCATTTTCCCCAATGTCTGAGAGGCACAGCCTCTGTGCAGGCCAACCCTACCCCTTCTTTTTTGACCATGTTTCCATGTTATCTTGTGTGTTGTCTGCCCTGGGACAATATGGAGAGTAGAGAGGGGTGGGAAAAAGCCCTCAATCTGCCCCACTGGGGTAATAAGAATACTGGGCCCGTTCTGGGGGAGGGAAATATCCCAACACCTAGGTATGTCACCCTTTTGGTTTTTTACTCTTTTTCTCTTGTGTCTCTTTTGTTCCTCTGGTGGGGCAGATTGTGGAACCACCCCCATCTTCCCATCTGCCCACGGAGGCAGAAAGATCATCGGGCCCATTCTGGGGATGGGCATAGCTTATGTTTTTTAAACATTTTTATCTGGTGTCTAGATAGCCTTCTATGGAACAGAACATTGTTCCACCCGACACCCCGATCTGTACCCACTGGTAGATCATTGGGCCCATTCAGGGGTGAGGGCAAGCCCAGATTATTGTTGCTCCAAAAAAACACACTGGTGTCTAGTGTGCATTCTGTCCCTCTGCTGGGCAGCAGATTAGGGATAAACATCCCCCTATCTGTTTCTCCCAGGGAGCAGAAATAGTTTTGTGCCCTGAGGGGGAGGAGAAGCACTTGCCAGTGCTCAGGAGGACAGATCCTTCCAAAAATGTTTCACTGGTGTCTAGTGGGTGGATCTCTGCTCGGGTACCCCATTCCCAGGGCAATCCCCAAGCAGGGATCCACTTGGGTATTGTACAGCTAGAGAGGAGACATTGTCAGCTTTCCTGCTATACCTCACTGTTGTATTGTTCTTTCTTCTTGTTAACTAATGTGTTGCAATACTGGTTGCAATGTGAGGTATGAGCATTCCAATGTCGAGCGTATCTACTTACTAATCAACAGCACGAGATGGATCGCGTGAGGCTACAGAATCCTGTTGCGTGCTTCACAGTGTTACATTCGTCTCATGCACCAACGGCTGGATTGAGCATTGTGGGTAATTAAAACATCATCGCACGTCCTTATGTCGTTACCTGGCAACTAACGGAGGAACACTGCAATGTGTTACCATGACATGGAACATAATTTGTGCCGATTCGGATCTCAACGCTAAAGGATCACGCAGTTAGATGGTAATGTGAAGATACTGGACGCATTAATTGCGTTATCTATTCACACGTTGTTTTCATGTGTTTTTACTGTTCGTGTGACTTTTGGAGTGTGTTAGAGCAGTGTATTTAAGGAGTATAACAGTAGTTTGGTCCTGATTGCATACAGGAAACAGATGAAGACCAACATTGTTATTAAATGTTAATAACTTATAAAAATTAAAAAAAAAAAATTTTAAGCATTTTTTCATATCAGCATGGCACAACAGAACTTTACCATTAGTCCTGCACATGCATTTTTGGCTTCAGGGACTTAGCCCCCAAAGAAATGGGTGGAGTGGAAAGACTATTTTATAAATTATATTGATGCCATTGGTGAAGGTGGGAAAATGACAGAAGAGCAGAAAAAAATATTTCTTCTACATTCTCAGGGTCCAATAGGTTTAAAAACATATAATAAAATGCCAAAAGTGTTACCTGGAGAAGATGTAAATGTTTTTTTGGCAGCGATTCAAGATTTAGATAAATATTTTGCACCTAAGGTGTGTATTGCCATTACCAGAGTTAAATTTTTTCAGCGCAAACCAAATAAAGGGCAAATCCTTTATGATTTCATAGCAGACTTACAGAAATTGGCCATTGACTAAGTTTAGTGTGATTCACGATGATCTTATTAGAGGTCAGCTTGTCATGTGTGCTAATAACCCGACCATACAAGAATGGTTACGGATTCACAGAGATTCTCCACTTGAGGATGTGATAACAATTGTACTTAAAGCGGAAAATTTCAGGAAGATGTGCAACAGAATTGAAACAACCGGATAAGGAAAGTGAATGTGTTAACAAAGTGGCTAACCGACAAGAGAAGGAACAGAAATTAAATTACAGAGGGAAAGTAGAAAATAAGGATACCACTGTCACAGTACAGAGCATTTAGCATTTTCTAAAACTTGCCCTGCACTCAAACAAAAGTGTAACTATTGTGGCAAATTAGGGTACCTTGGGAAGGTGTGCAAATGAAGAAATTAAAACAGTGTAAAATGCATTTATCAACTGGAGAACCACAGTGAGAGTGATACAAAGGATTATCTTGGACATTTGAAGGTGGCTGAAAATGTAAAGGGTATATTTGTATTGAATATAAGGGAGAGTAATATCAGAGGTAAATCGGAGTGTGAACTGAAAATTGGGGGTGTTCCAATTAAAATATATGCAGATTCAGGATCACCCTTTACCATTATCAATTAAAATGTATGGAGGAGTAGTTCATAGGGAAGACTGGTGAATATTTGTTACCCCCGGACATTGAGCCTGAAAGTTACACTGGAGAAAAAAGATTATATCCTAGGTTACAGATGGTTGTCCTTTTATTTCAAGGACAGATACATAAGAAGCAAACTATATGTAGTAAAAAAAGGGACCTTCTGTTCTAGGGTGGCAAGTTGCATATGATCTTGGATCCTAATAGTAAAGATAAAGTATGCATGGTGGATGACGGAAGTTCAGTTGGGAGTGAGATGGAATGGGAATTTTCTAAAGGTTTTCAGCTAACAACTAGGAAAATTAAGTGGTTTTGAGCATGAAATTGTATTAAAAGGAAATGCTCAAACAAAGTATATAAGTTAAGACCAGTACCTATAATAGTAAGAGATGAAGTCTCTTCTCAATTGGAAAAATGTGTACGAATTTATGTAATAGAGCCCATAGAGAGGTCTGAGTGGATTTTACCAGTAGTTATCGCACAACGTAGCAATGGCAACATTCGTCTTTGTGTTGATTTAAGACACGTAAATGGTAACGCTGTTGTTGATCATCTTCCATTACCAAAAATCATTGAAATGGTAGCAGGTTTGAAAGACGCTACTTGGTTCTCAACTATAGATTTATCTGTGGCTTACAACCAAGTTTTGCTAACACCACAGTCCAGGAAACTTGCAGCTTTTATCACTCATGTTGGATGTTTCTAGTTTAAAAGGATGCCGTTTGGCTTGGCATCAGCAACAGCTGTTTTTCAACGTTTGATGCACAAATTGTTTGGGAAGTGAAAAGGAGTGATGCTTTTACGGGATGATATTTTAGTATTTGGGGATAACAGGAAGCGACACGATGAAAGACTGAATTATGTTTTGAAAGTATTAGAAAACAAGGCTTTGACTGTTGAATTGAGTAAGTGCAAGTTTGCAGAGAGAAGTGTGACGTATTTGGGAAAGGTCATCAGTTGTGAAGGAGTAAGACCTAAACAGTCATTAATAAGGTCGATTTCCGATGCTCCTGCATCCTCTGATAAGAATGATGTGAAATCATTTTTAGGAATGGCAGATTTTGAGCTAAATTCATTCCGAATTCTGTGGAAAAAGCTTACAATATAAGACAACTCCTTAAGAAAAATGTAAACTTTGAGTGGAACTCTCTGTGTGATGCAGAATTCAATATCATTAAGGAAAATCTGTGTAAGGTAACCAATTTGAGCAGTTTTGATCCTCAGCTAGACTGCTTGTTAACTACTGATGCGAGTATTAAGAGGTTGGGGTGGTATTGTCACAAAAGGATGCTAAGGGTAAAAAGAACATAATTTTGTTTGCATCAAGATCATTAATGCCTACGGAGGAGAAGTACCCTATTATAGAAAGGGAGGCCCTGGTGTGTGCATGGGGTTTAGAACATTTCCGTTCCTTTGTCTGGGATAAAATGGTTACTATTCGGTGTGATCATCATGTGTGATGAAGTTGCTCTCTTCGGAGGGAAGTGTGGTGGCATCTGCCAGGACTGCGAGATTATCTATGAGAATGAAAGATTACATGTATAGGATGGTGTATGTTCCAGGAAAGAATAAGTTAATGGCAGATTTTTTATCCAGAATGCTGTGTCTGGAACAGTGTAAGGAGGATCCGTGGAATAATTTTAAGATTGCACTTATTCATGACTTAGGTAGACCTGCTGTGGAGAATGAGGTGTAGGAGAAAGAGCAGAAGGAGGATTGGGAAATGCAAACAATTTTAAGATACATGTTGGAAGGGTAGCCCAACAAGGAATTGTTGTTAGAGGGATGTAGGCATTTCTGGGAAGTTAGGTCTGAATTATCCACTGACAATTATTTGGTTTTGAGGAGTAGTAAGGTGGTTACTCCAAGTGCATTATGTGGAAGGATTATAGAGTTATATCATGAGGGACATTTTGGAGTAGTGAGAACCAAGTCAGTGGTTAAAGAGCAATTCTGGTGGCCTGGGGAGGTCAAGTCAGTGGAACGATTTGTTAGGAACTGCAGTAGTTGTTTGTCTGCTGACAAAACCCTACACACTTTAAACCACCCATGGATCAAAAGTTAGTCCCAAAATTGCCATGGTAATGTGTAGCCGTGGATTTAATGGGTCCTATAGGAGAACAGCAAGAGTATGTGATTGTATTGATGTATCTTTTTTTCTAAGTGGCTAGTTGTGGACATAATAGAAAGAGCTGATACTGTATTGGTGTTAATGTTTTTAGATTTAAAAAAATGTTGTTTTGAAGGTATCCCAGCATCGCTTCTGAGTGACAATGGTGTACAATTTACTTCTAATACTGCTAAGGCATATTTTAAAAGAGTAGGTTTAACACATAAAAAAACTTCTCTTTAGAACCCCAATGGGAATGGTAGTGTAGAAAGGTTCAATAGAGTGTTAAAGGGAGTTGTTCAGGCAACTATGAGAAAACATTACAATTGGCATATTACAATTTGAAAAGCTGTATGGGCTTATGGAGTAACTGAGAATGAAGCTACTGGGATTAGCCTATTTGTGGCAATGTGTGGTAGGAAGCCTAGGTGCAAATTTAGTCCTGCATGGTTACGCAATTGTGATATGGAACATTGGTCACTGGAGGATGTACAAAAAGAATTGGGAAGGACACAAGAAAAAAATAAATCATACTATGATAAGGTACATGGAGTAAGAACCATTTTGATTAAAGTGGGAGATTGGGTGTGTGATAAAAAGCCTAATAAAGTAGTAATGGGGGATAGTTAATTCCTTGAACCAGAGCAAATAAATGAATTATTACAGACTGCAGTGAGATTGCAGAGTAGGAAAGTATGGAACTTGAAACGTATTGCTTTATGTTCTGAGAAGTATTATAGGGAAGGTGAAGTGTTGGATGCTAGAAGTTCAATTTGAATGGAAGATGAGGTGGACAATGTTGAAACGCCACCGGCATCCACATCAAGGGGTGTAAATGAAAATCCTAGCTCGTTGCTATCTGCATCTACATCAAGTGATGTAGATGACAATTCTAGCACGTTGGTTGAATCTGGTAATGGGGATGATGAAGGTGTGGAAAGAACTAGTGATGGGTTGGAAGAACGTATTGTAGAACGGAAATTGGATAATGCTAAGAGGATGAGAGAATTACCCTGTTGGTTATAAGATTTTGTGTTGGATTGGGGGACATGGCAGCCAGTTAGAGAGCTGGTCCGCGAGCTCTCCGACGGGCGCGAGGTGGTGCGTTGTGACGCTGCGGCGCCGGCGCCAGGAACCAGAGTCCCGGATCGGAGGCATCGGAGTGAGGAGTTTCAAGCCGCGTATCTCCGGCCCTGGACGGGTCGCTAAAATAACAGCGGGTGAGGAGGATGAGCTGGGGAAGACGCGCGCTCCGGCAAAGGCAGCTGAGGAGCGGTGCTGGAAGCGCACGTCAGACTCTAGTGTATGGACAGAAGCTGCGAGGGGTGTGCATCGTGGGAGACACTTTACCTCTCGCTGCTCTCTTCGTGGAGCACTATTAGAAAGTCCTGGGCTTCCCCTCAGGAAGAAGCTAAGTGGAAGCTGGAGGAGAGGAGTTGGAGACTGCACAAGTGCCTCACAGTGCATGTCGCCAGTTAAGTGCCGCCCCAGGGGCGCTCGGGCTGAGGTTGGTGAGACAGAGAGCATAAGGAGAGGTAAACCTGGCCCCCTGGGGTCAAACATTATTCCTTTTTTACCCGCAACGGCTACAAACAAGAGCAGGGGTGAAAGTGGAGCTAGGATTTGTAGCTGGGGTGGTGAGAGGAGGAAGGCTGAACCTAAAGAACTACCCCTAGAGGGTTCTCAACTTGTCTCAAAGGCAGGTCGGGCTGGTCCGGCGGTGAAAAACATTAGTGAGCTCCCGATTACCAGATACTTCCAGAATACGACCCTTCCCCTGCAGGGCCCAGCTGACACTCAATCTTCTTTAGGTGGTCTGGGGTTAACACAACAGCTTGCGGGTCCTGATAGTAATATGCTAGATCAGTCAACTGAGGACTCAGTAGGACAAATGGAGGCCTCTTCTGCCATATCAACTTTGGCGGAGGCTGAGTCTACCCCTTCAGTCGTCTCTGCGACTAGTAGCCTAGATGTGCAGGAGTTGCTAATCTCTCTCACTAAAGAGATTAGGGAGAAGTTTGAGATCTCAGAAAACAATCAAGCCAAAATTCGGGAAGCTTGCGAGGTATTTGAGAGTAAAATTCATTTGTTGACTAATAGACTTGGCGAGCTGGAAGCTGTGGTGGAGGACCAGGAGGAGCAGGTGTTGGTGCATAATAAGGATATCTCACAGCTAAAACTTGGAGAGAAAATGTTGCAGGATAAGTTGGAGTCGTTGGAGAACAATATGAGGAGGAACAACATTAGGCTCCTGGGAGTTCCTGAGGGCTTGGAGGGGGAAGATATTAAAGGGTATGTGATTTCACTGATTAGGGAGGCTATTCCGAGTTTAGCCTTTTTGAACTTGGAGGAGGATATCCAAAGAGTTCATCGGGATCCGTTTAGGAAGAGCCCCGGAAGGAAAATCCCCAGGAGGATTTTGATAAACTTTGCTACATATACAATCAAGGAGAAAATTCTGTCTGAAGCCCTTAAAGTCTGAACTTTTTCTAAAGGAGACTGGTCTCTTCGTTTAAGATCGGATGTGTTCATAGCAACGTTGGATAGGCAGTGGGAACTTGGGAACTTTATGCAAGAGCTTCGATCTCTTGGGGCCACAGTACAGCTAAGGTTTCCGGCTGCTTTACGTATTATGTGGAAAAATAAAATGTACAATATGAGAGATCCGGGGGAGGTTCGGAACTTTATAGAGCAGATTAAGGCGTCTCAGTAGGAAATGGGAAGTTTTGCCCGACAGAGAGCTCAAATAGGGGTAACATGATGGTTATCCTAAAAGAAGTAGGGAGGGTTCCCCTTGGGTGGGGGTTTGGTTGGGTGGTTGATTGTTGGGTGAAGAGGTGGTTTTGCACTGGGTGTGGGGGCATGTGGGTACAAAAAGATAAAAATAAGAGGGTCCTCATAATTTGTTTAGGTAGGAGGGTAGTGCTCAGACTTTCTTTTTTGAAAATGGCTAAGTACAGAAGTTTACAGTTGAAGATTCTCTCATGGAATGTTAATGGTCTAAGGGTGATGCAAAGAAGGAGGAAGATTTTTGAGTATCTAAGATTGGCTGAGGAAGAGATAGTTATACTGCAGGAAATGCATCTGCGGCGAGAAGAGTGGGAGAGTTGGCTTAACCCCTTTGCTGCCAGGCCTTTTCCCCCTCCTGTGCCAGGCCTTTTTTTGCCTATTTGGGGCAGTTCGCGCTTAGGCCCTCATAACTTTTTGTCCACATAAGCGAACCAAGCCAAATTTGCGTCCTTTTTTATAAACATCCTAGGGATTCTAGAGGTACCCAGACTTTGTGGGTTCCCCTGAAGGAGGCCAAGAAATTAGCCAAAATACAGTGAAAATTTTGTTTTTTTCAAAAAAATGGGAAAAAGTGGCTGCAGAAGAAGGCTTGTGGTTTTTCCCCTGAAAATGGCATCAACAAAGGGTTTGCGGTGCTAAACTCAGCAGCGCTTCTCAGCTTTCAGGAACAGGCAGACTTGAATCAGAAAACCCAATTTTTCAACACAATTTTGGCATTTTACTGGGACATACCCCATTTTTGCAATTTTTTGTGCTTTTAGCCTCCTTCCAGTCAGTGACAGAAATGGGCATGAAACCAATGCTGGATCCCAGAAACCTAAACATTTCTAGAAAGTAGACAAAATTCTGAATTCAGCAAGGGGTCATTTGCGTAGATCCTACAAGGGTTTCCTACAGAAAATAACAACTGAAAAAGAAAAATATTGAAATTGAGGTGAAAAAAACATCAATTTTTCTCTACGTTTTACTCTGTAACTTTTCCCTGCAATGTCAGATTATCGAAAGCAATATACCGTTACGTCTGCTGGACTCCTCTGGTTGCGGGGATATATAGGGCTTGTAGGTTCATCAAGAACCCGAGGTACCCAGAGCCAATAAATGAGCTGCACCCTGCAGTGCGTTTTCATTCTATACCGGGTATACAGCAATTCATTTGCTGAAATATAAAGAGTGAAAAATAGCTATCAAGAAAACCTGTGTATTTACAAAAAGGGCACAAGATAAGGTGTTGAGGAGCAGTGGTTATTTGCACATCTCTGAATTCCGGGGTGACCATACTAGCATGTGAATTACAGGGCATTTCTCAAATAGATGTCTTTTTTACACACTCTCCTATATTTGGAAGGAAAAAATGTAGAGAAAGACAAGGGGCAATAACACTTGTTTTGCTAATCTATGTTCCCCCAAGTCTCCCGATAAAAATGATACCTCACTTGTGTTGGTAGGCCTTACGCCCGCGACAGGAAACGGCCCAAAACGCAATGTGGACACATCCCATTTTTTTGAAAGAAAACAGAGGTGTATTTTGCAAAGTGCCTACCTGTAGATTTTGGCCTCTAGCTCAGCCGGCACCTAGGGAAACCTACTAAACCTGTGCATTTTTTAAAACTAGAGACCTAAGGGGAATCCAAGATGGGGTGACTTGTGGGGCTCTGACCAGGTTCTGTTACCCAGAATCCTTTGCAAACCTCAAAATTTGGCTAAAAAAAACACATGTTCCTCACATTTCTGTGGCAGAAAGTTCTGGAATCTGAGAGGAGCCACAAATTTCCTTCCACCCAGCGTTCCCCCAAGTCTCCTGATAAAAATGATACCTCACTTGTGTGGGTAGGCCTAGCGCCCGCGACAGGAAACGCCCCAAAGCGCAACGTGGACACATCCAATTTCTTTAAAGAAAACAGAGGTGTTTTTTGCAAAGTGCCTACCTGTAGATTTTGGCCTCTAGCTCAGCCGGCACCTAGGGAAACCTAGCAAACCTGTGCATTTCTGTAAACTAGAGACCTAAGGGAATCCAAAGTGGGGTGACTTGTGGGGCTCTGATCAGGTTCTGTTACCCAGAATCCTTTGCAAACCTCAAAATTTGGCTAAAAAAACACATGTTCCTCACATTTCTGTGGCAGAAAGTTCTGGAATCTGAGAGGAGCCACAAATTTCCTTCCACCCAGCGTTCCCCCAAGTCTCCCTATAAAAATGATACCTCACTTGTGTGGGTAGGCCTAGCGCCCGCAACAGGAAACGCCCCAAAGCGCAACGAGGACACATCCAATTTTTTTAAAGAAAACAGAAGTGTTTTTTGCAAAGTGCCTACCTGTAGATTTTGGCCTCTAGCTCAGCCGGCACCTAGGGAAACCTACCAAACCTGTGCATTTCTGAAAACTAGAGACCTAGGGGAATCCAAGATGGGGTGACTTGTGGGGCTCTGACCAGGTTCTGTTACCCAGAATCCTTTGCAAACCTCACAATTTGGCTAAAAAAAACACATGTTCCTCACATTTCTGTGGCAGATAGTTCTGGAATCTGAGAGGAGGCACAAATTTCCTTCCACCCAGCGTTCCCCCAAGTCTCCCGATAAAAATGATACCTCACTTTTGTGGGTAGGCCTAGCGCCCACGAAAGGAAATGGCCCAAAACACAACGTGGACACATCAAATTTTGTCATAGAAAACAGTGCCTACCTGTAGCTCAGCCGGCACCTGGGGAAACCTAGCAAACCAGCGCATTTTTGAAAACTAGAAACCCAGGGGAATCCAAGATGGGGTGACTTGTGGGGCTCTGACCAGGTTTTGTTACCCAGAATCCTTTGCAAACCTCACAATTTGGCTAAAAAAACACATTTTCCTCACATTTTGGTGACAGAAAGTTCTGGAATCTGAGAGGAGCCACAAATTTCCTTCCACCCAGCGTTCCCCTAAGTCTCTCGATAAAAGCGGTACCTCACTTCTGTAGGTAGGCTTAGCGCCCACAAAAGGAAATGGCCCACAACACAACGTGGACACAACATATTTTTTCACAGAAAACAGAGGTGTTTTTTGCAAAGTGCCTACCTGTGGATTTTGGCCTCTAGCTCAGCCTGCCCCATGGGGGGGCAGAAATGCCCTAAATAAATTTGACCCCCCCACCCCCCCCAAACCCCCCCTGCCCGGGAGCGACCCTTGCCTACGGGGTCGCTCCCCCTGCGTGACATTGGCGCCAAAAAACAAATCCCTGGTGCCTAGTGGTTTCTGCCCCCTTGGCAGATTGGCGGCAGATTGACCTAAAATCGGCCAATCTGCCCCCCAGGGGGCAGAAATGGTCTAAATACAATTTTCCCCCCAGGGCAGCGACCCTTGCCTGGTGGGTTGCTCCCCATCTCTAAAAAAACAAACAAACAAAAAAAAAATGTGCCCTGGCGCCTAGAGGTTTCTGCCCGGGGGGGCAAAAATGGCCTAAAATAAATTAGCCCCCCCAACCCCCCCCCTCTGACCCCCCCCCGGGAGCGACCCTTGCCTACGGGGTCGCTCCCCCTGCATGACATTTGGCGCCAAAAAACAAATCCCTGGTGCCTAGTGGTTTCTAGATTGACCTAAAATCGGCCAATCTGCCCCCCCGGGGGCAGAAATGGCCTAAAATACATTTGACCCCCCATCCCCCCCCCCCGGGAGCGACCCTTGCCTACGGGGTCGCTCCCCCTGCGTGACATTGGCACCAAAAAACAAATCCCCGGTGCCTAGTGGTTTCTGCCCCCTTGGGGGCAGATTGACCTAAAATCGGCCAATCTGCTCCCAAGGGGGGCAGAAATGGTCTAAATACAATTTCCCCCCCAGGGGAGCGACCCTTGCCTAATGGGTCGCTCCCCACCTCTAAAAAAACAAACAAAAAAAAACACACAAAAAAAATTGCCCTGCCGCCTTGGGGCAGAAATGGCCTAAAATAATTCCCCCACCCCCCCATGGAGCAACCCTTGCCTAAGGGGTCGCTCCCCTTGCGTGAAATTCACGCAAAGAAAAAACTCCCTGGTGTCTAGTGGTTTCTGCCCCGCTTGGGGGCAGATTGGCCTCATCAAAATAGGCCAATCTGCCCCCAGGGGGGGCAGAAATGGCCTAAATATAATTTGCCCCCAGGGGAGCGACCCTTGCCTAAGGGGTCGCTCCCCACCTAAAAAAAAAAAAAAAAAAAAAAACATTAAATTTTTTTTTTTATCCCTGGTGCCTAGGGGTTTCTGCCCCCAGGGGGGGCAGAAAAGGCCTTCCCGAAAAATGCCCCCCCCGGAGCGACCCTTGCCAATGGGGTCGCTCCCTTATGTAAATTTCTAAAAAAAAATAAAAATCCCTGGTGTCTAGTGTCTAGTGCAAGCAATCTGGCTTTTGAAACCCTGGGAGAGACTTCAAAGGGAAGGAAATACATTTCCTTCCCTTTGAAGACCCTCCGGGCCTCCCCTACGTGATTGAAAGAGAAATGCTTTGCATTTCTCTTTCAATCGCGCTGGAAGCAGAGCTTCCAGCGCTATGGGGGAGGCCCCTGTGACAAATCAGCGCGCGCTGACATCACAGGGGGTGGGGGGGTGGAAGGGGAAGGTCTTCCCCTTCCATCCCCGCCTTGGGGGGGAGGGGGGTTCACAGGGGGGGCGTGCTAGCGCTCCCCCAAGTTCCTGTGTGCCTTGGACGAGGTCACCTCGTCCAAGGCACACGGGAACTGTAGCCTTGGACGAGGTCACCTCGTCCAAGGCACAGAACCGGTTAAGCGAATGAAATGGGTGATATACAGTGCGTGCTCTACTCAATCTTGTGTAGTCAAAGGAGTGGCAATCCTGTTTAAAAAGTCTACAAGGATGAAGGTGGGCAATGTGCAAGTAGATTCTAGGGGTAGATGGGTAGTGGTGGAAGTGTGTCTATATGGGTACTGGATCACAGTGGCGGGTTACTATGGCCCAAATATAGATGATCCGACACCGTTTCAAGAATTATATAATCTTCTACTTTTAGCTAGGTATCCGGTGGTGTTAGGAGGTGATTTCAATATATTGCTGGATCTTGTTCTAGATAAATCTACCCCTCGGGGTACTGTTAACTCGCCTAAAACCCGGTCACAGGTGAAGCAGGCCATGTTAGATTTAGGATTGGTAGATATTTGGCATTGGAAAGGGGGTGAAGGATCTAGATATACATTCTATAATAAGAAATATGGTCATAAACCTAGAATAGATTTCTTTTTAATACATAAGAGCCTGTGTGGAGATGTGATAAGAGTAGCTCATGCCCCAGCACACCTTTCGGATCATTCAGCTTTAAAGTTACATCTGAGTATTAGGGTGGAGGGTCCCGGTCCTAGGTGCACAATAAATCGTTCTTTACTTCTAGATGATTCAATAGTGGAGGTGCTATAGAAAGATACAAGATAGTACTTTGTCTTAAATTATGGATCAGCTAGTTTATGGTGTGTATGGGATGCTTACAAGGCATGTATTAGAGGGAGACTTATTAGTTTGGTGGCCTACAGGCGTTGAGAAGAGAAAGAGAAGTTGAGAAGCATTGAAACATCTATAAATGCCCTACAGGAATTAATGCACAATGTACGAAGGGAAGGAAGGGCAATTAGAGAAATTGGTGCGTCAAGAGGAAAAAGCGCGGCTGGAGTTAGACTTCCTTCTGGAGAACCGTAATAGGTTAAAATGGGAAAGTAGCCGGTATGCACATTATGAATATGGGGAAGGGTGCAGCAAATTGTTAGCTTGGAAGGTTAAGTCAGACCACTCAAACAGGTACATCTCATCGATTAAATTGGACACTGCTAGTCAGCCCTATATGGAGCAGTCAGAAATAGAGAAGGCCTTTGTGTCTTTCTTTCAAGCAATATATACGGAGAATCTTGAGAATTCAGAGGAGCAGATTAGAGCATTTTTTAAAGAAGTTCATCTCCCTGTTTTGGATGACTCGGCGAGGCAGTTGCTAGGTAGTGAGATAAGGGGGGGAAGAGCTAGCCGAAGTTATAAAAGCTCTGAAGAAAGGGAAGGCAGTTGGGCCTGATAGCCTACCAAATGAGTTATATAAGGTACTGGGGGAGGAACTTACACCAATTTTATTGAAATTATTTAATTCTATGCTTTTAGAGGGGGCACAAGTACCTAAATCATGGAATGAAGCTATAATTTGCTTATTGTTAAAACCGGGCCAGGACCCAATGTTATGTTCATCGTATAGTCCCATTTCACTACTAAATTCAGATCACAAGCTGTATACAGAGATTCTTTCCAGAAGATTGGGGAAAGTTATAGGTAATTTGGTTCATCCAGATCAGAAGGGTTTTATAAAAGGTAGACAACTTTATGAGTTAACTCATGATTTACTTGCCGCAGTAGATTTGGCTTTACAGGAGAAGGCTCCCTTGGCAGTTTTGACTTTCGATGCAGCTAAAGCATTTGATCGTGTTAATTGGCTCTTTTTGCAGGTTGTGATGGAATTAGGTGGACTGGGAATTTCTTTTATTAGAGCTATCAGGGAATTGTATAGATACCAGACTGCGAGGATCCTGGTTAACGGTTTGTTGTCTCAAGAATTCAGGATTGGTCGGGGTATTCGACAGGGTTGTTCTTTGTCACCTTTGCTTTTCAACTTATACATTGAGCCTTTGGCAATTTTGCTTCGGGCCTGCAGGGATATTCTCCCTTTTTGGAGTGGGGGTTGGGAAAAGAAAGTAGCATTATATGCAGATGACCTGATGCTTTTTACTAGTGATGTGGCGGGTTCCCTACCCATCATTAATACATTGATGGAGCAGTTTGGTGGAATGTCAGGTTACAGTATAAATACTGAGAAAACGGAAATCATGTGTTGGAATATGGCCTATGCTTCTCCATTAGTTAAACGGGAGATTAAATACTTGGGAATCCAGTTTACGCCTAATCTTAGTGATGTGGCCAGGGTTAATTTTGACAGAGCCTATATGGAAACTAAAAAACTTCTGAAGGCATGCGCCGTTCTCCCTCTTTCCATAATCGGCAGATCTAATATTTTAAAGATGTGTATTCTTCCAAAGTTTACTTTCCTATTTGACACTATCCCTTTGGAGTTCAAGTTGTGCTGGTTTCAAAAACTACAGGGTGACTTATCTACATTTGTTTGGGCATCTAAGGGAGTAAGGATATCATGGAAGAAGCTATGTAGAAAGAAGGAATGGGGGGGCATAGCATCCCCAGATTTGTATAGGTACTATCTGGCTTTCCAACTAAAGAATATTAGAGTTTTACTGAATAAGAAGTCAGATTATTCTCCGGTTTGGAGAGCTTTGACGGTGCATCTTGCGGAAGGAGCTGATAATTTTCTGTATAAATTTGGGCACCCAAAGTTCTTTAAGAAGGTTTGTTTGAAGATCCCCAGACATGCTTGTAAGGTCTGGATGCAATTTCTTAAGGTGTTAGGGATAGCTTATTATTGTAGCTCTGCCCCCATTTGGGATTCACAAGGTACTCCTGAATGTCTTACGGATAAGCTATCAATTCCACTGAAAGTTAACGACGTGGCAAGATGGGGGCAGATTATTGAAGATTCAGAATTAATATCTGCATTTCTGGAACGTATAGGTGAGACAACTTCCAAGTTTAAATATTACCAATTATCTAGCTGGGTTAAGTCTTGCCAAGTAGGAGAAATTGGGAGGAGTTCTTGGGAGGGAAAATTCAATCAGACATCCATTAATAAGGAGGTTGCTTTCTGGTATCATGCGCAGTTGGATGCAGCAGAAGATGTTTTGTCTCTCCCAGTGTTGAAATGGGGGAAGATTTTTCCTACTTTAGATATTATCTCCCTATGGCAAAAGTCATGTTCTAGGTTGTGGTTTACTATTAAATCGGCAGCAATGAGGAAAAAACATTTGTTTACTTTGCATAGGGTATATTGGTGACCAGCTAGATTAACGGCCATTGGGAAATCCAACAAAAATTGCCCGCGATGTGGGGATGTTAATGCGGATGATATCCATATGTTCTGGCAATGTCCAAGTCTGAGTAAGTACTGGGAGGATATAGGAAGCATACTTAAGGCAATTTTTGGTGACAATTTAAGAATAAATCTTTTAATGGTAATGTTTGGGGTATGTGATACAGATCTTATGGTTCAGAAAGTGTCTGTGCAGCAAGAATATCTGTTGTTTGTATTAATGCTTCTGGCTAGACGGGAAATATGTTGTAAATGGGTGAACTCACCACCTCCCATTGTTCAGGACTGGCAACCATCAGTAATACGGTTATGTAATATGGAACAATCTGGTCCTCTTAGTGGAAGAGATGATTTTTGGGTGGTTTGGGAAAATGTTTACCAGTGTTAAATATGGTTGGAGTGTGTTTAGATGTTGATTTTCTGTTCTTTTTTTTCCCTCTCCTTCTCTAAAATTAAGTCCAATGATTAAAACTCCCTCTACCTAAATGAGTGTCGCTTTGGTATGACCACAGCCTGAGTAAAGGTGTGGCCAATGGCATAAGTGGGAAAATTTGGTACGTGTAAGACAGGTGGTGTGGCCCATTGGTATTGTGGGTTTCTCTCTTGGATGCATAGACCAAAAGTTTTTCTCTCTCACCAAAGCGAGGGTTGTGGAATGAGGACAAAAAAACAATTAAAAAAAAAAAAAAAAAGATTTTGTGTTGGATTAAATTGTTGTGAATTTATAGGGTGAGTCGTTTGCATGTGTTTTATTCTTCAGGGTTCTTATCTTTCTGGTTGTTCAATCTTTTATTTTGTTTTGTTGTTTTTATGTTTATTTTCGGTTAAGGAGGAGGATGTGCTGTACTGTTCTTTATTCTTGTTAACTAATGTGTTGTGATACTGGTTGCTATGTGAGGTCTGAACATTTCAATGTGGAGCATTCTGTGTTAGACAGTTGCTTGACAGAGAAACGGAGCAGACCTGTTTTCTGTATACAGAAGCTTGATTAATAAACTAGATTCCTGTACGACTTTTCCGGATGCTCTTATATGAGTAAATTACTACTACACTCTCCCGTACAGGTTGGTCCGTGCATGCGGGGCAGAGATAGGCCCCTCCCTCCTGAGCGCTGACCACAGTGAAGGCAGACTGCAAGTAATGGCGCAGTCTTCTTTAATTTTGTTTACTATGGTGTCTGCGCTGTGTGTCACAGTAATCAAAAAAAAATCTGAACGAGAAGGAAGCTTTTCACTCGTGTTTCCACTTTGTTTTTTAAAAGGAAAATCCTTCTGGTGCTTAAACCAGAAAAGTTTTCTTTAGCAGTGCAGCTGCTGATACCTTCACGTAAGCCACATTATAGTAGAAGTACAACTGACGTGAATGGTTCATCAGCAGCACTGAAGCAGTTAACACCCAAGGCATTAATAATACCCAAATTAAAATACTGGTAAACACAGAGGATAGTTTACTATTTGTAGCCAAGCCTTTAAGATGAGTATTCTCTATGTTGACTCTTATGTCTGAATATTCTTAAGTATCTGGTTGCTTCATAAAGAAAACTAAACTAGAATGTTTCCTTCTTACAAAAGGTGTTTTGATATATGTTTACACTATGTTAGGTTATGTCATTTAGTTTTGTACGGCAGTTGTTGTGGTCATGTTTTTTTTAACTGTGAGATGTACCGTCAAGAATATGGGCACCACTTATACATATATGTTCATCAGCTGGAACTAGGAAACAGTAATAGTGTTCAACTGTGACTTCAAAAGAGGACATACATAAATACTGGAATGATAACTCAAACATGTATGAAATCAGGGACCCGGCTGCAAGAACAGGAACGAAAGTACACGGCCAGGGGTGAAAAGGAAAAGCCTGTGTCACTTGGGCTTAAAACCGGCAGGGTACAGGTGATCCCAACATGATTGGTGGTTGAGGACAGTGCAGACCCTCCACTTTTGTAGCCCTAAAAGTCTTTGCTTATCAGCAACTGCTTTCATACATATGCTTTTTCGATCACCCTTAAAAAGCTGGGCTTCAACACCCTGATGGGTTAAAAATGGCTTTTCTCCTTGGGATGAGAGACACACCGGATTTAGGCTTCTGACCTTGCTCTTGCGCTCCTAGTCAGAGGCCTACTACTCATCTCACACTTGGCAGTACAGCTTCCTCTTCTTCCAAGGCAAGTTACAACAACGACCCAATTAACAAACAAGTTAATGATCTCATTTGCAAGATCTTCAACTTGAGGTGAGCACAACTGACATAAAAGCCAAATGTACTGGAATTGATACCCTGGAAATTATATTCAGGTTGTCGCTCTGTCATTGAGATTGAAGACCTGAACATCATCTTGCAATTTTTGCTAGACTACTTGTGGATGAGCAAACTATTGAACACAGGGTGCAAACCTAATTCATGAACAAACTGACACAAGAAGTGCAGAGCTATAGACTTCTAAGTATGTGCTTGTAAGCCTTTCACAACACATCAACATGTATTCATCTCTCTGGGTTAAGTGGAGAAAACTACCATGAGGAACTAACAGATATCCTGGACATAGTGCTCCACTCGCCGGAAAGGGTAAAGCAAAATGGAGTGCAAGGCAAATAAGAAGAGGTTCAACAAATGGATAGCTGGCCAGAAAAACAATGAAAATAGACCCAGGACAACAAAGGTAGAAACTAGGATTATACAAATTAAAGACACCAATAAAAATCCAAACAATGGGCTATCAGAGAATAAATGAAGCTCAGTACAACACGTGGGGCCTCGTGTGCAATGATTCTTTTTAAAGAATCATACTTTGTGACAAATAATGATTTGCAATTTCGTAAATGGAAAGTACAAAAATTGATTTGTTGGAAGTGGTCGTAATTTGCGCAAAAACTTCTAACGAATCCACTGGTATTTTGAGAATTGACCTATGAATTAATAGGTTGGTTCTCAAAACACTTATTTGTTATGGATCACTACAATATAGGAAGTAGGTTGTAAACTTCAACCCACAACGATTTGCTATGATGACCAGCATAAGGGCCTGCTGGGGGTAAGTAGATCACCATGTCTGTTATGGCTTTTAAATAAAGTATTTTTTTGCAGCCTGTTTTCCTTAATGGGAAAAAAGATGCGTAAAAAAAAAAAAAATACACAAACCTTTTTTTATGAGCAGGCAGTGGTCTCCTGGACCACTGCCTGCTCATATAATATGTTTTGTGAATATTCACTAAGGGAAAGGGGGGTCCTCCCCAATTGCGAATGGCTTGCCACCTGCTTTGAGGGGTGGTAAAATATGACTGATTTGCGACTGGACTTCAGTCCCAAAACATTAATAGCTTTAATAGCTTAAAAATTAAACATTTGGAATGGACATCCCTACCATGCCCTTTCCAAATACCGAATCTGTATTTGTTCCTAAACCAAATTAGCGATTCAGTAAGATTGGGTAGCATGTTACCGAACGTCTATTTGTGTTTGATAAATAAAAAATGTAATTTTACGGTCGTAAAGGGTCTGATTTTATAAATCGGAGCCTTACCAACCATAAAATCGATTGACTCTTGAGGGTCTTGATTTTCAAAGGACTCCCCATCGCAGAGAAGGTTAAAGATAAGATTACCGTGCCCCAAAAGCTGACAATCTTTTCATTTCTAGTAAAGAGTAACCTATTAGGCAAACAATTACCTGCCAGCCGCCCATATAATATGCAAGACACCTCCAGCTTTTAATATTTTCTCCAGTCTCCATATTCTTCTTGACAAAGACAGTGGAAAACATACTAGAGTGACAAAGAGCATCAAGGATTCTTCAGCCCCAAAATCGTGGTTTTGAGCCAGCTTCACCCAAGATTAACTAATAGCCCTTGTTCCTGTGTTACCCAAACTATCCAATTCTTCACTACAATGCTGCAAATCAGAGATCAAAGTAGGCAAGCAAATGGGGAAACAACGTCCCCAAGTTTTATTAGTTTGATCAGAACAGTTCCCATACTTTGTATTTAAAAAGCAACCGTTCCTAAACGGTTGAGTTACCTCAAGTTGAAAGGAGAAAAGAAGGGGCTCTACCCCTGTTAAGTGACAGAAGGGAGATGAAGCTGAAGAAGAAGCAAGCCTTCTCTCCCTGGTGCCTGCTGCCTGAAAGAAATGTAAATATATGCATTTGATTATTCATCAAATCTGAAGATTACCTAGGAGCTAGTACGGACTTTTATTGATAGATTTTGGATTTTCTCTTTTTAATTTAAACCCATAAAATGAGTTTGCACTAGGTACAATCAGCATATCACTAAAAGTATAACTTCTGAAAGCACAGCAAGCATTTAAAGAAAATGTTTTTGCACATTTTACGACTGCCTAGTTACACTGTGCACAATCTATCTTATTTTGTATATTATAAGTTTTTTTAAATAATGACTTATTCACACTGCTTTTCGTCATAGGCGTGGACCACTTAGCACTATGCACTGACTAGTATTCATCAGTGATCATCTGGTAATACCCACAGAAATGTGAAGTGATTGCATCAATCAGCCGAGCAGTCATACTAGAAAAACTCATTTCCCAGGGAATAAAACTTAAGTTGCATTTATTTTTCATTTAAGGCGTGTGCATTATATTGTATATGCATTTAACTGTAAATGAAAGGCCAGCAAAACATTTACATAATATTTTGTTACTTTTAGCACTATCTCGGACCCCACCCCACAATCGTTGACCATGCCCACTGTTCCCATACTTTCTTTATGTACTTCAACTTCTGTTGCCAAGGGCCAGACAAGGTGAACCTATACGTACACAGAAGAGACTTAAATCATGCGCCACCAACAGCAGAGAGCCATAAAGATATTGTAGGGTGCCTCACCCATAGTCAAAAAAAATGAGGGAATTTTGTTTTCTCAGTGGATCAAGGACTAAGTATAGTCTTTGGAAAGCAAAACCGAAGACGGTTGCCATTCTCGTGATCAGTGTAACTAGTCAACTAGCCTACTGATAGGGTCTTGGTCAGGAGCCTGAAGGTAATTACTGACCCAGTATTTTCCTACACTCCACACTTGAACTCGTAGACAACTCCATGTGTTCAACAAAAACATACCCAATGAGGTGCTGGGCTGAACCTTGACATTATGACAACTTGACTTTGGTATTTCCACACAAAAAAGCCCACTATCGACCTGCAACTGTTACCAAAATGGCATAGCAAGTGTAGTTCTAGTCTACAAATATCAGCACATTAAACCCTTCACTGTAATCCTTATGTAATAGGCTTTAAGGCATCAGCGAGGAGGGGAGGTGAATGAAAATTCCTGCTCAGTGGTCTAATTTGGGATAACTTAACAAAACATGGGTGGGGTGATCTGGGGTGGGGAATGGAAATATGTGCCTCCAAGGAGGATTGTCAATGGATCCCACCTTAGTCAATCGTGGGATGAGTGTTTTTTACCTTGGGGTTCAAATTTTCTCTCTGTGCAATAAGAGGGTAAAAGGAACCAGCCCTTCTCTTGATGATTGCCTGAAAATAAGTAACGTCTGCGTTAAGCTGAGGGAGTTTACTCTTCCTGGATGGAGTGTGCTGGGTGCTTCTGGGGATGTCAGATAACTACCTGACATCAACACCCACTGCTCTGGCTCCTTTCCATGTCCATAGTCCTCCCTTAGCCTAGCACGGATCTGAAGCCTCGGGGCTAACCAGGAAATCTGTTGTGCTGAGTCTCATGCTCCGATTATGGTGACCGTAATTGCACTAGATCATATGATGTTCCTCTCCAGGTACATGGGCTGATATTAGGTCTTCCTGTCTTTTCCACACGAGAAAGGAGCAAAGATCTAGTGGGTGACATGCTAAAGAGGAGAGGGCACATCGGCCTTCACTCCCTCTTATTTGATCTGGGCCAGGAGGCAAACTAGCTGGTGAGCACTAAGTACCCAAAGTCCAAGAGGGAGCGATGTAAAATATGAGAGAGAAGCAGACTAGTGGAGCTGCCTGGTGGGACACATACCCCACCTTAGAAGGTAAATACTCCCATGGGACTACAGGAGACACTTGAAGGGTACCAACCACTACACCTACAGTACTTGCCAATGACACAAAAAGCCCACTTCACGATGCTATGTACAATCCAGAAAGCAAACTGGCCTCCAGCCCAAATAACTTTGCTGTCAGCTTGCAAACTGAGCTCTCCAAAGAGCAAGAGGATCATGGCAAAATACCTGGAAATGTAAGACTTAAGAGGAAAACCACTATATGTTCAGGGCCCTCTTGCATGGAAAAGACAAACAAAACATTGAAGTCAACAACAAATTTGGGACATGACTCAAGACCAGCCGCTTCTGCCAGACCTGTGTTACAATGATATAAAACAATCAGTGAGCCATGTGGGCACGTGGAACCTGGGGTCTGTGCAGCCAATGACTTGACCGTGTTGTTCTTTGTATAGAAGGAACATGGCACTCCCCATCAGTTCACTGGACTGATAAACAGAAACTGGAATGCAACTGATAAATATGAGAAAGTACCCGTCTGACTTTCTTATGATTATTTCCCACTTCAAAGGAGAGCCGCATGCAATGACTCAATATGATCCCACGTTTACCTGCTCCATTACCCTAGAGATGACATGAGATCTTTTCTAGTTAACCAACCCACAGATTACATACTGTATTATAGTACTGGACTACAGGCCGCCAGGTTCCATGTACCTTTTTTTTTTTCTCTTTGTAAAATATGTATTCATTGTTTCAGCATCGACGCAAACCTGTTATTCATTCAAATTTTTGCCCTAATTCAGGACTATGGGGGTTATTACAACTTTGGAGGAGGTGTTAATCCATCCCAAAAGTGACGGTAAAGTGACGATATACCACCAGCCGTATTACGAGTCCATTATATCCTATGGAACTCGTAATACGGCTGGTGGTATATCCGTCACATTTGGGACGGATTAACACCTCCTCCAAAGTTGTAATAACCCCCTATGTAAATATGCAACGCAACTGATTTACCCTAATATTCTGTGTATGGTCATAATAATGTTCTTTCATTCACCTTTTTAGCATGAAATAAAAACATTTATATAGAAAATGATTACTGCCTGCTTCTCTCTACACTTACCCTTCTCTTTCCCACTAGTGACCTGATGCGGCTCATCAAAAACAAATACAAATGTCACAGTGGTGATCTACTGCACCGTCAGTAGATAAAATCTTATTTTTGAAGGAAAGCTTAGAACTGGCCCTCTGATTACAAACTGTCAGCAAAGGTATGATACAAGACTATTGTAACCAAAATATGGTCGGACAGGAATATCTTGCCCTAGATATAGTTGAAAAACATATAGGGGGTTATTACAATTTTGGAGGAGGTGTTAATCCATCCCAAAAGTGACGGTAAAGTGATGGATATACCACCAGCCGTATTACGAGTTCCATAGGATTTAATCCACTCGTAATACGGCTGGTGGTATATCCGTCACTTTACCGTCACTTTTGGGACGGATTAACACCTCCTCCAAAGTTGTAATAACCCCCATAGACACTTAGGACAACGTATTTCTGTCAGATGATATTTTGCTAAAGATATTCTGACATACAATCATCACCAAAAATCCTATTTAAACCAAAGCTTATAGAGAGGCTTTTGAACCTATTCCCTTAGGCACACCATACCACAGGACTCCATGTTTCCCCAATGATGTTCACACAACATAAATATTTACAGGTATATACAATTTCTGGTAAGGTGGGGCAGACAACAGATGTGGATCAGACAAAAAAAGACAACCTGGAATCCCTGAATTTCAACAAATGACTGAAAGACTCCTCGAACACAGTTGGCAACCCCTATAGACCTGCTTTTTTGTTTACATCTGAAAATGGCTTCATTTACGCCTCGCGTGTATCCAAAAAATGATAAGTGGCACACATATTTGGGTTTATTGCTATGTAAGTGTTCTCCATGACCGTGTTGTGTGTGTGTAATCAATTCCCTGTCAGTGTGGTTGTTGATCTTTTTGTTCCCATCCGGTTTAGGTGGTTTGAATCTGCTTACGGCTATAAATGGGCTCTAGGTCTCCCCTGAAATTGTTTTGTAAATGTTTTTAAAAAAATCTATTTAAAGTGAATAAGAACTGCCTCTCTGCATGCGAGTGCCTGACAGTATTAATTATGTACAGTATAGTTACCTTTACGTTTATTAGTTCAAATACCTCCACCTGAAGAAGGATCAGCTCTCTCCTCAGCCTTCTATCCGATTCTAAGACAGCCTATCTCTAGGCTGAGTGAGGCAGCCATGGAGTTCACATTCTATGACATCCTATCTCTAGGCTGAGCCAGGCAGGCGTGCAGCACACACACACCCATAGAGAAGATGCAGCATAAGTCATCACCTTGATTGTGCTTTTGATTAGTATGAGCTAATTCACCCAACGCTTGCAGTGTTTGTCACTGCTTTTTGTGTGAAGTGTGGTGTTCTTCCATGATTGGCGACTGCAGTGTTTGTCTATTTTTGCCATAGTAAGTGTCCCTCTTGTGTGACCATCTACACACTGTCTGCCTTTGCTGATGAGCATGACAGTCAAGACATCAGTCACACATGGACAGCCTGTTACTCGACTGAGATTCAAGTGCTTTGCCTCAAACAAGTATGACAGTGGTGTTTGAGTTGAATACACACAGTGATGGAAAGAGCTCTCAATGGGGGGTGGATGATAGCGCTGCACATCATTGCCCACATAGGGCTTGACCTGAATTAATTTCAGTCACGCAAGAGCTAACTGTGTTTATCTCTCCTCTAGCCAACCTTAGTTTTACATCATTGAAAGACTTCTTGTTTCTGTTGGACTTTGTGATTTATTTCACTTGCTCTATGAGCACGGGTGCTTAACTGTGTGATCATCCATTTTGACAGGTACTTTTTTATGTAGGTGTTAACCATCTTTCTCGCTTGATTGGATCTGCTGTTGTCCTTCCACTAATAGCTATGACGCTTCACTCAACTAAATTTTACACATAGCTTTCCATGTTGATTATGTTTGTGTGTTTCTGCCGTAGTGTGGGTATACTTGGGTGTATTTTATTCTTGCACGCCGAATGGGTGTTTCTGTTATTTTTATTATGTCAGGGGATATCAAGGTTGATTGCCCGGGGTCTAATTGCTTTGTCCGTTGTTGAACATTTTCGAAGTATGCCACCTACACAGAAGAAGCGCCGACTGAGTATGTGGTTATTGAACACCTCTGCGGTACTTCTTTCTGTGGAAAACAGAGCGCTGTTTCAAGCGGCGTCGCCTTGGCATGAAAAGCTGCCAGGAGCTTCTGCCTGAACTGAGATGAAACGCGAGTGGTCGTCCCTCAGTGAATACTTTCATGCCCGTACCTGCAGCATCATGCCTTGATTCTGGGATGAAAAGTCTGCCAAGGAGTGCGCGTGAAATCGCGGGGGAGGTTTCATGTAAGCTGCTGAACTAAATGTTAAAATTACTTCTTCCAAATTGACATTTTCCAGGCTAGCCCGGCTTTGAAGTGATTAGAAGGCCTGACTGAAGTGTTCTGCGGTTATATTTTCTTACTGTAACCTTTGTATGGAAGTAAAAATATTACGATTAAAGAAGCTTATTTGACACCGTGACAGAAGACAGACACTTTGCAGAATCCACTGATGACATCCTGATTCAATTACGTTCTATATTGTGTTACTCGGTATTTTGCCCTACTGCGTCTTGATGCAGACGTTATCTTGCGCCTGTAATTCACCTAGGAAGTTCTCTTCTCTATGGCCGGATTTCGTTCCCGATCCACATCCCTGTTGGTGGTTGCTTTAAAAGGTGTAGGTAGTTCCTCCAAGAGGTATGATGTGAGCGGCAGCTAGGTCTTGTGGCCTTCCAGCTTAGCCAATGGGAATGTGGAGACTGTAGTGATTTGTCTATGCTTGGTGATTTGTAGTAGGGGGTTCGGGCCGGTTCTCCACCTAACCTATGTCAGACAGTGTGGCGACTCAATGAATCTTGTGCCCTTTCAGATGTCCTAGCTCTGACAGCAGATAATCCATATCTATGCAAAAATACCTAAAGACTGAGGAAGTGTTTTGGTTATTACATTTCAGACAGGGGGCGGGGGGGTTAAGGTGGCAGTCTACAGGAACAATCTATTTAAGAAATCGGTGAAAATTCATGTTATATGAACAATGACAATAACGCCAACATTATTCAAACAACACAATGCACTCAACATTACCTTACTTTCAATAGTCCTCAATGTCCACAAAGCATACGATTCAAAAGGTTTTGAAAGGACTGTTTAATGATGCCACAAGTTGGCTACAGCATCTGAGTGTTTGTGCTTTCCACGTCTGTGCTGCTAAGAGTGCACACATGCTTGCCTCATTCACAGGGAGAAAGTCTGCACTAGACAATCTTCTTCATTTCAGCACATACCATGTAGGTAGCAACTATTCCACTAACCTGCCACCAATAACACATTCATTCTGCCTTTCGTAGATATTTCAAAATTGAGGCAAACAAAGATATGAACACCCGCAGGAAATTTCACAAATTTCCCAAATCTGCATTAAATATCCCAACATTTTAAAACCTGAAGGGGATTTCCAAAATTTCAGAAGCCTGCAAAAAGTGAAGAATTTAAGCCTTCTCTTCAGAAAATGCCTGGGCACAGGTTTGGATGCACTAAAACACTCCGCGAGGGACCAAACAGAGAAATTTCCAACACAGCAGCTGCACAAAGGAATCATTGCCACTTCCTCTATCTTCTTCTTCACACTCTAAAATGAGATCTCACTCCAGTGCTGAATTTGAGCTGGTGGTTTCCGGTGCTCGGCCCTGGCAACAAATTGCCAAGACTGGCATTAATGACAGGTGCCACACCAATCAAACATTTACAGAGCACAGCAAATCACCCATGAGGGTCTTGAGGTGCTGGAGCTGTATGCTGGTGGGTGGAGAAATGATCATTCGAACATCCAGGTCTTTAGTTCTTTTCTGAATCTCTGGAGTGCGGTTGCGGTCCAGAGGTGAAGGAGAAGGTTATTCCAGGCCTTGACTGCCAGGTGTGAGAAGGAGAGGCCTCCGCTGTTGGCTCAACAGATCCTTGGGGTGTCTGTGAGGGAGAGGGAATCTGATCGAAAGTGCCTGGTCGTTTGGTGGAAGATCCAGCGTTTGTTGATGTATGCTTGTGCTTCATTGTGCAGGGCCTTGTAGGTGTGGGTCAGCATCTTGAACTGGCATCTCTTCAGAATCGGGAGCCAGTGTATTTTTTGAGATTGGGTGCGACGTTGGTCCTTCTGGGGAAGTCAAGTGAGAGTGTTGCCGCTGAGTTCTGTATTGTCGGGAATCTCATGCTGTGATTCCTACATAGAGCGTGTTTCCATAGTACAGTCTGCTGGTGATGAAAGCCTGCATGACGGTCCTTCTAGTGTCAGCTGGGAGCCACCTGAAGATGTTTCTGAGCATGAGAAGGGTGTGGAAGAAGGCGGTTGAGACCGAGTTGACTTGTTTCTTCCTGGATAGCTTGCTATCCAGGATGATGCCGAGGTTGCGGGCATTGTCTGTTGGGGCAGGGGGTGTGCTGAGCTCTGCGGGCCGTGGCGAGGTGCTGTTCCCAAAGATGAGGACATCCGTTTTTTCAGTGTTGAGTTTGAAACAGTTGTCTCCTTCATCAAGTCTGCTATGTTCATCATGCATCTGTGGAAGTTAGCTTTTGTGGTGGCGGGATGTTCGAACAGTGAGAGGATGAGCTGTGTGTTATCGGTGCAGGAGATGATGTTGAGCCTGTGTGATCTGACGGTGACAGCCAGGGGGTTCATGTAGGTGTTGAAGAAGGTTGAGCTTAGGGATGATCCTTGGGGGACTCCACAGATGATCTTCAGATGATCACAGATGATCACAGATGATCTTCAGATGATCACAGATGATCACAGATGATCTTCTTGGGCTCTGAGGTGAATGGTAGGAGACTGATCCTTTGGGTTCTGCCTGTGAGGTGTAAGGCGATCCATTAGAGGGGGTTTCCTTGAATCTCAATGTGGTGGAGTCTGTTGATCAGGATGTGGTGAAAGGCCTTGTCAAACGTGGCAGACAAATCCAGGAGGATGAGGGCAGTTGTTTTCCCAAGGTCCAGGAGGGCTCTAATGTAATCTGTGGCTGCAGTCAGGGCTGTCTCTGTGCTGTGGTTAGTGTGAAATCCAGATTGGGAGATGTCCAGGAGGTTGTGGTCTTCTAGGTGTTGGGTGAGTTGCTGGTTGATCGCTTTCTCAAAGACTTTTGCTGGATAGAGGAGCAGAGAGATGGGCCGGTAGTTCTTCAATTCAGCTGGGTCGGCGGATGTTTTTTTCAGGAGGGGCCTCACTTCAGCATGCTTCCAGACCTCTGAGAAGGAGGCCATGGTGATGGAGGTATTCAGGACCTTCCTGAGACCATTGCCAACTGTGTTGCTTCCAAGGTTGAAGAGATGGTGGGGGCAAGGGTCTGTAGATACTTCCAAGTGTACAGAGTTTATGATGGAGATAGTGTTTTGCATGGTGAGAAGTTCCCAGTGGGTGAGGTGTTCGGGGTTTGTGTTTGTGCATGTGAGCTGGTTGATGCCCTCTGCGGCAGAGGGTTGGCATTCAATGTTTTCATATATAGCTGAGATTTTATCGTGGAATAAGCCTGCAAGGCTGTTGCACATTTCCTGGGAGGGAGTGACATTGTGCTCGGTGGCTGCAGGATTGGTGAAATCCTTCACAAGGGCAAAGAGTTCTTTGTTCTGATTTTTGCTGGCTTTGATGCAGTCTGCTAGTGCGATCTTCTTGGTTTCTTTCAGGAGGTGGTGGTACTGTTTGAGGGTGGTCCTGAAGGCGGTGTACAGTCTTCCAGTTTTATTTTTGCTGATGGGCTACTTACTTTCAAGTTGTCGGCAGCTGCATTTGGAGGAGTGCAGTTCCTTGGTGAACCTGCTTGCTCTTTTGCTCTGTTCTTTTACCTTAGCTGTCTTGCTGGAGGTGATGGCATTGGCGCATTCTGTGATTCACTTTGAGATGCTCTTTGCTGCTTGATCAGGGTTGTATGTAGAGTCTGGGAGGTGAGAGCAGGGTGTGCTCCACTGGTCTTTTGATACCTTTTTCCAGTTTCTTCACATGGTTCTGGGGGGCACTGGGCTGGGATATGTGGGTGTGGAGATGTTGAAGTGTACACTGTGTGGTCGGACAAGGTGAGTGGTGTGGTGTGGATGTACCGGACTGTTGCTGGAGGTGAAGATGGGGTTGAGCGTGTGTCCTGCTTTGTGAGTAGGGTCAGTGACGAGTTGCTTGAGGCCGATGTTGCTCAAGCTTTTCAGGAGGTCGGTGGTGTTGGAGTCGCTGGGGTAGACTAGTTGGAAGTTGAGGTCCCCTAGGAATAAGTAGTGCTCAGAGTTGATTGCTTGCGGGGCTATGAGTTCCATGATGGCTTTGCAGAAGCTGGGGCATGGTTCTGGTGGTCTGTAGACAAATGTGCCTCTGATGGTGCTTTTTCCATCTGTGAGGCACTGGAAGTTGAGGTGTTCCATTACCGGTGTCGGGTCATCAGGGGATGTCGTGCAGAAGTTGGTGTCCCTGTAGATGATGGCGATTCCGTCTCCGTGTTTGCTGCTTTGGTCCCAGTGTGTTATCTTGGCACTGTTTGTGGAATTTAAAGATGAGCAGAGCAACAGTTGTTTATTAATTCAATCTAAACTAAAAACAACTAATACCTGCCACTCAAGTCATTTTTATAGCTGCGGGGGCTCGAATAGCCTAAACTGTCACACTTGTAGAAGTCTGATGGTTAGTAGTTGTATAAGCACTGTCATTGGTAGTGGCAATGGGTGGTGCAAGTTGTAGTGGCCTTCCGACGAGAGCCCTGGCACTTATTTTCTTACAAATTAAGTACTGGGTGGGGGCCCACTAGTTCTCATTTTTTTAGGGACTGCCATTTTATTTTTCCTTAACAGACTTTGATCCAGAGTAGGACAGAGAAAAACCTAAAAGCGATAAAGGAGGAGGAGAGAGACGGAAAAAACAGTTACAAGGAGAACACCTGGATAAAAAAGAACCCATAAGAGCAAGATAAAGGGACAGGGAGTATTTGGTGGTGGATTAAGGAGGTATGAGGTGGAATCTAGAACAAACAGCCTTCAAATTCGGGACCCTGACTTTCGAAAGTGCCAGCTGGCAGACTTCTGAACAAAACTTTGGGCCCTGGCACTTATTCTTATACAAATTAATTACTGAATCTCTTTCAGAAAAAAGTTAGCTACTTTATGCTTTTGACGGTAACACAAATTATCAGTAGCTCCTCTTGGCATGAAAACAGTTAGAGCTAAGTCACTCAGTGGGGCTCAGTGTTATAAAGATGTTCAATAAATAATCAGAGATCCGTTCACACTCTCACAACAAAGGATCTAGCCACTGGCATGACAGTATATTTAGCCTGATCTAATATCCCATTAAGTAGAGTGATTTAATACAATAATTGGGTGTGGTTAGGCTTGGGGCCCTTAAACCTCCAATTATTATACCTTGTACATATGTACAGTAACTTTATTGTTTCGGATATAATGTAAATCTGCAGCACTACAGTATATCGCGACCATTGTAAAGGACTTGCACATAGATTTTTAAGGGAACATTTGAATAATTATGCACGGTAAAGAGGTGAGTTTTAATGCTCTGTTTAATTCATTTTAGTAGAATTGTTTGTAATCATGGGATAAGAAAACCAAAATTGAATAGATTATTCAAGGACCAGAAAATAAGGTGATAGATTTCTTGAGTGAGTGGAAATATTGGACTGGACTTTTCAAAGGTTGGCAACAAAGAAGCAACAAAATCGACATATTTTTGCAGCTATTTCTTTAAGCCTCCGTAGGTAGTGGCAAAATGGCTACCTCCCTATGTCTTTTCGTTTAGATTTTTTTTGCGTCTCTATTGTTAGTGTGGATCCATATTCGGAATAACAAACAACACGCCCTACGTGTATCTGAACTGATGCAAGCTGTCCATTGATGGAAGGCCCGAACCCAACCCCGGTTCCCATCGCCTGGTATTCTATGTCGAGCACGTAGTTTTTTGAGCTTCTCGTGCATAAACATGTTGCTCATTCCTCTTCTCCCAAACGTGCATTTTTCATAAGACGCATTCTGCATTCCCACTGAACCAGGACCCCTTTGTTTTCTCTGAACAGACCACTGCATTTGAATTCAAAGCACCGCCACGGATGTATTTTGTGGTGGCTCCAAAGGAAGTGAGTCATACCATAGACACTGCTCAGCCACCGGCCCCGAGCACAGAGCCAAGGGAAGATGCGCGGCCTTCAAGTGTGAATGTCATTCAGCCATGTTGTGCTTGTACATCTGAATGCCGGCCGTGTTTCTCGCACAAGACTAAACTTTTTTTGCACAGGTACTCAATGGCTATAGCCAGGCGTAGTTTTTTTTGGGGGTGCGGGTTTGGGGTGTTACACCCCCACTCACACAATAAATGTATTTTCTGGTAAAAAACTGGGTACGGGTGCATTCAGTCGGGGTATGGTGAGATGTCTGTCGGTTTTCACCAGAAATGTTTGCATACACTGACAAAAACGCAAATACACTCTCTCCCTTTCTGTGTTTTGAAAGTCCTCAAAAATTAAGTTAGTTTACAAAATAATGTTTTCCTCACTTAGTACCCTTAACAGTCCACATTTCTCTCTATTTCCCCTGCTCCTTAAGCCTCTCTCATGCGCCCAGCTTGTCATATCTTGTATTTTAACATTTTATGCCAGCTTGATTGTCGAGAAAATTGAAGCTCAAGCCCCTGCCTAATTTTGCTGACCAAGCTACGCCCGTGGCATAGCCCGAGTTAAGCTTCACCTTGCGGGCTGGTAGCAGACACTGTTTATTCAGCAACCTGTTGTAGGAAAGTACCCCTTTTTGGCATGCCTACCCCACACTTTCTTGCCTGATGTTGATGCTGACTTCACTGTGAGTATGCTGTGATCCTGCCAACCAGCCCCCACACCAGTGTTCTTATCCAAAACTGCACTATTGTTCCCACAATTGGCACACCCCTGGCTCACAGCTAAGTCCCTTGTAAAAGGTACCCACAGTACCTAGGGCCCTGTGGCCGGGAAAGGTCCCCAAGGCCTGCAGCATGTATTATGCCACCCTAGGGGACTGCTCACCAAGCACATGCACACTGCCATTGCATCTTGTGTGTGTTGGTGGGGAGAAAAAGACAAAATTGACATGCACGCCTCTCAGGCTGCCATGCCCACAAACCACTGCCTCTGGCATAGGTAAGTCACCCCTCAAGCAGGCCTTACAGCCCTAAGACAGGGTGCACTTTACCACAGGTGGGGGGCATAGCTGCATGATCAGTATGCCCCTACAGTGTCTAAGTCCATTCTTAGACATTGTAAGTGCAGTGTGGCCATATTGAGTACATGGGCTGGGAGTTGGTCATTACGAACTCCACAGCTTCATGATGGCTTCACTGAAGTCTTGGAAGTTTGGGATCAAACTTCTCAGCACAATAAACCCACACTTATGTCAGAGTTGGATTTATTGAAAAATGCACCCAGAGGGCATCTTTGAGATGCCCCCTGTCTATTAGCCAAACTTCTAGTGCAGGACAGACGTGCCTGTGCCAGCCTGCCACTTCCAGACAAGTTTCTGGCCTCCTAGGGTGAGAGCCTACGTGCTCTCCGAGGCCAGAAACAAAGCCTGCACTGGGTAGAGGTGCTTCACACCTCCTCCCTGCAGGAACTATAATACCTGATGGTAAGTCTCAAAGATCAGGCCTCCTGTTACAGTGCCCCAGGGCACACCAGCGAGTGGAGATGCCTGCCCACCAGACGAAGCCCCACTTTTGGCGGCAAAAGGTGACGCATCCTACAGGACCATTGACCTCTTCAAAACCCCAAGATGACTGCCTGCCCATTTGAGGACCAAGCTCTCCAGAGTACAGTGGCCCTGTCCACAAAGAAACTCCAGCAGAGGACTATGGAACTGCTCCGGATCTGCGAGTCCTGCCCACTCTGCACCAGGCGCCCACGGCCCGTATCCAGGTGGCCCAACGATCTAGAGCAGGTCCCCAGGTGAATCCGACCTAGTTTCCACCCTGGGCTGACCCCTCCTGACCAACACGGTAATGCCTGCAGAACAAATCCAGAGGACCCTCCTGCCCGTGAAGGATCAGGACGAAGATACCATACACCAAAAGGTATCCTGCACCCTGGCCTTGGGGAACCCGACATCTGGTGCAGCAACGTGCAGCAGGCAGCCCTCCTCTTTGCCCAGCCTGTGGTTTCCCTGAACTGACTTCTGCAGCCTACTTGTGACCCCCAGTGTCCCTCTATTCAAAAGCATTAAGAGCCAGATGCAGAGTTTGCACCCTGCACCCATCAGCCCTTGTGCCGCTAAGGGTGTGTGTTTGGTGCTGAATGGTGCCCACCCCCGGTGCTCAAGTAAACCCCCTAGGTCTGCCCTCCGAAGACACAGGTACTTACCTGCTGGCAGATCTATTTCAGAGTGCCCTCCAGTCTCCATAGGGTCCCAGTTTAAATCTTGCAGCAACTTTGTCCTGTGCACCCGGATGGCCCTGTGTTGTTAGTGGTGGGTGTTTGGGGTTAACTTGAACCCCAACCTGTGGACATCCTAGCCCCAGGAGACTGGAACTGTAAGTCTTGAAACTGTACTAACATTTCTCCCCCCATAGAACTGTGTTTGAAAATTACACTGTCAACTTTTAAAACAGATAATTGCTATTTATTTGAAAACCGTTTAACTTGCCTAATTAAAACAAAGTGGTGTTGGTACATATGCTTGCTACTTACTTGTAAATGTACCTACCTACAATTAGAATCTTGTGGTTCTAGAAATAAAGTAACAAAATATAGTTGTGTGTTCAACAAATGCTTTTCACTACTCTCTGATAAACCTAACTGCTTGACTACACTACTACAAAAGAGAGCATTAGTATTATCTACTTTAGCCTCTATTAAGCCTCTGGGGAACCCCTGGACTCTGTGCATACTATATCTCATTTTGATATAGTATCTACAGAGCCAGCTTCCTACACCTGTTCATTATGTGACTGTGTATTTTCGTATAACATGGCTGATGCTTACCACCCACGGGGGGGTTTCTGACCAAAGGAGATGATTTATGTTGTTGGAGTCAGTGGAAGCAGGAGAGCAATGCACGGACGAACGGAGAGCAAGATGGCGGCCGCGTAACGCAGCTGCGAAGCGTCTGCTCCGACCAAGGAAACCTCCCAGTGCTGCGGCAGCTCTCCCGCGGGTCGGAGCCTCCTTCGGCAGCCGCGCTCACAGGAAACAATGTAGCGGCATTGTAGCAGCATTGTGTTGACTCGCGTTGCTTTACCTGCTCCCTCTTTTTTTGGGGATGACTGTCCCAGGGCTGTCAGGAGGGGCGGCACAGGGGAAATATTGCGGATGATATCATTTTTCGAAGGACTGCTTTTCATGTGAGGATTGTTTTAGGCTACTTGGCTCCTGGTTTTTGCGGGGCCTTTTTTTTTTTTTTTTTTTTTCTTCTGGGAGAAGCAAACTACGTGGATTTGTTGACAGAGGCTAAAAGGGTTGCAAAGTGCCTCCCCGGGATGCGGTCTGGACTGCTCCTGTTCCTACCTGAAGACAACTACAGGTCTGTGCTCACGGGTGCCAATTGGGGGCAATTTTCGCCGTGGACTCAAAAAACGGTCAGAGTTTCTTTATTCTATTACAAGTATTTGACACTGGGCGTATATTATAACAACGCATTTTGCATCAAAAAGCAAAAAAAAGTAAAAATGCCACCTAAGGGAGTGAAAAATGTGACTCTGTCTGGACGAGGCAAGCCGGTAAGAGTAAGCTTGTCAGCACGGCAGGGGGGTGGTACGGATATAAAACAAGGCTTAGGTGAGAAGGTTGTCTCCAAAAACAAGAGCGCTTCACTGGACAGGTATTTTGAGAAAGGGAAGGACATACTGGTGGGGGGCACAGAAACCCCCCCCGCCGCCGTGGAGGAGGCCGATCCTCTAGTAACCGAGGAGATGGCGGCTATAGATGGGCCCCCCCGCATGAAGATGGGCAGAGTGATGTTGTAGATGTGGCAACTTTACAAAAACAAGCTACCGGGAGTCAGATGGAGCAGAGGGAGCAGAGGGAGGGCGCACAAAGCGCTAGGACATTATCACAGGTGGAGCGGAGGCCGGTGGAATTACGTGATAATGAGACAATACAAGGAGACAAGTTTTTTTCACTATCAGATCATTCAAGTTGGTCAAGTAACGAGCAGCTGGATTTGGAGGCGGATAAAACTTCTTCTGAATTTGAATCTGAGGTATCCTCCTTGGCACTGGGAAAGGAATTACAGGAGAGTAGCAGGAGTGCCACTGTTAGGAAAAAACAGAGGAAGAGAAGTGAGCAAGTAGGACCTAATAAGCACTCCACTAACCCATTGGACACTAAGGGTCTTCAGGGGTTTCAGTGGGAGTATTCCAAGGATGATTTAACTCTATATGATAATGGTGAAAAACAGCCTAATCCTGTGTCACTGGAAACCATATATCAAAGCATTATGGAACACCGAGAGGAATCTAAATTAGAGAGCCGTAGGACTCAAATGGCTTGCCGCAAGATGCAAATCCAAATTCGTCGAGTAGCCAAGACATGTTCAGAGTTTACTACACGGATGGAAGAAGCAGAGACTCGGATCTCGCGTCTGAGGATGAGGCTGGAGCTCGCCAGTCATCTCGAGAAATGATGGAGAAACAACTTGAGGACACTCAGTGGAAATTGACAGATTTAGAGGACAGAATGAGGAGGAATAATCTGCGCGTCCTGGGTGTACCAGAAGGACTTGAAGGATCAGACATACATAGTTTTATGGTCGCACTTTTTAAGGAAGCTTTTCCGGATCTACACCAGTGGGATTGGGACAAAGAGGTTCAAAGAGCCCATCGATTTCCTTTTAGCAAAATAGGACCAAACTCAGAAGGAGGAAGTGGTAGACCTAGAGTAATATTAATCTCTTTGCTTAATTATCAGGCAAGGTAGGCTATATACGACCGAGCTCGACCCAATGCTAGAAGTAAGGCTAAGGGATGTGAGTTTTTTGTGAGACCAGACTATTGCCATAGTACTGTTGAAAAAAGGTGGAGGCTCCGGCAGCTAATTCAGCCACTTCAAAGTAAGGGGGCACAGGTTTTTTTATTAAATCCGGCTAAACTGAAAGTAGTAATGGATAATAGGACTCACTTCTTCACGACAGAGGAGAAAGCAAGGGCTTTTTTGGGTGGACTTAACGGTCCGGTTTCCTAAGATAGATTTTCTGGATTGGGACATAGGGGTGGGGGTAAAGTAGAGGGTAAAGTAGAGAGGGTTAGGAGTTAAGCCCTGAGAAGTCGAGCCGGGGGTAAGAGAGAAGCCTCTTAGGATTAATCCCCCCTTTAGGAAAGAAAGAAAAAATATATATATATATATATATATTTCTTTGGCTGAAACAGGGGTAGATAGAGAGAGATAAAGACAAAGAAAGGGAGAAAAGGCAAAAGAAAAAAAAAAAAGAAAAAAACATGCACTGGGTAGGGACGGTCGGAGCGGAAGCTTTACCATCATTAGGGACAGTGAGATCCCATACTCTCCATAAATTGGGTGTAAGGGTAGGGGTAAGGGGTGCAGGGGGGTGGGGGCGGTGGTTGGTAGCAGGGTTGGGGTACAAGGGGTGGGAGGATGGGAGAGGGGGGAGAGGGGTGATGGGGAGTGGGGGGGCACTAATATAGGCAGAAACGTTCAGAACAATTTAAGGAAGACATATCAAAAGAAGAGGATGTATAGGATTCAATATCAACAAGTTGGTTTCTTTAAGGGAGAAAGTATTGACGTGAGATTGGTACATCAAACTGAGTGATATGGCAAATAGATTAAGGATTTGTACATTGAATATTTGCGGTCTAAATAGCCCCCAGAAAAGGAAAAGAGTGGCAGCTGGTCTTAAACTAATTAAATCAGATCTATATTGCTTGCAGGAAACACACATTGCATGGAGTAAGCGAGAGCTCATACGAGAGCTTGGGTTGACGCCTCTTGTTTGTACCAGACAGGAGGTTTCGACACGTGGGGTGACGATACTTGCCAGAAATAACAATGTACAAGTTTGTAGATCTCGAGCAAGTAATGATGGGCGGTGGGCTCTTTTAGAATTATCCGTGAATACATTTAAATTTACCCTCTGCACTATATATGGATCAGTTTTGGACGAGGCTGAGCCTCTGGATACGTTGAACATGGAACTAGTTGGATGGCCCTTACCAATAATTATTTGTGGCGACTTAAATATTCATTTAGAGGTAGGTAGCAGGAGCATGGGCACCCAGAGTTTATATCAGGGACGAAAGCCTAAAGTATGGAAAGCTCTAAGGAGGTTAGTAAGGGAACATGGGTTGAGAGATGTCTGGGAAAATATCAAAACTTTAGATCCAGGGTATACCTATTACTCGTTCCCACATGCTAAATTGGTAAGGTTGGATTATTTTTTTGTATCACAAAACTTAATCCATGGGGCTGAAATAGAATGCAAACCCAGATTCTTATCAGATCATAATCCATTAATATTGTCCATAACAATAAAGGGACCATCTAATCCGCGTCGTGTATGGACATTTGATAGGAAATTGTTGGTTGACCCAGGATATATATCCCATATGAAAGAGTGGATTCACCACTTTTTTGATATCAATAGGAATACGGCAGATCCGGGGATGGTATGGGACTCATTTAAAGCTGCAGTGAGAGGTGAAACTCTTAGCTATAGTTTGGGAATACAGAAAATTAGGGGGAAGGAAATTGTAGAACTTCAAGAAAGATTAATAACAAAAGAGAGGGAATTAGCTAGTAAAATTACTAGTAGAGAAGACATTACTCTCACTCAGACCCAAATGGCGATTCTTAAGGCTAAAATAAATGCTTACTTGAATAAAACAGTGGCAGCCGTCTATCAAAGTGACCGATTGGAGTGTTATGAGTATGGTGAATCCACAGGAAAAGTCCTAGCTAGACGGGTCAGACAAAAGGCAGTTAAACAGAATGTTTTGAATATAATTGATGGTAATGGGCTAGAAGGAATTCTAGCGGTTTTTAAGGGTTACTATCAGGAGTTGTATAGTGAAGATATAGTGTATTCTGAACAGCTACAAAAAAAGGTTAGTGAATTTCTGGGGGGATTAAAAAGTACAAGGCTCTCTTCTGAGGAACAAATTACATTAGATGCACCAATTTGTATTGATGAGATAATTGAGGCAGTAAGCTCCCTGGCAACAGGGAAAGCTGCTGGGCCGGATGCAATACCACTTGAATTTTATAAGACCTTCCTGACAGATATTAAAAAGGATATGCATAGCATTTTTTGTATAGCGCAGGCAGGTCAGCACCTTTATCGTGGGAATGTGCAAGTATTATAGTGCTAAAAAAAAAGGATAAATCAACAGAGCTCCCCAGTTCATATAGACCCATATCTTTGTTAAACGTAGATGGAAAGATTTATGCAAAGATTTTGGCTAGTAGATTGGCAAATGTGATAGTCAGGTTGGTTAGAAAACAACAACATGGGTTTATTCCGGGTAGAGATACAATAGATCATATAAGAAGAATAATAGCCATGTTTGATCTTGCAGAACTATATCAAACAAATTTAGGATTATTACTTTTGGATGCCGAGAAGGCATTTGATCGTGTATCGTGGAAGTTTCTATGGGAAGTCATGCGCTGGAAAGGTATAGGGAGTGGATATATTACAGCTATAAAAACTTTATATGTAGCCCCAAAAGCTAGAATTTGCATTGCTGGTTTGGAATCAGATATTATCTTAATCTCTAGGGGGACTAGACAGGGGTGTCCATGTTCCCCCCTACTCTTTGCTTTATATATTGACTCTTTCTTGCTGAGATTAGAAGAATGCAAAAATATTCAACCTCTATTATATCATGGAGAAACATATAAGGTGTTTGCATATGCTGATGATGTAGCTATAGTGACAAGTAACACGGAGGAAGCTATTAAGGCAATAGAAATAGAGGCAAGAGAGTTTGGAAGATACTCCGGATATAAGCTGAACTCAGATAAAACACAAATAGTATGTTCTGGGCACGTTTCACTAGTAGATAGACGATTGGTCTCTGAAGCAGTGTATTTGGGGGTGAAGATTACATCAGTGGTTAATCGGTTGGTGGAAATCAATTTTATCCCACTATTAAATAGAATAAAGAGGGATTTAGACCGAATGCATAATTTGCACTTATCGCTAGAGGGTCGCTGCAATGTATTGAAAATGATGGTTCTGCCAAAAATCCTATATTTATTTCGGGCTATTCCCCTTGAGGTTGATAAAAAATGGCTTAAAAGATTGGAAAAGATGGGGAATAATTTTTTATGGGGATATGCTAAAACGAGAAGGGCAATGAAGTATCTGACACTTCCCAAAGATCGAGGCGGGTGGTCAGTCCCTAATTTTACACTGTATTACTACGCCTGTTGTCTTCAACATATGGATGAACTTATAAGGGGAAGTTTTAAGGGTAATGAAGAAGTAAAATCAACCCCTATTTATACTATGATGGCGGGTGGGGAGGCAAGTGGTTGGTTATCAAAATTTGAGGAACCAAGTTACTTTAAAAAAGTAAGATTTAAGCCTTTTTTGTCCGCCTTCAAGGTTTGGGCTCAGATAAAACGGAGTATGGGACTGGGAAAGATTACGGCTTATACACCAGTGAAATTCTCAGCTATCCCAAATCATATCTTTAGGGATCCTATATTAGATTTTTGGCATTCTAGGGGAATAAATAAAGTCGGAGACTTGTATTGTAAATCCGGTTGTAAATCATTTACGGATTTGCAGTCTCAATTTGGCTTACCTAAGACCCATTTTTTAAAATTTTTGCAAATACGACATTTTTTACAGTCTCAGAAGTACGGTAGGGTACAGTTGTCGGAGATCCCGGTAGTTGAGGCTGTTATAAATGGGGCAAAGATTGGCAAGTTATATAAGCTACTAACAGAGTTACAAGTAGATGATATGACACAACAGAATGAGCGATGGATTGCACGATTTGGGGTGGCTGGAGAGTGGGTGGACCAATCCTTAGCCATGGCTGAGATAACATTTCTATCAGCTAATTTGAAAACCAAGCATTACAAAACACTGATGGACTTATATTATACTCCAGCAAAACTGAAAAAGTGGGGGATATCCTCTGGAAGCTGCAATCGATGTGGGGAAGTTGAAGCTGAGATAACGCATATGTTTTTTGTATGCCCAATGTTGCAGGGAATACTAAACGAGATAGAGGTATTCCTTAAGAAGATCACGCATTGCAATATTCGGGTTACTGTTATGCTGGTAGTATTGGGAGTCGTGGACTCACCTGAAAGTATGGAACCTGCACTGTATAAAATAAGGCGATTTTTATTTTTGTCCATGGCAATATACCGCTTATGTATTGCTACAGATTGGCTCAAAAAAGAACCCCCCACGTTTGAGAGTTGGCGCTCTAGATTACTTACCATCTATAATACTGAATTAAGTCTTTATAAGTTAAAGGGTCATAAGAAGAGACATAGAGGAGAACGAATGTGGGCACCAATGACTAGATGGTTGGAATATCAAGACACAGTTTAAAAAAAAAACAAAAAAAAAAAAAAAAAAGCTAATTGTTTCGATATATGATATATATAACTGTTGTATTTTTAAAGGTCTTCTTTCTCCCGTTGTTTTGTTTACTCTGCTTTCTTCGCACGGATATATTATGTCTTCTTCTTTTTTTTTTGTTTTTCTTCTTCTTATGTAACCCCCTCCCTCCGACATATTAAAATAAAAAATAAAAAAAAAAAAAAAAAAAAAAAAGGAAGCAGGAGAGCAGCTGAAAGACGCGACCAATGTTTTCAGTATGTTTTTCAGGGGTCTCACTTTCTTTGGCGTTTGCACAGTTGTCATAAGGCAACAAAAGCACAGGAGATGCCGTTAAAAAGGGAAACATGCCGCAAAGAGAACAGATGAGTTTGGCAAGAATTATTTTTGTCAAGGATATGATGGTCAAACACATTGAGTAGCGCCCTCTCATGCACTAGGTCAGTGGGGTGCATTGCAGATGCATGAGAGCACACAAGGCACCCCTAGCACTTATAAGACAGACATAGTGCACACCACAAAGAAGTTCCCTTAGTAGGAGGCGCTAATTGTTATTCTATTGCACTCACTTTCCACCGTGGAAATATTAAAGTGGAGTTGTCATGTCTGGAGCCACGTTAAGGTAATAGCTACAGCTCCTATCTTTGGCAAATGAGGCAGAAAAATAAAATTGGTTAATCCTACCCTCAGTGCATTAAAACAGTACAGATTTTTGGTGCAAAGTTATCAGAAAAATGACAATTTTATCACAAGATGGAGAATTTACTTTCTTGTCAGTTTTGAGCTTGATTATTCTAGAAAGAGGAGATAGAGTAACATGGTGTAATATCGCCGTGCAGTAAAAAGGAAAAAACTGTTCTCTCTATAGAGTCCTCCACGACTAATACTCACGAACAATAAACATCATCGAATGCCCCAATGATCTCTGCTTGGATTTTGAGACATATTGTGGCAACATTCACTGACTTGCCCCACTGAAATGAAATGCAATTCTTATTGTACAGTCTCTGAACTAGGCAACTGATTGTAGGATATTCAAGAGCCTACCTCCAACTAGAAAGTAATAGTTGTCATTGCAACTTCCTCTAATGAACCCAAACTATTTTTCTCCTGAGCACAAACCCATGGCATCCCCTTTACAAAAATACATATTTTTTAATGATGGTACACACCCAGCGTCGTGCATGCTCTACTCGCTGCACGTAGCCTTTGGCCATGTGGGGCCAAAGTATATAAAAAAATCACAGTATTTGGTAATACACATCAGGCTCAGATATAGAGCATGGTCTCTAGCAATGCCCTGTCCCCAGCCATTATACCCCCAGAACCCAGTGTACATGGCTATTGTGCGTAGCGAGATTTTGGTACCGAGTGTGGTTCTGCCCATGCCATGCACCCCGTCCAGATGCCTCCAAACCAGCTGCACTTCAAGCTCAGGACGCAATGCATGACCTGTGGCCCCATGGTAAGACCAGCCCCATGCCCACAAAAAAACACAGGTCTAACAGGCCATAAACCATTCACCTAGCTCCATACTCAGTGGGGTTTGAGCAAAGGATGTGTTCTCTGTCATCTCTGCTCCTGGCCCTTCAGTCCATAAGTTTTGCCCCAGATCCCAATGAGGATAGTGTCTGGATGCATATACCAGCCACATGACCCTTAACTGAATAGTCCTTTTAGGTAGTTACTCATTTATTAGTATTCCACAGTTTGAGAACCACTGTTTTATTCTTGAACCATCTGAGCCCAATAATTTATTTTTCCTTTTGCAATAAAGGGTATTTTCTTCCTTGGGACATGTCCTGAACCCACCCCACCAGTCTCATCACCCCCATGTATTTAGATTGACTCTACATGGCCCGAGAATTGTTTCTACAGCAAGGGTCTGGCCGTCACAGACAGTCACGTGGGGATACACCACAACACCAGGTTGGACGAGAGGCCACACCAAAAAAGAAGCAAAAAATACCCACTTCACCTCCAGAGAAAAAGGCTGCCGTTTAGCCATTAGAACCTGTTGAATATAAGAAAATATTTTCTTTCTAAGCAAATTTAGGATGCAAAGGTATTGATGCCCCCAACACTATATTCAGGGCCATGTAAATTATGTGTGAGAGAAAATGAACTATGAGTTGGGGTTGTCAGTAGCCCACCACAAATAATAATGTCACTATTCTTGTTTGGATGAGTGAGGGTTTCAGTAATTTAACCCTGAGCTCATCCCCAAGTCAGGCTTAACTTAAAATGTGTAACGCATTTGGAAGTACCAAAAACAATCAAAAAGTAAAAAACACAACAAAATAAAAATCTCACAAAAACAGAGAATAATTTAATTTAATAAACAGAATGACACCAAACATTTTATAAGGAGAACTGGAGATATGAATTTTTAAGTTTAAAATAGCGCTAAAAAGTTGTAAGCGTGGTCAAATGATTGTACAGGAACAGGACCCAGTTGTGATATAAGGCTGACTGTGACTAAGCATGGATCAGATACAGAAATAAGATTTGATTCAGTCAGAAGTTGTACCTTTGGACTCACAACTAATTAAGAAATTGGCGGTCCAACCCCCAGACTGCCAATACGGCAGTTGGGAGGACGCCGCCAAGCCGGCGTCCTCCTGAGTGCTGTATCAGGTTTTTCCCACGTGGGCGGACAGCGGAGACAGTGCGACGGCATTGACTTTGGGTCTAAGGAGGAGCCAAGGTCAATGCTGCCGCACTGTTTGCACCGCCAGCACAGTCTGAATGTGCACTGTTGCCATTGTAGACAATGTGCATTCCGGCTGTGTTGACAGGGGGGACTCCGCACTGCCCAAGACTTGAATGGGCAGTGCAGGGGTCCACCTGTGGCCCCGTCTCTGCCTTTCTGCAGGCCTTTTCATGGTCAGTGTCCCCGCAATCAAAAGGCCGACAGAAAAGCAGTGCCGACATCAGCACTGCTGTGCTTGACCACGGCTTTCCTCACCACCGAAACTTCAGGATCTCTGATCCTGGTGGATGCGACAGTCTTGTGGCGGTCCAACCACCAGCATCCTAATCTGGCGGTCGGACGGCCAAGGATGCGGCAATTGGTCTTCCACCACCAGTACGGCGGTCCTAGGACTTTTGTACTCGTAATAGGGCCCTTAGTGTCTGAAATGGAAGTCAAAATTCCTCAGCAGAGCAAAGCAGGAGGCTGTGTCTGAGAAAGGCTCCACAAGGTGAAGCCGTTGACTTTTGGCAGAAAAACTCAGAGTGGGAGAAATTCAGAATTTGCACCCAAGGAAGGTACCTCGCTGGCTGGATGCTTTTGGAGCCTTTGCCCAGTGAAGATTTCTATGTTCAGATTAAGTCACTTTTTAGGAGCTTTGATTCCCTCCAGTGTGCAGGGCTGCAAGTTGTAGTCACACAGGGCTCCTTTATGCAGGATACCCTCTATACAATCTCCAGCTGAAATTGATTTACTGCTGCAGAAAAGCTCTGAGCGGGAGCAACTCGAATCTCTAGCCCAGAGGAAACGCACTTTCATTGGATTTACGTGGCAAGTTTGTTCCAGCCCTCCGGAGGTCTTTGGAGCCAAAATGTTTTCAAGTCTTTAGTTTTTTTTTAATGATGTTAGGATGACTACACTTTGACACTGCCAAGGGTCCGAGGACTTCAAGGACAGCACTTGGGGATCAAGGCTCACTCCACTAGAAGCCACCACCAGGGTTCAGGGCAGGTTCAGCTGCAAATAAGCATCTAGGCTGTTCTGGAAAAGGGCTTCTGCATCTTGCTGTGTCTCTATAGCTTAACAGGAGGTCAGCCAACTAACCTTTGAAGTCCACTTCTATGTCCTCGGTACAAGTGGGAGCAGGTCCAGCCTTTCAAGTTTCCTCACAGATCTCAACAGCAGGTGAAGTTTGTCTTCTGCCTCCCACAGGTCCATTAGAGTTCCGAAGAGGGTGTCAAGGGGGACCACACTTATGCTTGGCGCTAGTCTGTGGGATGAGGTGACTCCTGCCCAGTCCCTAACTAAAGGGGAAAAGTTCCCAGGAGTAATCCTACTGAGTTTACAGCAGTTCCTGTGTGCCATAATGCCACAGTGCTTCTTTCTACCTAACAACAAGATGACAGAACCTTTCTTCCCACATGCAGAGCTCCTGTGTGCAGCCTAGATATGTGGCTGGAAAAATGAGCAATCCCTTCTCTGTGGTTACTCAAAATTCTTTCTGAGGCCAGTTCCTCTCCCACAGTACATTGGTGAATGGCTTACAAGAGGGACAAAGGAGGGGCAGAGTTGGGTGTTAGCTACATCTGCCTGTGATGTAGTCCATCTGCCAGAGAACACCTGTCCACACCCAAGGCCTTTGTCTCAGCTCTGTGAGCAGGTTCATACTTCATCAGGGGCCTATTCAGCTCTTGGGTGACAGTTGCAAGTGTGCATCTAGAGGCAGTGAAAAGAGAACTTTTTAAAGTATATTTTCCAAAATATGTAATACAAATCCAACTTTACTAATTAATTGGGCTCGTAATAAATATTTAAAAAAATTAAAAAACAAACCATGCAGCTGTTTCCTACGCGGAAATAACAATATTATATTTTAAAATCGTATCCCAATGCTTTCCTATGGAACAGCTAACTCTCCTATAATGAAAACAGCATTGAGGTCTTTTCACTTTAAGGACATATTTAACATTAAAGATTTACATGTCCTACTTTTAAATACCATGCAACGTGAGTTATGGGCATAAAGGCTTACTTAGGGGTGATATTAATATTAATACCTTGCAATGCAATAGGTCTTGCATATTTCAAATAAATTAAATGTCATCTTTTGACAACAGTGACCACAAGCAAAAACAAAACAAAATATGAGTGGAAACTGAGAATAGACGACATAACAAAATAAAAGAAAGCTTTTCTTGCTGCGCACATTTTTTCCAGTCACAAGCCTTCTGTTTGCAGGGCACTGGATGGTAAAAAGAACAAAATAGTACCTCGATCATGTCGGGAGCAGCAGACAGGCACTAAGGTGAAATCAATTAGTGCTTGATCCCTGCTCCACAAAGAGGAATGGAAATGATGCCAGGCTTGCCTTGGCAAATTACGAGGCTGTAAAGAAGAGTGCCACGCAAACCAAGCACTTTACTGAACACAACAGTGTCTTGCATGCGAGAATCGTGCAGTAGCGCATGCACTTGCAGGCTCGACCCTAAAAAGGAGGGTTTCAGCTTGCCAAAAGCGGTGATTTTGACAGGTGGAACCTGCAGTTTTAAAACTGCACAAACAGGCTACAGAGGTAGGCCTGCAGTCATGTCTGCACTCTCACTGTGGTGGGTGGCACAATGGGCACTGCAACCCACTAGTGACATTTAACTTATAGGTGCTGGATAAACTTTGTGCCATTTACTAGAAACCTATAGGTGCGCTATATATGCCAATGGGCACTCGGGCCTGGTTAGCAAAGTCCCAGTGCAGAGTCAAAAACTCAGCAGCGCAAGGCCATAAAAATGTGGGTGATCATGCAAAAGGGGGCATTTTCTTCCAAAGTGGCAATGGAGGACTGAATTATGTGCAAGAGGTGCCTATATGATGCTGAAAAAAGGCCAAATAATGCAGCATATCACAACAAAAGGCATACAATGTGGTATATTATACAAATAAAGGCAAATTATGCAGCACATACTATGAAATTATTATCCAGCTAGTTAGATATTTTAACACATGCAAGAAAGGATCCCAGTGCTATAAAAAAGAATAGGCAAATAGGGTTTGTAAGAAAGACACACAAATTATTCTTATTTAGCAGACCCTGCTGGATTTATTAGTAAGCAATAATTAATGAAGCACAGAAACACCATTTTATTAGCATACATTTTTTCCCTTTCAAGGGCGACAAAGAGTGTGCAAAAAGTGTAAACTGGTGAACTAAACAGAGAATAATAAAAGATGTGACTAAATTATTCGGCACTTCTCAATTATGCTTTAAAACATATGTTCACTTTTAAGTCTACAATTAGGACACTTCTGGGCATCTGGATACACCTTTTGTCAGTATGAAATAGCCCAGTAGACCAATAAGTACTTTTCATAGTTACTATGTAGACATCTAACAATGAGTCACTTTCAAGTCATGTGGCCTTAAAAACAGATGAAACGAATTTTAGATTCTTCTAAATCCTGATTCATTAAAAAGGTCCCCTTTAATTCTGATGGGTCCGGTAGCAAGATTTGCTGACCCTGTTGCAATTACACAGACTGTAGATTTACTGTGCCAGGGTAAATGTCACCTTTAAAGACTCCAGATGAAACTCCAGATGAAACTCCAGGGAAACAAATTGGGGACTTTTAGGCAGTTTGATCCAGAATTACTGATTTCCCCATAAATTCTTATGGGGAACTTTAGGGTACAATTTGTAATTTCTGACAATTTCTCATCACCCGAACTACTAGCGCCCTCAGCATTGATTTCTATTGGATATGGAAAAAACACCACCAAATCCTGGGCACTCATCGTCAGTCCTACGTTTCCTCTTGAATAATTGCTACTTTGTGAACACTGTCTATGGTGTAACTCAACATTCTGTGAATAGTTAAAATGTTTTCACGAAAGAAAGGATGTATTCTTTCTGTTCGGTAAATTACATTTAAGTACTTTCTAAAGAACTCCCTTTAGACTATCGATTGGATGCTTACACAATCTGAGCCAGATTGTCACCTTTGCAGCAATCACCATCTGAGGGGCGAGTACTTAACTTTTGGTAGGTGTCAGGTGTGTGTGACCCATCTTGCGTAGCAATTTTAATGTTTCTTCCGTTTTCATCTAGAAACGGATATTTTTGTGAGAATCGCAATGCTGACATCAGAGGGTAATGTGAGTGAGTACCAGGAGGCCAGATTTTTTTGAGTTTAGTTTGGGGAGGTAAGCGTATACGGTGGTGGAGGTCTGTAGGCCAGGTAGTATTGTTTACTGCTTGGCAGAAGAGGGTAATATACAGGTTGGTGGTGCGGGAGGGTGGCAGAAGCCCAGGCATTATTTCTCAACTTGGGTGAGGAAGGATTCACTCTAGAGGGTGGTACGAGAGGGCGCCAGGTGTGTTTTTGGGAGGATGAGGGAACACAATGATGTAAGGTTCCCTCATTGCTCCCCTCCCAGTGTTAGATGTTGAAAGCAGAGAGCAGATGATTTTGTTGGCACACATAAAAAAAATCATTGACGGGCAAGAAGTGAATAATGGGGACGTTTCTCATGACAGAGTAATAGACAACTTTACTTTCACTCATGGCCTTTTTATGTCACTCTGAACCCATCACTGAAAAGCTTCCCTGTTATTCCCTCTAACCCGTCTAATATTATCGATTATTGACAGAGCAAAAAACATTAAATGGAGGTACTACTCATTCAGATCTGGGGATGAAAGAATGCCTTTTAGTTAGTGGCCAGCTGTTACTGGAGTACGGAAATTGAATGCAAGACATGGAAGTACTGAAAAACGATGAGCAATCTGAATACAAAGTCAGGCCATGTTGGATATTACATTTCCAAGGTGGGCTTCAAAGGTGACTATACAAACTGAGTCTATGATCAATCACACGGAAACTGTGCTTTTTGCACTTCAAAGGAGCAAGACCACTAATATGCTGGCTCTGACAATTTCACTTTAGAACACACAGAAGCCTAAATCGCAATAACACAAAATGGTAACCTAGGAAAGTGAAAAATATGACCCTTTTAAGCTATGCTACACACTTCATGTTTCATACACATGGCAAAAAAAAAGGAAGACAAGGCTCACTCCCTGTAAAACAGAGGTCCAGATTCACTAACTCTGCTGTCATTTATGCTTCAAGGAGTAAGCCAGGAGTGCTACAAGAGTTAGTTGCACTTACTTATACACTAATCTTTGAGAATCTGGTCCCAGAACATTTAGAGTTACCATTTTTCACATCACATGATAAAATAACTTTAAAAAAGTGACAATTTCCAACTTATTAACAAACGCGTCTGTTAGGCAATATCATAGTCAAGTTCACACAGGTAACCAGGGTTAATTAAATGTTACATACTCCAAGGCTCATCACAGCAACCTGCTGCTATATCCACAATTAAAGTATGCAATTTATTTAATCACTTCTTCAACACTACTATATTGATTGTATATGTTTATTGACTCGAATCCTAGACATATCCCTTACTAATAATGATCCAGAACGTAAACCTACTCCTAAATATACCTCCTACCCTAAAACTTATCAAGCCAAACTAAACCTAACGCTACCTTTAACCGTAAACGTAATCATTAAAACAAAACCTACAACTCCATGTAGCCCTTGACTAAAATTACCCGTAAGAATAAGGGCCCGATTACTATCTTGGCGGATAGGTTTCATCACAAATGTTACGGATATCACGCCAGCCGTTTTACAAGCTCCATAGGATATAATGAAACTTGTAATATGGCAGGCGGGATATCTGTCACACTTGTGATGGAGTATCCCATCCGCCAAGGTCGTAATCAGGCCCTTAGTCTACTGCATACACTAACTGCTTAGCTTAAACTTTTCCCTACTCTATTGATTGAAGGTATTCTCATGAAGGGTATTTTCAGTATAGTGGTGGACCGATGTAGACTAACCGAGGTAGAGAGCTTCTACAGTAAACATACTCTACTTAAGGTTCCTTGGCTCACATAGGTTACAGGGCAAAACAGGAAGTGTAAATGTTTGAGGTGTGTTATGTGTAACAGCATAACCAAACACTACAATTAAAAAATAAAGAAACTAAAGATCTAAATTAAGTTTAGTTAAAAAGATAATTCTTAAATAAATAAAATGTTTTAAAAAGTTACAAGTAGGATCAAATGATCAAAGGTTAGTATGAAAATAAAACTGATTAAAAAGGGGGAGATAATCGGAAATGGATAATAATAGAATACGAAAAAATAAGTCTTTCATTTAAAAATTCAGCAAAAAGCAGCGGGCCGGCTTTAGGCATGGGCTAGCTGGGCCCAGGGAGCCTGGATTTAGAGGGAGGCATTGAGCTGGCCTCGAAAACTGCCTTAACTCATTTATTTTTTATTACAGGCTGTTCTTTTTTTCTCCAGGCTTTGCACAGATGTTCTCTCCCCTTAATGCCCCTCTTTTTGCTTCTCCCTCCACTTCACAATTGCCCCTTCCCTCCCACCCTTAGTTAGCCTCTCACCTCTAACTTAGCATCTTAACAGGTGATTCAGGTGAGGGGCGAGGAGACCTGACTCAGGGTTCTTGAACACTGAAGCCCTCCACCCGTACCTCCTACTAACATCACGAGCATCAAAGAGGCGGAGGATTAGGTCAGTGGAACACTTTCCACAGCTCTCTACAGCCAACTGCATTGCTCCTCAAACATCCCTCCACCCACTATTAGATAGCTAGGTGAGCGATGTATCTTCCTTATACGCTTACCCATCTTACTACTATACTCTCCCAATTAACACTTTCTAGATTCTTCCCTCTTCTATCCCTTCATTATCCTATTCAATCTAACTAACAGATTTGCATGTCCACCACTCAAATTAACTCATATTTCCCAATACTAATCCACCACTAATCCCTTTTGGGTTCCAGAGTAACGTGCTACTCGCCAAAAAGTGCTTCAACACCTTGTCAGGGCTAGTAAGCGCTACATAAATACAATTACAATTATTTTTATCATGCAGACAGACAAGGAGTAGCCCAAGTTTCTCCCATCCACACGGAAAAGGTGTAGCACTATTAACACGTGTAGTAGGAACTCATCTTCTGTACACCACTAAGAAAAGGTTGGGTACAAAAGGCTGGGGAGGCAGAGGACAGCAGGAGACCCATGAAGAGGACTAATATGATTTCGCCTGGGTCGCTGTCATAGCTCAGGCCGGTTCTGAAGGGCAGCTGGCCTTGAAATAGTTCACTTAGTGGAAAGTAACCAGTAACAGGCAGGGCAGATGGGCTGGTGAAGAATCGGTTACCAGGATCTGATGCACACGTACCGCAGATCGGTTCTTGCCAAGAGGACTGACCCGTCAATTTCACCCTGAAGTTCGTCAAAGGATTTACTTTGCTCTGAATATGCCCGCCTTCTGGATGCACCACGCACTTCTGCATTAACCGTAGATGCCGTATTTCCTTCTCTCCCAATAGAATTCGCTTTTCCAAACTATTTCCCCCTTTTAATTTCTTTTATTCACCTGCGAGGTGTTGAGAAGAAATGTCCTACCTCCTGTTATTTATCCCTTTATTCACTGTGTCTTTCCGTTTCCAATTCGGCTTCCTCTGCTATGCCCCCTCCATCTTCCCTCTATTACTTTTCTTTCCTTTTCGGCCTTCTCTTCTTAGTTATGTAAATAACACTTTTGTGGACACGAGATAAAAAGGAGTGGAGGAGACAAACACAGCTTTAAGGCGAGTGAATAATATAGTCCTTTGCTGCACCTTTCCCTTCCTTGTCACTCCTCGCTTGCCACCCTGTTGACTACCACTTCTGCTCTTTCCTCCACAGACTTATTTGGACTTCCAGGCTCTAATGAAAGGTTAAGTAATGCGGATACCAACACAGCATGCTTCACTAGCAAATCACTCCCATGTGTCTGTAGTGGGACATACATATATTCATGCACAAGCCTCCTAGCTAGGTTATGCTGTCTTGATGTGGAGGGACATGGTACAGATGGTGCAAACCCAGAACACGTCTGATTCATGCAGCTTGAGCATTCTGCAAAAGGGCTTGTTTTTGGATCCATCTATATGCCAATCTGTGGAACTGAGGCACAGTCCCGTTACTACTAAATACATTGTAGCAGAATGAGTGGAATTCTAAATGGTACCACAAACAACTCCTCTCTAAAGGATGCTTCACTGCCCAGAGAATGGAGGGATGAGTTACATTCACATTTAAAACCGGAAAGAAAATATTAACTACTTTCACTTATACACCACTTGGTCTTGAAGGAATGCAGATAAAGACCTGGTGAGTTAGATCTTTCTTCATAAACCTTGTTCAAAAGTGCCAATATGTTTTGTATTTATTTACAGTGCTTTTCTATAATCCAGCTTCGCCAGCAGGTATTAGTGCACTTTACAGAGAACTGTAAGTACATCTGCCAGAAATACTTAACATCAACACCATGAAAGTCAACAGAACTGCAAGTGAGTAAATGGGCCAAATGTGATCTTTGGCTAAGTTGTCAGCTGCCTTTAAAAACCCTCTGGAATTCTTACAGAAAAACTAGAATGCCTCTTGGCGAAGAGTAAGATTATTTTAAAAGCTTCTACTCAGAGGCAGGAAGCTGTACTAGAATAGTATTTAGGCAACAGGAGTTTATAGAAGCCAATGAGAAAACTGTAGAATGACCGTCATTCAGGCTAGAAAAATATAGGCAATGCCTTCTAGGGAAACCCAGCATATATATGAGAGTGTAATTAGGACACTTCAGTTCTAATGTTGGCTTCCTGGTCATATTTTGTGTTCCAAAACAAAACTCTACCTCGTTGGGCCCCATTTGCCTGTTCGACAAAAGTTGGTGTTAACACTCGATTTCATGCAGCATTGTGTTCCCACTGTAGGAAGCTAGCTCAGTATATACTGTACCTAAGTAAGGTATTGTGTGCACAGACTCTAGTGAATCTCCAGAGGCTTTACAGAGGTTAAAGTAGATAATACTAATGCTCTCTTTTGTGGTAGTGTGGTTGAGGGTAGTGCTAAGCATTTGTCGTACACACAGTCAAGAAATGAGGCACATACTCAATGACTAACTCCAGGCCAATGTTTATGTATAAAAAAATATACTTTGTTACTTTATTACTAGAACCAAAAGGATCGCTGTGGCAGGTAAGTACAGTTTCAACAATGTATCACTTTCAAGTATTGCATACACTTTGTTTGAAATTCACAGATGAAACAGTTTTCAGGTAAGTAATACTTTTCAGTATCAAAAGTAGACAGTGCAATTTTCATAGAAAGCAATGTAGTCCTAGGGGAGGAAAAGTATCAATACAGTTTGCAGGTAAGTACTTGACTTACGATCCCAGTCTTCAGAGGTGAGGGGGTCCACAGGGCAAAGTTTGGAAAGACACCAAGGGTACACCACCAGTACCACGGGGCCTGCTGGGTTCAGAGGTCAAAGTTGGTGTTGGGCGCTCAATGAAATCCTATGGAAACTGGGGGCATTTAGAAAGCAACCGCTTGTAGGTAAGTACCCACAACTTCAGGGCACAGACCTGGGGGGGTTAGAACAGCATCGGAAGGGTCACAGGCAGCACCAAACACACACACCCTCAGTGTCACAGGGGCAGCTGAGTGTAGGGTTCAACACAGCATTGGGCGCGCAATGCTTTTCAATAGAGGAACCCCAGCGTGTACCTTTGGACGTCAGGAATCTTCACCCAAGCTGGTCGCAGTCAGGGGGGTCTTCTGGTTTTAGGCTGTAGGTGTTGTCATGTTGGTCAGGAGCAGTCAACCCAGGGTGGAGTAGAGGTCGGAATCACCTGGGGACCTTCCCTGGACCAGTGGGCCACCTGGTCTCTGGCAGTGGGAGTCGGGTGCAGAGTGGGCATGACTCGTTAATCCGGGGAGGGTCTGGAGTCCTTCTTGGAGGTTTCTTTGTGGATAGGGCTGCTGTCCTCGGGAGACCTAGGTCTTTGGGTAGGCAGGCAGTACTCTGAGGGTTTGTAGAGGTCGCTGGTCCTGCAGGATGCATCACCGTTTTGTAGCAGGAGTCTTCAAGCTGCAAACAGGCTGGTAGGGCCAGGGCCAAGTCAGTTGTCGTCTGGAGTCTTCACTGCTGGTGCGGCTCTTCATTCCCTCTTCTTCTTTCTGGTCGCCAGGAATCTGAAGAGCAGGGTTCAGGAGTGCCCCTTAATATTCGATTTAGGGGCGTTACAGAGGTCAGTAGCCAATGGCTACTGACCCTGAGGGTGGCTACACCCTTCCTGTGCCCATGCCCTTTGGAGAGGGGGGCACTTACCTAACCCTATTGGCTATCATCCTCCAAAACACGATGGAGGATTCTTCCAGGAGGGGTTCACCTCAGCTCTTGGCACCCTAGGGGTGGTCCTAGCTGGGATGGACACTCCTCCTGGTGTTTACTAACTTTCCTGCCAGACCTGCTGCCACAAGTGGGGCCTGGTCTGGGGGGGCGGGGAGGGCAGGCATCTGGACTAGCTGGAGTGTCCTGGGGCACTGTAACAGGAGGTCTGAGGCTCACCAACAGGTGTTACAGTTCCTGCAGTGGAAAGGTGTGAAGCACCTCCAACCAGTGCAGGCTTTGTCCCCGACCCTGGAGGGCACAATGACCCCCCCCCCATGGGGTCAGAAACTTGTCTGGTGGTGGCAGGCTGGCATAGAGCGGTGAGTCACACACTAGAGAGTTGGGTGAATTTCAGGGGGCGTCTCTAAGATGTCCTCTGTGTCCATTTTACTATAAATCCAACACTGCCATCAGTGTGGGTTTATTGAGCTGAGAAGTGTGATACCATACTTCCCAGCATTCAGTGAAGCCATCATGTACTCAATTTGGCCACACTGCACTTACTAAGTCTAAGAATGGACTTAGACACTGTAGGGGCATATTGCTAATTCAGCTATGCCCTTGCCTGTGGTATAGTGCACCCTGCCTTAGGGCTGTAAGGCCTGCTAGAGGGGTGACTTACCTTTGCCACAGGCAGTGGTTTGTGGGCATGGCACCCAGGGAGGGATGCAATGTCAATTTTACCTTTGTCTCTCCACCAACACACACAATCCATAATGGCAGTGTGCATGTGTTTGGTGAGGGGTCCCTCAGGGTGGCATAATATATGCTGCAGCCCTTAGGGACCCTCTCTGGCCACAGGGCCCTTGGTACCACTCGTACCTTTTACAAGGAACTTATCTGTGTGCCAATTGTGGAAACAATGGTACAGTTTTAGGGAAAGAATACAGGTGTTGGCGCCTGGTTAGCAGGATCCCAGCACACTCTGAGTCAGGTTAGCATCAAATATCAGGCAAAATTAGGGGGGTACTGCAACAAGGGGCCAGTTTTATACACCCAGTTAAAGCACCTCCCAATTAATAAAAAATCAGAAATACAATAAGTAAATGGCCCCACTCAATAATTGAATTCTAGATCAACACGTAAGTTAGAGGATTTTATTACACAATTAAAAAGTAGGACTGAGTCAAAGTCATGAAGGCTCTCGAAGGAAGGGCAATACAGAGAAATGCAAAATCAGAAACTATTTTATGTCCCAAATGGCCAGCAAAATCAGGAGAATAATAGCATCCTCACTAGAACAGGCAGGAAATCATCTGGCACAAGGGTTTTTATACATTATTTTTTAATACCAAATTACAAAAACAGCAGCATTACTGTGGCGTGAGCAAATGTATTATTTCATTAGCACATTAGATCGCACAAGAAATAAGTCATATTGCCTTAACACCTAAGCACTATCCCACTACATGAGTACATTGTCCTGGGGTACTAGAACAAATAGGGTGCATTGTTATATTGTAATTTTAATTGTATTTATATAGCTCTTTCTCCCCTGACGAGGCACTGAAGTGCTTTTCGGCGAGTATCACGCTACTCCAGAACCCAAAAGGATTAGTGGTGGATTAGTATAGGGAAATATGAGTACAGTATTAGTATAAGTTGATTTGAGCAGAAGGATATGTGAGTTTGTTAGCAGGCTTGAATAGAATAATGGAGGGAGAGAGGAGGGAAGAAACCAGAAGTGTTAAGTGGGAGGCTTGGGATGAATAAAGGAGAGGTGGAAAAGGGAAGAATCTGTAGAAAGGGGTTAGGGAGATCATAGCAGTAGAAGGGGTTTTGGATGAGTCAAAGGTGGGATAAGTGAAGGAGAATATAGTAGGGTTGTTTGGGAGATCATAGTAGTAAACTGAGGTTCAGGGTGAGCCAGGAGCGGTAGAGGAGGGAAGAGATTAGGCAGGGTTATTTTGGAGATCATAGTAGTAGAATGGGTTTGGGATATGTCAAAGAGGTAAAGGGTGATGGGGAGACAGAGTAAAGCTTACGAGAGATACATTTTTTTATGTTATTTTTTCTTCCTGTACAGTAGGACTAAAGTAATAAATAAATAAATAAATACGTAAATACATAGTAAGGGAATATATGTGTACGTAATATAATAATGGAGATAATATTTTGAGATTTAAAGTTGTGTTGAGTTTCACGATTAGCAATATATGAGGTTAATTTATTTGTGTACTCTTCTAGCATTATTTAATTTTTTCCTCAATTATGCATAGCGACATGCTTGCTGATAAAATATTTAGGATAACATTCACTCATTGTGATAACTAAAATGAAAGTAGGTATTCATAAGAATCTAATCTAACAACTTATCTAGAAACTATGCAATCACCTATAAACATGTTAAGCATAGAACAATATAAACATATATATGCATACATAGACATATACACATACATTGTACATATACTTATATGTACATGTATGCACACATATATACACACACACACACACACACCCACACACACACAAACACACTTAAACCATGAGTAAATATACATTTGTTAAACAGGCTTAAGGAGTATGTACATATTTTATTATTATGAAATAGTACTTAAACATATTTCTTAAAGAAATACACATATCTAGATATACACACATAATCAGATTTTAAATGTTTACCAACACAGGCATATGCAGTCCATTGCTGTTTGGATATGGTGGTTATGAAGGAAAGAGCCAACTCTTGAGTAGTCTTCTGAAGACAAGATAGTTATCCTTGGATCTTATATTTGGGGTAATAAATTCCATAGTTTGGCCACTTGAACAGAGAAAGATGTACCACCTATACTCTTTTTCTTGTATTGTGGTGTTTTAAGGCGGGTGCCAATCTTGAGCGGAGGTTTCTTTGTGGAATGTGGTGATTTTATTCATGATGAAAAGTAGTCCTATTCCTTGTATTGCTTTGTGGGTGATACAAGGCAGCTTGAAGGTGGTTCTTGTGGCAACTGATCCACCAATGTAGTGACTTCAAGGCAGGGGAGATGTGGGCTTGAGGCTTTACATGTAGTAGTAGTCTAGCAGCTGAGTTCTGGATGCATTTTAGTTTTTTCATAGTAGATGAGTCATGTTAGAGGCCAGTGGTGTAATCTAGTTTAGTACAAGGGAGATAGTAGCCTGGACCTTGTGTGTAAATCCGAGGTGGGGAGTTGCAGAGTTTTTAAGGTGATTAAGCTTGATAGTGCTAATTTGTGTAACTGGACAATAATTGTTAACTTGGAGTCCATGGCCATTCCAAGGTTTTTAACTACCATAGATACTTGAGGAGCTGGTCCCAGATAATCAGGACAGGCGCAGAGTGGGTCATAATTTTTCCAGCCGCCAAATGTTAGTATTTCAATTATGGAAGCATTCAGTTTGAGATGGCTCCAAGTCTTCCACTGATCAACGATTCTGAGGCAACTGAAGATTTGTGAGTTTGCAATGTCTTTGGGGCATTCCAATTTGAAGAGTATTTGTGTGTCACCTGTGTAGTTGTAGCATGTGAGCTGATATTCACTGATCAATTCTGGTAATGACATCATGTAGATGTTGAAAAGCATAGGTGAGATGATTGATCCTTGAGGGACCTCTGCTTTTGTGAAGTAGGATTTGGATGAGAAAGGGGGAGAATAGATGACCTTGTTCTGTTTTGAATATAGGATGTGATCTAGTCAGGAGCAGTTCCTTCTATGCCAGCTTTGTGGAGTCTTTGAATTAGGGTGTCATGGTCAACAGTGTCAAAGACAGCTGAGAGGTCTAAGAAGTAGTGCAGCAACTCCATTGAGGTCGAATGTGTTTTTAAGATCATCCCAGATTGTGATGAGTGCAGATTCAGTGCCTCATCCTGGGCAGAATCCAGTTTGGTAGTCTGAAAGTATGGCGTTATCTTCAAAGAATTGTGACATCTGGGTGAATACTGCTATCTCTATCAGTTTGCCCAGGAAAAGTCGATTAGTAACTGGCCTGGTGTTGTTGGGGACCTGTGGGTCCAGGTTTGTTTTCTTTCATAACAGGCGTATGTATGTTTTTTAAGGTCTTCAGGAAAGGTTCCCGTAGTGAAAGAATTATTGATGATTCTTCTTACAGGTGTGGCAGCAGAAGTAGATAAAATAATGTTCTTGAAGATGTTTGCTGGACAAGGGTTGGAAGGGACACCTTGCTTTTACCAAATCCATAAATTCACTTTGTGATATTAGTTTGAAGGAGTGCAGATGCTGGGTTGGCTTACTCTTGGAGAGGATTTTAGGAAACGGGTTGGTGCTGGTGGTTTTCCTTTGTTTTAAATAGGAGTCTAATGTGTCTCCCTTAGCTGCGTAATGATTTACCAGTTTGTCTGTGAATTCTTGAGTAATGGGATGAGTTCCTTCCATGCATTTAGGTTTTCGGAATTCATTGAGAATTTTATAAAATTCTTTATTAGCAGATTTAGCATTTTGAATTCTATAGGAGTAGTAAATTTTTTAGCTTTGATTGATGATTTATATAATCTGTTAAGTTTGTGTAGGTGATGTTTGTCTTGAATGTTTTTTGTTTTGTGTCAGGTTCGTTGCAGCCTTCTGATTTGTTTTTTATCTTTTTTAGTTCTGTATTTCTCCAAGGTGTTGGTCTTCTTTTGTTCTGTTTAGTTTTTCTGAGTAGTATTTGGATATCAAAAGCTTCCTGTAGCCACTCAAAGATCTGGAACATAATTTATTGTCTCTAGATCTGTGTTTGATGTTAACTGTGTTTCTAAATCTTCAAAACTGAGTTTGTTCCATGGTCAATAGATGGAAGTATGTAAGGTGGTCTTGGGTGTGTTGGTTTCTGGTGTTTTATGTTGGAAAGTTACAAAATGGTGATCTGATCATGTGACTGGCATGATGCTTTGAATAGTAACTAGTTCTGGGTTTGCAAAAATGACATCTAGGATGTGTCCAACAATGTGTGTGGGATTGTGTACAATCTGATGTAGGTTCACTGTGAGTAGGCGAGTGGTGATAGTTTTTGGATGTGGCATATTGGGTTTGTCAAACCAAATGTTGAGGTCCCCAAGAATGCAGAGGCTGGAATATAACGTTGTAAGGTTTGAAACTGTGTCTAGGAATGTGTCTGGGAATGTTGAATTGCTATGCATAGTGAACAAGTAAATTACATTGAATCTAAAGTTTCTAGTAGTGACTGAGACGGAGACGGAGACGTTTCATTGAGGGCAGAATAAACAATGAAAGTGGAAATAAACCAGTACATCTCTGTGCACTGCAGAATTTGAAAGGAGGGTCAAGGGTCGAGGGTCAAGGAGGGTCATGTCCGTTATGCATCTGTGGATTTGGGTCAGCAAATGGTTCTTTAAGCTGAACTATGCCTTTGTTCTGTTGCAATGTTCACTCTAATGCCAGCACATGGAGGCAGGCACTTATAATTTTCACTCTGGTTTTGGGAGTTTTCATTACAATGTCAGCTTGCTTCCATGTACTAACTTTCATACTTTATGATTATGCTTTAGATGGTGGTGGTGTAACAAGGAACAGTGTTACATTCTGTAAATGTGCCATGTATTGTAGGACGTTGGCAGGATTAACAGGAGGTTGGCATATGCATGTGCCTTGGGAGATAACATGAGTCCAGTGTAACTGGCCTTCCCTGGGTTTGGTCGGTCTAAGGAGGGTTGTGTCTCCTTTGGTTTACTGATTGAGCCTCTAAGGCAGGGCCAATGGAAAAACACAATTATGCAGCTGTGAACTTATGCATACAAATAAGAAATTGCAATACTTGCAATATAGTTGACCACATGCTGAAAATGTTATCAAAAATATTTTTAGCTTAAAAGAGTCAAAAGTTATTAAAATTACCCAACATGGGAGCAGTAGTGCACCTGACACTTTGTGAAAGTTAGCTGGTTTCCTTCAACTGATGACTGCTGTAATCAACAATATTGTCCAGACATTGTATTCATCTCCATTTTACAGACTGGTGGAAGGGCTTTTGTTTAAACCAGATTGCAATGAAACCTTAAATACTTGAATCATATTCAAAAAGGGAGAAAAGTATGGTTTAGTCTTTGGCATAATTATTTCTATCACATATTCAGGTTCACGTGACAGACACGATTCTCAAACCTACAGATATTTCAACAGGACATTATGGCTTTGAAATAATCACAAAATATGTTGCATTTCTTTTCAAGTTTCTGAAGTATATCTTAGTGAGACACCTATTGCAAATATGAACTGTATTGTACTGGTATATATAGCAGTTTTTTTGAGTCAAGCCTGCGATAGCACACACTAGCGCATGCGTATCACTAGCGACATGCTGTTGTAGTTAGAAAAGGGCTTAGAGCCCGCTCGGAGCTCACCATTTGTTGGCACTATGCTTTACAGCCTTGTAATTCATCACTGGAGGCCATACCATTATCTCCGTTCCTGTCTGTGGAGGAGGGACCAATCACTGATTGATTCAACTTAATCCGTGCCCGTTTGCTGCTCCCGATGTAATTGAGGTACTATTTTCTTCATTTAACTTCTAGTGCCCTACAAACAGAAGGCGCATGACTAGCACAAACGTGCCCAGCATGATAACCAAAATTGCAAAGTTGCATTTTTTATTTTGCCAAGTCTTCTGTTTTCACTTTCCACTCATGTTTTGCTTTTTTCACTTCTAGTGCCCTACAAATTGAAGGCACGTGACTAGCAAAAATGTGCCCAGCAAGACAAAAATACTGAAAAAGTGTATTTTCTATAGATCTTTTTTTTTGCCAAGTCTTCTTTTCTCACTTTGCACTCATGTTTTGTTTTTGCTCGTGGGCGTTGTTCTCAAAAGATGACTATTATCTTGTTCTAAATATTGCAGTGTGTCTTTCTTATGCTTAATTTTTTTAATTATACTCTAACACAGAATTGTGCAGTATGCGCCAATCCACCCCACTTCAATCCATTACAGACCAATCACCCCAATCCACTCCAGTCCACCTGACTCCAATCCTCCCAGAACACCCCACTCCAATCTGCCCCACTCCAATTCAAAACAATCTGCCGAACTCCAATCCAAACAAAAACATTTTGGATTGCGGTATTGTAGTGGGGCAGTTTATTTTTTTATTGAAGTGGGAAACACTGTTTTGGATTGGGGTGGAGCAGATTTTTGTGGATTGGAGTGGGGCAGGTTGTTTTGGATTGCTGTTTTGTAGTGGGGCAATTTGCCACACTCTAATCCACACAGATCTGCCCCATCCCAATCCAAAACAATCTGCCCCACTTCAATCCAAAACAATTTGCCCGACTCCAACCTGCCCCACTCCAATTCAAATAAAAAAAGAACAGATAAACAATGCAAACATTCATCCTAAATCACAAAGATCTGGGTTTAATCCATCATTTTGTTGCTCACCACACCACCTCAATTTTGGACCCAGCCATATGCAAATCAGTCTTGACCCTGTTCCCCATGGGAACAGCCCAGCCCGAACTGCCAAGCCGGGAATAGGGTCTAGACTGATTTGCATATGGCTGGGTTCAAACTGGAATGGCATAGGTAGCAAAATAACAATGGATTTAGGCCCCGATCTCTGTAGTGGGGGTGAATGTTTGACATTGTGCAGCATTCCATCCATCACTTGTTCTTTTTCCACTCCAATTCAAAGCAATCTGCCCTGTTTCAATTCAAAATAATTGGCCCGCTCCAATCCAAAACAAAACAATCCGCCACACTCCAATCCAAAACAAAACAATCCGCCACACTCCAATCCAAAACAAAACAATCCCCGCCACACTCCAAAACAATCCACCACACTCCAAAACAATCCACCACACTCCAAAACAATCCACCACACTCCTGTCTAATCTGCCACTCTGCCCCGTTCAATCCAAAACATTGTGCCTTACTTCAAAATAGCAATCCAAAACAATATGCCCCACTCCAATCCAAAACAATCTGCTCCACTCCAATCTGCCCCACTTTGATCTGAATAATCTGCCCCACTCAAGACCCCCCACTCCAATCTAATACACCCCACTCCAATCCAGCCCACTTCAATCCAGTCCACTTCACCACAATCCACCCCACTCCAAACTGCCCCATTCCAACCCAAAACAATTTACCCCACTCCAATCTGTTTCACTCCAATCCAAAATAATCTGTTTACCCCACTCCAAAAACAGTCTGCCCCACTTTAATCCAAAACAATATGCCCCACTTTAATCCAAAACAATATGCCCCACTTCAATCCAAAACAATCTACCCCAGTCCAAAATAAAACAATCTGCACCACTCCTATTCCCCCTCTCCAATCCGCCCATTCCAAATCACCTCACCCCAATCTGCCCCACTCTAATCTGCTCCACTCCAATTCAAAACAATCTGCCTACTCATTCCAAAAACAATCTGCCCCACTCCAATCTGCCCCACTTCAATCCAAAACAATATGCCCCACTCCACTCTGCCCCACTACAATCCAAAAATCTGCCCCACTACAATCCAAAACAATATACTCCACTCCAATCTGTCCCGGTCCAAACTAAAACAAGGTGCCCCACTCCAATCTGTCCCAGTCCAAAGCAATGTGCCCCACTCCACAACCATATGTCCAATTCCAGTCTGCCCCATTCCAATCCAATCCAAAAAAAAAAAAAAGCTTCCCCACTTCAATGTGTCCCAGTACAAACCAAAACAATCTGCCCTATTCCAACCTACCCCACTCCAATCCAAAACAATCTGCCACTGCAATCCAAAGCGTTCTGCTCCACTCCAATCCAAAAGAATCAGCCCCACTCCAATCTGCCCCACTCCAATCCAAAACAATTTGCCCCAGTCCAATGCAAAACAATCAGCACCACTCAAATTCCCCCACTCTAACTTGCCCATTCCAATCCAATTCAGTCCACCTCACCCCAATCTGTCCCACTCTAAACTGCTTCACTCCAATCCAAAACAATCTGCCTTCTCCATTCCAAAAACAGTCGGTCCCACTCCAGTCTAAAACAATCTGCCCCATTCCAATCCAAAACAATCTGCTCCACTCCAATCCAAGACAATATGTCCCACTCTAGTCCAAAACAATCTGCCCCATTCCAATCCAAAACAATCTGCCCCAAACCAATCTGCAAACACTCCAATCCAAAACAATCAACTCTACTCCAATCTGCCCCACTCCATTCCAAAACAATCTGCCCCACTCCATTCCAAAACAATCTGCCCCACTCCATTCCAAAACAATCTGCCCCACTCCATTCCAAAACAATCTGCCCCACTCCATTCCAAAACAATCTGCCCCATTCCAATCCAAAACAATCTGCCCCATTCCAATCCAAAACAATCTGCTCCACTCCAATCCAAGACAATATGTTCCACTCTAGTCCAAAACAATCTGCCCCATTCCAATCCAAAACAATCTGCCCCAAACCAATCTGCAAACACTCCAATCCAAAACAATCAACTCTACTCCAATCTGCCCCACTCCATTCCAAAACAATCTGCCCCACTCCATCCCAAAACAATCTGCCCCACTCCATTCCAAAACAATCTGCCCCACTCCATTCCAAAACAATCTGCCCCACTCCAAAATAAAACAATCTGCACCACTCCTATTCCCCCTCTCCAATCCGCCCATTCCAAATCACCTCACCCCAATCTGCCCCACTCTAATCTGCTCCACTCCAATTCAAAACAATCTGCCTACTCATTCCAAAAACAATCTGCCCCACTCCAATCTGCCCCACTTCAATCCAAAACAATATGCCCCACTCCACTCTGCCCCACTACAATCCAAAAATCTGCCCCACTACAATCCAAAACAATATACTCCACTCCAATCTGTCCCGGTCCAAACTAAAACAAGGTGCCCCACTCCAATCTGTCCCAGTCCAAAGCAATGTGCCCCACTCCACAACCATATGTCCAATTCCAGTCTGCCCCATTCCAATCCAATCCAAAAAAAAAAAAAAGCTTCCCCACTTCAATGTGTCCCAGTACAAACCAAAACAATCTGCCCTATTCCAACCTACCCCACTCCAATCCAAAACAATCTGCCACTGCAATCCAAAGCGTTCTGCTCCACTCCAATCCAAAAGAATCAGCCCCACTCCAATCTGCCCCACTCCAATCCAAAACAATTTGCCCCAGTCCAATGCAAAACAATCAGCACCACTCAAATTCCCCCACTCTAACTTGCCCATTCCAATCCAATTCAGTCCACCTCACCCCAATCTGTCCCACTCTAAACTGCTTCACTCCAATCCAAAACAATCTGCCTTCTCCATTCCAAAAACAGTCGGTCCCACTCCAGTCTAAAACAATCTGCCCCATTCCAATCCAAAACAATCTGCTCCACTCCAATCCAAGACAATATGTCCCACTCTAGTCCAAAACAATCTGCCCCATTCCAATCCAAAACAATCTACCCCAAACCAATCTGCAAACACTCCAATCCAAAACAATCAACTCTACTCCAATCTGCCCCACTCCATTCCAAAACAATCTGCCCCACTCCATTCCAAAACAATCTGCCCCACTCCATTCCAAAACAATCTGCCCCACTCCATTCCAAAACAATCTGCCCCATTCCAATCCAAAACAATCTGCTCCACTCCAATCCAAGACAATATGTCCCACTCTAGTCCAAAACAATCTGCCCCATTCCAATCCAAAACAATCTGCCCCAAACCAATCTGCAAACACTCCAATCCAAAACAATCAACTCTACTCCAATCTGCCCCACTCCATTCCAAAACAATCTGCCCCACTCCATCCCAAAACAATCTGCCCCACTCCATTCCAAAACAATCTGCCCCACTCCATTCCAAAACAATCTGCCCCACTCCATTCCAAAACAATCTGCCCCACTCCATTCCAAAACAATCTGCCCCACTCCATTCCAAAACAATCTGCCCCACTCCATTCCAAAACAATCTGCCCCACTCCATTCCAAAACAATCTGCCCCACTCCATTCCAAAACAATCTGCCCCACTCCATTCCAAAACAATCTGCCCCACTCCATTCCAAAACAACATGCCCCACTCCATTCCAAAACAACATGCCCCACTCCATTCCAAAACAACATGCCCCACTCCATTCCAAAACAATATGTCCCACTCCATTCCTAAACTATATGTTCCACTCCAATCCAAAGCAATATTCCCCACTCCAATCCAAAACAATATTCTCCACTCCAATAAGAAACACAATTTGCCCCACTTCAATCCAAAACAATCTGCCCTACTCCAGTCTGCCCCATTTCAGACCGACCCCTCCAATCTAGTCCACCTCACCCCAATCCACCCCACTCCATCCCAATTCACCCCACTCCAGTCCACCACAATCCACCTCACTTAATTCTAATCAACCCCAATTCAGACCAATCCAACCCACTCTGCTCCAATTCACCACAATCCAACCCACCCCACTACAGTCAAACCCACCCTACTCCAGTCCAACCCACACCACTTCAATCTAACCCACCCCACTTCAAACCACCACATTCCAATCCAACCCACCTCACCCCAGTCCATCCCACTCCAATCCAATCCAATTCACCCAACACACCTTCATCCACCCCACTCCACTTCAATCTACCCCACTCCACACCAACCCATCACACTCCACTCTAATCCAATTCATCCCACTCCAATCCACCCCACCCCACTTCAATTCAAGTCACCCCACCCCAATCCACCAAACACCAATTCAATCCAACCCGCCTCACTCCAATACAATCCACTTCACTGCAATCCGAACCACCGCACTCAATCCAATCCACCTCACTCAATTCAATCCCCCTTACTCCATTCCTGGGTGGATTTAGGCTGGACTGTTCCCAGTGGGACCAGGGTCAAGACAGATTTGCATATGGCTGGGTCCAAACTGGGGTGGTGTGGTGGGCAAAACAAACAATGGCTTAAACCCAGGTCTTTGTGACTGGGGTGAATGTTTGCATTGTTCAGCATTCCGTCCATCATCTGTTCTTTTTGCTTACATCATTTGGTCCGTCTGTTCTGCCTAATAAATATAGTGTCCCGGTCCAATAGAGTTTGGATAGCTAAGGGCAGATACAGATGGTAGTGAGCAGCAACTTAGGGTAGTAACACGCAAACAGGAATAATCAGGCATTGCCCTGGCACAATATATACAATACATATCAGTAGTTAAAAATCTGCAACCAGTGTTACCTATAATAATGTAACACAATTCAATGTACAATATATGCAACTAACAGCAATTCGGTGTTACAATTGAAGAACTGTGTTGTAACCTATACATACAGAAGGCTCTATACATTATGGACTATATTTAAATTGTACTTATACTAAATTATAAGCATGCCGGTGCACCAGTAAAAAGGAGCCAGATATGTTTATGGTGCAGGTACTGGAAACTGTTCCCAAACCCCACCATTATTCCTCCCCACTCCACTGTGTGCTCTCTGCAAATATACCCTAATTGAAGGAGCCCATTGGTGCGCTTGATGATTGGTGGTGGGGTGCAATTAACGTAACCACAGTCTGTGACGGGCGCAGTTCCAACAAAGCTGTTGGATGCTGAATAAGATACTTAAGTGGTGGAAAGATGCTTCCATCAGGACTGAGGCACACTGTTTTTGGGCTGACCAGACTTGTGATGCCATGTTACACCTGCATATGGTCAACACTGTAGTGGCACTAAATCAGGCTCCCTAGAACATTAGTCCCCAAAACTCTCTTCTGAAATGAAGGTTTTTCAAGCAATTCCCATGAAACAAAGGGTAAAGCCATGTAAGGTAGTTAAAGTCTTCCTACTCAGTCCCTATCACTGGATAGGTGGCCATTCCCCACAGTGGTCCTCGCCCATGGGTCCCCCCGACACCTCATAGGGGTATCTTTGCAGTCAGTTCATTAGCTATAGACAGGTTACAAAATACAGCATGCACTTGAACAGGTTGAGCCTGAGAGAGGGGAACAGGTGAGTGGCCTCCTGCCTTGAGAGGGGGACCAGAGGTGGGGGGCCCATCTGTCTGTAGCCGACTTTAAGACAGAGGTATCAAGGTGAGAAAAACCTCAGCACCCAGGAGCAGCAGCAGCCCAGTAGCAGGCCTGCAAGGTTCCATCAAAAGAGTCCTCAGGATGTCTAAGATGTCCATTCAGCAAATCCTTGAGGAATATGTAAATTTCTAACCAATTGACATCATTGTTTTGTCAGATGATGCCCGCAACTTCACTCGGCTGTGTTTTGAAGTCACCCCACACCAGCTGTCTATGGAAATCAATAGGTGAGTAGTACTTGCTTTTGTCCAGAAACATGACTAACCCCTTGTTGACTAATATGGCATCTCCTATCCCCAAACTAGGTTTACGATTGGAAAGAACTGAATGGGCTCAGAATACAGAGGAACCTACCATTAGGAGCTACAGCAAGAAGAGTACACTCAGGGTCAAGGAGCTCCCTGAAGCCCACTCACTCCTCCCCGTCAGAAGTGGGTGTCTTGTTGTCACAAAGGGTGCAGCAGAATCCTGAGGTCTGTTGTCCTCCTCCTAGATAGAGACACCTCTTCATGCGGAGGAGGTCCATAGGATGAAAGAGGGGTAAAACCCAGAGCGAGGCTGCGATAGGGACATTATGTTGAGAGAAAGGGCAATGAAACGAAATAAAGAAGCCTATTTACTTGTAATTGGAGTCACAGAGGCTCACTAAGGTCTGATGAGTTCCAATGGAAGGACTCCCCCGTGAGATTCTCTACATCATTATCCAGTAAGTTTGGGTAGAAATGTTGCAGTACCGATATAGAGGTGTCTGGTGTGTCATAAATGAGCACAAGGCAGGGTGTTGGATCGCCTACTGAACTCTGCATTGGTGGCGGTTCTGTTACTGGAGGGTCTTGTGGCTTCACTGCAGGATCAGGAACAGGTGGCTCAGTTGACACAGTCCTGGCAGGCTCTGATATGTCCCTTGCTCCTGACTTTGCTCCGCTCTTTGGAATGGCTGTGGTGATGCTCATACTAATGCATGTGCATGAAATGTTGCCCAACCTTGTGCATCAGAGTGTCATTCAGCTACTTTTAGATAAGGCGGTTGGCTCCTGTTAAAGACGGTTACTGGATCTGCTGTGAGTAGCTGGTTGCTGAGCCTGATGCTGTGAGGTTGTTTTTTGAATCTCATGCACTTGTGACATACGCAATAGATGATTTCTATTGTTCTCTGGACAACACAAGGGCACACCTCGCTTCAGATCTGGACTTGCATTATACAAAGGCCCTGAGGAGCAACTGGCTTGTGAACCTACTTGTTTCCCCCCTTGGGGCACTTTAGATTTACAGAAAGGGTTACAGACTCTTGTAAAGCCCCTACTGTAAATGGATTGTGTTCGATTTGCAACAGTACTATCACAAAGGGGCCATCCCTTCATTTGCCTGGAGGTGTGGCCTCATGCAAATGAGAGAACCCTGTGTGCCATTGTGCCAGTGCCATATTACAGATGTTGGTGCAGGTGCAAAGAAGCCATCAGGAGGAAAACTGACTGTGCACCACATAGAGGTGGAACACAGCTTGTGTGCCCCAAAGTCATAACTTGGGAGGAGTGTATGTGGGTCCCAGGGCCACCCCAAGCATTTTCCTGCAGGTTGGTGCAGTAACTCACTACATCCCCCTGCATGGATCCCTGCTACCCTTTCAGAGTGAGGCTTACAGGCTGCTTGCAGTGAAAGGAAGACTGTCAGCTTCAAACATCCAGTCCACCATTCACTATTCCCAGCACAGGCCCGAGTTCATGCCTGCTCTGGGAAAAGCACATGCTCTTGGTCTGTACCAGGTGCACCCAGTTAAGAGTGCACCAAGGTGCAAGCATGGAAAAAACACCGACCTATCATACGAGCCCTGGTACATGTAGACATCATGGAATTTACTCAAAATTATGTATATGTCTGAGTTACAGTTTATCTTTATTTTATTTTTTCATTTGTGTTTCAAGCTGAGGAATCTGTATCTTAGCAAACATTCCTGTTCCCTACTCATGGACCTATGCTAGCCTTATTCCATAAGGAATTCCCAGCTGCTACTTGAGGGGAAGTTCATATGGCACACCCAGATGCTCCTTCAAGTCCTTTACATTGTTCAAATGTATCTTTTGACCACTGCCACTGCTGGTTACTCGAAAGTTGATGCCCACCATCAGTCAGGTGTTCTTCAAGAACATTAAGTAATATGATGCAATCCCAGTAGTACTATTTCAAGTATAGCTTTAGGTAAACCCTGGGACAACTACACACTGGCCTCACTTTGACTACTGGTTACCCAGCGTGGTTCTGTTAAAACATTCCATCTATGTACCATCCTAAGGTAGTTAAGCATATTAAGACGTTTCCCTTATTTTCTTTACTCTCTATAAAACTGAGTGATTTCTTGATCAGTTTACTTTCAATATCTGCACTGATCCAAATCCAGCCTTGCTGGAAAATTCTGAAGGTCTTTGCCTTCGTAGAGTCCATGTTTTTTCAACACTTGGAGACAATGAGCCTACCATATTTTATATTGAATAAGTAGAACTACTATTCATCCAGGGATAGTCATTCGACTGCTTTATCAAGCAGTTGAGAACTACCAGTAACCTCTCCTCATGGTCTTTAAGTGCTTTTCTGGGGAAGGTGAGGATATAATTGAGTACATCAACAGTTCCAGAAGGTTTGAATAGTCCACTTTGTTCTCCACAAGTTTCTGAAATGTTGCCAGTGCTCCTAATATACTTGGGGGAACAGAGCAGGCCAAATGCCAGCTGAGATCTTTTTCTACTGATTCTCTTTGTCCATGGGTATGTGGTAATAGCTGCTCATCAGAACCGGTACTGAAAACTAGCTGGTTCCAGGCAGCATGTCGTGTAAGGAGTCTACAGAAGGCATGGTTTACTGGTCAGGATTGTCCTGCTATTCAAGATGCAATAGTGAGTACACATTCTGGCCTTGTGGCTTTTCTTTTGGGCTACCGTAATGAGAGAATCATAAAGGGCAGAGGTCTTCAAACATTTTGATGCCGGGACCCCCGCTGTCTTTAAACCTTCCAGGAGCTCTTGCCGATTCTCCAGGTTGGCTGTGACCAAGATCTCCGCAGATGTGGATAAATTATTTTTCATAAATCAAGTGTCATGCTGAAGTCTGGACCTTTCTGAAGTCCCATACACTAGTTGCTATGTCTGCCTTCTGGACCAACTTGCAACACAGGCTTTTCTTTTCAGAGTATGGCATTGAGAAATTATCAATTTAGTTTGTTTCTAGTTTGAAAGTATTAGTGTTTAGTGCTAGTATTTAGTTTGAGATGTAGCTGTTGTATTAGCCATCAAGGATGTCAAGTACTAGTGCAGTAGGTAGCATGATAAGGTACCTGTTGGGGTTGGGTCTAGCACAGCGATGGACTGCTGCCTACTGTCTCTGGTGAGCAGCGGTCCTTGTACCAGGATGCCACCTGGCAGTGTGCCCAACTCAATGGCCTCCATCAAAAAGGCCCACTTGCAGGTCCTCTTTAATCACAGAACCTTCACCAATAATCACCTTGCACACCCAAGCAGGAATGGTGGCATGCTGTCCGTTAAGTGGGCTGGTTTGGCCAATTGCAGTACGTCTTTGCCGACCTCAAGTGAATGTATATTCTCAAAGAGGACTCTGAAAAGTACAGCCCTTGTAAAAAAAAATGGCATGCTTCTCATTAAGACCTACTAATCTTAAATATTATGTTGTGATAGAACTGTGATCTCTCGGAAAACGGATATACCAACCAGATATCTACATTAAGATTGGTCACCAGGAAACCTTGTCGATAGAATCCCCTCCTTTTTAATCTCAGCTAATAGTCTAGTCTCGCTCAGACCATCATATATTACATTGTATGTGTAAAACGATGAGATTGCTGTTTCTGTTTTTTCCACTCAGCCTAGACTCAGCCGATGGGCACTGCAGGACTAAGGAGGTACACATGAGAAATACTACTTTTCTGCCATGACTAAGCCATTTGCTAGGGCCCATGTGTCCACAAAAATATGTTACTAGCAGCACGGTGTATGTAATTGGTGTTGTAACTAGTGTACTGAAGTGGCTGCCAGGCAGTTGGTAATTTTCCCTGACACCAGTAAATGACTGGATTGAATTCTATTAAACCTCAAACATGACGCAGAATAGAAATAACTGCTTGCAGAAGCTAAATGGACTACAGACTCTTACCGGATTTGTGTATCACATCGAACATCGAAGAAATAAGATAAGAAGGTACAGTTCAAGGTCTCCTATGCTTCATAATCATATTTTTAAAATAGATACACCTGCATATGAGATCTATACTTAAGTACTTAATTTATACATTAGTTTAAAAAACTAAGGGCCAGAAATACGTACCATTTTTCCTGTCGCAAATGGCCCGATTCGCAGAATCGGACCACTTGCGACAGGAAAAACGCATTTTGGTATGTACAGACCCTATTTTGCAATTCGGTAATCTATTTACTGAATCGCAAAAAGGGATTGTGAGTCGCAATTAGGAAGGGGCGTTCCATTCCTAAATGCAAGTCGCAGTCCAATGTATGATTGTTTTGTGACCGCGAATGTGGTCGCAAAACAATCGCAGTTAGCACCAGTCTCAAATTGGTGCTAACACATTCGCAAAAGGGAAGGGATCCACATGGATCCACTTCCCCTTTCTGAATGCATGCGAAAACATTTTTTCAGAGCAGGCAGTTGTTACAGGGACCACTGCCTGCACTGAAAAAATGAAAAGAAAACTTTTAATTTTTGTTTACGAAATGCATTCCATTTCCTTTTAAGGAAAATGGGCTGCATTTCACAAAAAAATACTGCTTTATTTAAAAGCAGTCACAGGCAATACAAATACACGGAACAACTTTTTTCGTTATTTTTAGCACTCTATTGGAGTGCATGTGTTTTAATGCTCTGTGTGTGCTGCTTTACCCTTCACACTCACACTCCTGGGCTCTCTGTGTTGTTTTTTACTTGTATCCCTATGCCTTTAAAACAAATTGCATTCTGTTGCTCCTCGCACCTGTTCGCTCAGTGTTGCCACTTAACTTTTAGTGACTCCTCCATTGCTCCTCTGCCCTGCTCTGTTTAGATTTAATGTTTTCCCTTACTCGTTCATTGCTCCTGTTAGCGCACCTGGTCTTTAGTAAGTAAACTTACAAGGGGACGCCTATAGGCCGATGAACCTTTTGGATCACATGGAGTATCCCAGCTATGTAGTAATCGATGACCATCAATAATCAATGTACAAATCAATAATCAATAAGCAAAACATTAATCACCAATCATTAACGTCAAAATTTCATGAATAACCACAACTCAATTATACGTTTTATCAAATTTATTTCCCTATATGTTACATACTAAATCATAAGGTTAATTCAAACTTTATTCAATTCACTCAAGATTAATTCACTAGTGACCACCAATAACATAACCTAATCAGTACTTGAGAAAACATACGTTCTAATGCCTCAACATAAGCCAATAAAGAAGAATGTGTTAACATGAATAGCAGAGTTCAGCAAATCAGTCCATCAGTCATTTGTCACCTTACACGTCAACGTCTCAGAACAGGAACCCTACCTAACCCAGATTAGCAATGACATGTGGGACTTCATGCAAAAACAGTTTTGAACATTAATTTAGAAAAACATCTAGCTAGAAGAAAAACTATAAAACAGCACACTTGGTATCTAGAAAAAAAGGCACAAAAGGTCAATCAGTCACATTGTCATAGCTACCTATCCACGGTATGGATCAGCAACAAAGTCAGTCTTCGTCTTCAGGTCATCAATCGATCAGCAACTCATAAGGCTCTCAAGAGCATGAGCCCAATGACATAATCTTGAATCTCTTCTCCCCCAGTATTGCATCAAATTTGGAACAGGTTCTCTCCCCGATCGGTTCTCCTTCTAGATCTGAAGTTTTTCCCCTTTGTCACGACATTATATTAAAGTTGCACAGACTATCCCCCAAAACCTAATTGGTCAATTAGTCACCATATGTGACGCTAGCCAATGTCTTTTAATTGTACAAATCTATGAGTTCTAATATTTTGTCGCTCTCAGGTTGTCAACTGGTTCATTGTACGATGTCCTCATCATCCAGCTCATCAGGTATCGAAAATGTTGCATATTCTTCTCCAGTCAGTGTCTCTATTGTTGGATTCCTGGGAAAGTACATCTCATCTGATTTTCACTGGGTTTGATACAAATTTGATTCCCCCATCTCCTGTCCGACGGTTCATTGCAGAATATTCTAGCTAAGCAGATTTTATTAACATAAGTGGTTCAAGGTCAGTTCAACGCATCAGCTTTTCTACATTGCACGATTATTCAGCTTCTGCATGAGGCCTGGCAAAACTAGGCCAGAGCTTCGGCTAGGTTAACTCTACAATATAATGCAAAACATACATTCTACATCTCAATATGGCATATTACTACATTATTATTACACATTTTCAATATTTCACATATATTTTAGTCATTTTTAGTACAATTCGTGAATGTTGCTTATCACTCTCTGTGGGCACATTTTCAAACGTGCACATTATTTCTCTACATTAATTTTCCTCTACATCTTATTATTATTATTCAATGCATAAACACTCATTAATAATTTTAATTAACATATCTGCATCAACACTCTGCACTCCTCTCTGCTTGCTGACCCCTTGCTTTTCTTCCCAACACGTCTATCCCTGTCTCGCTCAAGGGTAACTGCTGCAGATGGTTTCACCAATCCCGGCACTGGCATGGCCAGCATTGGAATAGCACACTATGACAGTCACTTTGACAATGCAGAACTACACAACAAAAAACCACAACACTGCTTCTATTCTTTCTAGATCGTTGCTGCACTGTGTCATCACATTACCTCATGAAACATGGTGACCTTCTTGGAAATACCGAAAACAATATTCTCTAATGTTTTTCTCTGCTTTCAGCATCTCCTGTCACTGCTATTGGCTTTGCCCATGCTGGGGCATTATAAAAGCATCCAGCCTTGCAATGGCAATAGCTGCGATCACAATTCATTGGCAAAGCGAAGTCTATAGGCTTTGCCAACTCTTGTGAATTCAATCTCCAAAACGTGTGTTGGTGTTTGTAACTGTCAAAGAAACTCAACATCCAATATAGCAGCTTAGCGCTACCTAACCTTTTTTCCTGATCTTCCTTCACTGATGCTTCTCTCTTTTGTGGGGTGGGGGCACTCCTGTGACGCCAGCAGTTTGGTCATAGGAACAACAGGAAGGTCCGTTGTCCAGGAAGGATCAGAGCAGACGTTTGCGCTGAGCAGACAACTCATCCGATTGATTGCAAGAGTCACCCAGTAACTCTCCAAATGTTAAGTGATGCCACCTAGGGGTGAGAATACTGCAGCAATCAAGTAGTCCGTTTCACCAATAATTTTTAAAGCCTGTGTAACCTTTGCATTCTAACAATGAGGAGCTCTCTTGAACCACATAAAAATATGCACAGCATGCTTGCTGAAAGAAGATTGATAGCTACGCCCCTGCAGGCTGTGTACTTCAGGAAGACAGCTTACAGACGTTTTATGGGCAACTGGTAAACAATGCTGCTATTGGAAGACCAGTGTCCAGCCCTATGCCGTAGCATCCAGAGGCCTTGTGTATAGCATTTATGAGTTGATAGCCACAGAAGGCAGCCATTGAACCGATGTCAGCCAAAGTGCCTATTAGCAACTTGAAGCTCAACTCCCAGGCATAGTTGTTGATGGGTATAGGAGGAGTTGATCTAATGGGTGATGTGGGACTAGCACCACCTGAGATTCAATGGAGATTTTCTAGAGATTTTCTTTTAAGTACACTGATTTACAAGACTGAAAGACCAAATTACCAACCTTTGGTGAAAAAATACCACCAAAAACATATGGGACTGTTACATGTAGAGAGAAGAAAAGAGGCAAGCAGGTAGTTTTAAGTAAGGTATGTAGTCTCAACTGGACAGACAGGGGCAAGTAAAAAAAGCACACGCCTCCAGCATCAAGATGTTGCTATGTATGGTTGCCTTTTACACTGAGCTTGCTTCAACGGACACAAAACTAAAGCACAGAACACTGACAACATCACAGTTTCAACAGGACCACAAGGCCTAGAACAGCATTAGAGTTAGCACAGCAAACTCCACATCCTCCCTGTTAGACCTAGCATCCTTAGTGGGGTTTTCCCACTAAGTTTTTGCCTTCAGGCCTCCTGTTTTGCTGACTTTCTTTTTTGCTGCCTTAGGACTCAGCACACTTTACCACTGCTAACCAGTGCTAAAGTGCCTGTGCTCTCTCCTTAAAACATGGTAAGATTGTTGTATACCCAATAAGTATATTTAATTTACTTGTACGTTCCTAGTAATATGGCATTATCTGTGCCCAGGGACTGGAAACTAAATGCTACTAGCGGGCCTGTAACACCGATTGTGCCACCAACTTAAGTAGCACTTTAAAGATGTCTCATGCCTGTTATTGCAGCCTTTGTGTGCAGTTTTATACTGCTGTTTTGATCTGGCAAAATAACCCTTTTTGCCAGGCCAGAGTCTTCCTTTTTAATTACATATTAGACACACCTACGGAGACCTGAACAGAACCGATGCATTGCAGAGATCCTCGAAGACGAAGCAAGTCCTCACATTGCAGCCTTGCCACATCTTGGAAATGACACATCACTTCGGTTGCGTAAAGTATCTGCGCTGCAGATCCTCTCAACACTCCGCAAACCAGGATTTAAGGTACTTTGTTCAGTGGGCCCAACTGGGTCCCTGTAGCCAGCCCACACTCCATCATAGTTGGCATGAACTTGTGACTTTGTCCCAGTTCGGCACAACCACATATCAACAGTTGGTGCTTTGCGCTTTTTGCCACTATTTTCACACAAATGTTAAAAAATGATTATCTCTGGTTCTACTGATTGGATTTTTGTAGTTTTAGTCTTGTTATATCTATTTTAAAAGGTTCTATATTTCTAACTTGGTGTGGGATCACTTTGTGTGGTGTTCTCACTTTATTACTGTTTGAAAACTTTACACATTGCCTGCAGAATAAGCCTATCTGCTCTGTGCCAAACAACCAAAGGTTTGAGCACAGGTTAATTTAGGGTTGGCTTGTGCCTAACCTTCAAAAGGACTGTGGTTTTTGCTTGGCCAGGGCTCACACCATAGTCAACGAACAACTTAATTTTTACACTCCCTCTTTTCAACAGACTAAAGGCATTCCATTCACAAACCAATCAGAACAAGGTAACAAAATAGCCGCACTCTACAGACACCAGGTGTATACTCCTTGAAAAAATTTCACCACATATGTAGGAGGCTGGCCTGGTTTGTAGTGGGTATCAGAGGTACTTACACCTTATACCAGTTCCAGTTATCCCTTATTAGTGAAATGTCGTCAGTGTCTAGAAGCCAGGCTGTCTAGGGGTAGCTGTAGCTGAACAGCCAAGGCTTATCTAGGAGACATACAAAGCTCTTGCAATACCACTCTAATCACACAGTACTTACACACGTGAAAGAAAATACTTAGTGTTACAAAAATAAAGGTACTTTATTTTTAGTGACACAATGCCAAAAATACCTTAGAGACTATACTCCCTTGGGAGGTACGTAATATACACAGTATATACACTAGAATGCAGAAATAGCTGTAAAAACAGTTCGAAAACAGCGCAAATAGTGGAAATCACAATAGGTTGCAATGGGCCTAGGGGGAACACAAACCATATACTAAAATAGTGGGATGCGAAAGTCGGTTTCCCACCTAGGCAAGTGTAGAGGGGCGCTGGGAGTGTAAGAAAACACCAAAGGTAAGTAATAGAACCTACCCCAGAGCCCAGGAAACAGGAGTAAATCACAGTAAGTTTCCTAGAACACACAAGAAGTTGTGATAGAAGATTATGCAAGAACCAGAAGAGACTGTAAGATGCCAATGATGGATTCCTGGACCTGAAGACCTGTGTAAGAAGGGGAACAAGCCCAAGAAGCACTGAAGACTCCAGGGAGAATGGGAGCCCCCTACTAACCTGGATGAAGGTGCAAACGTGGAACCCCCGGTGAGAAGACAAAGTCAGTTTTGCACCCAAGAAGACAGATGCAAGTTCCTGGTTAGTGCAGAAGATGTCCCACCCGGATGGATGATTGCAGTCTGGTTTGCTTTGCTGGATTCCTCCAACAAGCCTTAGCACACACAAAGCTCGCAGTTAGTGAAAAATGGTGCTGCCTGGAACCAAGAGGGACCTGGTGTCCTTTACCCAGGAAGGGGAGACAGAGGAGCCTCTCATCAACTCAGATAGCCCGCAGAAGACCAGGCAGCGTGCACAGGAGTCTCACATCATGGAGAAGGTGCAAATGGAGGCCCATGCAGCACAACACAAAGGGATCCCATGCCACCGGAGAACCTCTCAGGAAGCTGTGTGTTGCAGGATGGAGTGCTGGGGGCCTAAGCTGTGCTGTGCAGGAAGCACTTTGTGGAAAGTCACACGCAAGCCTTGCAACTTCAAATCAGGCAGTGCATGGGGGTACTGTCTTGCATGGGAAGGCAAGTTCTTACCTCCACCAAAGTTGGAAAGTTGGACCTTGGGACGGTTGGAATCACTTTAGTCCACCACCTGTGTTGGTGGATCCACGCTCGTCGTCAGGAGAAGGGACCCACATCACTGGTCGTCACTGCAGACGGGTGCCTGCTGAAGCAGGGAAGTGACTCCGCCACTCCACGGGAGATTCCTTCGGTTCTTCTGGTGCACGCTGAAGACAGGCAGTCCTCAGAGGATGCACGTCTTGGAAAAAGTGGCAGTTGCTGGCAGGAGCTGAAGATACAATGTTGCAGAAGTCATCTTTGCTTTTTTGTTGCAGTTTGTAGAGTTCCTGAAGGGTCCAGATGCAGTTCCGTCGGTAGAATATGAAGTAAAGGATGCAGAGGAATGCTGCTGGAGTCTTGTAATCTAAATCTGAAGAAAGACCCAGAGGAGAGACTCTAAACAGCCCAGAAAGTGGGATTGGTCAGCTACACAGGTTAGCAACTATCAGGGGAGGGCTCTGACATGCCCTGCTGGTACTGGCTACTCAGATGCTCCCAGAGTGCCCCACCACCTTGGAGTCGAAGATGGCAAAACCCAGGGACACTCTGGAAGAGCTCTGGGCACCACCCCTGGGGAGGTGATGGACAGAGGAGTGGTCACTCTCCTTTCCTTTGTCCAGTTTTGCGCCAGAGCAGGGACTGGGGGTCCCTGAACCGGTGTAGACTGGATTATGCAAAGAGGGCACCATCTGTGCCCCTCAAAGCATTTCCAGAGGCTCTGGGAGGCTAGCCCTCCCATGTCTGTAACACCTATTTCCAAAGGGAGAGGGTGTAACACTCCTCTCCCAAAGGAAATGCGTTGTTCTGCCTTTCTGGGCTTGAGCTGCTCGAGCAACAGGAGGGCAGAAACCTGTCTGTGAGGTGGCAGCAGCTAGGGCTGCCTGGAAAACCTCAGAAGGCTGGTATGGCAGTACTGGGGGTCCACTGTGGAGCCCCCAGAGTGCATGGAATTGTGCAACCAATATCAGAATCAGTATTGGGGTACAATTCCCAGTTGTTAGACACCTTACATGGCCATATTCGAAGTTACTATTGTGAAGCTGGACAAAAGGTATTGACATATGTCCAGTGCACGCGTAAAATGGCGTTCCTGCACTCACGCAGTCCGGGAAAATGGTCCTGGACGATGTGGGGGCACCACTGCTAGTGCAGGGGTGCCCTCACGCACAGGCACTTTGCACTTAGCCTTCAGGGTCTGAAGGCCTGTCATAAAGGTGACTTTTAAGTGACCTGGTTTAGTGAAAATAGCTGTGAAAGGGTGCATGCACCATTTCACACAGTCAGCAATGGCAGTCCTGTAAGAAGCCTTTGCATGGGCACCCTTTGGGTGGCAAAGTAATGCTTCAGCCCATAGGATTCTCCTGGAACCCCAATGTCCTGGGTACCTAGGTACCATATACTAGGGACTTCTAAGGGGACACCAGTAGGCCAATTTGGGATGAAATACTGGGTTACCAGTATGTAGTGACAAATTTGGGAAAAGAGAGAGCATAAGCACTGGGGTCCTGATTAGCAGGGTCCTCAGTGACACAGTCAAGCATACTGACAAACAGTCAAACATACTGACAAACAGGCCAAAAACCATAAGCTCTGGGGTCCTGGCTAGCAGGATCCCAGTGACACAGTCAAACACACTGACAAACAGGCCAAAAGTGGGGTAACCATGCTAGAAAGAGGCTACTTTCTCACAACATCCCAAACGGCAGTTTGAGTATTCTCACCGCCCACAAATAGAATCAAAAGCACAAACTCTAAAAATGGACCAATGTGACCTTGTCTGCAGCAAAACACAGTATTTTCACCGAGTAGCAGCACCCTGTCCAATGGAACAACATGTATCCTTAGAAAGCTAGCCATATTTCACCAAACAGCCTTGTGAAAGACACACGATTTCCTTAAAGTGGCCACGTCTCACATCACAGAAAATTAATCATCATCCCTAGAAACATAAATCAACCACCATTCTCAACACTCATGCCTCAAAGTAGATGCCGCGCTTTGCCGTTGCGAGATCACACACCACGACCCCTAAGCAGCTTAAAACATATAAAACATATAAAAGTTTGCACTGTGGTGACAACACATATCACGCTGCCTGAGAACAGCATTAATGCTGGCAACGATGCCAGAAAAACAAGTAACAGGTGTTTGCTCACACTTCACCAAAACCGGCAACCTTACCAGAAACACCACAACTTCTAAAAAAAAAAAAAAGTACAGCAGACATAGATGTCCAGTTCAACATACTCTCAATGGGAGATTCAGTCTCTCTGGCAGTTCATAATAATCATTACCAAGTGGCACACAAACTCAGTGTCAAGGATCTCAAGCTTTATAATCAACAGACATACAGTATAAATAAAACACCTGCGCCTCAAAGTACCATCATACACACACCCACATAGCATCATAGAGTGACAAAATTTCATCCACTGCTAATGCCTGGACTTCTGGCAATTTATTGTACTCCACAGGGGAATAAAACATTTATGAGCTACAAGACAAAACATGTTGGATATCATTGGACACAAATCACAAAATATAGAGGTATGTGAACCTACACGAATGGTGCTGCTGAAACAGACTCTGATGGAATAATGGCGAATTATTTTCTAAACACAAGCTCTCAGATTGCCACAAATCTCAGGAATAGCCTTATTTTCACAATGTGCTCAGGACAAAACGCAGCCAGTTCCCTTTCAAAAACACAGGTTGTTCCTTTTAATAATGTATACTAAGAAAGCTTGCAACATCTTTATTTTGTTGTTTGAACAACGCGAACAGAAATCGTCGGCAGAATAAAAAACATTGTTATCCCTACACTACAAAAGAATGTATAAGCTCCGTAAAAGGTAAGCCTACTTTCCTAAAGGTCTGCCCACACAGAACAATGTAAGCCAGCTTGAACTCAGTCGTGAAGATCTCAGTTGTCAAGCACCAGTTGAGTTTCACAACATCTTGGCTAAAATCAGAAAAGGGCATTGCGAATCAAAATCCATCCAGGCGACCCATCTTGCTTTTTCTGCGTGCCACCAAGCAGTACTTCGGAAGTCCAGACCTGCAAACCATAGTGAGGCTTGGAACACAAGTTAGGCCGGGACCAGCAGTCCCGTTTCGAAGCTAGCCAGCAGACAAACTTAACTGTGGGCGACTGTCGGTCCTTGTTTGGATCGTCAGCACGATCAACCCAAGAGGACCAGGAAAAGAAGAACCAAGAGATCACACTGGGGAGCCCCGAGGAATCGCCCCGTTAATTCACACACTTCCCGTGAATGAAACGGTGCCACTGGTCACATAGCACGTTGAAACCTACACAGCTAGCTCAGCTGGACAGGGAAGAGGCCACAGGCCACCCTTCCCCACACCCAGCACGCATGACCTCCCGAAGCCCATGAACTCAGCCGAACTCAGTGTAATTTTCACAAGAACTTCTAAACACGATACTACAGAATCAAATCTTTGTGTGCTCTCACTGTCTCCCTCCCCAGACTACCTCGCAGCCAGGGCTTTAAGCGTGCTGGGTCCTGCCTGTGTTTTTAGCACTGGCAGGCAGTGCTTAATTTGTGCTTGTTGTTTCCGGTGCTGAGCACCTGTACTTATTTATGAGGGCCGGCGCTTAGCCTTCTGTCTCAAGCATTTGCTGCGGGCAAAAGACACGTTTGGGAAAGACAGGAAGAGAAAATTGAAAAAGCGTCACAATGAGAGAAAGCAGAAAGCTGCAGGTGTGAGCTGAAGGGGCAGGGAGTGGCTTTAAATGGATTGAAGAGGCCCGAGATGGCTTCAGGATTAGCTGCCTCAGTATTCCGTGCTCGCAGTTTGAAATGCAGCAGCCGCATGTTTAAGAAGAGGGCTTTGGGCACCGGCACCTTTTCATTTACAAATTAAGCACTGCTGGCAGGTCTAAAAAGTAGGTACTGAGACGGGATCTTATCGGGCTCTCCATTTTTGCCCAAACACACTCGGAGATAAAAAAAAAAATCTTAACTCGGCAGCAGTACCACCCTGCACTGCCCTTGATGTGATTTCAGAGACTCGTTATAGTTCTTTCACAGTCTCATCTTTTCAGAACTGAACAAAACCAAAAGCCAATGAAAGCAAATTGCTTTCCAGGTCAGCTATTGGCATGTCCCCAATAAGTCTGCAACTTCTGTCAGACTTCAACCTAAAAGTGAATCCAGATCCACTTAGGCAGAAGACCAGGGGAAGCTGGTACATGGAAGCCTTTACAAAAAAATCTCAAACTTTGCAAGCTCAGTCTGGGGAGTGACACAAATCCAGACCAACAGGCCCGGGAAGATGCATCCTTCCCAACATTTCCAGCTGCTTCTGGAGTGTTGTCACCTGGTTCAAGTACTAAAACAAACGCTCCCACAAATTAGTCAGCCTTGTGGAACCCTTCCTTGGTTGACTGCTTGGACAACCACTACTGTCGGCGCAATGTGGGTAAAATCTGAGGGGTAGATTTACCAAAAAGTAGCGCAATGCAATGCAGCAACCAAAGCTGCTGTGCCTGCCTGCGCTAGGGGAAGAAGTCAGCCCAGATAAGGTGCTGCTGACGTCGCTCTCCCTGCGTGGGCGAACAGACAAACTTTTGCACCACATTATGAAAGTGTCTGTGTGATGTCCAGCGTAGCTTTTGTACTGGAAGAGTAATAAACTTCCAGTACAAAATACAATGCTTAGATAGACCTTAAAACGTTTCACACGTTTAGATGTGTGCTGTACAGTATAGCACAGATGCAAAGTGTGAAAGGTTCTCGAGGTGGTAATATTGTTGGAACAAAGCCACGTCTGCTATAATTAGTAAATAAGGCTTATCTCTATCACCACTTTGCACCAGTTTGTGTCACTTTTTGTGACTTTTCACCCCTTCAGTGTTACTAAAGCTGCCCCTGAGTCTTAAATCATGCTTTGACTATACTTTTAACAGTCACATTTAGCCTTTGGGCTAGCAATCTAGCAATGCTGGAGGCAAGGGCATTCTTGTAGGCCGGGTTCACTTCCATGATTTGCTGCACAGTTGTAGCCACATGTTTTTGACAGGTGAAGAGAGCCATTTGTCCCAAAAGCTTAAGATAAAAGTGTGATGCCAGAGAAAAGGGTATTTAGGTAGTGAACTCAGGAATGCTGGAGAAATATAGGGGAAACAGAGAGCTCATGATAAGATCTCATAAATAACTCGTGTCATCAGCAGAGCTGTGAAATCTCAAAACAAACTGCTAAAACTTAGTGTAAAAATGAGTGTCAAACACTTTAAACTTGTGTGGCCATGTTTTTAGTAACTTGTGACGCACCCACTTGAGCTAGAAAAACGTATTTTTTGTTAAAATCGGCAAATTATGGACTATGTACCCAATGTAGCTCATCCAGAACTAGACAGAAAACACACTGCCTGCAGAATCACATAATTTTAGAGGGCTTGAACAGAACAGACATCTTCCCCACAATCCAATCAAGGTAAGAGATTGCTAAAGCAAATGTTTCACTGGAAATTTAAGTATGGCTACCACACATGTTCAAACACACAAATGGTGGTAGGAGGAATGCTTGCGATACGTCTAAACACTGACAATCACTCTGCGTAGCATTCCAACACATCGTTCTTTTGCACACCCTGCTACCTCAGTTTGGACTAAGCCACATGCAAATCAGTCTTGACCCTCCTCCAATATTTTCATCTGGCATTGGTAACTGATTAAAATTGGCACATGTTCCTTCAGTGCTAGTATGTGTAGATGACAATGTTTTTTGCTAAGGGCCATTGTCAGATTGGATACCCAGGCACCTAGGAATTCCCCCAGGAGGTCAGATTAGGAAGTATCCCTTGATGCTGCTACTGTCCATGACTAGGGCAAACACCGAGTCCGCAACCATACATGCTCTCCTGGCAAGTTCAACAAGAAATGGGCATAGTGTGCACATGTGTAGAGGCTTCTTTATGGGCAGCTGCAGTATGCAGATAGTAAAGCACAGGAGGTGTGCTGCTGATCCCTCACCCAAGAAACTATATGGTGAGGGAGTGTGTTCTCTGCCCCGGTGTGTGGCCTGCACCGCCTTCAAGCCCTGGGTTTACATTCAGCCAACTTCAGTGGTATAATGCAAAATGGTGTCTGCCTTCCCCCAGCAGAGTGTGAGGATATGGCCCTGAATCTCCCATATCTCACAGGTATTTATAAGCCTTGGGCTGGGGGCCCCTGAAAAGTGAGGGGCTAAAGGGTTGAAAGCCCCCTTGCACTGGAGGGGCCTGCATTACACCCCTGCCTCGGTGCATATAGATATGCTAGCGTCGGTTAAGTTCAACACTGAAGAACAACAGGGGAAAGAGAGAGTGGCATAATGGCATGGGATGCTATGTATTAACGTGCTTGCTACTGTATTCTACAGCAATTCCTATCACTATTGTGATGGCAAAACAATCTACTGATGTCTTTTATGCTGAGCCAGGTTTCCAAATCATCCATCAATATGTAAAACACTGTTGCTAAGCCAGTTACCACATTTCCCCTACTACGTACAATGCCATACAGTGGCTAAGCCAGATTAATGGGGCCATTCAGTGTGAAGGAAACAAGCATTGGCGAAGCCAATAGGTCTCATCTATGCGTTAGCTTTGGCAATGTGTTTTAGCCATGTACACAGGTGTGGCTGCTGTTAAGTATGGCTAGAAGTTAGTGTGTGGAGTAGAGTTGATTGGGGTGGGGTGAACATGGCTAGATTAGAGTGTGGTACACTGGAGTAGATTGGAGTTGGGTAGATTGGAGGTGAGTATATTGGGGTAGACTGGAGTGGGGTAGATTGGGATAGAGTGGAGTGGGGTAGATTGGGATGGACTGCAGTGGAGCAGGGTAGATTGGAGTGGGGTATAGTGGAGTGGGATAGATTGGAGCTGAGTGGGATAGAATGGGGTAGAGTGGGGTTGAGTGGAGAGGGGTAGACTGGAGTGGGGTCGATTTGAGTGGGGGAGTGAGGTAAATTGGGGTGGAGTGTAGTGGGGTAGATTGGAGTAGAGTGGAATAGGTTGGAGTGGGGTAGATTGAGGTGGACTGTAGGGAAGTGGAATGGAGTAGTCTGGTGTGGGGTGGAATTGGTAGATTGGAGTGTAGAGGGGTAGAGTGGAGTTCAGTGGGGTACAATGGTGTGGTCTGGAGTGGAATGTAGTGGAGTAAAGAGGGGTAGAGTGGAGCAGGGTAGACTAGGGTTGAGTGGAGTGGGGGATTAATTGGTGTAGGCTGGAGTGGAGTGGGGTAGATTGTAGAGTGGGGTAGATTTGAGTGGAGTGGGGTGGAATGGGATGGAGTGGAGTGGAGTGGCAAGCAGTAGAGTGGGGTAAAGTGGAGTAGATTGGAGTGCGGTAGATTGGGGCAGACTGGGGTGGAGTGGGGTAGATTGGGATAAATGGAGTGAGTGGAGTAGATTGGGGTAGATTGTAATGGAATAGATTGGGGTGGGGTTGATTGGGGTAGATTGGCGGTGAGTTTGGGTAGACTGGGTGGGGTTGACTGGGGTGAAATAGGACAGAGTGGGGCAGATTAGGGTGTAGTGGAGTAGACTGGAGTGCAGTAGGGTAGTTTGGAGTGCAGTGGAGTAGATTGGGGGCGGATTGGAGTGGGGTAGAGTGGTGTGTAATAGACTGAAGTGAGGTAGATTGGGGTACAGTGGAGTGGAATGGGGTAGAATGAGGTACAGTGGAGTGGGGTAGAGTAGTGTAGTTTGGAGTGAGGTGGGGTAGAATGTTGTGGAATAAATTGGGGGTGGTGTGGGTTGGGGTGAAGGGGAGTCAATTGGGGTACAGTAGGCTAGATTGAGGTGGCGTGGGATAGACTGGCGTGGAGTGGGGTAGATTGAGGTAGAGTGGAGTCAGGTAGAATGGGGTAAAGTGGAGTGGGATAGCTAGGAGTAGAGTGAGGTATATAGGGGTGGATTAGAGTGTGGTAGATTGGACTGGAGTGGAGGGGGTATATTGGAGTGGAGTGCATTAGGGTGGATTGGAGTGGAGTGGAGATAGGAATGGGGTAGATTGGAGTAGAGAGGCATAGATTGGAGTGGTGTAGATTGGAGCGGGGTAGATTGGAGTGGAGTGAGGTAGACTGTGGTAAGTGGAGTGGTGTAGAGTGGAGTGTATTAGAGAGGACTGGGGTGGAGTCGAGTAGAGTGGGGTGGAGACTGGAGTGTGGTAGAGTGAAGTAGATTAGAATGGGGTGTGGTAGACTGTAGTGAGGTAGACTGGAGTGAAGTGAGGTATACTGTGGTGAGTGGGGTAGGTTAAGTGGGTTAGACTGTGGTAGATTGGAGTGGGGTAGACTGGAGAGGGGTGTAATGGAGTGGAATGGAACAGAGGTGGGTACATTGAAGTGTAGATTAGAGTGGGTGAGCTGGGGTAGAATGGAGATGAGTGGGGAGGAGTGAAGTAGATTAGAGTGGAGTAGTGTAAATTGTAGTGGGGTAGATTGGAGTGGAGTGGGGTAGATTGGAGTGGAGTTTAGGAGATTGGAGTGTAGTGGAGTATGCTGCGGTAGATTGGAGTGGAGAGGGCTAGATTGGGGTGCAGTGGGGTAGATTTCAGTGGATTGGGGAAGACTGGAGTGGGGTAGACTGTGGCAGCTGGGGGAAGTGGGGTACACTGGAGTAGAGTGGGGTAGTTTGTGGTCAGTTGCAGTGAATTGGGGGTAGATTGGAGTAGAGTGGGGTAGGCTGGTGTGAAATGGGGTAGATTGGAGGGCGGTAGACTGGAGTAGAGTGAAGTGGAGAGAGACTGGAGAGGAGTGGGGTACATTGTCAAAGATCAGAGAAAGTAGGATACAGTGGAGTGAAGTGGGGTAGGTTGTGGTTGATTCTAGTGGGGTGGATTGGAGTGGCATGGGTAGATTGTGATAGATCGGGGAAAGTGGGATACACTGGTGTGGCGTGGGCTCGAATTTGGTTGATTCTAGTGAAATGTGGTGGATTGGAGTGGAGTTGGGTAGAATGGTGTGGAATGGGGTAGACTGGAGTGGGGTAGACTGGGGTAGAGTGGGGTGGGGTAGACTGGAGTAGAGGGGAGTGGAGTGTGGTAGACTGGATTAGAGGGGAGTGGAGTAAAGTAGAGTGGAGCTGTGGCCATTAGGCTGCACCCACGTGCATATGAATATAGGGCACTTGAAAGAGCATTCGGTGGAGTACATATAAGAATAAGGACTTCTAGTGGATCCTAACTAGTTTTAATGGGAATCAGGAGTTTAGCTTAGCCTTCTGGCATGCAGGACTGTGCCCTCGTCACCTACTTTTAACCTACTTAGCTTCCTCTCTCTTAGTCTATTTATTTAATTATTTCTTTCAAAAGGCTGCTATGTTTATAGTTAGGGAAATGTTTTGATTTTACCTTATCAGTGTCATTCTGTGAAGGCGTCACTTTCAGCGTAAAATTTAAGTGAGATACGTAGGTATTCACATCATGTTCATTTCTCACCTTTGTGTGACAGGAACATGATGTATTTTTGGAGGGAATTGTTTACATAATAGCTGCCCCAAGCTTGCCCTCTTAATTATTGTTTGGGAACATACCTGTGCCATGGGTCCTACAAGATCTGTATAAATCCATCTCACACAGACAAGGTTATCGGAGGGATTCCTGCCAGGTGCTATTAACGCCATCTATGTTGTATGTCGACATGATGCAGACCCGGCCTTCGTGTCACCATGGAGTATGACCTAGAGACCTCATTCCAAGGTAACAAGGGTTGGGGGGCGCTTCTCATGGACATGGTACTAGCAGATTAGGTTTATCACAAATAGCTCTCATTATGTTAGGGTTTAGGCTCTTTGTGCTAGGGATTTTACATTTCACGTTTATTGCAAGATGGTGGGGGTCTTTGTATTCACAACTCATCTTTACAATTCTGCTTCTTGCATCATTCATTATCCTAATCATTGCAGCTCATGCATTTTACAGTAGATTGCAGTCTTTTTAATAAACCTGTTAAGAACTTTCCTGCATCTCCTTTATTGCCTGTGTGTGACTGAGACTTATTGCTAACGTGAGAAAAGGGTAACTTCCATTCCACCACGACTCCCCTGAGATGTTGCATTCTAGAGTCCATGCGTAAAGGCTGCCAGAAATCACCTTTTACTGTTTGGGTTTTTGGTGAGGTACTGCTTGTGAGCCAGGAGGGTTGGGCCGACAGTAGCGACTTGTTGTAGGATTTGCCCAGCAGTCTTGCCTAGGAGCGAGAGTCCATCTAAGAAATGGCACCGCCAACAATGGTGTTTTGGCACTAATTAACGGATCCTGAGTATCTCTGTCTCACACACAACAGGTACCCTAAGTACCATCATACGGAGACGTCCGTGGTCTTGAACAGGAAGCACCTAACTAGGCTGTAGGTTGTTCAGGCTTGAACTCTTAAAAGAACTTTCTCCCCACTTGGTGTTCCTTCTCTTTACCCATTATCTAACATAGCTAACCTCTTAGATATTCCAGACATGCATTAATACTTCATCTAATAGCACATGGCTTGAAAGATGAGGGTGGGGATGTTACCTACATAGTGGAGGCAAAGGAAGGTTACCAAACAGAAACATTCTATTCCTGGGTCACCTTTCCTGAAGAAGACTCTACAACATACACGTTTAAAACATACAAATGTACCACAACTGTACCAAGCATACCAGTATCTTGATGTACCTATTACATATCAAGAACGCCAGAACTGGCTTAATGGTGTCCTACCACACATAGTACAAACTGTGAGATTAGGTCCCTTAAGCAACGACGGGCCAATGTGGCCAATGTTTGCCATGTATACACCATACCCAGGTGTACAAAACATCAGGCAGTTGATCTGTGCAATCTCTACAATGAGCTAGTAACATTATATAGACGACTTATTAAATTCGTATTGCTGACTTTGAACATGATACCAACACGTCCAGCACCACCAGCAGGATTCCAATTGGCCCAACCTGGGATTAACCCACAAACAGTACTATCTATCATGGGCAAGGTGCCCAAGGAACAAGAGAAAATCCCATTCTGGATAGCACACAAAATTAATCAACTGGAAGCTGTGTTTCCCCACAGGGACCACAGGAAAAAAAGATTTCTCACAATGTGCTTGCTATTTGGAATGGTTCCCTTAGTGGACGACTACACCACATGGAGTACAGTCTTCGCTGCAATATACACTACCACTCATGGTAACCATACACTTGCCAATTTACTGGAAGTGTTGAAACAAATTCAAAATAAGCACGGGGCTGCTCCAGCCCTAGATCTGGAGATGAAACTGATGCGTAATTCTGACGCAGTCTCCTTAATAACACTCAGTAACCTTAAAGGGGCAGCAGTAGCGTTGGCTATTCGCCAGCGGCTCCCGGAGATTCCACAGTTGAAACAGGAGCGTCAACTACTGAAAATTAATTCGAAAAAACCTGACATCCAGAGTACCACTCCTAAGGACGGTACTAAACAAACACAAGAGAGCTCTAAAAAATGCTGGGATAAACAAAAACAAAGTAAAGAAAGACGAAGTCAGAGAGCAGATTCTCCACATCCAGAGAACTCTGAAAGGAGATATAGTCTCAGAAATAGAGAAAATATAAAAGCTCCTGACAGATATACTGATTCACGTTCCTCTCGGGACGCACCGGATAGACGTAGCAAGAGAGTGGGCTGGTCAGATCAACGTCCTGACAATGTGAAACAGAAGAAAGACTCACAGAGGTCTTCAGACAAGAAAGAAGGCAAATCCCCACAACAAAAAACACAATTTAAAAAAACAAAAAGGTGGGAGCAATTTCAATTAAACATGCCAGAAAACTTGAAAACATTGCTGAAGAACAAGACCTGTCCAGTGACCCTGCTGGTCAGCGCAGCAGAAGTCACGATATGTCGCCAGAGTCTGAAAGAGCATCTGGATGTGACAGCAACTAATGACTTTTTTGCAGTCAAGACTGCAGACGGGCGCGTTCTCCCACCCAACTGGGTTTATGTTGTAAATATCCAAATTGAGGGAGACATAGAGCGCACCATTAGTGTACTCTTTTGGGATGAACCTAACTGTGATATCCTATTAGCAGAAAGAGACTGGCCAACCGAGGACGTCGTAAGCTACCACATGGGGAAGATGTAATTTTGCCTTCCTTCTCAAATCTTGTTACGGAATCGGCAAAACAAGCCTACGCTATCGATTGGCTTTTGCGCAAGCATCTGAGCTATACCGCAACCACACAGGGTGGGATAGAGATTTCCCCTACCATGTAATACCAAATAGGTCTACACCTCAGCCTGAGCCCCAACAGTCTGTTAAACACAAGGCTAATATTCAAGTGAGGGAGATCCTCACTCAGCATGAGTACCAGGGAGTAATAGAGCCCTGTGTCACTGCAATGAATAATCTGTTATTTCCTGTTGCAAAACCAGACCATTCATATAGAACAGTCTTAGACTACAGACACCTAAACAGTCATACACGCAATTATGCAATACAACATTCACACAGCACTGCACTAATTAACAACACAGTGCGTAAAAAATACAAAACAACCTTGGATATTTCTAAAAGCATTTTCTGCCAGAACTTAGTGCATGAAAGTCTAGACCCGAGTGCATTCTCATTTGGCTCACAAAAATGCTTCTGTCGTTTGCTCCAGGGCTCAGCCTTGGTTATATCAATATTGCATGATATTGACCCGAGGCGTTGTACCATGTGGATGATATCTATCTCACAGATGGTGACCTAAACATTCATCTTGCCAGGGTCGATCGGATTGTTCTTGGATTCACAGCCCTTGGTAACAAAATTACTTTTGGGAAAAGTAAAATAGCCTTTCTAAGTGTACTGTTCCTGGGATACGAGCTACCAAACGAGGACAAGAGCCTGGCCCAGTACTTTTTAGAAAAATGTGCTCAGCTCCAACCACTGAACACTATCAAGAAACTGCAGTCTTTTCTTGGTTTCTTCAATTTGGCAGAACTTACATTCCAGATTATGCACAACGCATCAAACCACTCTATGATTTAATTCGCCCAGATTTCTCAAACAGACACTGGACAATTGAACACACATGCAACGTTAAAGGACTGCAGCAAGACATGCTAAAAACAAAATATTTGCACACACACAAAGAAAACAAATTTGTCCATCAGAATAACTGCTGGTGCCATTGGGTTCACCTATGTCACCTTTCATGAGGGCAACACGGTGCCCATTGCATACAAATCACATTTATACTCTAATGCAGAACAACGCTTTGCACTCACAGAGATAATTCTAACTGTTGTATAGATGGCTGTCATCAAGGAGAGGCCACTTGCCCAAGGGAAACGCATTACTGTCATTACCCCGTTGTCAATCTTAGAGGCTGTCACCAAAGCAAGCGTTCGTTAAACTAAAGCATTACATCCACACTGGATTCAGTTGCCAACCTCCCTGACTGCCACTGATGCTGATTACATCTTTGATCCAATACTTCAAACACAAGAATTTCTCCAATACTAACAGGAGTACCCAGAAGCCACCTGACAGATATCATACTGTCATTTATACTGATGGTTCAACACAACCAGCTGTAGGTACAAAGTATCAATACTCATCTGCTTGCGCTGCTGTGAGGCGAGTGATGAAAGGTTGGTTTGACACCCTCACAATACCTACACGCAAACCTTAGGGGACTGCACAGCACAGTTCTGAGCTTAAGGCTCTTATCTTGGCACTAAAACAAACTGATCCAGGATAGCTCACATTGATTGTGTGTGATTCGTACTACTGTATCCAGTCCTACAATGATTATCTCAATCATTGGCGGCTGAACGGGTTCAGAGACTCCAAGGGGAACACCATAAAACACAGAACTCTGAGGGGGAAGGTGGCTGATCTTCAGAATAAGGTACCTGAGACTCATGTAGTCCATAAATAGGATGCTATTGGTACCACCTTTGCTGTTGAAGTGGCCAAATCCCCAGTAGCTATGGCTTCTGTTGCTGCAATGACTCGTTCTCAGGTGAGATTGGATAACGAAATTCTGGCTGGTGTGAAAGCTTCGGCTGAAGGCAAGACTGTCACAAAAGCATACCCTACTAAGTATTCTTATCACATCAGTGGACAGAATGTTGTCTTTGCGATAATTTCTGGGGTTGGAGATCGAGTGATCCCCAACCAAAACCAGAGATTAAGTCTCATCAAAGCAGCGCATGAGTGTGTCACATCTGCTCACGCTGGTGTTTCAGCCACGATAACACTCTTACAGAAACGCTTCTGGTGGCCAGGTCTACACAAACAGACCAAGCAATATGTCCTTTGCTGTGACATTTGCCAGCAAATCAAGGGCTGAACTATCAAACGCCCACCGCAGACATCCCTCTTAGTGTCCAACAGGCTACTACAGTGTGTGTACCTGGACCAGTGTGGTCCCTTACAACCTGTTGATGCATGCAAATACATCTTAGTCACTGCAGATTCCTGTTCTAGATTCCTGTGGGTATGGCCACAGCAATTGGCTGACGCTCAAACTGTTATAAAAGACTTGCTGATCTTTATCAGTACATATGCGGTTGCAGCAATCCATTCGGATCAGGGCCCTGCCTTTGCCTCTAAGGCATTTAGGGAAACCATGAGGACAATGGGTGTTGAACTCCATTACTCCTCACCCTACCATCCCGAGGGTAACTCGGCCATTGAGAGGAGGAATTGAGATCTAAAGCAGTCCTTAACAGCTAGAGTATTAGGTTCAGGCCACAGTTGGCTTCATCACTTATATGGGATCCACAGAACACTGAATAATCTGCCAAGACGGTCCTTGGGAGGACACACTCCTTACGAGGTCCTCTTTGGGATACCTATGTATGTCCTAGATCTAGATGGCCCTTGTATGGTGGCAACAGACACACCTTTTGATATAAATAAACATCTCACTGTCTTACAGGAGCTTCAGCAATTTTGTGATGATAATTCATCTGCCAGTGCTGCCACTATAGGATTAAGGGATTTGCCAATACCTTCTACAGGCTGGATTCCTAAAGTTGGGGATCTGGTTTGTGAGAAGATTCCTGTGAAGAGGGGATTTGACCCGTCCTACAGAGCAGTGGTACCAGTGCTGGGAATACAAGGCACAAAAACTATCATCTTACCACTGCTGCCAGGTTCCAAAGCCAACAGATGTATCCATCAACAACATCAAATTGCACCATGTGGCGAATCCTGCACTGTAGACCCAGAGGTCCCTTAGGTAGTACCCAGTCCCCTCTCACTACCCAATAGGACACACCTCTTCAAAGAAATAACAACCCTTCTGACTACACCAGCACGTATGATGCTACAAAGGCCTCCTCAAGCCTGGGGAGAGTGGAAAATGAGCTTTTGCTGATCACTGTTAACACTTCACCGACAAGAACTGTCCAAGGTGTGTCTGTCTTTTACTCAAACTCAATAAACAGATTACACTGTCTAATATGGGCCTCCACGCGAAGTGGATCCATCCACCAGTAATGCACCTGCTCCTGCTTTTCTATAGACTGCTTCTGGTTACTTCATCGACCAAGATGACTTTTCTTCAACTACATCTGCACCTGCACCTGCAACTGTTTCAAAGACACATAAGCCGTACATATGGCTTAAAAATAACTATGTGGTTTATCCATGTATTATCTGTGGATATTTCTGACATTGCTTGCCTTTCTGTTATGGATTAGTTTCTAAGTGTTTTCTTTCTCTTGATAAATGGTCATTATCTTCCTGAACACTCTTCTGTCGAGCCTGTTGATGAAGTTCTAACTACTTATCTTTCCTCGCATAAGGTCTGAAGAGACTTATCCCTTGTGAACATTTCAGCAGTCCCAATTCCAGATGGGATTGTTTAGGATAAAGTTACCTTTGATATATACAGGCCTACTGAGGTTATACAAATTCAATTTGTTTTCAAAATTTTAATGACTGATGTAATTACACCTGTTGTTGTTTCTGATGACTGGGACGTTAAAACCGTTGATTTAATGCTTCCTGAGCTGCAATATTACACTGTATTTCAAAGTGATGATTTGTACACTAACACAAAGAATTATTGGGAAATGTTCTGTTACAATAATTGAGGACATTACTACCTGCTCCGAGCAACAAGACATAGATCAGTATTTAACTATACACAGTGGGAACATTGTTCAACGCCGTCCAAAACATTATTTAGATAACTTTAATTTAAATGTAATAAATTTCCATACTTTTCTAGGCGTGACACTACAAATGCAGAGTCATATTATTTCAAATTACCACCTTTTAATCTATTCAGATTCCTTTGTTTCCCAACTTGCAGTTGAAGGATACTAATACTGGAAGAACACTATTGAAAAGTGTATGGGGAAACACAAGATTGGCAAATTCAGAATAGGGAGGCTTTGTTCAGAGCATGCCTTATTCCTGTTCCAATGATATTTGTAAATGACACAACTCAACAGACATACTGTCTTGGCTTAGCAAAAATAAAAGAACTGAATCCACCAAGTATACCCATACCAGCCAAATTCACCAATTGGCAATCCTTCCTAAATGTCACAGAGGAAGGATTGGATGCAAAGGGTTAGGATGGTACCTATAATTTCTCACTTTCCAGTCCCGGTGGGTGGTCATTGTGGTCAATGGACACAAATGGGTGTCAGGCGCGTTTTGATAATTCCTCAGGGAGCTTCAAGATTAGTTGGCCAGATCCTCACTTTGCCTCGGGTCAACACTAGGGTATAGTTACCACACACAGTGTGGGTAAACTGTGCCAAAAATGGCTACAGACGAACGCCTCAGCAGCAGTGAAAGAACATCTTAATCTCCTTTTAGAGGAAATTGATCTGCAGGATTTCTTGCTAGGTCCCAGAAAGCCCCGCTCTAAGAGATTCTTGTACACCATATACAATGAGATCTGGAAGCTTTCACAAATAGAAGTGGCACCACGTTCAAGGCAGACAGGTAAGGAAAATATAGAAAAGTCATAAACTGTTGTCAATAATGGCATGAATACTCTATCCAACAGAATTTACACCCTGAATAACAGTGTCATCTGCAATTGAGATCCTTCAAAATGACATGTCCCTTCTACACCATGGACAAACTCAGCTGCGTTCCATCACTACATCATTACGGATTCTGAAAAATTTCCATGGAAATATATTCACAGTAGTGACCTGTTTGCTGCTTTTAATTTATCCAGGGAACAACAGATAATGGCTAAAAAAGAAGCAATTTACACCATGCTTCACATAGAAAAGTTAGAGAGGTTGACTTTCACGGTTGCAGAAAGTCCGTCAACAGTATGGTTCAAACATGGCATTATAAATATGCCCATTTCCACCTTTCATTTCCACAAAGTGCTTGAAACATCTTGCTGTTGGCAGATACATGCAGCTAGAAGACAGCCATATTAAAGAAGAGTTGGAGTTGCCTTTTGAGTACAAATGTTTGAACGGCAAAACAGAGGTCTTTCTCAGCAGAAGTGAATGCGAGACTACTCTTAGTCATTCAATGATTTGCAAAGAGGTGCCTCTTCATGACCTTTGCAATGCGGGGGTTGCAAACTTGGTCTGTTTTCTGAAAGGTACTCTATCCCTTTGATTTGTCCAGCATTTCATATACTTTCGAATGGAAGTTATGTGGTCCAGAACGAACAGAGCTGTTGCAGTATGAGACCAGGAATTGCCTACGCCATTTCAGTCTCTAAGATGTAATTTGTTGTGGACATGTTCTATTCTCCCCCACCCAAGAGATATGAGTAGCAGAAATGTGGCATGTCACATTGATACTACTAATGTAAATTATGACAAGCTGAGCAGACTAAAGGTGCTACTGTTCCAGGAACAAGTTGCATTGACATCAGCCAGAGAGGTATGCTCTCCAGATAGCGAGATCATCAGCTGAGCTACAATCCCTATTAAATAGCAACTTCCCCAAGTACTTTGGAGAGCTGTTTTCCAGAATATTCAACTCTTTGAGCACTGCTAGGATTGTGCACTTCTTTAAGGCTGTTGGGTCTGGATTCGTTTCCATCTTCCAGACTGTCTTTGGAGTCATCCCATTCGCTATCCATTCACTCTTTTCAAGTGTGTTTGGTGGCTTTCCTGTGACTTTGGCATTGATTGGCGGGATATTGCTGTTGCTGTTCCTGATACGCAGTGGTTGTGCCCTCCCAGCTAAGCAGAGTGATGGAGCTACTACCACCAGCCCAGCTGTGCCATGATCGAATGGTGCAGTTCATTGGTGCTCCGTTGCTGGAAGAATTGGAGCATGATTGGCCATTGTCATTCCCAACAGTCCTATGGCGCGTGCAACCTGTCCTCCTTTGCATCTGGTGCCTCTTCATGTGTCTACCATCAGACTGTCTTGCTGTTCCACCAGTACCTCCTGTGAGCTGTTAATGTTCCCGATGACCGATGAGGGTTCATTCACAGTCGTGCCCCAAGAGACTGAGGCTGATTCGTGAACCCACCTATGAGCCACCCCTGGTGAACTACTTGACTCCTTTAGGCACTTTGGATGGTGCTGCCTTCGCAGGTAATCCTATGCTTGAGGCTTCTGCACACTTCTGCTCTGTGGACCAGTCTGCCAATCCTGTAATCGATCTGACATCTGACAATGTGGAGTAATTCCTGGATGCGCTCCTGTTTGATGCCTTCGGAGACTTTCTTCAAGATCATAACTTTTGCTAATTGATTTGATGATTGGCTTTATTCCAAAGTTTTCAAAGTTTATGCTGAATTGTCTTTTCATTAAGATCAACTTTGACCTGCTGTGCTTGTCAAGGTCGACATTTTATCTCTTCATAGGTTTTTAGCTAGTTTTTGAAGTTTTTAAACCATGTTTTTAGATTTTTAGCTCAGAGCATTTTAGTTTGGACTCACACACCTTCTTTGGCATCATCACTATGGCGTCATCCTTGTTCCGGCAATGGGGAGGAGTTTTAATGGGAATCGAGAGTTTACCTAGCCTTCTGGCTTGCAGGCCTGTGCCCCCGTCACCTAGTGACTTTTGACCTACTTAGCTTGCTCTGTCTTAGCCTATTTATTTATTTCTTTAAAAATGGCTGCTATGTTTATAGTTAGTGAAATGTTTTGATTTTACTTTATCAGTGCCACTTTGTGAAGGCGTCACTTTCAGCATCAAAATGAAGTGAGATACATAGGTATTCACATCATGTCCCTTTCCCACTTACGTGTGACAGGAGCATGATGTACTGTTGGAGGGATTTGTTTACATAATTGCCGCCCCAAGCATGCCCCCTTATCTATTGTTTGGGAACCTACCTGCATCAGGGTTCCTACAAGATCTGTATAAATACATTTCACACAGACAAGGTTATCAGAGGGATTCCTGCCAGATGCTACTGATGCCATCTATGCTGCATTGCGCCTTGATGCAGACTGAGTCTTCGTGTCACCATGGAGTCTGACCTAGATACCTCATTCCAAGGTAACGAGAGTTGGGAGTGCTCCTCATGGACATGGTACTGGCAGATTAGGTTTATCACACCTAGCTTGTTTGGTTAGGGTTTAGTCTCTGTGTGCTAGGGATTTTACATTTCACGTTTATTGCAAGATGGTGGGGGTCTTTGTATTCACAACTCTCATCTTTACAATTCTGCTTCTTGCATCATTCATTATCCTAATCATTGCATCTCATGCATTTTACAGTAGATGGTAGTCTTTTTAATAAAGTTTATTTTTAATAAACCTGTTAAAATCTATCCTACATCTCCATTATTACCTGTGAGTGACTGAGACTTATTGCTCACGTAAGAAAAGGGTAACCTCCGTTCCACTATGACTCCTCTGAGATGTTGCATTCTAGAGTCCATGCGTAAAGGCTGCCAGAAATCACCTTTTACTGTTTGGGTTTTTGGTTGGGTACTGCTTGTGAGCCAGGAGGGTTGGGCTGACAGTTGCGACTTGTTGTAGGATTGGCCTAGTCGTCAACAAACAAAAGTGCTGTCACCCCGATATCAGAAGTCTCGCCTAGGAGCGAGAGTCCAACTACAACTGACTTAGGCACAGGTTTTAAGGAGAAATGCAGTAGTTGCTGCACTGCACAACACTGAGGCGCTTTAAACTACTTTTTATGTTCAGGGAAGAGGTGGAATACATGTGAGACTGAGGACACAGGTTTTAAGGAGAAATTGATTTATTGTAGCGCTCAGTGGCATCTAGTAAGAAGGGGTGGGGCATAGCACTGGTTATGATTTGCCAGTAATGAGCGAGCAAACCCAAATCTTCCAAAGGGGCAACGACTGAGAGGATTCTCCCCCAACAACGTTTTGAAAACAAAAGGGCATTTTGCATCTAGACCACCTTTACTAAAGAAATTGTTTCAACAACTATAGGTATAAAAGCAAGTTCTACTGGGTACCAACAAGGCCCTCACGTGCATTAAAAAATATTTTCAGCAGTTCACAAGCTGCTGAGTGTAATCACACCTTAATAAAATGTAACGTGCACCAAAGTTCTGTCTGCCACTCTTGCCATTTGAACTATATGTCCAGTTGCAGGAGAGATCTTGTGTTGCAGCATACTTTTTAATTCTATAACTAAGGTGAAAGGACATGGTTATACTCAAACACTCCATTAAAGGACGTTTTATACTGAAAAGTTGTATAACAGATATCAAACTAAATGGAAATAACACATTCACTTAGAGACAGAGGCCAGCCACCATGGCATTTAGCCAGTGTCGCATTTTCGGCAGACAAAACCTGCACTGAATGATAATTCAGAAAAATAAATTGTGGTATTTACTTGGAAATGATTCCTCAGGATTTTATTGCATTTTATTATAAACTTTCTTAACTACTTCTACCAGTCTCTCTGGGCAATATATAAGCCTACATAAGAGACAGGATGCACTGCAGCCTGACAGCCTGAAATATGGGTATCCTTTTGGATAACAAAATATCGATTATTTAAGTAAGATCAGCTTGTAAATGCCCCACATTAAGGTTAAATCTCAAACCACAATTAAGGAGAGTTGCCAGCCCTGACCTTCAGAAACCCAAGGAAAAAATACTGATTGCAAGAAAAGAGTTATTGCCTACACTGCAAAGAAATCAACTAAAGAAATCCCTTCAATTACTATACTGTGTACAAATAACTATTTCTGCAACATGAACTGATATATGTTGTGCATCACGGACCTTCTGTACTGGCAGTTATGTATGCTTAATTTTCATCACTCTCTAGTAGTGTTAATGATGTTTCGAAAATTAATACATTAAATCGTGGTTCTAAGAATAACAATTCTACTGAAGGAGGATTGTGTTATTTTATATGAACCAGCATAACCTTTAATATTAGAAACTCATGTTGGCTTGTGCAGGTATACGCCCCATTCCATAGAGTATTCATAGTTGGCTCGCTCATGTAAGACAGCCTGCAATCTTGTCTTCAGTTGAAGGATCATAGTAAATGTCATTAGACCCTTCATTACTACTACCTGGGCAATAGGTTTAAGTTGCTCAGCACGCAATGGCATGAGCTGAGAAGCAAGTTTCATGTGATACCGGAGTGTACCTAAGAAACACAAATTTGTTCTATCTCCACCTTCCCGAGTCCTGGACAGGGTTTCCACTGTTATGACTTCGGCATTGACCTTCTGCTGTACTGCTTTCTCTCATCTTTTTTCAAATTCTAATTTAGGGTTTATTTTGTGCTCCATCCACCCAACATGATTTACAGCCTTAATGTTGATAGATACCTCCTTACACATGCCCCCGAAACACTCTTCCCTCAGCACAGGGACCTGGGAGGAAGTAGACCACTTGCACCAGAAAGCAAAGTAATACCTACAGGATCTATGATGATTTGTGCACAAGTTGTCTAAAAACATTTATTCTAAGAGATGCCTCCTGAACTGTTTTCTTACCAACTTTAAGGATTATCCACGGTGTTTCATGTTGTACTTCTGGGGTTGACAGTATTAAAAAAGCACAGGTATTACATTATCACTATAACTCCAGATATTCAATGAATCTTTCTCAGAAAGATGGGAGGCTGAATTGACCCTGTCAAAAACCAAACTACTTATCTGCAGATCACAGTAAGCTCCAGCAAGAGCCTTTAAGAAATCCAGAGCTCTTACCATCAGAGCACCGCTGTGTTTGATGTTATCTGTGTTGCCTTTGTAAATTTACACCTGCTCTGTTTTCACCTTCTGGATGGCTTATTTAATGGCTATTTAATGATATGCATCACTGTACACAGTTGGGCAATGAGCGACATGTAACAATCTTCACAGGATTTACATAATTCCAGAGCCATTACCTGATGGGTTAACCCTGAAGCTCAAAAACGCACCACAAAAACGTAACTTCAAATTGTTTAACATACTCTCTCCTTTAAAAAAAGAAATAATAAACATGTAGTCTTTTTTGTAAATGGACTTCAATGACAATTCTGACTGGTCTTGTGAAGAGATGGGAAAGTAGCTGCTCATGTCTGCCGTGTTGCGCCTAGCGGGGGGCTGTACATCACTACAATTCTCACTACATATCATGGGGGACACACAAAAATGTTCACACACTCATGCAGAAATGCACGCACCCACCAAATTAGGATAAAATGATTTCACTTACCTTGCTTCCTTGATTATTTCAGCCAGAAAGGGCCCTACACTCATTCTCCATAGCAGAAATAAAGGCAGGAACCCAACTCCGCAAGCAGCAAATAGGAAGCAGGAATTGAACAGCAGAAGTGGGACCAAGATGAGAAGGGCCACACCCAAAGTCCTCTCCCAGTTTCTAACAGGGCTGGAATTACAGCTCTAACAGAATTTGGGACAGGGCTGAGAAATCCACCACTGTTGTTATGCCTGCCTTCCAACTGGATGCCGGGAGGCACTGATTTGTGCCCCGACACCTCTCATTATTATGCTGATTAAGACATGCGCAGTACGGCTGTTAAATTTAATAGATGATGCTTGTGTGAGGGGACGAAGCTGAATGACGCCCCCACACATGCGTAATCCAGACATGCATCTCCAGATTGCCATAAACATACACACAATCTGAAGATGAATGCATCAGCCCCACCCACTCCCTACTCCCCCTGTAATGAGCTGGAGATACTGCTGCGAACACTGGAAGCACACATAAAAACACAATCATGTTCAAATGAACGTGTTTTCATGTACAGCGCCTGCGGGGCGCTGTGGTCTTCTTTCACTCCGAGCATCTGGGCTGTGTAGTTCCTCGCCCCTACCCTTTGCCCTTGAGGACGAGCTACCCCTGGCAGCGCTGCCCAAAATTGAGGCACTTTACAAAGCCACATACTTTGTGTTTGAAAAGGCGTAGGTGTGTCCAAAATGTCTATGTTGCTTAGAGGCAGCCTAGCCTGAAGCATGTGACTGGACTGCTTGCCTGGAAAAACTACTGAAGTCCAGTTTCAGAGTAGTGTACAAGTAGCTTTAAACAGACACATACTTTGTATGCGCAGAGAAGAGGTGCAACCTACAATCAAATGCAGTCACACGGACTGCTGTATTATTCTGCGCCTTTTGTTTGGTGCCATAAAAGACGGCGCTAAACAGTAAAACAAGTAAAAAAAACTCCGTTGATAGTCCATGCCATTTGTTTGGTGCTCTAAAAGAAGCGCTGAATTCCCAAAACATTTAAGACAACAACAGACAAACCTGTAGGACAGAAGTTAAAGGCAACCCACAGTGTAACATGGAGGTGGAAATGATAGACAGAAAAATTAAAAAAGTACCCTTTATCACAGTGCAAATAGCGGAAGGACATGAATCAAATGTAATCAATTAGTAATTAGTCCATGCTGCTGAAAAATAAAAGGAAGTGACGTAAGGCATATGATGGCCAATTAGGAGGCACCTCAAAAGAATGACTATTAATCCAGAAAACAGTAAATAATGGGAGGGCTCCAAGCCCCTCACTGTATACCATACCCCTTGCAGCAACAACGCATGCCAACTGTTAGGCGAGACCTAAAAATTAAATCACTTCTCTTTGCAGAGTCCTGCACCTCTAACAATTAGCAATAATAGGCATTCTAGAATGTTACTTTATTTGACGATACCAACTGGAGTTTTAAGACTTCTGTGACATATTTCACCACATGGAGCCTTTAACGGACCTGGTGTTGTTTCTTTACATAGTTTTTTTTTAAACTGGAAGTTGTCTCAGCAATGGTGGAGTACTAGGGGGGGAGAAATTAAAACTGGATTAGCAGTGGCCTATTACAAAATTGGGGAATGGAGTGCCTGGCCTAGCAAAACTAATTGGCATACTGGAGAAAATCTGGACCCTACCACATTTTACCCCAATTTGAAAAACACCATTTATAAGTTATTTTACCCATGTCCATCTAATGTGGAAATCACCATTGCTAAAACAGCTTAACTGACCTGGCATTTGCGCTTCACATTCTGGGACACTGCGTAGACACTGACTTTGCAAGGGTTGCTATACATACTAAGGTGATAAGGTCACATGCATCATGGCCACATCTATAAATTAATAGATAGCTGCACATTGTGAGGACCGTTAGAGCAATGGGTCTTAACCTGTGGGCCAGAGGCCCCCGGGGGTCCATAATGCCGTCAAAGGAGGCCCACGCCTGCTTAGAAAATTAAATAATATTAACAGGTTAATAAAGTGTATATAAATAAAGAAGCATAATGTCAAATTGAATGCTAAAATCAAGGTAGTATCCTCAGATTTATTCGTGGGAGCAGTGTAAGTGCATCGAACACGGTACAGAATGGATGATGAGGGCCACAGTTGAATTCAGAGAAGCTCGAACCTTCCCAATAACATTTGTAATTTTTTTATATTTGTGAATTAAATATTTTATAATTAGTGTATTTGTTTGATGAATGCTTGGGTCTGTATTTTTTGTGGATTATTTTGCAGTTCAAATCATCGAAAATGCTTATGTTGGGGTCCCTGACTTTTGAGTAATGAGTGGGGGGGAGGGTAGTATATTCTAATGATTACTCAGTGGGGGTCCCTGGGTTATTGGAGTACTTAACCTGCTTTATTAAGTAATATAGAGGAAAACTGAACTTAAAATTCACTATTTGACTTCAAATTTTGCAAACTGAATTTAGGGCCTCATTATTAGTTTCCTGATAAGCCCAGTCAGAGCGAAAAAGTATCTCATAATCTCGGATACATAGACTTGCAGTAAAATCCACACTTCAAGAGTAGTGAAACGATCGAAAAACATGGGGCCTGATTTATGGAAAGTTAGCACCGCTTTTGCGTCGTTTATATTTTGTAAATTGACGCCGCTTTTGCGAGTAAAAGGTGCAAACAGTGGCATATTGAAGGTACTACGGGCCCTGGCGCAAGAAAGGAAAGGCTCCTGTGACGGCTCTTGAGGTAGTAAAATACAGCAATTACCGGGGTTCACTGGCCCTCTCGGGGCGTTGTACCCCTGCGCCACTGCACATGCTGCACCCCCTGGGTGCAAACACCAACTGCCGACATTGTTCCTCATTTCCATGTGCGCTAATACTCTACCCAGTAATTCCCATACTCTGCAGGATTGGTAATGGGGTCCCGGGGGGGATGAGGAGGAACGAGGAGTTCCCCCCAGGGGTTTATTGGGATGGGTGGTACGACCCGCGACGCGGTTGGGCATCTGGGGTGCCAATTTGAGTGGGTGGGGTCCGTGATAAAAACGGACATTTTGTGTCCCAGGTCACCATTTTGTGGCAGGTGACCTGGTGGCCGGAGCTAGATAGAGTTAGGTGCCGTTTTTTTCCCCTCCCTCCGTCCCCATTTTTACAGGCCGGCTTTCTGGAGCAGGTGCGCGTGCCATAAGGTCTTAGGCTGTCGCTTTGGACAGGTGCGTGCTGTAGCGGTGACAGCTGCAGGGCAGATAATAAAAGCTTGGGTGGAGGACGGAGATGGCAGGGCAATTCAGGTATTATAGGGGAAGGAGCATCAGTTGGAGATGGACAGGCAGGAGACTGCTCATTAACAGACAGGTTCAAAAGAAGCGGGTAGGACGGGGAAAAATAAGTAGGTGAGAGGGGAAGGAAAAGCCAGGACGAGAGTAGGGAGGGGGAGGGTGGGGTAGGGGAGAGGGTGGGACGCTGGATAGGTTTATTCTATATCTAGTGAGGCTTTAGCTTTGTGAGGCAAAGGCCTAGGTGGGGTATGTGTTAGGGGCACCTGTTCCAATAAAGCGGCCTTTTACACACAAACAGAAGACGAGTCGTGGTGTTGTCACTCCTTCCCAATCCCGGGTGTGGTATAACCGCCTCAGTTATCATCACCCGGTACAGTACCCGAGAGAGAGCGAGTTCCCTCGCAAAATGTGGGACTTATAAACAAACAGTTTTTGCCTTTGCTTCTTTTCGGTTCCCAGTCTGTCTGGCCCTAGGTGGGGCTGGATATGAGGCGAGCACAGAAAGCTCATTTGTAATAATGTGAATTTCCAGACAGACACAACGGGCATTGTTTGAGCTCTGAATTAAAGGGGACATTCTTCCCACAGTTATTGTTGTGTATCAGCCAGCATTTTTGCTGAGGACTTTATGTATCTGGTTTCGTGTGGTACAAAATAATACGCTCCACTGAACCAGCCCATAAAGCCGATGTTTTTCTGCCCTGTCGCTCATTACAAGGCTGTGCTTGTAAGAGCACGCACAGTGCAGCACACCGACGTGTTATCACTTTGGAAATATTTGAAAGGACGCCTAGGGCAGGCCTCCGCGATGTCTCTCATCTCATCAAACTTGTGTTTATTTTCACTGCTGAAAGTGGTAGGAATGGATGGATGTTGTTTCTGAGCAAGGACATGTCTGGATCGGACGGCCTGTGGCCCATCCCTCGTTCTCTAGACATAAAACAAACCTTTGTCTCTTTTCTATTAATACATATTTTCGTTTACTATTACCGTAAAAAAAGATTATTTAAACAGAAGAGGAAACAACATCATTGAAATTGATACCAGCTAAAATTGCAAGAAATCCTGAATTTTGAAACATTGAGACGGTAACATCACTGTTTTACCACACATGCATCAACACATTACACTAATGATCGCACGCGTGTTGCTCAATTGATAACCCAACGTGACCTTCTTGAACGTGAAGACATATTTTTGGCATGTGCTACCTTTAAAGAAATATTTGCTCCGCCATTTAGGTAAGTCAATCTACCTCATAATAAAATGCGCTTATATTTGTATTTATTTTCGTAGTGCTCGCACAATCACAGAAGTAGCCAAGCGCTTCATAGAATAGGGTAACTAGTAACCAACCATAACAGTGGATAAACAAGCATAAGAAACCAAATGGAGACGACAGAGTCAGGAGGTGACAGTCTTGAGGAACTAAAACTGGGAAATGAGCTATAATGGGAAAGTGTATACGTTTTATTGTAAAGTCTTTAATGAGCAACGCATTGAGGTATGAAAGAAAGGGGGGGTAGAGCTCTCCATTCTTATGAAGACAAGGCTTGTTTCTCGGTTTTTGTTTTCTTGCCTTTCCAATGTCCAGTCTTCTTAGGCCTTTTACTACATGTTTTCATGAACCTTTTGCAAATTTGAGCGTCTCTGATAACGTACAGAAAAAAGTTTCAAAGGCTCCCCCTTCTTTGAGATTAGGGATATGGAGGAGTAAATTGTACTGGCAGGCCACATCTTGTGATGCTCGAAAGCACATCTGAAATAATCTCAATTTGACAGGAGTCCATGTGGAGAAATATCATGGCTTGTGCGGGTCACTGAAAATTATTGGTCGATATGTAGAGTCCAATTTTGTGTATGTGAAAAGTAGCAGACAAACATTTGGGCTATGTGGTGTTGTATCTTGAGGTGCATTTGGTAGTTCTCAGTGGCACATGCTGGGTGAACAATTTTGGGATGTAAAGTGGTGGTTTCCACTAGTGAAGGATTTCAAATGTGTTCATGAGTTTAGGTTTCAGGAAAGGTGAGAACAGCTGCTGCTCGCTCTTGGGGAGACAAGACTTACAAGGGTTGATGCCATCACTTGAGGAGTCTTTCAGGTGAAGTTGGTGTTACTCACATATTGATAAACCACAACATCCACCTCGGATTCTAGGAGTGCTAGTGGTTCCTGAACAGGTGCAAGAGAATAGAAGACAGCGTTGAACCTTGGGACATCATAAGCCAGGGAATACGCTATAGAGTTACTGCAGGTCGTAAGTACACACTGGATCATTTGTTGCACCAAGGCAAATCATCCACGAGTATTGATGTGTAGGGTTGGGGCTGAATTCCCACCACAATTCGAGAACAGTTATATTTCTCTATCAAATGGGGGGCTATTTTTCAACCCACTCCTGACCAACGGGTATAGTTTCCCTCTTTACAAGTGAGAAGTTCACCTTTTGCTAAGTTTGTGTCAAACAATTTAAAAAACAGAACTCCAAATTGAAACAATGAACATTCAAAGTACAAACAGAAGAGACAAAATTTATACATACGATAAAAAAGCCTGGTATGGGATCCAAAATGCAAAGTCAGCAAGACTGAACCTTTAGACCATGTACGCAGGAAGAAACTAGAAGAAATAGACAGAAAAGGTGGGTCGAGCAGTTCTTTTTTTTTAATGAATTTTTTTTAATTGTTTTTAAAAGAAAAAGTGCAAGACAGTTGACACAGGTTATTCAATAAAATCCAATTCCAAAGCATCATTAACCAATGACAGTAAGACATTCTAGAAGATAAACAGCATTTCAGGTGTTGACCCCACAGTAAGAGTCATACTCCCCCTCGGCCTACTGCATCGCTCCCAACCGCCGTCCCCAAACCCTCTCATGTTTCCGAAGGCAACCCCTAGCTTCATACACCAACTTTTCCTGGGGTGCGCACCAGTCCACTCCCCTTCTCCACTTTTGGAACGAAGGACCCGCAGAAGAGTTCCAGGCAGCAGCAATATCTTTCTTTGCTACCAGCAGGGCGGTACCTGCAAAGGCACGCTTCACTCACACTCCACCCATTTCTTCCATCACCCCCAACAAGACTAGTTTTGCGTACATCTGCATCTCTTGCTCTAGCACCTCGCTCAATTCATGGACTACTTTGCCCCAATATATCTGAAGCACTGGACAAGACCAAACCATATGGAAGAAGTCCGCTGGCTCCCCCGCACAACTTGGACATTGAACTTTGGAGTATAAACCAGCCCGGTATAGCCTGATTGGCGTTAGATATGCTCTGTGTAAAAAGTAGAATTGCACTGTGCAAAGTCTTGCTGACACCACCCTTGGCGCCATCAAAGCCTCCATCCATTCTACCTCATCTTGGGCCCCCACCCATGTTTCCCATCTCGTTCTCAATGAGTCCAAGTCTCCCAGAGTTTTGTTAACTAACATTTTATAGACCTGGGAAACACCTTTCCCTCCCAGGTTCCCCATGAGTAGCTTGGCCTCAAGCGGGCTGAACTCCGGCAGAGGGCCTATGTCCGGCAAATGCTCTCCCAGAGCGTGTCAAAGCTGGAGGAATTTAAAGAACTGCGTTTGGGTTAGATGGAAGTCTGCCTGCAGTTCCTGAAATGATTTCAATGCATTACCTTTCCACACATCCCCTACCAGTGAAATACGCAGCAGACCCACCCCACAAACCCCTCCAGTGCCACTCTCTCACTCAACCGTGTTCCCTTCCATAACGGGGTCTGATGGGTGACAACCGCATTCCATTGAATGAGTCGTAACGCAGAGCGCCACACCAGGAAAACCACCTTGTTATCGCTACCATGTCTCGAGGGAGGGGTGCACCGTATAGTGAGTCAAGGACACGCGGGAAACCCAAGATCTCCAACTCCACCTGATAAGCCGGGTTTGCCCACCCCGTGAACCAATCATGAATCACCAGCAGCTGGGTCGCCAGATAATATAGATAAGGATCTGAGGCACCCAGGCCCCGGTCATATATTCCTCTCTGACAGTGTTGTGCCACCACTTGATGCCTGGCTCCCTTCCAAGTGAACAATGAGGTGGCGCTCTCTAAAGCTCTAAACCAGGAGCGTGGGATCGGGAGGGGGAAATTCTGAAATACATATAGAAGTCTAGGTAAGACCAACATCATGTACATCTTGATGCGATCCAAGAGCGGGGTCATATTTTTGGCCCACGTCAGCTCGGGCAGAAGGGTCACCCAGATATTTAAAGGTGAGTCTGCATAAGGGTATCATGTCCTGCCAGTCAAAGCAGTCATGTGAACTAGCCAGGGGGACCAACACCGACTTTGTAGGGTTCATTCTAAGTCCTGACACTTGCTCATAGCGTCGTAGAAGGTGGAGACTTCTTGGGCCCGATACGCTGGGCTCTTCCACATACAACAGAACGTCGTCAGCATATAAAGCTATCCTGTCTTCCCGGGAGGGCCCCCATCTCCAGCTGCGATATATTGGATCTGTCCTGATCATCTGAGCTAGTGGCTAAATCGCTAGGGTAAATAGAAGGGGGGACAGGGGGCATCACTGCTGCGTGCCCTGACGAACTTCAAATACTGAGGGCAGGGCCCCATTGACCAGCACACGGGCTGAGGGGTTAGCGTACATCGCTCGGGCCAGGCGGCAAAACCTCGGTCCAAAACCTGCCCGCCGGAGCACTGAAAAAAGAAACCCCCAGTCCACTGAATCAAAGGCTTTTTCAAAATCTATAAATAGAACAGCACGGTCTCGGGGCAGTCAGTGGCGCTCGGCATAAGCCACATGTAGTCGGCGGATGCAGTGCCGAGTGCTAAGAGTTGCCATAAACCCATATTGGTCGGGTTCTATTAGCTGCAGCAGAATTCTCTTAAGACGAGCCGCGAGAATTGTGGCGTAGATTTTAACCTCGCTGTTAATCAGTGATATCAGCCTATAGTCTGCACATTTTAGCGATAGGGGTTGGGTTTTAGGAAGCACCACAATGGTGGCAAGGTCCAGCTCCTCTGGGAATGACCCTCGCTGCTCCACCTCCGTAAAAAGTGCTAATAGGTGCGGCATCAAATCTTCCCTAAACGCTTTATAGTACTCCACAGGGATTCCATCAGGTTCTGGCATTTTCCCTGTTCCCAATGCAGAAATAGCCACCCGACTTCCTCCACATTAATAGGTCCATCCAGGATCTGCACCTCCGCCACGGGCAACCGCGGAAAGGGATCTTCCTCTAGCAGCCGACTGGCCTGGCCCAGCTCAATCAGCATCGACACCCGATACAATGTCTGGTAGTACCGGGCGAAGGCGTCCGCTATTTCCACGTGACCTGCGACGCGGCCCCCCCCTCCCCTCATCAATTTCGGGGATGATCCTAGAGGACCGGTGGTGAGAAACCAGCCAGTATAGCAATTTTCCAGTTTTGTCCCCCCAACCATAAATCCTCACAGTAGCAGCCCTCCACAGGTGTTTTGCAGCCTATGAAGACTGATCTCGGATTTCCTCGTGGACTAATAGAGCTGCCGAGCCGCCCCTTCGCTGGGGCTTGTGTCATATTCTTTCTCTAAACCCATAGCTCGCAATTCCAGCCGTTCAATACTATGTGCTCGCGAACGTTCCTACCCTCGTATCAGGATCTCTGGCCGCACCTCGCAGTACCGCCTTACTTGCTGCCCACAGGGTTCCCGGAGAAGCCACAGACCCTTCGTTTAATGCAAAGTATTCGTGCTGTGCCTGTCGCAGCTGCTCAACATAGGCCGGCTCCTGCAGATACCACGCATTCAGTCGCCACATAAGGCGGGTCAGCGACCGGGCATGGCCTACGATGAACTGAAGGGGGGCGTGGTCAGAAATCCCTCTAGTTAGGATTTCGATATGAGAGAGACAGGTGCAATCCGTGCTCTGCAACAGCACCAAGTCAATTTTAGATTGCGAGCTGTGGGCAACCGATGTGTGGGTAAACTGCCGCCGTCTTGGATCCCACACCCACCAAGCATTGCAAAGCCCCGTCGCTGAGAGCCATCCCACGATTCTCACCGCCATTGTATGCCTGTAAGATGAGAGCAGACCAGCCACATCCAGGGCAGGGTCTGGGGCCACGTTAAAGTCCCCCCCCTCAGCATTGTAAGTCCCGGAGGCAATTCTAGGAGCAATTTAGTTAGGTCCTTGAGGGTCCCTCGTACCATTGCAGGGGGGGATGTAAACACTGACCACATTAATCGTGACACCCTCTACCTTCCCAGTGATGGCCACATAGCATCCCTGCCGGTCTTTCCACACCTGGATTTTTGTTATGTGAAATGAACGATGCAGTAGTATTGCCACTGCCCACGATCCGCGTGTGAACCCCACGTGGTACACTCTATCAAACCCTCTACGGGCCAAGAAGGGGCAATGATCACAAGCATACTGATGTAGTAAGAAACAGTAACACATACCTTAGAACAAGGCCCAACTCCCATCCCACCCCATACTTCCACCAGAAACATCTGTCACCCATATAAATCACCTCACTCTCGAACATAGTGAGGTATGCCATTAACTGATTGAGCAGTGGTGGACCCCTCCATATCTTCGGATCAAAAAGAAAAACACAATAATTGATCGTAAGCAATATTGTCTCTCATCCAAGCAATTAGCACCCTCCCATGTTTATCAATCTGCTTATAGAGTTACAGCACTGCACTGTGGGACAAATCCGAGTCACTCAGGGACCCCGTCCGGGCCTGCGTTGTTCCTGATGGTTCGGTGCTCCCCACAACTCCCCCAGAACCCACCAGCGATCGCTGTCTCTTCGTTTCCATGTGTGGGGCCTTCAAGGTGGAGTCCGAGCGGGAGCTCCGATGCGTCTTGCGCCGCCTGGAGCGCGTGCGTCGGCGCTTGCCAGGAGGCCGCTTCTGCTGCTAGTTCGGCTGCACTTCATCTCACTTTGGTCTTGGTTCTCCGCAGTTTAGACCAAGAGGGACTTACTCTGTCAGCCAAGTCCATGACGGCTGCCGGCTGCTCAAAGAAGTAAGTTTTGTTTCCATGGACTACACGGAGTTTCGCTGTAAAAAGGAGACAATATGATATGTCCATTGCCCTCAGCTTCTGCTTTACTTCAGTGAATGAGCGGCGCAATTGTTGCACATCCCTAGTGTAGTCCGGGAAGAGGAGGACCATCACCCCCTTGCAAAAGACATCTCCTTTGGAGCGTGCTTCTTGGAGCACAGCGTCTCGGCCTTTGAAGTTGAAAAGACAGAGTATCACTGGTCTGGGTGGAGAGCCCGACAGGTGCCTCGATTGCAAAGCCCTGTGGGCCCGCTCGATCGCAAACCATGGTGAAAGACGGTCCGCCGGCATCCAAGAGCGGAACCATTCCTCTAAAAAGGTCACCAGAGACGGGCCGCTGTGGTCTCTGGAAGGCCCACATACGAAAGTTGTTGTGCCGGGACCTTTTCTCGGCGTAGTCGGCTCTTCGATAGAGCTCCGACGTGCGAGATGTCAATGCGGAGACCTGCGCCTTGAGAGCAGTCACATCGTCTTCCACTGTAGATATCCTCAACTCCACCTCCGTGACTCAGACTGTGGCGTTGCGGAGGTCTTGCTGGATCAAGGCTACATCCACCCTAACTTCCCTAATCTTAGACTCCACAACTGTTTGGGATACTTGGATAGCTTGGAGAATCTTTTCTAGGTCGCTGGACTTCTCCGGTGGATCTCCTCCTCCACCCTCAGCACGATCTTCCACCCGAGTCCCATCTGCACTTGTGGTGAATTGGTCTATGCACGTTTGCGCCACCGCCTGTCGCGTCGTTTTGTCCTTGCCCATGATGGGTTCCTCAGCGGTGGCACAATGTATAGGTTAGTGGCAAATCTGTCAGTGGAAGCCAGTTAATTAAGTCACGACACACGGGTCCAGGGCCGTAAACGCCCTTCTCCACGACCCAGGGACTCCTGCGCGGTCCCACACTCCGCTGATCAACACGTTAGTCTCCAGAATCCAAGGAGTTATGGTCCCCGGTGGTCCCACTCCCCGCCGCCCGCAGCTGATCATTCACAACGTTCCTCCAAGGGCCCCACCGGTAGCCCCTGCTGCGTCTCTCCAGTGTTGCCATGTTCCAGTAGAGTGGAGGGGGGGGGGAGAAGGACAGAAAGAAGAGAGGGACCATTCAGTGAGTTGCGCTCTACTTGTCACAGTTCGCTGTTGCGTTGCTCCCCCCGCAGCTGCCCGGAGAGGACTGGGGGCATCAGTCCATCAAGGGAGGGGAAAAGGGGGGGGGGGGGAGAGGGGACTTCTCTCTTGGCTGCCAATGCTGCCCCCCATCCACCACTCCTCCCCGTCCCCTCTGCTCACCGGATTTTCAGACCTCATCTCACCGCAGCTCCCGGTGTCTGGGCACCTCAACCTCGCCCCTATCCCGTCCTCTCCGTAGGCGAGCCCCTCAGCGGCTCTGCCTGGAGTCCTCCGTCGTGGTACTTGGCCGCGGCGCGGCACCCAGACAGGTCCCGGGCACCGCGCCACCTTCTCCTCGGACCGCGCCTCGGCGTTCACTCGCCGTCGCCCATTTTGACTGCAGGCGGCAGCAGGCTATCAGCGCCCCTCAGCCAGGCCAAAAAGCTGGACAGGTTTTCTATGCTCGTCGCTGCGGTCCAACAAGGAAGGGGGAATAAATGGAGGGGGGCCTTCTTTCCTGGTTCCAGCAGGGCACCCTTCTTCATCACCTCGCTCCTGCCCCTCTGCGCACCCGAGTCCTTGGACCGCGCTCCTCTACAGCTCCAGTGCCTGGGAGCCCCGACCCTGCTCCCAGTCGGCTCTCACTGCTTTCGGGCTTCCCGGCAGCGCCACCCGTGACCTCCGTCGAGCTATCTGGCTGCAACATAGCAAGCCGACGAATCTCGGGCTCTGCGGTGCCCCGGGGCCCCTTTCACAGCTCGCAGCCCGTCGCTCACTCGCCGTCTGCCATCTTGGTCGTAGGGGGCCGTGAGCAATCAGCGCCCCACGACCGGGCCGGAGAGCCGGATCGGTTCTACTGCTCGTCCTTGGGAGAGCAGCAGACCCCCCCAAGCAGGAAGGTGCCACCGATGATTGCGGATTTCTGTCGTAGCTAGAGGCGGATGACGGAGGGGTCTGGAGCACTACAAAAGTGCTGCCGCCATCTTGACGCCTTAGCCACGCCCCCGGGTCGAGCAGTTCTCCTCAACTGTTAACATGACATTACATGTTTCAGTTTTCCCTTGCTTTCCCCAATCAATTTTAGGTGGTGAAGGTGTCTAGAGACATGCTGATCTGACATCACGTAGGAGCACCATTTATAGACTGATGACTCTTGTTATGGACGAGCCTACTTGCCATTCTGTCTCTTCTGTAAAGTATTGTAAATTAAAAATAAATCTATGTATTAATGGCAGCTTTCATTCCCACCTACTCAACTCTAAACAAGTCACATGGAAGTACTTCTAATTTTATGTATTTATTAATATGGCCCTCTCAACAAGCCTAGAGTACAGGCGTTATCACCGGAGTTATCAACAGATGACTGAGCACAGCAAAGAGAGTTAATCAGATAAACAAAAACATTGTCTGGACTTTTTGGTCCTCAACTAGAATTAGGAATGTGCAGATTTCCATGAGAGACAATTCGTGAAACATGGGAACCATAGGCAGGTGGTGGTCAGCTGACCAATGTAGGTACATACACAACCATCTTTTCAAGTAGACCAAATATATATTCCTTAGTTGTTTAGAGATTAGACAAAGAGATTGGACTCTTCCTGCTGTGCAGTGGAGTTTGCCCCACAGAGGTTTGGGTGGAGGGCCTGAATGCAGACCACGCAGGGCCTGAATGCAGACCACGCCCTGTGGCCACCCCTGTAGAAGGACTTGGCCGCACAGAGGGTTAGTCACCGAGCATGGTTGCAGAGAGTGTTGTGAATATGGGAAAATAAAAACATGGGAGTTAGATTTAAAATATCAAAGAAAATCTGTTAGCCACCCTGTGCTTAAAGAATTTTTTTTTTGTTCAAGTCTGATATCTACTTGCAAATTAAAGGGGTATTGCTTTGCCCCAAAAACAGTAAACATCTTTATGTCCTATTTTGAGGACCTGTGGATCTATAACCAAGACAGCCCACACAAAAATAACATCAAACATTGGTGTAGATATATTGATTATGTGATAACTGTTTGGAAAGGTCCGTATGAGTCCCTGAGCAAGTTCTATGTATGGTCAAAACATTACTCCCCTGATCCTAAGTTTACCATGCAACTATTATAAGCACAAAACCACATTTTTGGACCTATGGCTCAAAATCAACAAAGGCCACTTCTCAGTAGGGCTTGTATATAAAACCGACTGACAAAAACATTTTACTACACTTTTCAAGTGCTCACTTTTTCTCCCTGAAGGACAGTTTGCCATTTGGCCAATTCCTTTGTATACACAGAAAATGTACTAAAATGGAGAAATTCTTAGAGAATTGCAGAGACTCTGGGGGTTATTCTAACTTTGGAGGAGTGTTAATCCGTCCCAAAAGTGACGGTAAAGTGACGGATATACCACCAGCCGTATTACGAGTTCCATAGGATATAATGGACTCGTAATACGGCTGGTGGTAAATCCGTCACTTTTCCGTCACTTTTGGGACGGATTAACACCTCCTCCAAAGTTAGAATAACCCCCTCTGTGTGACAAACCTATGCAAATGGAAACCGGTGAAGGCCACACTAAAACATGCTTGATACACTTCCAGTGACACCTTAATGGAGTCAAAGAAAAAAGACAATACTAACCCACTAACATGCATAACTTCTTATAGTCCATGTGTCTATAAAACCAAAAAAATCTTCAAAAACAAGCTGAAATTACTGCAACCTACTTAAACCCCTTCTTTGTTTCGTGAAAGGAAAAAACATTCGCCAGTTTGTGGTAGGAGCAGAAAGACGCCCCCAACACTAAAAAAATCTTCTTTCAATATATATTAGTTCTATCCCCTGTACAAAGTTGTTTTAAATGTGGTATGTGTAGTGTCTGTAAACTAGTAACTAACAGAAAATAAATATTAAATAACGGTAAAGATATAAAATCAGTGACTAATTTGAGCCTGTGGTTGCCGGTGGGTGGCACTGGCACTTATCCTTGAGGACTGGCACTTATTTTTCCCATATCAGATATTTACTGGGTGCAAGAGAGGGAAAACACACAGATCGGAAGACATAGGAAGAAAAAAGACTACAAAACTGTCAAACAGAAAAGGTGGACCTGCAAGTGAAAGATAAAGGGGGTCATTCTAAGTCTGGCGGGCGGCGGAGGCCGCCCGCCAGACTTCCCCCTCCGAAATACCGCTCCGCGGTCGAAAGACCGCGGAGGGTATTCTAAGTTTTTCCCTGGGCTGGCGGGCGGTCGCCAAAAGACCGCCCGCCAGCCCAGGGAAAAACTCCCTTCCCACGAGGATGCCGGCTCGTAATCGAGCCGGCGGAGTGGGAAGGTGCGATGGGTGCTGTTGCACCCGTCGCGTATTTCACTGTCTGCCAAGCAGACAGTGAAATACTTGTAGGGGCCCTCTTATGGGGGCCCCTGCAGTGCCCATGCCAGTGGCATGGGCACTGCAGGGGCCCCCAGGGGCCCCGCGACCCCCCCTACCGCCATCCGGTTCTCGGCGGGCGGACCGCCGGGAACTGGATGGCGGTAGGGGGGGTCGGAATCCCCTCGGCGGCGCAGCTAGCTGCGCCGCCTTGGAGGATTCCAAAGGGCGGCGGTACACTGGCGGGAGACCGCCAGTGTTGCCGGTCCGACCGCGGCTTTACCGCCGCGGTCGGAATGCCCTTGGGAGCACCGCCGGCCTGTCGGCGGTGCTCCCGCCGACCCTGGCCCCGGCGGTCTTAGACCGCCGGGGTCAGAATGACCCCCAAAGTGTCTTAGAGGGTCCAGTAGTGGATAAAAGACTACCAGCCTTGGCACTTCCTGTGCCCACGTTTAATGGCACCTGCCACCTGCTTCTGAGCAGAGCTTTGTGCAGCAGCACACTTTCTTCCATAAATTAAGCACTGGATAAAACGGACTGCTTTTGCAAACTGTATTACTTGTTGTGTAGTTTACATTATATAGGCCTCACGACACAAGAAGTGAAAAAGAGGAGTGTACAACATAGATCCGGAATATGCTGCAGAACACAAGGGACACCACTAGTAGCACTCTACACAGACGCCTTTAGAATGCTTATCACTTGGACTCTTTTGGAATCGGTAACAAGCACCTCCCTGAGAGAGCGTAGTTTAAATATCATATATTATAGACGTGAAACGCTTACATTTGACTAAAACACTATTAAAATGTATTAATAAATGCATAAGATTTACTCATTTATGAACACTAATGCTGAATTAATAATAATTCTTCAGTTATATGTACTATTACGATCAAAACTGTATTAATTAGAACTCGTATGTCTTAAGTTAGCATGAGTCGCTAACTAGCTGTGTATCTCTCATTTAAAAGCATATTTTTCTGTCTCTCCAGTGTGCGGACTTGCAAATAACCATGACCCAGCTATTATTCTCCCTGTTTTAGTTTGAAACATGAAGGAATTTTCTCATCCGCATGCTAGCAGCTTCTAGTATAAAATTATGTGCTTCGAAACATTAATGGACACTTACAAGGACAATGAGACGAGGGAAAGAGAACTTTTGACCTGAGACATGTGCCAAGATGGTGAAGTAACCCCGGACGTACCACCTACGAGATGTCGATTATGAAGACCAATTAGAAGACGAACAAGTATCAAGAAATGACAAATGCATTACTTAATGTATAATTTGATTGGTTACCAATAGTGAGGTGTAGTTATTAACCAATAGAATTTTGGGGGAATGTATCGCAAAAAGGGGATAAAAACTCATGACACGAGAGACGAGCAGCATTAGGTAGGGAATGATATCGATTGCATCCAGAAACTCTGTCACTCTTTTTGGTGATCTGAGACTTAGACAAAATTATCCTAGCCCATAGACTGCCCTATTACACTTTCCTCCTTAAGAGGAAAGTGTCCCCTGCTTGTCATTTAGATAGATTGACGGTGAACTAACTGATGTCCTGAAGACGAAGACTAATCCTGTATGCTGACCTATCTTGAGGAGGGTAATTATTAATGCTAACAAAATCTATTTGCCTTTTCTTTCTAGGTACCAACTGCTGTATGTTTAATTAGATATCTTAGTTAGATGTTTTCCAAATTGGTGTTCTAAATTGTTTTGCATGAAGCCCAATATGCTAATGCTAATTTGAGGTTAGATGGGGTATTCATTTGACGGACTGAACTGACGTGACTGACATGTAGCTATGCTGAACTGATATTCTATGGTTTATCATGCACTATGATCTATTCTTTGCTAACGTATCTATTCTATGATTCTGATTGTTGCATTGTTGAAAGTTCAACGTAGTTGCCACTTTGTGATTATGCTCTTATGCTTCTTGGTTTTGAGATTAATACGTTTATTATTAGATTGTAATCAATAGGGAATAAATTCACAAAATCTTCCTTCAAGGTGTGGTTATTTGAGTCTGAGAATTAATAAATGCGCCGAAGGTTCATTAATGGTTATTGTGAAATATATTTGATGCTTAGTAATCTCGTCTTACGGAGACTCACCACTGGGTCAAAAGGTTCATCGACCTAAAACGAGTCCTGATGTGTATAAATTGACATAGACGGACGTGTTAACAGTTCTGGTAGCAGAGCGACGGTTTGGCCCTTGGGGGCCCTAGGGACGGAGTTTTCATTTTTAAATTTGTTTTCTGTGATAATGAAATTTGGCAAAACGATGAGTGGCTAGGTTCGCTATGGGCTTTCCCGGGATCTCGGAGCCTGTCTAGATGAGTTGGGATTGTTCTCGGCGCCATAGTACATGTGGTTAGGGTTTTTGCGCTTGCTTAAAGCTTATGCATCTTGCAGGAGATTGTGTAGATTTGTGTGCATTTAGGCCAATTAAGTGTTTAGCAGGAGTGGGCGTACTCCACAGTATGAGAGTAGGGAAGTCGGCGTACTTCATGTGAATGCAGCGCTTATTGTTCAAAATTATCCACGTGGTTGGTTAAAGTATACGGATCTATTGAGGTCTAAGACTCCGGAATGGGATGAAAATTATGGTTTATGTTGTAATCTGTGCGATTCAATAGGTCAATCGGGCGTGGTTGACAAGTCAAGTTTGAGTCACAATGTATGTATGAAACCTTCGATGGAGATTTGACAAGCTCTAAAGTGCACTAGAGGGAGTCATTGACAAGTCGAGAGTAGGATTTGCGGGTCGAATTCTGCTTGCACCTGTGGGATCTGAGAAAGAGAGAGTAGCGGCCGAGGCTTCAAGTGAAATCTCTGTAAAGTTCTGAAGCGAATGTGTTACCCTTCCTGTAGTAAATCGGCAGATTTGTGTTGTCATTTAAAGTGTCTGCAATAAATCGCATTAGTTTGTATGAGTTGTAAGAATTTAGCGAGGTGTGGACAAGCCGCAAGACTTTGTCAGCTGCAGTGTGTGTGGGTGTGACGTCAGAGGTGCCGCGCTGGGATAGGTCAGATGTCGAGAGGGGTCGCGCACGGATTGGCTGCCGTCCGTAAGAGGCAATAGGGTGAGCAAAAGGCAGGTGAAGGGTGTCCTGGGAACTAAGCCGTTTTCTGATTAAATATAAAATAAGATGAATTTTGTTAAGGCATTCAAAAGCGCTTTAAGGGGAGATGTGTACATTGTCGCAACCGACGGGGAACCTACACCACCCGAGGGTACTCCAGCCTATACAGTTATGGAGGAAAAGGGTGTTGCACCTTGTTTATGGATAAAACAATGGCGCAAGTTGACAGAAAAAGAAGGGTGTCTAGCGTTTCCGGAACATGGGATATTCAATCAAAAGGTATTAGAGAACTTGAGGTGGATGTTAAGTACGCAGAAACTACCTCCGAGACCGGCACAATACGAGGCTCTAGCGATCTGGGATCTGATGGCTCTTAAACATAGGCAGGAAAGGTTTCACAGAAGATTGACAAGAGCAGAAAAATCCTATGCAGAGGCTAGGTGGGATAATGAAAACAAAATGTGGAGACGAGGAATAGTGGATGGGTTAAAACTGTTTCCAGCAATAACACAGGGAGAAGAGACACAGGGAAAGAAAGCTTCTTGCAAAACTAACAAAGACTCAGACAAAGTTAAGGAACAAAAAAGGTCTTGGGAAGAAGAGGATGACTCAGAGGATGAGGAGTTTATGGATAGATTGTTGCATGATCGACCACCACCTTATGCGGTGAGCGACGATGTTCCGAGCACTAGCTTGGATCCTGGGAACCAGACGCGGGAAAAGGGAGCCACTGATACGGTACAGACTAGCGATACAGCTTTGATACAGAATGGTGACAGTGTACCTACTGCACCAGACATACCGATACAGTTACAGCCTCCACCACAGATAAAAAGAATTTACCCCGATGTTCCAGTACTCGAGACTACTACGAACTTGGTGGTGCCGCCAGACCTGACATATACAAAGCCAAGGCTGATACAGATTGAGTGAACCCCACAGTTAGTGTCACAACCGCCACGACTGATACCGGGGTATAACCCAGTAGCGGGTCCTTTGAAAGAACCTGCACCAGGATTATTAGAGCAGACTTATGTTGTTGCAGCTCCTAGAAGCCTGGGATCAGGTCAGACACCTGCCGCTATATCACTACCTATTACTGTTGGTCCCCCAGTACCATTATATGCGCAGGAGAAAACAGGGACATGCGAACAGGGAGTTATGACTAATGAAATGATAAGAGGAGGGCCTATTAGAACTCCACAAATAATGGCTCAGGCAGGACAAGTCTGCGAACAATCAAGACCCTTAATGGACCTCAGTCCAATAGGGGCGCCTCTTGAGGCAATGCGACAAGCAGGGTTGGGAGTCTTGACTCCCCAAACTTTGAGTACAAATACCTCATATACTCCAATGATACATGCAGGGAACATTTCACTGCAAGGTTTTACAGTACAACAGTTAAATGAGTGGTTAGAGAAAACTTGCACCTCACAAAAGACTACAGCGACTACATTAACCGAAGCCAATCCCGAAAAGGAAAAACAAGATGAATATCTGAATCTTGTAAGACTAGGAGCAGAAGCTGCTGAATTGGTGGAAGGAACAATGGGGGTGAACAGGTTGGAATCCTACACTGAGGCAGAATTGAGATACTTATGCCCTAAGATTACCAAAGAAGTAGGGAAAATACACCAGAAATTAACGACTTTGGCAGATAAATACAATATCGACATTGGGAACACAAAACATTTTAAATGAAGTTACAGATTAGATTTTGACACAAAAGATTTTGAACACATGAGATCCGCAGGCATGAAGACACACCTGAAAGAATTGCTGCAGAGTGCACAAATCTGGGGAGCATTAGAAAAATGGGAAAACCGATGGGCAAAAAAAAGAGACAAAGGGAAGAGGGATAGCCCAGGGTCTATTGAAACAACGACTACACCCAATCTGGATTCAGTAAAAATTCTGCCCATGAGAGAGACAGCTGGTGGTGTTTTAGTCCATGTGCCGTGGTCCAGGGGAGATATTTTGTCCTTTATGAATGATTACCCAAGGTTGAGAGAAAAACCGATCGAGTGGTATCAACAGACAGATAGATTTGTGAAGCTTGCAAAATGTCTTTGGGAGGACTTAAATACTTTGTTTGAAATTATTGTTCCACCGGATTTGTGGCTTGAGTGCAAAAGAGGGGTAGATTGGCCCACAAAGGAACTGGCAAGGGATAAGGCGACTGGAGCACCTTCTGAAGAGGTGATGAAATATTATCATAAAGTCATTGAATTTTTTAAACAAAAGGTGTCACCGAAGGTGACCGATTGGCAGAAAATCGATCGGACTTCACAAGAAGTTAAGGAATCAATACATGCCTATTACGAGAGATTGTTAAAAGCATTTAAACATTACAGTGGTACTGAGACGATCGAGCCGAAAGACATGAATCATCTTGTGTTCAGATTTGTTGAAGGGCTGAGACCAGAGGTTGGTCAGATGATTAAGAACCACTTGATTTGTTGGCAAGCTAAACCAATTGATGAGGTGTTGCAGTATGCAAAATACTGTAGTGACGAAATTGAGTTAAAACAGAAAAAGCTGAAAGAAAAAGTGATGGTGATGCAAATAAGAGCTGCACAAGCTGGAATTCAGGGAAATGGTGTTCAGCAGATGATGCATCAGCAACCGCAAATGAACGGCGGGTTTCAGGTACAGTCGAGGGGTAGAGGTCGAGGTTTTGTGAATCGTAGTTTGGACATGAACAATGTTGTCGTTCAAAATGACGGGCAAGTAGTGAAGAGGATGTCACCATGTCATGCATGCGGGGGCATGGAACATTGGAAGCGGGATTGTCCAAATATAGTGCATGATGGTACAGTTCAGCAAGGCATGAGTGTCGGTGCACAGCAAAATCCGCGAGGTCCGAGAATGAGACAACAGAATCAGAACTATCAGAATAATTTGGTGCAAATGTCAGGGGTGCAACCCATGCAGCAAATGCAAATGCCACGTTTCCAAACTGTGTCAGTACAACCAATGCAACAGCAGATTCCTATGGTGCCTAGACAGCAAATGCAGTTACCCCTAGCCCCGATGGGTCAGCAACAGGTGATGCTTCCTCAGCAGGTCACAGGTCAGGTGGCGAGTCAAAACAATACTGTACAACAATTCCCATTACGAGGTGAAAATGAAATAAATGAAGAATGGTCAGATGACAGTTCAGACAGTGAAGAGTGCAGGCTTGCAGCCTCATTAGAAGTAGATCAGAGAGGCCCATATGTAGAGGGAAAAGTAATGGGCTATAAAGTTTCATTTTTGGTTGACACAGGAGCTACACGCTCTACAGTCCGCAGTGTGGAAGTACCGAGATTACCCTTATCGGGACGCACTATACGAGTGGTTGGTGTGGCTAACCAGTATTTGACAAATTCAATTACTGACCCAGTACAGGTTGAAATTGGAAATTTCCAAGGCCTGCATAGGTTTGTCGTATGCAACTCAAGTCCAATATCCCTACTGGGAAGGGACTTACTATGTAAAACTAAATGTTCAATTACCTGTTCCAACGATGGAATAGAAGTTCAGACAAACAGTGATGATGAAGGAGATGAGGGCCAGCTCATAGAAGGAGGGGAAATGAGCGAAGATTACCCTCTAATTACTTTATTCCCAGTGTTCACTCTAATTGACTTACCTGCTGACCTACAAGGGTCCGTAACGGAGAGAGTGTGGGACTTGACAGGAAAAGAGGTTGGATTAATTAAAGGAGTCAAACCAGTCCAGGTGCAAATAAGACCAAATACAGTATTCCCACAAGTACCACAATATCACATGACTCAAGACGTACTCATTGAAGTGACACAGATAATTGCAGATTTTCTCAGGCAAGGAGTTTTGAAAGAAGTTTTGAGCAGTCCGTGTAACTCACCTATTATGGGTTTGAGAAAGCCCTGTGGGAAAGTTCGAATTGTGCAGGATTTGAGAAAAATAAATGAAATCGTGATCAAATGCTGCCCTGTGGTTCCTAACCCAGCGGTAATAATGTTCCAAGTTCCTTGCGATGCCGAATGGTTTACCGTAGTAGACCTATCACAAGCATTTTTCTCAATACCGCTGCATGAGGACAGCCAATTTTTGTTCAGTTTCAAATTCCTGGATAAGGTGTACAGTTGGTGCAGAATCCCTCAAGGGTTTTCTGAGTCACCATCCATCTTTAATCAGATATTAAAGAAGGATTTGGAACCCCTTGTGCTGCCTTTTAATTCAACTCTTGTTCAGTACATTGATGACTTGTTAATTGCATCCAAAACCAGAGACAGTTGTAAATATGATACCATTGCATTGTTGAACCATTTGGGAAGGAACGGGCATAAGGTGTCACCTAAAAAACTGCAATACTGCCAGAAAGAAGTAAAATATTTGGGGCATCTAATTGAGAAAGGATCCCAAAGGATATCAAAGGAGAGAATAACAGCTGTCATACAAATGAATCCCCCAACAACAAAAAGAGATGTCAGGATGTTTTTGGGAATGGTGGGGTATTGCCGTCAATGGATACCAAATTTCTCAATCATTGCAAAGCCCTTAATAAAATTGACAGGGAAAGATGTCAAAGATGAACCATACACAATCACTTTGACAAAAGAAGAACTTGAGTCATTCTTAGAGCTGAAGGAATGCATGTGCAGGGCCCCAGCATTAGGAATGCCATATTATGAGAAACCTTTTCTGTTGTTTTGTCATGAACTTGATGCTTGTTCTTTGTCTGTTTTAACACAGGTCCACGGAGATGCAAATCGCCCTGTAGCATATTTTTCAGCTACTTTGGACCCTGTCGCAGCAGCCCTACCGGGTTGTTTGCGAGCAGTTGCAGCAGTTGGTCAAAGCCTTTCCCAATGTGAAGGCATAGTCATGGGATACCCTTTGACAGTTTTGGTTCCACATTCTGTTGAAATCTTATTGACAAGAACGAAAACACAACACATGACAAATGCACGACTTACCAAATATGAGACGATTATTTTGGGATCACCAAATGTTACACTGAAAAGATGCACAGTACTGAACCCGGCAACTCTACTTCCCAATGAGAATATAGAAATCAAAGAGGGGGAAGAATTTGAGCATGATTGTCTTGAGGTGACTGACCTCTGTACCAAACCTCGCCCAGACATACAGGACACCCAATTAAAAGAAAACGATTGCATTATGTTTGTGGATGGGTCCTGTTTAAGAGATTCAACAGGGACATTGAGAGCCGGCTATGCAGTATGTACAATATCTGGCATAGTTGAGGCCTCTTGGCTTGAAAAGGTATTTTCTGCACAAGTGGCAGAATTAATAGCTCTTACAAAGGCCTGCCATGCTGCTGTGAATTTGAAAGTTACAATCTATACTGACAGCAGGTACGGATTTGGAATTGTACATGATTTTGGTCAGATCTGGTCACAAAGGGGTTTTAGGACTTCCTCCGGATCACCAGTGAAAAATGGAGAACAAATAAGAGATTTGTTACATGCGATTCAGTTACCTCTTGAAATTGCCGTGGTAAAGTGCAGTGCCCACACCAGATCACAAGACTTTGTGTCAATGGGGAATGGTTATGCAGATCAGGTTGCAAGATTTTGTGCATTGAATTGTATATCATTCAAAGAGCAGTGGGAATTGTTACCTCAACCTGAAAATGATACAACTTTGAATCTAGCATTACAAGTGGTTGATACCTTAGACGAGTTAAAGACACTACAAAACCGTGCTAATAAAGAAGAAAAACGTTCCTGGCAGAAAATGCAATGTGTACAAAGAGCAGATGATATATGGGTCTCAGATGATGGGAAGTTGGTCTTACCTAATAGTCTTTTGTCACAATTTGCTCGATTATATCATGGGCAAGCACATTTAGGAAGAGACGCCATGATCAGATCTTTTAAAATTGACTGGTTTAATCCAAAATTCAGACATGCCGCACAAATTACTTGTCACAGGTGCGTCATCTGTCAACAGATGAATGCTGGAAAAGGAACAGTGGTAAATTTGAGCCACATTGGAAGAGCTGGAGGTCCATTTAATAGAATACAAATGGATTTCATTGAAATGCCTGTTTGTGGAGGATTGAAGTACGTATTGGTGATTGTGTGTGTTTTCAGTCATTGGATTGAGGCATACCCTACACGTAGAAATGACAGTCTCACAGTTGCAAAACTATTACTTAGGGAACTAATACCACGATTCGGGTTCCCGGTTTCTATAGAATCAGATAGGGGAAGACACTTCGACAATGAGGTGATCAAGCTTCTGTGTGCAGCACTCAACATCGAGCAGAAGTTACACTGTAGCTATCGCCCTGAAGCATCAGGACTAGTTGAACAGATGAATGGTACCTTAAAGTCAAGGATAGCGAAAATGTGTGCAGCAACAAACATGAAGTGGCCAGATGCATTACCACTAGTATTGATGTCCATGAGAAACACACCAGATAAGAAAACAGGACTGTCCCCCCATGAAATCCTCATGGGTAGAGCAATGAGGTTGCCAGCGGTACCTGCAAATGCTCTAGTGAATATTACAGATGATATGGTGTTGGATTACTGCAAAAGTTTAGCTGACGTGATACGCTCTTTCTCTCACCAGTTGGAAGCTAACACGTTACCACCAATCGGCGAACCAGGACACTCTCTGCAAGCTGGAGATTGGGTGGTTGTCAAGAAGCACGTAAGAAAATCGTGTCTTGAGCCGCGTTGGAAAGGGCCATATCAAGTGATATTGACGACCACTACTGCTGTGAAGTGTGCCGGGGTTCCCAACTGGATACATGCCAGCCATACAAAAAGGGTAACGTGGCCTGTTGAAGAGGAACTTGAAAATTCCTGTGCAGCAACTTCGAGAGGAGAAGTCTCAGAGTCGGAGATCAGCCAAGAAAGATCTGAGACTACAGGAGAGCCCGCTGAGAACAGCCGCGTCCCTCACACTAACAGAGAGTTCGAGAGAGGTGACGGAGTGCCAATCTCAGTGGAGGCAGCAGGAGAACAAAGGCAAGGAGAGGTTCTCCCAGAAGCAGACGAATACAATTCAGAGCCTGAATACAATATCGAACAGGAAGAAGAGAGAGACGGAGAAGTGGTAAATCTAAATCAGAACGAATCCGAATCCTCTGCTCAAATTCCAAGCTTATCAGGAGAAAACATCATATCACAAGAGGAGGGTGCTGTCCAGTGTCCTGAAAGAAGATGCCGAAACAAGACACATAGAGGTGATACATGGCCGGAAAAGTCACCCTTTAGAATAAGAGAATTAACAAACGAGACAATAATAGAAGAAAGCGATACCTCACAGGTGGATGATCTGAGTGAAGGGGAACAGCAAGGTGAACGAAGATTAAAAAGAAAGAGAATAGCAAACCGAAGGTACACAGGTCCTGAATGGGCATATGCTACAACCTCTGAATGGCAACAAGAATTCTTAGCATTTTGTTTTGATCGAGAAGTGCCAGGCCAATACTACGGTACCTGAAGGAAAACAACAACAGAAAATCTTGGAAAATTATATTAAAAGGAAAGAGACTTTATTCACCTACCGGAAAGAGACAATTAAACCTGGATTTGACTTATAGAAACCTGATTGCGACAAGCTGCTAACCTGAACTGACGAAAAGAGGTCCTGGAGTGAGAGAAGACGCTGTAAATACGCAGAAAGAGTTTGCCATCTTAAAGTTGATTGCCGATCTACTATTCGGATTCTATACAAACATGGCTTATAGTAACAAGGGAAGTAAGGTGTGTGCTTGGTTAGGACTTATGATAGGTGTTGTATGTGCAATAATGATTGTGGGAGTGATTGTGGGAATGCCATGGAGAGAGAGTGAAACTATTAATGCAACTTTAAAACCTGAAACTACCACTACAACTAATAAACTATCACCATGGGAGAAATTTGAACAGGATGCTAGACATCTTCATGAGGGAACTGATACAAAAGGGGAACTTTCTACTAATGTTTTCTATCGCTTATTAAATGAGTATGTGGAAACTATGGATACGAAAGATTGTTATGTGTGTACTAAAATTCCTTTATCTGTGCAGGAGGGAGTTACTTATCATAGCCTCCCTCTTACTTATGGGATTAGCTGTAGCTTGCTACTAACAAGATTTTATAATCAAGAGCATGTACAATACTTTTACTCAAATTTGGATGTTGTGTTTTCTTTTGTGCCTGTAATTGAATTCTTAAATAAGCTAGCTAAGGAGCATGGTATAAAATTAGTTAGAGGATTCTTTGAGCCAACACTAACATTTGGGACTGCTCATGCACACCGCAATAATTTAACATGCTTACTGTCTCCTGTGGAGAAAAGCTTTTTAGATCATACAGATGATAGACGCAAAGCATTAAAAGAAAAGTTAGAAAAAGGTTTAGAAAAACGCACTTATGCAAATGATTACGCTTATACTGCAATTAAAACACAAGGCAAATTAGCTATAGATGCACTACACGTAGGTAGACTATGTATATACAGACCAAAATCTGATCAAGACAATTTGTTTGTGGGTACGAGTGAATGTAGACATGTGTTTTTGTTTCAGAGTAAATGGACCTTCATGTTAAATGGACAAGACCCAGCGATTCCTGGAATCTATTACATCTGTGGGTTAAATGCATATTATCGTCTCCCAAAGGGATGGTATGGGACATGTTATTTGGGAATAGTTTTCCCAAAGATATACCAGATTGATGACTTAAAACAAATACCTAAATCTTCTGAAATACAACATTCTAGACAGAAACGAGAATCAGTGGCTGCTGTCATTGGTGACATATTTGGAGCAATAATCCCATCAGTTGGGGTTATCCTAAATTCTATGAAAATTCAAAAGTTGTCTACTATTGTGGATAACATGCTGACAAATTTTACAGGAGCAATATTATTGATGGATACTGAACTTGCTGCAGAAAGAGCTATGACTCTTCAAAATCGGCTTGCTTTAGACATTCGTTTAGCAAAGAATGGAGGTGTGTGCAAAATGCTTAATGAACGTCACTGCTGCTCTTACATACCTGATAACAGTAAGAAAATTAGAAGCATGCTTACTAACCTGACTAGAGATAGTACAGATTTGAAGGATCTAAAAGAACCTGGAGTTTGGGAAAAATTTGGAAAAGGAATTGCCCGGGTAGGAAACTGGTTTACCAACATTTGGAATGGAGTTCTTGCGAAAATAATGTTAGGCTTACTAATTGTTTTGATTTGCCTATTAGGATTATGGGGAGCATGCAAAATTAATGACAAAATTAAAAGAAACCTGTCCAAAAGAGCAAAACAGAATGAAGAAAGTGAAAGAGAGAAAATGTTCAATGAAATATGGGAAAGTTCACATAAAGGGCAAGATGTTGAAATGCGCATTATGCGTAAGGTGAAAAATTGAAGATCAAGAATTGTGTGATGACGTTCGTCATCAGAGGAGGGACTGAGAGAGCGTAGTTTAAATATCATATTATAGACGTGAAACGCTTACATTTGACTAAAACACTATTAAAATGTATTAATAAATGCATAAGATTTACTCATTTATGAACACTAATGCTGAATTAATAATAATTCTTCAGTTATATGTACTATTGCGATCAAAACTGTATTCATTAGAACTCGTATGTCTTAAGTTAGCATGAGTCGCTAACTAGCTGTGTATCTCTCATTTAAAAGCATATTTTTCTGTCTCTCCAGTGTGCGGACTTGCAAATAACCATGACCCAGCTATTGTTCTCCCTGTTTTAGTTTGAAACATGAAGGAATTTTCTCATCCGCATGCTAGCAGCTTCTAGTATAAAATTATGTGCTTCAAAACATTAATGGACACTTACAAGGACAATGAGACGAGGGAAAGAGAACTTTTGACCTGAGACATGTGCCAAGATGGTGAAGTAACCCCGGACGTACCACCTACGAGATGTCGATTATGAAGACCAATTAGAAGACGAACAAGTATCAAGAAATGACAAATGCATTACTTAATGTATAATTTGATTGGTTACCAATAGTGAGGTGTAGTTATTAACCAATAGAATTTTGGGGGAATGTATCGCAAAAAGGGGATAAAAACTCATGACACGAGAGACGAGCAGCATTAGGTAGGGAATGTTATCGATTGCATCCAGAAACTCTGTCACTCTTTTTGGTGATCTGAGACTTAGACAAAATTATCCTAGCCCATAGACTGCCCTATTACACTTTCCTCCTTAAGAGGAAAGTGTCCCCTGCTTGTCATTTAGATAGATTGACGGTGAACTGACTGATGTCCTGAAGACGAAGACTGATCCTGTATGCTGACCTATCTCGAGGAGGGTAATTATTAATGCTAACAAAATCTATTTGCCTTTTCTTTCTAGGTACCAACTGCTGTATGTTTAATTAGATATCTTAGTTAGATGTTTTCCAAATTGGTGTTCTAAATTGTTTTGCATGAAGCCCAACATGCTAATGCTAATTTGAGGTTAGATGGGGTATTCATTTGACGGACGGAACGGACGTGACTGACATGTAGCTATGCTGAACTGATATTCTATGGTTTATCATGCACTATGATCTATTCTTTGCTAACGTATCTATTCTATGATTCTGATCGTTGCATTGTTGAAAGTTCAACATAGTTGCCACTTTGTGATTATGCTCTTATGCTTCTTGGTTTTGAGATTAATACGTTTATTATTAGATTGTAATCAATAGGGAATAAATTCACAAAATCTTCCTTCAAGGTGTGGTTATTTGAGTCTGAGAATTAATAAATGCGCCGAAGGTTCATTAATGGTTATTGTGAAATATATTTGATGCTTGGTAATCTCGTCTTACGGAGACTCACCACTGGGTCAAAAGGTTCATCGACCTAAAACGAGTCCTGATGTGTATAAATTGACATAGACGGACACGTTAACAGTTCCGACGCATATCATCTCATGCGGAAGCACTGCATTTTAGCACTTTAAGTCTGATGGTTTTAGGCCATATTCTTTTTACCCTACTACCATGTTCTTAACCTCTTGTAACTTTTCCTTTTTCATGGAGGAACTATTTATGCTGAGTATACTTTCTGCTTCTTTTTAGTAGTTGATTGCAATGGTTTTTATTAATCGTGCAAATTAGGTAACAGTTCAAAGTTACAGAGAAAAACAAGAACACAGTGTTGATGATATATTTTGGTGTGTTATTGCTGCAATCACTCCAGGCACTAGAAGAGCCTTGGTTGAGTTTCGCCTTGCGTGATGTGCAGTTAAATTAATTGACAGATTTGGGACTGTGAGACATGGCCTTAATAATCAGGACAAAAAGCCTAATTTAGAACTTGCCGTAGGGGACGACTCCGTCACAAACGTGAAGTGTAACCTGTCTGCCGTATTATGAACCCATTATGTCCAATGGGGGGTCATAATATGGCGGACGGGACATCTATCACATTTGTGGCGGAGTACTCTATCCACCAACCTCTAAATCAGGCCCAAAGTGTTTATACTATTGAATATATGACCTAAGAGCAAGTACCTCCGGACAGCCCTGCTAGACTTATGGTAACAGAACGCTCAAGAAAAAGCTTGGGTGAGTGACAAATTAGATTTGGGGTAGTGATACATTAGTTTGATGTAGCAAATCTGTGAGGATACATTGTCTTTACTTTGATGAAGTGCTAAAAAGGTATTTTCAAAAGAATTGGCAGCAAGAGACTTTGCAATAAGTGTGCCAAAGAAATCCAGACTTATAAATACATACTGTTAGACTGGATGCAGCTAGGTCCAATTTAATGTGCCTTCTTAAGTAGTTTTAAGTTTGGTGACCAAACATGGCCGGGCACGCGATTTGTAAATTTCAAGAATATGTCCTGTATGCAATATATGTTTAGATGTGTACAGATGTTAAGACTTCAGCTAACTGTATACACTTACGTGCCCAAATTACTCTGTCTACAGTACTGAGAGTCCAAGCGCCCACAATATGAAAAGATGGCCTTTTCAAGATAGCTGGATAATCCGCTGAGGTAGCCGGGCATCTGATAAATCCTGCCTATCCACTCCTTTGACCCGTTATGTAATGACGTAGACAGTGTTCTATTGTAATTAAAATGGCGCTGCATTCACTGTGCAGCACACACCACGGACACAGTGGCAATCACACGCACTTACTACGTTTTTTGGTGAGAGTTGTTATATTTGCTTTGCCGCACCTTTGCAGACTATTATGCCCCTTTTCAACCTCAGCGGTAACTCTTAATAGATCCGCCTACCCTCAAAAATTCAGGCTGAGTCCTTCTAATGTAGGCCCTGTTGACAAAGGACTAATGGCAGACTCGTGCTTCTTTTTTGTCCAGTAAAGGTAATACAGGCTCCATCCATGTATTTTCAAAAACCTTTTATGGTTAATGTATAATGAGGTGCTTCTTCTTACTCCATTCTCTAAACAAAAGACTGCCAATATGCTCCCCTGAAAAACCCTGCTGGAAAAGTATTTCCCTACCAGTAAGTGTGTTGCTATAGTTTCACCGTGTAGCTATAGCACTTTAACTTCTGCAATAACAGTAATGCATTTATATTGTCTACGATTTTTTTTTACCTACTAGAAACCAATGCAACAGGGTTGGCAGAGCGACTTTTACAGTGGGGCAAAAGTTCCTTGAGTACAATTTGCTTCCCTGCCCTCACTTGCAAACAGCTTTAAGACATATGAGATAGTGTGTTTACATTACTACGGCTAATCGATATGTAGATATATGTAATGACCTGTAGTGGCTTAGCTCTTTAGCCAAAACGGAACACACAAATGTGTGTAATATATTTTAAAAACCTATACGAGGATTCATTAAGTCTAATTGCATGCATATGTGTTTATTTTAAGGTAATTTCCCAATGTCCACAGTAGGTCCTTTTGATATGTTTTGAGGAGGCCCTCCGAGTGGGCCAAAACACGTCTATCAATCGTCCTATTCCTTAGACTACTGGAACTTTTGTATTCATTTTATTTGAGAATTTGGGACTGAAAAGGGACAGCATAGCCCCCACCCCTTTTTTTTGGAATCAATAAACTTCCTCATGGCGCACTTCGAACTTTGAAGCTGAGAAGAAGACACCCCGATTGCGAAATTTGTTACAAGGCCTGAAAATAAATTTTATATAATGCTAGTTGGATTGAAGGACAACCACTTATGTGAAGTAAGCATATCATTACTGTAGAATGGGTTTGTTTGCATCCTCGTATTCGCCTTAGGATATGAATAAAGTTGCAATTCCTGTAATCAAATTTGCACAAATTACGTTATTTTTAAGTAACAGGTTTTTCCAATAATGAGCAAGACGGTTATTGTTGAACCTGGTTTAGGTGTCGGTGAAATGATCCCTACAGCGAACCTCTTTTTCTCCTGTGATTCGGAAGCCCAGGTCTGCATAGGGTAATTGCCCCACCCCCCCCAGTTTCTTTAACCTTGGCCACTTCTGTTAACAGCAGGCATTAGGCCAGAACATTGCCTTATACCTCACTACGCACGTAGTACACCTTCCTTCAAAGTGAAGTCAGAAATGCAGGGCCTTCAACGACATACGTATGGTGGAAAATGGTCACCCAGTGATACTTGGATTTAAAAAAATCATAGTACCCCAGCTTTTGCTACGTGCCGGAGCATAGTTCATAGCCTTTGTCCATAACTTGCATACACTGCCATCTGTAATTGCTTCAAACATTTTTTTACTACGTTCTCTAGAAGCGAGCAAACTCAACATTTATGAGTGTTTTGTCCAAACCGGGGCTGAACTTTTCAGTAGACGTTTTTGTCCATTTTAAAAAATATTTAACAAAATGCATTGTGTGGGATATTGAGATGCTCAGACCTGCACACTGTTTTAATCTTTATCCGTAGTAGTGGGTCACTGGACCGTTTCCTCCTGCTTCAGTTGGTAGTAGAAGGGTATGTTACTACTAATCCATGCTGATTTTATCCACAGCAACTCATAGCTGCCACACTCACAGTCATAGCTGCGAAGACCTCAGTGGTGACCAAGGCCACTGGAATTCTGCAATTGTGTGGCCATGGTGATTTTGGCATAATTATAGATGTGCTGCATTTGCCACATAATCCATCATCTGCTGCATGATTAAGACTTCAGTTTTCCATTTTACTCATTTGTACAGATACAGAGAGAAAACAATATGTTTCCTGTGTGTATTTATTTTTAAAAGCGGAAAAATACAGACATGTGTGCATCATGTGAGTGCCTCTCCATGCTATCTTTCGTGAATTCTAGAACAGCTGAGCAGACAGACAGCTCTGGGAGTTAAAAAACAGGTTGGGATTTCCCTAAATACAGACATATGTTAATATATATTTGTTTTATAATGGTGGTATTTACTTCTGGGTGCAGTGGTTTGCTATATTTGGCTGCTTAACCCCTTCCCCGCCACGGACGTAATGGTTACGTCCATGGCAGCGCCCGTGTGGCGCCATGGACGTAACCATTACGTCCTGAATGCTGCCCTCGGGAGAAGCGCTAGCGCTCCCCCCGAGGGCCGCCCTCCCACCCCCCTAGGTCAGGGCTGACAGGGGAATCCCTTCCCCTTCAACCCCCGACCCCCCCTCACCCCCCCTGTGACGTCAGCGCGCGAGCGCGCGCTGACAATCACACAACCTCCCCCATCGCGCTGGAAGCTCTAGAGTAATGCTCAGCATTTCTCTTTCGATCACGTGGGGGAGGCCCGGATGGGCTTCAAAGGGAAGGAAATGTATTTCCTTCCCTTTGAAGTCTCTCCAAGGGTTTCAAAAGCCGGATTGCTTGCAATCCGGCTTTTGAAACCCCACTAGACACCAGGGATGTTTTTTTTTTTATATGAAATTGACATAAGGGAGCGACCCCTTGGGCAAGGGTCGCTCCCAGGGGGGTCATTTTTTTTTAAGGCCTTTTCTGCCCCCCCTGGGGGCAGATCGGCCTATTATTAGGCCAATCTGCCCCCAGTGGGGGCAGAAACCTCTAGACACCAGGGATACTTTTTTTTTTGTTGTTTTTTTATTTGTTTTCTTTTGTGTTTTAGGTGTGGGGAGCGACCCCTTAGGCAAGGGTCGCTCCCATAGGGGGGAAATTATATTTAGGCCATTTTTGGCTTATTTTTATGAGGCCAATCTGCCCCCAAGGGGGGCAGAAACCACTACACACCAGGGAGTTTTTTTTGTTTGTTTGTTTTTCACGTAAGGGGAGCGACCCCTTAGGCAAGGGTCGTTCCCTTGGGGGGCAAATTTATTTTAGGCCATTTCTGCCCCCCATGGGGGCAGATCAGCCTATTTTTATTAGGCCGATCTGCCCCCACGGGGTGCAGAAACCACTAGGCACCAGGGATTTTTGTTGTTGTTGTGTTTTACAGATGGGGAGCGTCCCCTTAGGCAAGGGTCGCTCCCCTGGAGGGGCAAATTGTATTTAGGCCATTTCTGCCCGCTTTGGGGGCAGATCGGCCGATTTTAGGTCAATCTGCCCCCAAGGGGGGCAGAAACCACTAGGCACCAGGGATCTTTTTTTTGCGCCGTCACGCAAGGGGAGCGACCTTGCAGGCAAGGGTCGCTCCCAAGGAGGGTGGGGGGGCAAATTTATTTTAGGTCATTTCTGCCCCCCCTGGGGGCAGATCGGCCTATTGGTATTAGGCCGATCTGCCCCCAGGGGGGGCAGAAACCTTTAGGCGCCAGGGCAATTTTTTTTTGTGTGTTTTTTTTTTTTGTTTGTTTGTTTTTTTAGAGATTGGGAGCGACCCATTAGGCAAGGGTCGCTCCCCTGAGGGGCAAATTGTATTTAGCCCATTTCTGCCCCCCTTGGGGGCAGATTGGCCGATTGTAGGTCAATCTGCCCCCAAGGGGGCAGAAACCACTAGGCACCAGGGATCTTTTTTTTTGCGCCGTCACGCAAGGGGAGCGACCTTGTAGGCAAGGTTCGCTCCCGGGGGGGGGGGCACATTTATTTTAGGCCATTTCTGCCCCCCCCCGAGGGCAGATCGGCCTATTGGTATTAGGCTGATCTGCCCCTGGGGGGGCAGAAACCTCTAGGCGCCAGGGCAAATTGTTTTTTGTGGTTTTTTTTTTAGAGATTGGGAGCGACCCATTAGGCAAGGGTCGCTCCCCTGGGGGGCAAATTGTATTTAGACCATTTCTGCCTCCTTTGGGGGCAGATTGGCCGATTAGGCACTGGGGATTTTTTTTTTGGCACCAATGTCACGCAGGGGGAGCAACCCCATAGGCAAGGGTCGCTCCCGGGGGGGCAGGGGGGTTGGGGGGTGGCGGACAAATTTATTTTAGGCCATTTCTGCCCCCCCTGGGGCCGGCTGAGCTAGAGGCCAAAATCCACAGGCAGGCCCTGTTTTCTATGAAAAAATGTGATGTGTCCAGGTTGTGTTTTGGGCCATTTCCTGTCGCTGGCGCTAGGCCTACCCACACAAGTGAGGTATCATTTTTATCGGGAGACTTGGGGGAACGCTGGGTGGAAGGAAATTTGTGGCTCCTCTCAGATTCCAGAACTTTCTGCCACAGAAATGTGAGGAACATGTGTTTTTTTAGCCAAATTTTGAGGTTTGCAAAGGATTCTGGGTAACAGAACCTGGTCCGAGCCCCGCAAGTCACCCCTCCTTGGATTCCCCTAGGTCTCTAGTTTTCAGAAATGCACAGGTTTGGTAGGTTTCCCTAGGTGCCGGCTGAGCTAGAGGCCAAAATCTACAGGTAGGCACTTCGCAAAAAACACCTCTGTTTTCTTCCAAAAATTTGGATGTGTCCACGGTGCGCTTTGGGGCGTTTCCTGTAGCGGGCGCTAGGCCTACCCACACAAGTGAGGTATCATTTTTATCGGGAGACTTGGGGGAACGCTGGGTGGAATGAAATTTGTGGCTCCTCTCAGATTCCAGAACTTTCTGCCACAGAAATGTGAGGAACATGTGTTTTTTTAGCCAAATTTTGAGGTTTGCAAAGGATTCTGGGTAACAGAACCTGGTCCGAGCCCCGCAATTCACCCCTCCTTGGATTCCCCTAGGTCTCTAGTTTTCAGAAATGCACAGGTTTGGTAGGTTTCCCTAGGTGCTGGCTGAGCTAGAGGCCAAAATCTACAGGTAGGCACTTCGCAAAAAACACCTCTGTTGTCTTCCAAAAATTTGGATGTGTCCACGTTGCGCTTTGGGGCGTTTCCTGTCGCTGGCGCTAGGCCTACCCACACAAGTGAGGTATAATTTTTATCGGGAGACTTGGGGGAACGCTGGGTGGAATGAAATTTGTGGCTCCTCTCAGATTCCAGAACTTTCTGCCACAGAAATGTGAGGAACATGTGTTTTTTTAGCCAAATTTTGAGGTTTGCAAAGGATTCTGGGTAACAGAACCTGGTCCGAGCCCCGCAATTCACCCCTCCTTGGATTCCCCTAGGTCTCTAGTTTTCAGAAATGCACAGGTTTGGTAGGTTTCCCTAGGTGCTGGCTGAGCTAGAGGCCAAAATCTACAGGTAGGCACTTCGCAAAAAACACCTCTGTTGTCTTCCAAAAATTTGGATGTGTCCACGTTGCGCTTTGGGGCGTTTCCTGTCGCTGGCGCTAGGCCTACCCACACAAGTGAGGTATCATTTTTATCGGGAGACTTGGGGGAACGCTGGGTGGAAGGAAATTTGTGGCTCCTCTCAGATTCCAGAACTTTCTGCCACAGAAATGTGAGGAACATGTGTTTTTTTAGCCAAATTTTGAGGTTTGCAAAGGATTCTGGGTAACAGAACCTGGTCCGAGCCCCGCAAGTCACCCCTCCTTGGATTCCCCTAGGTCTCTAGTTTTCAGAAATGCACAGGTTTGGTAGGTTTCCCTAGGTGCCGGCTGAGCTAGAGGCCAAAATCTACAGGTAGGCACTTCGCAAAAAACACCTCTGTTTTCTTCCAAAAATTTGGATGTGTCCACGGTGCGCTTTGGGGCGTTTCCTGTAGCGGGCGCTAGGCCTACCCACACAAGTGAGGTATCATTTTTATCGGGAGACTTGGGGGAACGCTGGGTGGAAGGAAATTTGTGGCTCCTCTCAGATTCCAGAACTTTCTGCCACAGAAATGTGAGGAACATGTGTTTTTTTAGCCAAATTTTGAGGTTTGCAAAGGATTCTGGGTAACAGAACCTGGTCCGAGCCCCGCAAGTCACCCCTCCTTGGATTCCCCTAGGTCTCTAGTTTTCAGAAATGCACAGGTTTGGTAGGTTTCCCTAGGTGCTGGCTGAGCTAGAGGCCAAAATCTACACTTAGGCACTTCGCAAAAAACACCTCTGTTGTCTTCCAAAAATTTGGATGTGTCCACGTTGCGCTTTGGGGCGTTTCCTGTCGCTGGCGCTAGGCCTACCCACACAAGTGAGGTATCATTTTTATCGGGAGACTTGGGGGAACATAGATTAGCAAAACAAGTGTTATTGCCCCTTGTCTTTCTCTACATTTTTTCCTTCCAAATATAGGAGAGTGTGTAAAAAAGACATCTATTTGAGAAATGCCCTGTAATTCACATGCTAGTATGGTCACCCCAGAATTCAGAGATGTGCAAATAACCACTGCTCCTCAACACCTTATCTTGTGCCCTTTTTGGAAATACAAAGGTTTTCTTGATAGCAATTTTTTACTCTTTATATTTCAGCAAATGAATTGCTGTATACCCGGTATAGAATGAAAATGCACGTCAGGGTGCAGCTCATTTATTGGCTCTGGGTTCCTCGGGTTCTTGATGAACCTACAAGCCCTATATATCCCCGCAACCAGAGGAGTCCAGCAGACGTAACGGTATATTGCTTTCGATAATCTGACATTGCAGGGAAAAGTTACAGAGTAAAACGTAGAGAAACATTTATGTTTTTTTCACCTCAATTTCAATATTTTTCTTTTTCAGTTGTTATTTTCTGTAGGAAACCCTTGTAGGATCTACACAAATGACCCCTTGCTGAATTCAGAATTTTGTCTACGTTTCAGAAATGTTTAGGTTTCTGGGATCCAGCATTGGTTTCATGCCCATTTCTGTCACTGACTGGAAGGAGGCTGAAAGCACAAAAAATTGCAAAAATGGGGTATGTCCCAGAAAAATGCCAAAATTGTGTTGAAAAATTGGGTTTTCTGATTCAAGTCTGCCTGTTCCTGAAAGCTGGGAAGCTGCTGAGTTTAGCACCGCAAACCCTTTGTTGATGCCATTTTCAGGGGAAAAACCACAAGCCTTCTTCTGCAGCCACTTTTTCCAATTTTTTTGAAAAAAACGAAATTTTCCCTGTATTTTGGCCAATTTCTTGGCCTCTTTCAGGGGAACCCACAAGGTCTGGGTACCTCCAGAATCCCTAGGATGTTGGAAAAAAAGGACGCAAATTTGGCTTGGTTAGCTTATGTGGACAAAAAGTTATGCGGGCCTAAGCGCGATCTGCCCCAAATAGGCAAAAAAAGGCCTGGCACAGGAGGGGGAAAAGGCCTGGCAGCGAAGGGGTTAATTTGCTAAAACGTGTCAGGCATCAAAGTATTAGCGCATGTTTATCAGTTATATAAATGTGGAAATATACAATTTTACAACTCCATTTCTTCTCAAAACACAAAATAAATATGGATAAATACCAAAAAGATGGCCAAAAAATAAATATGGATAAATACAGACGGAAATGTTACAAAAGTAAATACCATAAAACTGGGAGCCCTACACACAATCTGCAGATTTTAACAAAACAAATTGTTTCTTACTGAAACGGTTCAAAAGTTACAAAAAATGTGCTGATGCATGTTGCTGCACAGTGGAAGGCCCTTTGCAAAGCTGGACTTTTTGTTGTTTACTGATATATTTGGGTGTTAAACTGGTACTAATGAGGTGAAATCAATGCCCTGAGAGTGTTACCAAGCTTACAAATCACAAAATAATGAAGTAATTCTATTACAAAGTGTGCTGAATTATGCTGCATAATTTACCTTTGTTTGCTGCATAATTTGCTCAACCCTGAAACATATTTTGACCAACCCCTGACACATAATTCCAGTGGCCCTGGTTGAGACTCAAATGAGGTCTTTGAAGTTGTGACTGGATCTGTCATACACTATTGTGGGTGTAGGAAGTTGGCTCTGTATATACTATTTCAAAGGAAGAAATAGTGTGCACAGAGTCCAAGGGTTCCCCTTAGAGGTAAGATAGTGGCAAAATTAGATAATTCTAATGCTCTATTTTGTGGTAGTGTGGTCGAGCAGTAGGCTTATCAGAGGGTAGTGTTAAGCATTTGTTGTACACACACAGGCAATAAATGAGGAACACACACTCAAAGACTTACTCCAAGCCAATAGGTTCTTATATTGAAAAATATATTTTCTTAGTTTATTTTAAGAACCACAGGTTCAAGATTTACAGTAAACACTTTAAATGTAAGATACTTCACTTAGATACTTTAGGAACTTTGAATAAAAGCAATATCATATATAGTCTTTGTAAAAATGGCAATAAGCTATTTTCAAAGTGGACACAGTGCAAAAATCAACAGATCCTGGGGGAGGTAAGTAAAGGTTAGATTAGGAGGTATGTAAAACACTTACAAGTGTCAGTCCTGGGGCATAGGCAGCCCACCGTTGGGGGTTCAAGGTAACCCCAAAGTTACCACACCAGCAGCTCTGAGGTCAAAGAGGTGCCCAAAACACATAGGCTCCTATGGAGAACAGGGGTGCTCCGGTTCCAGTCTGCCAGCAGGTAAGTACCTGCGTCCTCGGGGGGCAGACCAGGGGGGTTTTGTAGAGCACTGGGGGGGGGGGACACATGTAGGCACACAAAACACACCCTCAGCGACTCCATGGCGGCCGGGTGCAGTGTGCACAGCAGGCGTTGGGTTTCAGGTAGAAAACAATGGAGGGACCCGGGGGTCACTCTAGCGGTGCAGGCAGACACAGGGGAGGCTTCTCGGGACAGCCACCACCAGGACAAGGCAGAGGGTCATCTGGGGGTCACTCCTGCGCTGAGGTTCGGTTCCTTCGGGTCCTGGGGGCTGCGGGTGCAGTGTTGGTTCCAGGCGTCGGGTCCCTTGTTACAAGCAGTTGCGGTCAGGGGGACCCTCTGGGTTCTCTCTGTAGGCGTCGCTGTGGGGGCTCAGGGAGGTCGTCTCCGGTTACTCACGGGCTCGCAGTTGCTGGAGAGTCCTCCCTGAGTTGTTTGTTCTCTGGATCTCGAGCCGGGGGCAGAGTGTGAAGTCTCAAGCTTCTGGCAGGAAACGTGCAGTCTTTGAATGTTGCATCTTTGTTGCAAAGAAGTAGCTGGTTTTGAACAGGGCCGCTGTACACAGGAGTTTCTTGGTCCTTTAGTCCAGCGCAGTCCTCTGAGGCTTCAGAGGTCGCTGGTCCCTGTCGGATGTGTCGCTGGTGCAGGTTTTCAAAGTTGGAGACAGGCCGGTAGGGCTGGGGCCAAAGCAGTTGTCGTCTTCCTCCTTCTCTGCAGCTTGTAGGTCAGCAGTCCTTCTTGTTTCTTCAGGTTGCAGGAATCTGATTTCCTGGGATCTGTGATGCCCCTAAATACTGAATTTACGGGGGTGTTTAGGTCTGGGAGGGCAGAAGCCAATGGCTACAGTCCTTGAGGGTGGCTACACCCTCTTTGTGCCTCCTCCCTGTGGAGAGGAGGGCACATCCCTAATCCTATTGGGGGAATCGTCCAAACTCAAGATGGAGGATTTCTAAAGGCAGGGGTCACCTCAGCTCAGGACACCTTAGGGGCTATCCTGACTGGTGGGTGACTCCTCCTTGTTTTTCTCATTATCTCCTCCAGCCTTGCCGCCAAATGTGGGGGCAGTGGCCGGAGGGGCGGACATCTCCGCTAGCTGGGATGCCCTGAGGCGCTGTAACAAAAGGGGTGACCTCACCGCCAGGTGTTACAGTTCCTACATGGGGAGGAGTGAAGCACCTCCACCCAGTACATGCTTTGTTCCTGGCCACAGAGTGACATAGGCACTCTCCCCATGTGGCCAGCAACATGTCTGGGGTGTGGCAGGCTGGCAGAAACTGATCAGCCTACACTAGAAGTCGAATTGGTATTCAGGGGGCATCTCTAAGATGCCCTCTGGGTGTATGTTACAATAAATTGCACACTGGCATCAGTGTGCATTTATTGTGCTGAGAAGTTTGATACCAAACTTCCCAGTTTTCAGTGTAGCCATTATGGAACAGTGGAGTTTGTGTTTGACAAACTCCCAGACCATATACTCATATGGCTACCCTGCACTTACAATGTCTAAGGTTTTGCTTAGACACTGTAGGGGCATAGTGCTCATGCACATATGCCCTCACCTGTGGTATAGTGCACCCTGCCTTAGGGCTGTAAGGCCTGCTAGAGGGGTGACTTACCTATGCCACAGGCAGTGTGAGGTTGGCATGGTACTCTGAGGGGAGTGTCATGTCGACTTGGTCATTTTCTCCCCACCAGCACACACACGCTGTGAGGCAGTGTGCATGTGCTGAGTGAGGGGTCCCCAGGGCAGCATAAGACATGTTGCAGCCCTTAGAGACCTTCCCTGGCATCAGGACCCTTGGTACCAGGGCTACCAGTTACCAGGGACTTACCGTAGTGCCAGGGTTGTGCCAATTGTGGAGACAAAGGTACAGTTTAGGGAAAGAACACTGGTGCTGGGGCCTGGTTAGTAGGGTCCCAGCACACTTTCAAATCATAACTTAGCGTCAGCAAAGGCAAAAAGTTATGGGATAACCATGCCAAGTAGGCATTTCCTTACAGTGAGTGTGTAGGTGGTGGGGTTAAAAGAAAGTTAAGTGGCCCTTCTGCATGACTCTGTGGGTTTGGACGATTAGGAGTAAGTTGCTGACACAACCTTTGCTTGCTTTTGAGCAGAGACTGTGGTGTTTGGGAGAACAGAGGACAAACATGGCCCTCATAACACTTAAATATCACGCCCTTACAAGTTCAAAACTGTCCCGGTTTTTAAATGCGAGCCACATCTTGTAGTGTTGCTGCACTCTGGCAACACTATGACACAGCCCCGAGGAGGGGGGCTCGCTGCCTCACCCCCACCCGATATGTGTGTAATGGTCATGTCGAGGTGACAGGGAGCAGGGAAGGGGTAAACAGGATATGATGTCATGAGGAGAGTTAGTCAAGTAAAGACAGGGAATAAAGAAGTTCACCAGAGCATTGGCTCAGTGTATTCTATAAGTGGCAATTTTACACTGACAACGAGGAGGTCCTCTCACTGCATCCTCGCTCCGCTTCCACCTGAAACTGACACGCGCTGCATCGCCGGAGGCCCCATGTGCAGTGCTACCTGCTGAGAGCACTATGGATCCCTACACATATGCGCGCTTCAACTCAGTGCGGTCCACACCTCTCCGCCGGCAACCGGACTCGCACTACTAAATGTGGTCCAGGCGGTGTCACTGCTTTCTGCCTGTCCTATTTGGCATGCCCGCTGTGCTCTGCATGTGGATTTCAGCACATGCTGCCTTGATAAGCTGAACCTGGCCTCCATCAAGTCATCCCTGAGGCCTACAGTTGCAGTGAATACCACGTGGCCAGGCCCACCCCACGCTGGATACACAACTTGTCAGACACGCTCCAGCCTCTCCTAGCACGACATTCTGGGACTCCGGGACGTGACTCAGGTTCCCCAGCGCCTCTCCCCTGCTCCATATCAAGTGATGCACTGGGCCAGTAAGGCCACAGAAACTGCACTAGTCCTGCTGGGAGGAGGGAACAGGGGCTAGCTGTCTCCATTTAACCTGCAGTTGCTTTTAGGCGACAGGAACAGATAAAGCACCAGTAGCAGGGGCATAGTGACAACTTTCACCCCGTTTGGCGTAGTTGGGGTAGAACTTTTACCCGCACTTTGACCACCCAACAGACTTTTCTTTCACTCAATCAGCAGCAGACCATCTTCATTACAGCCGCCAGCTATGGCCAGCATCCCCAACATTGAACCGTTCACCACCACTGCCCATCCATGTAAGTAGCCAGCTGGAAGACCTGGGTTGAGCGCCGCGAAACATATTTTGAGGTGCTAGAAATCAAGGATCAATGAAAATAACCTCTTCTCCTGAACCTGGGGGTGGGGGGGGTTGGGCAGACATTCACAAAATCTCCAAATCAGTGTTGGAAGCGACCCCCCAACGTACACCACACTGAAGAATGCTGTCACCGCCCATTTTGAACCCTATGCCAACCCTGACTACGAACGGTTCTTGCTGCGCCAGGCACGTTGGAAGCCGGACAAATCTGTGGATGCATTCTACTCACGGCTAAAGGAGTTAGCCATCACCTGCACCCTACCAGACAAAGATGATGAGGTGAGAGCTCAATTCATTCAAGGGTGTGCCTCCCTGAAACTCAGAGAACAAATCCTGCAGGAACCAAACATGAGCACGAGAGACATCTTTACTATAGATCGGTCAAAGGAGCTGTCGAAAGCTTGTCCCGCACACATGGAGCAAATACCAGCTATCCAAGTCAAATCAGAACGTCTTAACACAGTGGCCATGGAAACTGCTAAACCCAAGACAGACTGCACAAAACCAAAACCAAGAAATAGACTCTGCAGATGGTGTGGAGGCTCATTGCCACACTCCAGTGCCTGCCCCGCCAGGGGAAAGACATGCAGAGCATATGGCAAGCTGAACCATTTCACTAAAGTATGCCGCTCTTCGCCCAAAGCCCCGCTGACAACACCCAAGAAAATCATTAAAGCGGTAGCTGCCCTCTCTGAGACATCATAGGGCATCGTCATGAATGACAAAGAAGAGGTGGTTTATGTGGTGAGAGCGATAGACTGCAGAAAACCCACAGCCTGAAAGCTGCCCACGTGCCAAGTAGTGGTGTGCGGACACCCCCTTCCAGAGCTGATTGACACAGGAGCCTCAATCAACTTGATGGCTGCCAAAGTGTACTGCAGTCTGCCAGACCCTCCACCTCTCAAGCCCACGCGAGTCCAAGTATATGCTTTCGGAAACGCCCAACCTTTACGGATCACTGGAGTCTTTGGGATGGACATTGCCCATGGAACAACGAACTGCTCAACCAAAATCTATGTATCGCTAGAAGGCAATAGGTTCCTGCTCAGCTGCCAGATAGCACAAAGTTTGAATTTAGTTCAATTCGCATTCAGCATCCACAACCTGCAGCCAAGAATACCTCACCAAAGAATTTGAAGCACTCTTCAGCAGCATAGGGTGTCTAAAAGGCCACCCCCATGGGATGCATATAGATGGAACTATTAAATAGGGCAATGAACAGGGTTCCCCAGAGCCACTGCACGTACTGCACCAATGCAAGCAACGCCCCTAAAACCGGGAGCCCTTTTATTTTGGTTCCAAAGCCTCTTTCTGTCCGACCCTGCTGCCTGGTTCTGTCGGGTTCTGCTACAGACAATGACAGATCTTTTAATGAGACGGCTTGTTGTAGTTGAAAGGGCGGCGCACAGGTTTAAACATTGGAGAGCTCAGGCCACTGATAGTTTTTCGTCTTCAAACAAACGAGTGGTAGATGGCGTTTTTATATTAAAACGATGCCAAAGGATTACATGTTTACGTGGGAACAGTGTGGAGAACTACTTACAAGTTGGGACATAAAATGCTGAGTGAAACGCAGGAGTGATGCCTGTCCTCACCCGGCTCCACGCACCTCACAGGCCTGCGGTGTGTCCGCGTGCAGCGGCGGCCAGGCGCGCGGACTGCGGACCGCTCTGCTGGTGGTGCATCTTCAGGACGCCACAGCTGCGGGGGCGGCCCCTCCCCCCTGCCCGGGCCCGCCCCCGGTGACGTCACGGCTGCCTGGCCGGGAGAGCCCGGCCCTGGGAAGAGAGCGGAGCAGAGGCTGAGAGCGGGGATCCCCAGCGCCCGCAGCACCGGCTGGGCTGGGAGGTACCCCACGCTGCGGCTCTGGTAGAAGCAACCCGCAGGCAGCAGAGAGGGGACCCTCCCGCGGAGCAGCGACCCTTCCCGGAGCCGGGCTGACATGCCTCCTGCTTTCCCGGCAGCAGGACACGGGGGAGCCGCAGATGCCGGTGAGTGCTGCGCTTCCTGCCTCCGAGGCCCAGGGGACGCTGCCTTGTGTAATAGGGTGAGACCCTTGCATGGCCAGGGAGGGAGAGGAGCAGGGGCCACTGCTGAAGGGAGGCGCGGGCATCTCCTGCTGCTTGCGGGAGAGAGCATTAGGGACACCCCGGTGGGATAGTGTAGATCCGCACCTCTCCCCCTTCTCCTCGGGGGCTCTTAGACGGGAAGAATGGAGCCCTCTTCTGGGGGTTACTATGGGAACACATTTATTAATGCATGTCCCCGCCTCCCCCGCCGCCAGTGTCCAGTATGTGGCACGGATTGCACGGCCGCCTGATTTGTGAACGTGCTCTGTTCAGGGACACGGGTGCGATGTCCCTTGAATGTGATGTGCCTTACAGCAGCAGCTGGCATAACACCTCATGGGTTGTGTGTAGTGCCCTTAATGTGTCTGTGCATTTATTCCTACTATACCCTCGTGAGGATGACGGGGGGTAGGGGAGATTTTGATCTGGAGTTTTTTTCATGTGCAGAGAAATCAAAATGTCATTTTTTTAATTTGACAAGGAAAACCGTCCCTATTACCACGTTGTGTTATGCCAATAGTAACCACTGTTTGTTGAACATAAGAATATTATCCATATGCATTATACGCCCTTGTGCATGGTATATAATAAATATAACGCTAGCAGATGAGACGCTTATTGCTCGCGTGTTAAAGCCAGACCCGCATCGTCTGCATACCACCTCCCCGCCCCTCGCCAAGGAGCTCAGTGTGCACAGGGTAAACCTTGCCCATTGCAGTGAAGTTATTCAACTTTCCAGGGGAGCGGTTCTAGAAGCTCGAGGCTGTAAGTGTGCGCGGACACACAACAATTTATATAGTAGTGTTTACCTCTCCTTCTCTCTGTCTCATCAGCGCGTCTTGTCATATTATAGCACCTCTTGCTATACAACCCTCAAAGGGCATCTAAGCGCTGAAGAGCGGCCCGGCTGGTGCACGGCTATATTTTATAGATTGGGATGGCGTTGCCCTGATGGTCAGCGAACAACTTACATTTACCCTCCATGGCGCATCCCATTGTCAGGGCATACACAGTATAAATGCACCCCCAGACTGCCGATCTTGGGGGAAGTGTTTTTTTGGGGGCAGGGGGTTGTTGAACCGTCTTTAAGTTGACCCTTTTCCTCCAACACCCCATGCAATGACAGTCCCAATATGTAAGGCACCTCCAACTGAACCTCTATTTGACCTAAGTACGCTGTTCCGCTACAGTGGGATAGAAGATAGAATTGTAATTGTGTTCTGCGTATCCAGTAGGGACCTTTAGAAAGCGCAGCAGATGTGCAGCGTTTTGCGAGGCCCCCCCCCGAGAGCCAGCTCTGGCATTTCTTAACCGCTGTTTCGTGTCTCCCATCATTCGCTGTTTGCTTTGTCCGTGTGCTTATATTCATAAAGCCGCCGAGAGTGGATGCACATCACCTCATTAGCCGTGATTGGCTGCAGTGTGTTTACAGCGCGAGGTGAATGGGATCTCTGATTCTCGACAGCTCATTCAGTGAAGTCCTTTTTCTATGCAGACTGTGTCCAGGTGTGTGTTGGAATTTCCCTTCCACTTCCTTTTGTGCCACCGTTTTACATCCATGGGACACTTAGCCCTGCATAAGCTGATTTCCTAATTGTTAGGATCTCTGTGCGTACTTGTATGTTACTAGTGGTTTTATCCGCTTTGTGTTTAGTACGCCCGACCCTTTTATTTATTGGTTTTGCAAAATGCCTCTCCCGATCGAATGCACCAGTATTGCCAACGGCACACTCTCCCTTGGTGGTGCCAACCCTGCGCTTTCACTTGGAGGAGTCCACCTATGCTATTAGCGATACCAACCCTCACTCTCACTTCACCTTGCCTATTCCATGGCCTCCTGTGCCAGTCACCCTCCCTCTATGTTTTTGGGATGCCCCATGACCTCGGACGGTCCTGCACAAGCCATGTTCTGTTGTTCCTAGCTACCTGACGCTTTCGTTTGGTTTGCTTTAACAATCTTTAAGCTTTAAAGGTTGCTAGGCACATGCTTCCTTTGTTGTGAACATATCACTCCCTTCTGAGGTCATGCAGGGGTTAGGAGAATTTCAGCTAATTTGAAATCTCCTCATGAAAAGAACAGAGTAGACTTGGCTGCCTCAAGCACGAAAGAAAATGACCAGGGAGGTGGTTTATGATACCAAGTGTGCCATGAGGACCTGGTGGGCTCTGCAGTTTTGTGGTGAAATGGAGGTACGCTTCTGCCTTGCAAGGTGTATAGGATAGCATCATGTCCCCTGGGAGGGAATGGTTCTTTGAGAGGTTCCTAACCAGCCAGGATATAGAACTGGAGGTTTGCCTTTTAATATATGGATCACTGGCAGGAGCTGGAAGGCGGTATTGTTGAGTGCTTGCATCTGATGAGGAGAATAAAGGGGTCTGTAGTCAGAAGAATCAACGTTAGTTTTTGCTGTTGGGGGGTATACATTCTGCAAGCTGTAAGAAGTGTTTCGTCCTTTACCCAGACAGTATTTCTTTTTCTTTGATCAGGGGTCCTTATGCAATCAGGTTCTGCATGTGTGCCATGTCTAAGTGTGGAGCTGGCTTCTGGGTGACCGGCTAAGTCAGCGGTATTGTTGTTTTGTAAATCTTGCAATTATGGCTCCTATAGAAACACTAGGAGCAACTCTTATGGCACATATTGGCCCCCATTGTTGGGCACTAGCTATTTCAGAGAGAGAGCTGGTCTGTAGGATTGGCATTTCTCCCATTTGACAGACTCTGAAGCATAACCCTTTAACAAGTATCGCATTCTCTTCTGAAATCACAGGTAATTCATGTCATTCTGGGGTCACTGTCAGCTCTCTCCTTCGCTCAGGATTATCGCTCACTCTTTCACACTCAGTCTGTCCCCTTCTAGTGGCACATACATTTGGTGTTATGCTTTGCTGCACTGCCCTGGAGTTGTTTACCCAAGATCTACCTGCGGTTAGGTGTCCTCCGTACTCTCCTAAGGTAGGGTGACCAGAATTTTAAAGGCAAAAACCCGGACATTTCACAAAAATAGAAGAAGGACAACAAGTTTTCTTCAACCGAGCGCCGAGAATGACAGCGCTCATCACAACAGAATTACAGAAGAGACACACAGAACGCAAATCAAATGCCATTTTTAAAGCCAGTATAATGCCTGTTAATTAAATAGCTTTCTAATAACACCTGCTTTGTATTTCTGCTTTAGAAAACAAAAAAATCACTTCTTGCAGTTTTCAGGCGACTCTTTAAAAACCGGGACATGAGCTAACTTTCCCGAAATCTGCCGGGACAGCTGGTAAAAAACCGGGACTGTCCTGGCAAATCCGGGACGTCTGGTCACCCTATCCTAAGGTCATGATTATTTCCCACTCTTTCGGAGTCGTCCTTAAGTGAAGGTGTACATATGCCCCGCTAATGGTGCGCATTCCTGGTGTTCTGCTTTTCAGCACTTTACAAGAGCCACGCTTACCCGCACGAGCATGCACACCCCACACACGCTCCTGTAGTCATGCTTAACTGAAGCCATGCTATGCCCTGTGGTGCACACTCCCGGTGGGTTGCTTTTCCACTGTCTCCCACAGGCTCTCCCGTGGACATGGTTGGCGTGCTGTGGCTTTAGATAATGTGTCTCACCCTCTCCCACATTTTACCAGATAGTATAGTTCCTCCCGGCTCATCGAAGCACACCGTAGCTATACCTGGAAGGCCTGTTGCTATCTTTTTTGTGTAGTGCGAGGCAGGTTGTCTTGCAGTCATGGCAAAGCACAGCATATGCACTCCCACGCAGCCCCTCTGAAGGCATGCTTCCTTGCGCCCACCCACACTCTGAGCTGTCTGCTTCTGAACAGGCCCTTTGCAATTTGGTGAAAGTCTGCATTTCGAAAAGAGGTTTACTCTCTTTTTCGTTTAACTTATTTTTCACGTGGTTAGCACCATATTTCCATATATTAACCCATTGCATACCAGTCGGCTATCCATGTACTGTTTAGAGCAAGTTTGTTCTCGCCAGGAGCTTGGATTTGAATTAGTTAAGACTGATAGCCCCCACCCCCCCTTCACTTATTTTCTGTTTGCTACAGTTCCTTGGGTAGGTTTAGAATGTTTTTTAAATGGAAAGGTAGATCATATACATTTCTCGTAAGATCTGAGGATCCCGCCTCTTCTTTCTAGAACTATTAGAAATCATTAAAGCACTTACTTTGTGGTACTTTCCGAAACCAGCTAGAATATTTTTTTTTGGTGTATGTTAAAGTCACGGTTTTTTATTGGAGTGGAGCTAAAGTTTGCTGAGCTTTCTCACCGAAGAGTCTTCATCTCTGCAGCAGGCTGAAAATTGGAGGCCATTAAATGTTAAAAATAGACTGAGCTGTGGTTAAAATAAAGTTAATTACTACTGTTAAGTACCGACTTCGAGCTGAGTAGTTCATTAAATCAGAACAATGTGGTAACTGATGACTAGCTCTGTGTTTCTCTTCCAATCTGTGATCAGCAGATGAAACCTTTGAAATACCAAGTTGTTTGTCAAAGGTTGTTCATAATAATGGTGTTTCACAACCCACAGAAATAAGTTCGTGTCATGTAGGTGCACACACGGTGGCTTTTCTCCTTGCACGGGTGTGCCAGGCCACTTCAGCTGGTGTCACTGAACTGACAATGTAGCTAACAGTTCAGCTGGTGCTGTGGCGCCAGGGTTATTTAAATGCAAGGGAAACTATGACAGTGGTAGGAAAAAGTGTTAATGAAAGTACCTGCTCAAATTAAAATCTTGGCCAACGTTTATTTGTTGTCAGCAAAACGCCAGTACTCGATTTGTTTCGCAATCAGTGAATAAAACCTCTTTTGTAAGAAATAGTTACTATAGTAATGAAGAGCATTAGTGACTTACACATTATTAAACTATTTTCATCACCAATTCATCAGAAAGAGACAACTTCCCCCAATAGGATTCTTTTTAGTCCTGAGGATTCCCAACGCCTGCAGCCCTTAACCCATACACTAAGTTGAAATGGGTCGAGACACATTTTGGTGGGTGTCAAAGGACTTGTACCACCTTCATCAGGACGCAAACACTATCAAATTGGAGTTGGTACAGGAAAAAAGCTCCAATCTTTAGTTGTTGAATGTTTTTTTTTTAATGTCTAATGTCGTTTAGTACATTTAATCTCTCCCATAGTGGTAAATGATATTGTGCTAAGTCACCCCCAACGTTTACTATATCATCTTTGTCTCCATCGATATACGGCATAGCTGTTCTTTCTTAGATAGTTATGCAAATAACTTCATGTCCACCAGGTATACTTTATGATGCTACTGTTCCGAATATCAGATCAAGCATTTTGTGCTGTGGCGTGATTGTGTGGGAGGCACCTATAAGGAAAAGAATGTATCTTGTATATGTCAAATTTTGCAGTGGCTCAAGAGACGCCCCTCGGTGGCACCAGGGCTGTGAGGGGTCCTAGCCTGAACCCCAGTTATGGTGGCCTTCCATTGTCTGACAAGGGGTTGGGTCATTTTCTTCACTAACATTAGGACCCATGGCATCCTTGATGCTTCACAGGGCATGCAGAGTTGAGTGCGCCCAGTGTTGCTTTCTGTCCCTTAGGTGCCCCCACTGCTGGCTGCCGGCTCGCAGGGTGCAGCTGTACCACATGGAGCCTGTAACAGAGGCCTTTGACACTTAGATGCAGTTACTGCCTTGCATATCTAAGGAACTACACATATCTTGCTTTACAGTGCGAGAGAATCTGCCTGTGGACTGGCTAGTTTAGGTTGCTGTTTTTTTCACGTCAGTGAGGGCATGATGGGTGCTTTCCTTAGTAAAACTCCAAGGGCAACAGCTCCAGATTCTAATGCCAATCTCCTAAAGCAGGCAGTACTTCAGAAGCACAGGCCAGTTACGACTCATTATTCTGCTTGAACATTGAAATATCTCAAGATATTTGGAGTAAACGTGCATTTGATAAAGCCCTGTTATTCAGGGGAAAAAACAGATGACTTGAATTTCTGCCTTATGCCTGTTAATTTACTGCTACTTTCAAAATGTATCTGGCACGCAAGTGGGGGCAACCTGCGTATGAGGTACTGTTTAAACGTGTCATGGATGTAAAATGTATTTTTAGGTGACTGTTACGTGCTCGTTTTTAAGTTTCATACTAAATCAATTGCATAAACGCCCATGCACAGTAACAGACTTTCTGTATGTTTTTTATAGCTGGAAACAGAATAAAATAAGCCACAATATCGTGAAATGATTTTAGGTCCATTTTCTATAATGTGTGCATTGTTTTTGCACTCTGTTTTACTGACCGCAAAGTTGAATCTTTAAAATCAATTTGTGATAGAGCTATGTGTGCTCACCTTGTAATAGGCACAACTCTAAAACTGGACGCAAAAAAGACTACAGTTTGTTTTTTAGTCCTTGTTTGCGACAGCGCAAGCACTACTTCAAAATGCAATGTCGCTTGAGAGACTGTTGTGTACAACAAGGGGCTTGCAGTCCGCCCATTGCTTACCATTAATTGGCATCTTTTTCAGTCGTCTTTTGTGCTTTCTAATTGGCCAATGTAGGTCAAGCATCACTTCCTTTCTGTTTTGTGAAGCATGGACCAAACACAGATTAATCCAACTTAATAAGTGCCCGTCCACTGCTCGTGCTGTGATTCAGGTACTATTTCCTCTAACCACCCCACCCCCCTTGTTTTCCCATCTCTGGGGTTGATAGGGCTTTTTTTGATTTTGTATTAAATAACTTTCAGATGTAGTACAGCAGCTACTGTACAACATGGCTGACTGTTTTTTGTTCATTTTTTAAATCGATATGATGCAGCCTGCGTTTACCATGTCATAGCTCTTTAATTTTCTTTACTTTCAACCATGACCCACAGCGGTTGCCCTGCTGTGCAGCATGGCTAAGAAAACATTGACAGAGCTAATAGATCTCGCATAGGCGAGACCTGTTGGCTTAACTAATGGTTGTAATACCTGCAATAGTGTCTAAATATTGTATCAATTTGATAATTTTGTTTTACAGGTTAGCTAGTTTCATTTGCATTAACTTTGCTCCATCAGTTTAAGTATCTCTATCTCCTTCAGAGTGCTTTATTTAGTCCAATTAGAAATTGGAGCACCCTGTCTACGTAGCACAAATACTGCAGTTGCACGTTTTATGCACTCCTTAGGCAGTTTCTATGAGGGAAGGGTCATGTAAATGTTTTCTCAAAAACCTACCGTCTCCTTGCTTAGCCTTCATATGGGTTAGACTTTTGGTCATATATGGAGAATGGTAAGCCTCCTCTTTAGGCTTTTCCTGACCACTTTTCCACCAGACTGAGAACTGGAGGTCGTCCAGACACTGTGGGTCCAACAGAAAGTTTACTGTGTTATTGCGGTGATGCATGTGGCCTGGTTGAGGACACTGCACGTTCTGCTTCCTCTGAAAGGATATAAAATGTATTTCAAAGTTCTTAAAAAACATAATATTTGTACGGCCAGTTCAATAATAACATGATTGAACATGACTTATTCTTACCAAAGTTCTGTTTCATTAGCTGCAAAATGTATGTCTCGTTTTGTGGTAAATGTGTCCTTTCAATATGGACCAGCACATTAGCAGTTTTTCCCTCTTGTGATATGATCCTGTCTTATAGTCAAATAATCTGTTAATATTTCAGGTAATTCTCTGATAAAAGGCCCAAGAAAGACTTCCGCGCTTGTCAGAGAAAATGGTCTTCTAGTAGTTGATAAGGCTCACGGCTGAGGCCTAGCCTGAAACAGTGATACCAAAGAAGGCCAGTAATCATGGAAAGACTTTACCCACACCACGCCCTTTGGTCAGTCTTGTCATTCCAGTCCATGCTCGCCATTTGGCCTAGAAGCCAAGGTGCCATATGTGTTGTCTTGGGCTTTCTGGGCAAGTTTCTAAAGGTCTCTATAATCAGCCACTGGCGCTCCTGTCGAGAAATCCTTGTAATTCCAGCCTCCGTGCAATGTATGTGGTGCTACGGATGCTCTTTTGTCAAGGCGGTGCATTAAAAAAACCTCCATAACCGAACATCTGTGCTTTATATGGCTACAAATACATAAATTAGGAATTGCATGTTCTCGATGAAGCATGAAAGGCTCGTGGAAAGCACCATAACTGTAACATAATAGGCTTATATTGCAAAGGTAGTTGAGGCCACTAGCAGTGCGCTTAAGAAACTGAATCATGCCAGCCCTCACCTCTAAGAAATATTACTTGTTTCATATAGTAAAGAGTGGTGTTAAAGATCATCGCAAGGGTATGCCCATCTGCATCACTTTCTATCGCTGAAGAGAAGGACGATAGTCACTTATGTGATTATGTGCAATGCGTTCTGCAGCTTTGTTTACATTCTTAACGTAGGTCAGTTGTTGATGCCTTACAAAATATATCATTAGATTTGTAGCTCTACATAAGAGGATCCCTCATAAAGTCCATGGAGATGACCTTACACTGTACCAGATGTTTGGGAGTAACTTGGGCTACCCTCTGCAGTTTATGGTGGCAGTGCTTGGCCGTGCTGTGGTGGAAGCTCCTATCCGTAACACTGCAGAAGTGTCTGTGTGACTACTCTGTACTATGGATAGGAGTGTGGAGGCTGAAGGGGATGGTACTTTACCTTGTGAGGTTCAGCTTGGCTCTTCAGTCTTCATTGGGTTGAGGTTTTATAAAGCATACACGGGGGAAAGTTGTATATTAGACTGGCAAAGGCATTTAACCTTCAGATCATAGTTTATGTAATCTGGAGCCTTGTCACTCTGAAACACACAGGCTTGCAAAAGAGGGACACAGCTCCCACCTTCTGCACCTGGGATCACGAATGGGCCTGTGTCGTCCTGACTCCATACATCCACACTGGACTCCTTGTCTACTGCAGGATGGTCCGACAACTACACTAAGAAGCAGGAGTTGATAGAGACCAGAAATGTAGACTAGTAAGGATTACCACCGTCCTTTTTGTGTTCTGTTGTGTATGGTACCGGAGATTTGTATATGACTATATTGCCATTAACATCCATTACTCTGGTGAAAACAACTGGGTTTTGACCTGATTTCTGAATGCCTATTGCTCTGTGAAAGCAAGTCACTTTTTCATGTCATTTCTCCCAATAAACATACGATCCAGCTGGAGTTAAAAACGGTGGCAGCTCAAGTTATTATTCTAGTTTGCAATGTATTTATTACTTGGTTGCGCCGCTATAGCAGTGTGGTTCCAGTTGTTGATAACTCTGCGATAAGAAAAACATTCCAGCCTTCCCACATCTGCTAGCTTCGAAATTATTGTTTTAAAAATGTGTAATGGTGAATATTTCTGAAGAATACAGCCTCGTTTTGGCATGTCCCACTGCTCGCGTCCTTTATGTAGAGGCGTCTTTTGGGCAATAGGATGTAACAGATAATGAAATACACATATATTGTTGTTGTAGAATTGAAATAAGCCTGTGATGTTTGGTTTATGTTTTTGACAGTAAAAATCAATGTTTTAGTGGCACTAACAAGTTTGAAATGCTAATCAGCTGCTTCTTTTTCCTTTTTGTTTCTCGATACATAGCGCTAAGCCTATGAGGCATGGACGTAACCTGATAACTTTCATTCCCTAAGAACTGCTGCGATTGTTCACAAATGCTTATTTCTGCGCAAAACTCCCTCGAGAGGAAGATGGACGAGTCCGCTTTGTTGGATCTCTTGGAGTGCCCAGTTTGCCTGGAGCGCCTCGACGCGGCCGCTAAGGTCCTACCCTGCCAGCACACCTTTTGCAAGCGCTGCTTGCTAGGCATTGTGAGCTCCCGCAATGAGCTGCGCTGCCCCGAGTGCAGAACCTTAGTAGACTGTGGGGTGGATGACCTTCCCAGCAACATCCTGCTGGTCCGGCTGCTGGACGGTATCAAGCAGAGGCCGAGGAAGGCGGGCAGTGGAGGCAATGGCACCAATTCACTAAGGACCCAAGGTGGTACCGCCTCAAGTTGTGGTGGTAAAGATCTTCAATGTTCTCAAGGAGGACAGCCAAGAGTGCAAGCCTGGAGTCCTCCTGTCAGGGTAGGTACCTAGTACAGCCTATTTGCATATTTTGAGGTATAAGTACCTAGTGAAGCCTATTTCATCTTTTGAGGTTTAAGGAGGAGATTACAAAATGGGGCAGGATATTGTTTCCAGGGTTTGTTAAGCCTTCTGTTTGTGGTTTGACAATGCTTAGAGTGAACTTCTTCAGTGAAGGTTTGAACTAGGGTGTGGGGCACTCACATTTCCAGGGCAAATGCCCTTCTCATGCAGTGACTTATTTTCCTCCCCTTCCTGGATGTCTTGTTTTGCTGCTACTGTTGATCTACACAAGCTGTTGGCACTCCATTAGCACATGTAAGCTAACCACTTTCTAATTCTACGTCTGCTTCACAGCTGCCCACATGGGTTTCATTGTGGTTGTTTTTCTCCTCTTTTTTAAAAAATAGGCCTCCAAAGTTCATTAAACAGACTCTCCATCTCAATAAAGGTGAAAACGTGGACCTTTTTAGCTGCTTGTTGATTATCTTGGTGCTTTGTGGAACTGCAGGATTAGGTATACAGTGGCGATCTAGTGGAACACCATGCTTCTTGATTGAGTGGAGATGGGGGTGTTGGGTTGTTGTGCTACTAGTTTTAGTGGTGCACTTTGGATGCACCTGCAGCTGTGGTGAATACAAAATAACAACATAGTCCTGTTTTCCTTCTTTTGTGGCTGGTAAGAATGTGGCCCATGTCTGGACATTTACTCCTGTATGATACGAAAGAAAGCTCTGTTGTTCCTTCCCAGTTATGAGCTGATTTCTTTTCTTATTAAATATACCATGCAGTACAAAATCTGATTCCCCTGCCTTGAATAATGTGCCTTCAGTGGGTACTTTTGTTATTCTAGTCAGTTTGAAACACTCGTGAACATCCAGATGGTTTTAAGGAATATGCCATGACAGCTTCCTACATGAGATCTTGAGTGTTTTTCAGTGTCTCACCCCCCTCTCCATCGATGATTTGTGAAAAGGGTTGGGGAGGGGGCACCTAAGAATGCCTTTCCTTGGAACCAGGTCACACTTGAGAAGAGGATAAGCACGGGCTGAGAAAACGCAGAATTTGGTTGGAAACTGAGGAACTGAAAAGACTGGTTTTAGGCTGATCGTCAGGGTGGGTCTTTCTGAGATGGAGTGGTAAAATGTGAGATTGGCTAGATTAGCATGATTAGCTTGGAGTTAAACTCATTATTTATAGACCGGAGAGAAGTGTTTGTGACATCAGGCACCGAAACAGACTATAGGAAAAGGTCCTGAAGCACTTCAATCAATAAATCAGGATTTATAAAGAGCGGCTAATCACCCAATAGGGTATCCAGGTGCTTGCAGGTCCCTGAGGCTTATTCGAACAGCCAGGTCTTGAGGGCCATTCGGAATTCCAGAAGTGAGGTGATGGTCTGGAGGTGTGTGGGGTGGCTGTTCCAGGTTTTTGCTTCAACATGAGAGAAGGAGTGTCCTCTACTTCTACGTCATTAGATGCAGACAGTATGGGCAAGGGTAAGGGAGGCAGAGCCTAGTCTTCTCAGCGGTTGTTAGAAGTTCAGGCGGTCGTTAATGTATGCAGGTCCTTTTTTGTGTAGAGCCTTGTGTGCGTCAGCAACTTGAATTGGCATCTCTTCTGTATGGGGAGCCAGTGGGGTTTCCTGAGGTGAGATGTGATGTGGGTTTGTCGGGAAAAGCCGAGGATGAGTCTGGCTGCGGTGTTCTGTATGGTCTGAAGTCTCTGTAGAAGGTGTGTGGCAATTCCTACATAGCGGGTGTTGCCGTAGTCGAGTCGGCTGGTGATAAGGGCCTGTGTCACTGTGCGTCGTGTGTAGAGGTAGCCCCTTGAAGATTTTACATAGCATGTGTGGAGTGAGGAGACAGGATTGATCTGTGATTTCATGGTGAGCTTGTTGTCAATGATGATTCTGAGGTTTCTGGAGTGGTCGGGGGAGTGGGTGTTGGTCCTAGATCTAATGGCCACCAGGAGTCGTTCCATGTGTTGCTGCTGTTTCCAAAGATCGGTTCTTCTGTGTTCAGCTGCAGGCAGTTCTTCATCTAATCAGCGATGCTTGTCATGCATCTGTGGAAGCTGGTTCTGGTGGTCGAGGGATCGTTGGTGAGTGAGAGGATGAGTTGGGTGTCATCTGTGTAGGAAATTATGTTGAGACCTTGGCCACCGGGGTCATATATGCGTTAAAGAGCTTGGGGCTGAGGGATGCGTCCTGGGGGAAATGAAAAATGGGAGGTCGATCTTCTGGGTTATTCCGGTGAGGAAGGAGATGATCCGTCTGAGCACGTCCCCTTGAATGCCGGTGTAGCGGAGTCTTTCGATCAGCATGTAGTGGGATGTGGTGTTGAAGGCTGCTGAGAGGTCGAGGAGGATCAAAGCTTCTGTTTGTCCTCGGTCGAGGAGGGCTTGGATGTCGTTGGTGGCTGTGATCAGGGCAGTTTCAGTGCTGTGGTTGCCGCGGAAGCCAGATTGGGAGACAATGAGTAGTTGGTTCTGCTTCAGATATGTCATGAGTTGCTTGTTGATGAACTTTTCCAGTACTTTCGCTGGGAATGGGAGGAGGGAGATTGGCCGGTAGTTTTGGGGTTCGCTGTGTTCGCCAGAGGGATTTTTGAGTAGTGGTATGACTTTGGCGTGTTTCCAGGCGTCAGGAAGTGTTGCGGTGTTGATAGAGGTTTTGGACTGGTTAGTGAGTTCCTGGCCTTTGGTTTCCAAGGTTGAAGATGCAGTGCGGGCATGGGTCTGTGGGCACTCCTGAGTGGATAGATTTTTATGGTGAAGGTGAGGTCCTGGGTGGAGAAGATGCTCTGGGTGCTCTGTATGTGGTTTGTGTTGATTACGGTGGTGGAGTATCTGCCGAGGAAGTCTGTAGGTGTGGGTTGGGGTTCGAAGTTTCTGTATATGGTTGCGATTTTGTTGTAGAAGAAGTAGGCAAGGTTGTCACACAGCTCATGAGAGGGTGTGATGTTGTTTTCACTGGCAGCCGGGTTGGCGAATTCCTTAACGAAGTTGAAAAGTTCCTTGGTGTTGTTGGCGCTGGTTTCAATGTGTGTGGCAAGAGCTGTCTTCTTTGTTGCCCTCAGCAGGCGGTGGTACAGATTGAAGGAGGTCTTAAAGGCTGCTCTGTCGGTAGTGTCCTTGCCGGCGTGCTATCTCCTCTCCAGTGGTTTACTGCCTCGTTTCACTATTCTGAGTTCTTGGGTGTACCCACTGGTCTTTTGGAAGGATTTTCTCTGGATGTTGCTCTTGATGGGGACTATCCTGTCTGCGCAATTGGTAATCCAGGCGTTTAAGTTTTTCACTCGCTGTTCAAGGTTTGTGGCGGTAGCTGGGGTGTAAATGTTGAGGGTGTCCGCCCAGCTGGTCTCTGAGATTTTGTTCCACCTCCGGTGGGGGGCACCGGTCATCTTGGGGTGGAGGTGTAGGTGCAGGGGATGGAGATGCTGGAGTGGATGATGGAGCGATTAGTCCATGTGAGTTCTGTCTCATGGCTGTATTTGACGTGGTTGCTGGAGATAAAAATGGGGTCCAGCGTGTGTCCTGCACTGTGTGTAGGGTTGTGGATGACCTTGGTCAATCCGAGGCTGCTCATACTGTCGAGGAGGTGTGCAGTGTTGTTGTCATTATGGTTTTCGATGTGGAATTTTAGGTTGCCAATGAAGATTTAGTCCTTGGAGTGCAATGAAGTTTGCGATAGTGTTGCAGAAGCTGGCGTGCAGCCTAGGTGTCAGTATGTGAAGGTGTCTCTAATGGTTGTTTTGTCATCCATGTGGAGCTTGAAGTTGGGAGGGTGGTGGTGTTGGGAGGGTGGTGGTTCACTGTATGGTCTCTTTGTGGATGATGGCTGTTTGTCCTCCCAGCTTGTTGGTGTGGTCCTGGTGAGTGATTTTTATATCCGTTGGGTATCGCTGTGGCAATATCTGGGGCGGATGACACAGTTGAGCATTTAGGCACACAATTTTCCACTGGGAAAAGAAACACAACATGATTGGTATTTACACTATTTTCCATGCCCTCCTAAAAATAAAGGGTGCCCATGGATTTCTGTTCATTCTTCTACTGGAGGTAGGAGATTTGACAGTGTTCTTCCATAATTGGCTAACATGGCAGATATGGCACAATTAGTGCCTCTTATTTTTAATGAGTCCAACCTGCTGCACCAGAGTACATGGTGCTGTTCTTGCAGTGCATGGTGGGGCTGGAGCACTGCTGTTGGAGGTAACTGTTCCCCTTCTCCCCAAAATGCACCCAATTGTGCTAGACCACTGAAGAGTCTGACAGCAAATACGATGTTAAGAGTGTGCCCTCCTGTGTGCAGGAGTTGACACTCCAGCACAAGAGGGGGACAGGAAGCATGGATGCGGAACAGAAGTGGTGGGGGAGTTGTACTGTAATCAGCTTTTGGGGTTGATCCGTGGGAGTTTTAAACGATATTTGGGTTGGAATAGGTTGACTAGGCTGCATGATTACTACAGTACATAATTTTATAGTGACCAGATACATGATGTAGTGTAGCTGGTGACAAAGCCTTGGAAGCTGAAAATGTGTATGTGTTTACTCTGTCTAAGCTTTTTTTCAAAATACCATTCATCCGTGAAATGGTAGAAATATGTTTGTTTGTTTATTCTTGTAGAAAAGTTACCTAGATTTAGTGCTTACATTTGTATGTGTGACTATACCACATGAAGATATTTTGATTGCAATGGTCATTTCAAGAAAACATCCATACACCACTGAACAAGATGAGATGTTAAATATAGACCAGCCTTCTAGTGTGCAGTACCTTACTAGACAAACAAATCTTGTTTGGAATTGTAAAACTTTTTTCCCTTGCATGTTCGAAAGACCTTGTTAGTAACTAAAGTATTGCTAATCATTTTAAAAATAAGTGTGCGTTGTTGGATTAAAAGAGTAGCGAGGTTGGGAATGAATGAAGTCTGTTTTTGTCCTATTTGGGTTAAGATGCAGCTTCCGCTGTGTTCAGTTTCACTGCCTGCTTACCCTTAGCATCAAACAATTCATTCGCAGGACCCGCGTCAATATATTCCCGTCAGCCTGCCTGTGTTTCTTTGCAGCTGATAGATCTGCACGCGTCACACCGCCATTGTTCCTGAAGGATGTGCGCGAGTCACGTGAGACGGTTATTGTAGTGTCACTGTGGTGACTAGACACTGGAAGTAAACACTGTGCCAACACATACCGTTGGATACTGCGTTGCATGGATCCATTGTGGGCACGCATGCTACCAGGCTTGCGTTTAAGAATGCAAGAGGGATTGTGTTCCTTTTGACTCGAAACTGGTTTTGCGGTGCAATTGTAACTGTCTGCCGGCAGTTGTTTCTAATAGGTCACATATTATTTGCGAAACCCACTTTCAGTCTCCTGACAACAAAGCGAGCCGCAGGCTCTCTGTTATAATACTGATTTATGAATCTGTGCATTTCGTGCTGTAACCACAGCTACATTTCCAGTTTACGTACTATTAATAAATTATCCCAATGTTGTTCAATGTTTTGTTGTCATATCACTGATAATTCTAATATCATTTCTGTAAGGATTCCTTGAGTGTCTCAGACCTCCTTGCAGAAATCAGAGCACTTTACAGAGCAGCTGGCACAACTCGTATGCATTGGTCTGAAATTGGTAAACCTTACCTTTTGGCTTTCTCCTGTTTTCATATTTACTCATTCTCCATTTTTAAGAATTGTTGTGAGTGATAACTTAAAAACAATAGTTTTATCTTTTTAATTTTCAGAAAAGTTTTAAGGTGTGCATATTTGGAGCGTTGAACAAGACTTAATGTAAAATCAGACGCACATACTATTTGCTCCCAGTTTCGCACATTACGCTTATTACAGTTACTGCACGAAGTTTACTGAGGGCTGAGATTTTGCAACCTCTAATTCCTCCAGGTTAATAACTATGCAGTGCCGATGAGTAAGTGCGCAAAATTGGGCAAAAATGACAGTTGCACTGTGCCCCATTGCACAGCAACAAACAAAAATCGTAAAAAGGTACGAAAATCTACCCATAAAATGCTGCAATGTTCTGCAGTGTTTTCGGCACTCGGAATGTGGCCGTATGTTTTTTTTTTCTTTTTAAATAAACATTTTTTTACTTGAACAATGATTGTGTCCCGTCCCCATCTCTAGGTATGTTCCTTAAATCCAGTATGTCATGTGCACCCAGTACTTTTGCCTTGTGCAGCATTACTTGTTGATATGCTTTGATATGTGTAAACAAATTATTTTCCCTCACGAGATGTCCAGCTTGCCTCAGTGGACGTGATGGAGCCGTTTCTCTTTTGCTCACATGTGCCTCAGTCTTCAGTGGGCCCCTGTGGGCGCTGTTCACACATCAGTCCCTTTCTCGTGTTTGTAGGAGAGAGCAGTACCCTTATGGCCGCCTTTATTTAGAGGGCGGGCCGCACCGCAGTAAAGCAGCACCGGAAACTCTGTTTCTCGATGTGGGGGTGCACAAGGGCCTCTTCCGGGTGCCCCATATCAACGCCCGAGTACCAGCCGAAAACAAACAAATGGAACCCTTCCGTGAGCCTTTAAAAACAGTTCGAGGCCTGAAAAACCGGAGGGGGAGAGAGAGCGCTTAGCAAAGGGGATTGATTTATCGACACAAGCCAGAAGTACCGCGCTATCTCCTGATCCTGCCCAGCAGGCCGGATTAGATTTTACGTCGAGATTTCAGGTGCGCCTTTATGAAGCCGGCGCAGACATAGCTGCCGGCACCGTGCAGCAGTTACCTTCGTCTTCTGGATGACACTGTGAAATTACCTGCGGAAAGAATGCATTGTGTCCGGAGACAGCGTGTAAGCAGCTCCCGTGTTTAAGTGCCCCCGCCATCCCCAACAAATCACTTCTGTGCCTTTTAAGTAAATCGTCTGCAGCTTTAATTTGCCCTGCATCTGAGACTGCCGGTGACTCACGCTTGCTGCTTTAAACCCCCGCTGTTCGTAGGACGCCACCGCCGTGCCCCTGGGGGCAGCCGGGACTGGAACTTGCAGTTAACTAGTTTCGGTGAGAATGGTCTTTTGAGGAAGCAAGGTGGAGAATGATGTTCCTTCCGCCTTTTGGGTCATGTCCTAATCTAGCAGGATCAAAACAACCCTCCTGGATTTGTGTCTTCAGGGTCATGATGCGTAATTTTAGCAGAATAACTTTGCCTCTGTTTAAGTAACTGCTACCATAAACTGATCCTATGCTGTCGATCTCGGTCAAAGGTTTCTTGAACTGAGAACGCGTTGCAGCAAAATGTTCCTGTCTCCTATTTAGTTTGACTCTTTTTGGTGTACCTCCTGGACACCGGTTCTGATCCAGTCTCTGGTGGATGGAAAGCAAGTAGCCACCTCGGCTAGATTCAAACCAACTGGTTATGTTTGAATGGTAGCTCCTTTAAGGCCTTTATTTTCCGAGTTGAGCCCCCCTGCCTTACAAACGTCTTCATATGGCATCCCTTGGCAAGCTTAGCTCATCGCGCCTTGACCGTGGCAATAGTCTGACATGGTCACATGTATAGTGCAAAGAATGAAAACTGCACCAACTCTGTTGGCCTGTGGTATAAACAGGACTTTCTCAAGCTTGCTGATCCTGGCGCCTGTTCATTGGCCATGGTTTGGCGTGCATAGGTGTTCAAAGTCCACAGAGATGCCTACACAGCACAGGCTCCATTTTATAGCCCATCTTTAGCGGTTGAATCCTCCATTCCTCAACTGGACTAATAATTCAGTGACATCCCTTGGATACTGAGGAACCACAGTTAGTGGCAAAGACTGGGTAGTAGAGCTCTCCACTTTGAACTATATGGGAAACGGAGCACCACTTGGGGGCCTGATTTAGAGTTTGGTGGATGGAGTAAATCGTAATATGGTGGACAGGGTATCTGTCACATTTGTGACGGAGCTACTTGTCTGCCAGACTCTTAAATCAGGCCCTAATCTTTTGGGCTAAGCTTAAAACTCTGCTGTTTCCAATGCTTACTAAGATACGTCTAAGCACGTTAGATCATATTGTATCCCACCCAGCCCAACCACGCCTTACCAGTGATTCTGACCCTATATGAAATATTAAACCTACACTTACCAAAAGCTCTGCAGTGCTATACTAAAAACTACTACCCCACTGTCACAAATGTTGTGAAATGTACACCGTATGCATTTGATCTCATTTGCTTGTACTTGGTAACCTTATGCTTGATTGTAGCAGATTGCTGTGATCACAGAGTTGCATGTTTGGCGCTACATTTCACAAGAGAAATAACATTTACATTCGAGCCAATGCAGATCAGTATGAAATTGGATTTGTTTGCAGTTTTCCCCGCAAAAACGTCAGACCTTGTTCAAATGTGGTTCGCTGCAGGTTAAGGTAAAAATGTGTGACATAGAAAGCAATTGCCAAAGAACATACAGAAGGCATTTTGCTTCTGTGAGCAGAGTCCTAGTCTTCACAAAGATCTAGTCCCAGTGCCTAATAAGTAGTAGGCTGATGACTTATGACATCATTTTCTTTATCAGTCTCTGTCAAAGTTTTGAGAAGTTGTCGGTATGTAGGCTTCTTGCATGCCATTGACTCATTTTCAAAAAGAACAGGTGATGGATGGAATGCTGAAAAATGTCAAACATTTCCCTAAATGCAGATATCTGGGCCTACATCTGTTGGTGTTTTGCTACCAATGTCATTCCAGTTTGGACCCAGCCATATGCAAATCAGTCTTGACCCTGCTCTCCACGAGACCAGTCCAGCCCAAACTGCCAGACCAGGTCTTTCCTGGACTGGAAACACACATCCTGGGACCGGTTTTGGGGTATCTCCCCTCATCAGCCAGGCTAGCTTGACTCCAGTGGCATGAGGAGCATGGGACCCACGCCTGGGCATACCCGTCCCACTTAGGGCAACAAATGCAAAAAGTACAAGTGTTGGATGGAATGCTAAACAATGTCAAACATTCACCCCTAGTACGGAGATCTGGGCCTAAATCCATCGGTTTTTTTGCTACCCATGCCATTCCAGTTTGGACCCAGCCATATGCAAATCAGTCTTGACCCTGCTCCCCATGGGAACAGTTTAGCCCGAACTGGCAGGCCAGGTCATCCCTGGACTGGAAACAAGCATCCTGGGACCATGGTCAAGACTGATTTGCATATGGCTGGGTCCAAACTGGGGTGGCGTGGTGGCCAGAAAACAATAGATCATGGGTACTCACAAACTTTTTCTCGGGGGCCAAAATTGCAGTATGGTTTGCGGCCGAGGGCCGCACTGAAGTGACAGCGGGGGTGTGGGGGTGGCTTATAGGGGGCACAACCACCCGCCCCCTTTTTCAAAACATTGCTAAACACACACAGCGCCATCTGCACACAGCGCCATCTGCTCTCATCCCTACCCCAGTATCACACACAGCGCCATCTGCTCTCACCCCTACCCCAGTAACACACACAGCACCATACACACGCAGCGCCATCTGCTCTCCCCCCTACCCCAGTATCGCACACAGCGCCATCTGCTCTCCCCCTACCCCAGTATCGCACACAGCGCCATCTGCTCTCACCCCTACCCCAGTATCGCACACAGCGCCATCTGCTCTCACCCCTACCCCAGTATCACACACACAGCGCCATCTGCTCTCACCCCTACCCCAGTAACACACACACAGAGCGCAATCTGCTCTCACCCCTACCCCAGTAACACACACACAGCGCACACACACAGCGCCAACTGCTCTCACCCCTACCCCAGTAACACACACACACAGCGCACACACACAGCGCAATCTGCTCTCACCCCTACCCCAGTAACACACACACAGCGCACACACACAGCGCCATCTGCTCTCACCCCTACCCCTGTAACACACACACACAGCGCCATCTGCTCTCACCCCTACCCCAGTAACACACACACACAGCGCACACACACAGCGCCATCTGCTCGCACCCCTACCCTAGTAACACACACAGCGCCATCTGCTCTCACCCCTACCCCAGTAACACACACACACACACACACAGCCCACACGCACAGCGCAATCTGCTCTCACCCCTACCCCAGTAACACACACACACACAGCGCACACACACAGCGCTATCTGCTCTCACCCCTACCCCAGTAACACACACACAGAGCGCAATCTGCTCTCACCCCTACCCCAGTAACACACACACAGCGCACACACACAGCGCCAACTGCTCTCACCCCTACCCCAGTAACACACACACACACAGCGCACACACACAGCGCAATCTTCTCTCACCCCTACCCCAGTAACACACACACAGCGCACACACACAGCGCCATCTGCTCTCACCCCTACCCCTGTAACACACACACACAGCGCCATCTGCTCTCACCCCTACCCCAGTAACACACACACACAGCACACACACCCAGCGCCATCTGCTCTCACCCCTACCCCAGTAACACACACACAACGCACACACACAGCGCCATCTGCTCTCACCCCTACCCTAGTAACACACACAGCGCCATCTGCTCTCACCCCTACCCCAGTAACAAACACACACACACAGCCCACACACACAGCGCAATCTGCTCTCACCCCTACCCCAGTAACACACACACACAGCGCACACACACAGCGCTATCTGCTCTCACCCCTACCCCAGTAACACACACAGTGCAATCTGCTCTCACCCCTACCCCAGTAACACACACACACAGCGCACACACACAGCGCAATCTGCTCTCACCCCTACCCCAGTAACACACACACTACATTAAAAACAAATAAATAAATAACCAAAGAGCCTTACCTGCTTCAATAAAGCACTGTAAAGATGCCACAAATGTAGAACGTCAGGCAGGCAGGCGGGCAGCAGACGTGGAGCCGGTGACAGGAAGCAGACGAAAAAGCCCCGTAAAAGTTAGCTGCAAGCGCTGACTTTTATGGGGCTTTGGCTTCCAGGATCGTCACGGAAACGCCATAAATAATGGCCGCCGTAGGTAAACATAGAGGAGAGCCGCGGGAGCATGCGCAAAGAAGCCACGATTGCGCATGCTCCTGCGGCCCTCTTCTATGTTTATATACTGCGGCCATTATTATATGGCGTTTCCTGTACGTGTCCGCGGGCCGCCAAGGAAGGTCCGTGGGGTCGCTGGCGGCCCGCGGGCCGTACTTTGAGTAACGTCGCAATAGATTAAACCCAGATCTTTGTGACTGGGTGTGAATGTTTTCATTGCTCAGCATTCCGTCCGTAATCTGTACTTTTTGTTTTTATCGTCCTAAGTGGGAAGGGTATGTCCAGACATGGGTACCATGCTCACTGCATGACTGGATTCAAGCTAGCCTGGTGGATGGGGGGTGAATACCCCAAATTCGGCCCCAGGATGTTTGACCCGGTCCAGGGAGGACCTGGCCTGGCCGTATGGGCTGGACTGTTCCCATGGGGAGCAGGGTCAACAGATTTGCATATGGCTGGGTCCAAACTGGGGTGGCGTGGTGGGCAAAAAGACAGTGGATTAAACCCAGATCTTTGTGACTGGGGGTGATTGTTTGCATTGGCCAGCATTCCGTCCATCATCTGTTCTTTGTGCTGTTGACTAATTTTCAGTCATCACTATCCTGCTTCTTGTTCTTGGCACACAGTCCTAATGCGATTTGCTCATATCCCTTTACTTTCACTGTTGCACTTTTCTTCTGTAAAGTTCTTTGTCCTACATCTGTTGGTAGTTTGTCCCAGCCCTTTTTTCCGAGATAGCTTATAAATGCTAGTGACTTCTTAGTAATAGAACTGTATAGAACTCATGGGCCTCCCTGCTTCAGTCCCAAATAGTCAGCCATAGCTCTAGTGCTGTTCCTCTAAATGCCTTGTGCGATCAGTTAGACTCCTGAAGAAATGTACAGGTTCTATTACGCGCTCTCTCATTTTTCTCATTCAGTGTTTACATTTATAATCCTTTTCCCCTAGTACTTGTGGTCTAAACCATGTACCATTTTTTTTTTTGCCCTTTCTGACTGGTTTGTCTATATCCTCCTAGACATTTGGCGCCCAGTCTCGGGTGCAGTTTGTATGATGAGACATTACCGACAGTGTGTAGAGCAGTAAACCTATCTCCCATTTCTGCTGACTTACCTGCGCATTCCAGTAATGCAGAGTACCTTCCCCCATCCTCTTTGAGGTACTAACTGTGCTTAATTTGTGCCCGTGAGTGTAGGTAGTGGGTATCAGCTCTCATTTGCTGCTTGGGCATTACTTTTTGCCACCAGCCTTTGAAGAAGAGAGTCAGGTGTAGTATTCGACAACTCCAGTATTTGGCACCACACTCCAGTAAATAGCTTTGGGCCCCTGCACTTAAAAAAAAAAAAATTAAGTGTTATGTGTTGACAAGATCATTGCAATGCCTTGTTTCCATTTGACCTGCCTTCAAAATACCTTCCTTGTAAATATATGTATGTATGTCGCAAATATCTACTGTTTTTTTTTTTTTTTTATGCCACAACGAAATAGCTTTTTCACTTGGTGGATTTCATTTAGTTTGTATATTTTATAGTTATTCATTTTTTCCATTCCCACTGTGTGTCAGTTCTGTAACAGTTCATCACATCTGTCAATAGTCACCCCATAGGTACCAGCTCCTTCCACATTGACACAACTGAATGGAAGAGCGTTGATCTGTGCACTGGTATCTGTTGCACATCATTTGTCATCTCGCATTCCTCAAATTAATCTTTTTGAGGTCGTTTCTGCTATCAATTGGGCAGTTACTAAGCTGCAGGCAAATATTTCTACCAAACCTAAATGCTGCTATGTCTATCTGCTGTATGGGCTGGCTTCAGAGGCTTCACTGCAAGTCACTAGTAGATGTATTGCTAGGCCATGATGATCTTGTCCTGCCTGTGATAACTGGTCACTCTGGTTTTATGCATAGTTGGGGTCCTTCTACAAGATAAAAGACCTAAGGTATTGGATCAAATTTTTATATACGTGGCTGGGAGTTTCTACCTCCTATTTGTTACAGTCTTATCGCTTATCTTCTCCTTTTCATTGGGGTGAACAAAATCCTTTTGAAAAATATGTCTTGAAGGTTGGCTCGGTCCACAGCTACGTTCATGTCAGAAAAAATAACCTTAACAAAGATGCTTTACAACCTAAGATTGCTCTGGCAGCCTAAAGGAATCTCATTCGCGAGACACTCTGTAGCCATTGATCCATAATACACGGGCATAGGTCCTATTCCAGGATCATAGAATGAATGGGCCGGGATCGTAATGTTAGCATTTTTTTTTTCCATCCTTTTTGCACGTTTTGTGCCAGCATTCCATATTGTTGCCGAAAAAGCCATTCCTCCATGACACGGAGGTGCGCCCGGATGGCTGATTTATGTGTGGTACCTGGCCCCAGCTGCTCAGTTTCGATTGCATGGTGTGTGTTGCTGAGGCTCATCTTGCATTATTTGTGGGAAGCGCTTTATTGGGTGCACGCAGCCACTGGCCTCCTGAGCCCCTCAACGCAACACTGAAAATACACTGTTGTTAGGGAGTGTGCTGAAGAAACCAATCAAATCCTGTCGTAAAATAGAGAAGTGGGAGCAAGGCCTGAGATCAAAAGCTTGCAATCAATCCGTTGAGCGAGTGATCGAGAGAAAATTGATCTGCACACCCTTTAAAAGAACAGATTGCGAGCTGCACTTAATAAGCCATTTGTCAAACTCGGTGATTTCTGCAGACATCCATACATTCATCAGGGCAGCGCCGGCAGAACTGCTGAGCTCTTCCAGCACCTCCCTGCGCAGAACACTCAAGAAAGGTACATGAAGCTGAATGCTGACATCTGGAAACATGGCTGAGATATACACCAATGGCGTTTTATGTTATTTGCATGAACCTGCATCCTTTCTTCTCCTGGAAAACAAATCACATTTCCTGATCCACATGCTGAGCATAAAGCGAGACCGTCAAGCAGTTGTTTTACATTGTTCTGCCAGTTATTCCTCACCACAGAGCGAAGACCGTGCTGTCCATGCGACTGCCTCATGCTGCTAGAGAGGCAGCGCGAACATTGGATGCAGACGTGCAATACGACACGCGCATGTGGTCTGAGCGCCTAGCTTCGCACGTATGACATCACTTAGGGACGCAAGACATATACGTTTTATTTTCAGAGTTAGTAAATTAGTTGGAGGCAGGGCCTAACCACCTGGCCTGCCGAAGATGAAAGCTTTGAGCACTTCCTCTTCAATCTGTAACTAATGCCCGGATCTTCTGAAGACCTGGGCTGTGGTTTAGATCAGGGATCCAGCTTCGTTTCCAGATTGTGTTACGTAAAACAGGAAGATCAAAAAGTCGGAATGATGTAAAACAGAGCACCTTCACCCTCCCTCCCTGCACTTCCTTCATGAGATGTAGAGCATTAGCTTCAAATGGACCAGGTGATGATGGCTAGGGCAATGCACCAATAAAGGAAAACAGGGAGTTCGAGGCTTAACACGTAGCGCTACAGGATGATGTGAAAGCCGCGGAGTTTGGCGCACCACCTCGTTCATATACAAGTGCCTTGGTGCTGTGTGTGCCCTAAAGTGAGGGTCGTTCCTATGTCACTCCTCTGAGGAAATGATTTCTTCAGTTACAAATGTGCTAAAATTTGGTTTATGGATCCTTTTTTTAATTTTTTTTATAGGAAAGTGGAAAATATATGGAGGCCAGAGCATCGTTATAAATAAGGTATCCTTAAAGGGTAGGTTTTGAATACTACACGTGAACCGGCTTCTAGATGACCAGCTACTTTGCTCTTCCCTTTTGCCACAAGACTTCTTAGACCTTTTGATGTCATGGCCGTCACTAGCCTGCCTCAACATAATGGAAATGGGTTGTCTACCATGAGCTTTGTTTCATGTTATTTGTTTATGCTGAGCTTCATACCCACATGCAGGTGGTTAATTTCAGTGGATACTCTGTTTTCTGATCTAATCTGGATGAAAAACGGAAAGGAACCCACTGGATAATGCACATTGTTAGGCGTCAGTAACATGAAGCTTTCATGTGTGCACCACCGACCACTGAGCTGCCTTCCTGGCTTTTGCATGATCTGGTCCTCTGTTACATATCAGGATTGCGAGACCTGCACCCATATCCAAATCTGGTGTCCTGTACACGCCTTAACGTGATGGTCTTTGCAAACTAGACACAGATTACTGTGTTGAAGAATAGAGGGATTCTGGCACTAAATGTTTAGCTTCCAGGCACTACAGCTTTACAGCTGGTGTTGTCAGGCTCAACTGGAATGGACCAGCTTCCTTGTTGTAGACTGGCTTAATTGCCTAGTTATGACAGCCTGTGGAATACTCCTGTGCAGGAGAGTTTTTAATTAAACCCTGTGCGAGCCATTCTTGAGACTTTTTCATGTGTGAAGGTCTTTAAACAGTCACCACCAAAATGAAGGACTCCAGACATTGACTCTGTTACAGGATTGTCCCTGCGTAACTAGCTTCCTAGCAAGTTCAGTGTGTGATGTGCTGTGTAGCTTATCCCTTGTATGAGTACTTCCTTGGCCAGTCTCGGATTTGTGGGGCCTGCTTCACAGTGTGGTTCAGGCACTTGGCCTTACATCGTTGGATATGGGGCCTGCTTTAGAGCAAAAGGTTTCAGCACCTCTCCATGACTGACTCATTTGAGAGATTGCTCCCATCATGGTGGAAAGTACGCACCCTCTAAAAATGTCAGCATCCTTGATTAAACGGTGGTGAAGAGTGCAGTCATAAACGTTGATAAACTTTACATTTAAATAATCCACAAACCGAGGTGTATCCATATTTCGCTAATTTTAAAAAAAATTGTAATGGATTTTCAAAGTAGGAAGGAAATTATCGGGCGAAGAGCATCAAAGAAACCACTCAGTTGACGGTGTCCGACGGCATCAGACATGGGTCTGAATTGTAGACAGTCCAAGGGCCATGTAAATGAGGCTCGTTTGTAATCATTGTATGTAGATTTTTCCATTTGTGTATCCTGGAAATCTGGCATGGGCCATCCCTCGAGGACTCCCCTGCAGTAGACTGACTGAGTTGAGGGATAATTAAGTCCATCAGTCGCAGATGTCAGAGCAGTTCAGATGTGGTCCAGTCCCACAGGGGTGATGGTGGACGCCTCTCTATCTGTAGGTAGGACCATACATCAGTGTCGTGATTAAAAGTCCCCATCGTCCAGCTGATGCTCTCAGAACAGGCAAGCGTTGAGTGGCGTCTCTTAGGAGCAGGTGCTTAGAGATTTTCTGCTGCCTATTGCAGCGAATATCTGAAATGTAATGGCTCCCAGGAAAGTGTGAGCGTTGAAGATGGCACTGCATAGCCATTTTCCTGGAAGCCCCACTGATGCCCGGTAAAGCTGTGAGAAAGCTGCGAGATTTGAACTGTGGTACTTGGTGCTTTGAAGTGTAAGGAACTGCAGACCTTCCAAAGTCTTATGATGTTAACAGGGGGGTGTGTACGCGTTGTACTCCACCAACACCCGACGAGCCTGCTCCTCACTACCCTCCCGGGTAAAGGTGCCATTTGCAAATTATTATCCCATTTCTTGTAGCACTGTGGAAGGAAGATGCATATTCGTTTTCCACAGCAGCGTAATTCTTTTAACAATATTTTTTGTTTCTAATGTCTAATTCCTACTGAGCAAAAAAAGGTTGCCATCTTTAGTGGGCGAAGTCAGCCTCTTTGACATGAAGTGACCTCGGAGCTTATCTATGTAAATATCTGCAAAATTATGGTTAAGAATATAGTAATATTTCAGTTTTTTTGTAGGTGTCGAGAGCTGTGGGGACTTTAACTTGCCCTAGTCAGCAGTATGTCCGCATAAACTTACTTGTGCACCCATGTTCCTAACTGCACAAGGATGGGCCTCCGGAGTTAATGCCAGTGTATCTATGGTTGCAACTTCATCAGATGTGTGTCAACTAATGTTTTTTAATATTGTACAAGATTTAAGTTGAAGCTATTCAAAGGTTTGCAAGTGGGGCATGTCCGCAGATTGCTGATGGCTACAGCCCAGTGTGAGTGCAAAATAGGAGGCTCCCTACTCGAGGGCTCAAACAGCCAAAGCTGACAATCCAAGCATCTTAACCCGACCCTTCGACATAGAACGTTGACTCCTCAGAACACAGGTTGGCTGCTCCTGTGGTGCACATATACTAACATGTCATAGCAAAATACTGTATGCTCAGAGGTATGTTTGGGCGTGTGCAAACAGGTTAGTCACCAGTGCTCCTCGATGCTTGCTTCTGTGTAAAATACGCTTTTGGAACTTCTGCGCCTAGAGGCCTTTTACATTTCATTGTAGAAAAATGCCCTTTCAAAATGGAGTTTATTCTCATTCATAGTGGTGGTGCAGTCCTGTTTCATACTGCTTTTGTTGGAATGGGTCACAGTTTATGAAATTATCTTTTACAAATATTCACCTGGTAAGAGTTTTATTGCCTGTTTTCGATGCAAGTGTTTCTTGTGGTTTACTATTATTTGTAAACAAGTGTGGCTTCTGCTGTTGTTGCGGTGGTTGAATCCCTGGACCATGAAGGTAGATAAACACCTCTATGTGCCCCATACAATACATTGACACAGTTTCTTTTCAGCAACACAAAAGGATGATGGACGGAGTGCTGAACAATGCAAACACTCACCCCCAGTCACAGGTCTGGGTTTAATCCATCGTTCTTTTGCTCACCATGTCACCCCAGTTTGGACCCAGCCATATGCAAATCAGTCTTGACCCTGTCCCTCATGGGAACAGTGCAGCCCAAACTGCCAGGCCTTGTCCTCCCTGGACCGGAAACAAGCATCCTGGGACTGGTTTCAGGGTATCACCCTTCATCAGCCAGGGTAGCCTGAATCCAGTGGCACAGTGAGCAAGGGAACCACATCTGGGCATACCCTTCCCACTTAGGGCAACTTTAGCAGCACAAAAGGTTTCTTTTCAGGACAGTTGAAGTAGAGTTCGGTAGGTGACGGGACGTCATTGCAGCCTGGGACAATGTCCAATGTGACTTCACTGGATCACAGTCCGTTCCAAATCCACAATGGCCCACTGGTGCATTTAGCATTGTCTGTAGGAACGTCTTTAATACAAAGGCAGCTCGCTCCTCTTCTTATCACACCCCTTGTGAACTTATTCTGTTTTCTGACTGTAGTTTGGATGTTTAAAAAGCGTCTTTTAATCAACAAAGTTTGCACGTATTGTATTATGAAAAATACTGATCCGCATAACATGATGGCCCTGATGCAAATTTACGGATTAGGGGCATTGTAATAGGCCACTTATACATTTATTTATGGATTTTTGCTACCTGTAACATCAATTGATTTTTTTGTTTCTATTTCTCTGTGACTGGCTTGAGCATGATTGTTCTCTTTTGCCTTCTAATGACGTTGGATCGGAGTTTCTTTTGTGCACCGGAATACACAACACAAGCTTGACGAACTTGGCACAATGAGATCGGCACAGTGAATTATAGAGGGAGAGAGACCGTAGGCAAAAACACAGTTCTTTGTACAGAAGACAGATGAATCCAAGAAATATGTGAACTTAGATTTCCATAGCTGACTGTGATGTGAGACGTCTGAATCCTTCGATCAGTGAAATCGGTTGGTTACGAACAGTCCAAGGGGATGCATTGGCACTTCTGGTTGTCATTTTACAGCGTGGGGCCAAGGGACTGTCTGCTCTCTGTTTTTATAAAGAGCCCTGTGCTTCCCTTCTCTGACACAAGCTCACCTTTGTCAATGCTTTCCCCTTGCTCCTTGTTCTAGCTTTCCCTCCCCTATCGCTTTAGTGGCCCTCATTTCTTTCTGACGCGCTCCCCCTGCCCTATTTCTCTTGCTTGAGATTTCGTTCTTTCAGCTCAGTGCCTGACACTATTCATCTCGCTTCTCATTTTCGATAGGTTCCTCTTTGTTAGTTCCCCACTTTAACCCTAGTTGCTCTTATTTCTCCACCATTACTTTTGCTCCTCCTTCTGGATCTCTATAGTCTCCCATATTGCTTTTGTCTCTCTTCCCCTAATTCTCTACATTCCACTGCGTTGTCTGTCTAATACTCCTCATGAATCTCTCTAACTTCCTCCCATATCTTTCTAGAGTCTACTCTCCTAGCTCTCTAGCCGACCCTCCTACTCACTTTATTTATTCCTCCTCATGTCCTCCTCATTCCCCATTTTTCTGAAAGGTTCCCCTTTGTCTTTTAATTTTTCTGCTCTTTTCTCTTAGCTTCACACCATCATTGTTTATCTTCTGTTCCTTATTCTCCTTGATATTGACTGATTTGGACTAAACATTGACACAGGTTGGCTCTGAACAAAATTTGGCACGGGCGTATTCATATAATGTGACTGCACCGCCTGGTTCACATCAGAATTCGGCACAGTCTGATTCACATTAGGTACAATCTGAACTGTGCTAAAACTCTGAACTGGTTGCCCACTTCAGGAATCAGTGTCACTGAATTTGCGGGTGTACCTGGCACTATCTGATTCGGGGTTTGTGAAACTGGAGCAGTAGGTACATTCAGGGTTACGTTTTGTGCAGCTTCACTTCTTGCTCCTACCTCTTCTGAATGGTATGGAGGTGGACAATTTAACAAGATCTGATGTATAAATCCATCATTTGAATCATTCTCGTAAGTCGCTGCCTTTTTCTCTTCAGTGTCTGTTATTTGTTCTGTTTTTCCTGTCTTTCTCTTAGTCTTGGGTTTAGTGCTTCCCCCATTTTCACTTGAACTAGCAGGGTACAATCTAGTTCCTTCAATGATTTCTGCTGTTCATTTCTGTTCCTCATCCCATCTTGCCTCAGCAAATGTTTTTAATGCTTTCTGCATTCTATTTATACTTGGTGTTCAGTTTCTGAGGGGCTATCTGTTCCCAAATATTAAGTGCCTCAAATTGTACAGGTCTCCGGAGGCAGTTTCATCTCATAAAGCACTCGCCTCAGGTTGCCAATAATTCTTATATTAAAGGTTCCATAATGAGGAAATGCTAAAGCATCTTCTTTCTCAATAATTTTGCACCACTGTTCAAGCCACACATGTGCATGAATACCCTTTTCGGAAGCTACATAATGACCTGGAGTACCTTTGGGTAGAGTCTCTACTCCCTCTTTAACTCCAATAAATACACCTCTGTTAAATGCACTTTTTAATGCTTTAAAGAACTTCATTTTCAATCAAGTTCAATAAATCACAATAACTTTTCATTTGAATCATGACATAAATTCAATCCCACAATCCTTTTGTCTTGATGTTCTCAACCAGAAGCAATGTGGCACTGTCCACAAGTACCAGTGCAGGTTCACACCAACTGACGTATACAAGTGTGACACACAATAATGTCATACTCTGTCTTTTCAGCAACTCATTTGCTTCGTAATTGTCTCTCACACAATCACTCATACACACCTAATGCAAAATATTGCGAGCAAAAAACAACAACCTGTCTCCTTACTACAAGATAGTCTCAAACACTTCAAAACAGTACGGAGATACACTTTCCGACTATAGCTTTCACAATTACACAAGTGAAACCAGACCAGTAATTCACACTCCGGCTGATACAGATTCTCCATGTGCAAATGTTTGGATGGGCAAATCGCATGATAATAATCCTATCTTCCTAACACTATGACTAACTATTGTCTCTCCTTCACTCATGGGAGAAACCACAATATGCTACCAGATTTGATAACACATTTCATCCTTTGCAGGAATCAGTGCTTGATGAGGCCAATAGATCTTTGCACCCAGCATAAGGGTGCGGGGAGACAAACATAAGTTTACAACAAAATCAGTTTCAGCACATTATGACAAAGGTGGCCACTCAAGGAAAACTCCAGTCTAGAATGAGGTTCAAGGTTTTTTTTTTTTTTTTTTTCAAGTTTAGACTCAGTCCTGTAGACAATGTGCAAAACAAAATTATAAAGATCAAAGATTGACCAAGATGATGGAATAAGATCAAACAAACTAACATTAATAAAACAAAGCACTTGACAAAGACAATATAAAACATCAGAAGAATCACCTGATGGACAGAAAACAAACGCACTTCAGATCTAATAAGCATTTGGGCAATTTTAAAATCATCTAGGTTTAGCTAACTAGGGCAAGGGAAACCCTACAGGTAAGCCAATTAGAGGCTAACATGTGCTGGGCAACACATGTGACAAAAACAGTCTCAAAAAGAATTTAGAAATACCTAGGACTAAAAGGGGCAAAAATGAAAACTGTAAAGAGAAAATGTCAGCATTTCAGAAGCTCGGTCAAGGGTCTTCTACGCTGGATCTGGGTAAATCTCTAAATCTCAGCAAAGCATTTCAAAGGGGCAAGGGCAGAGAGGACTGTACCTCTCAGAATCCAAGGGGCACAATTAGCAGCAATGGGGGCTCAAAGAGATCCTCTCTGCAGGGTCTGGAGTTGAACTTTGTTCCTAATCCATCTGGGGACAGTATATTAAAGACTGTATGGCAAGATAATTCGTCAATCCATCGTTCCACATGATGCTGAAGATGTGACATCCAACAGAAATCGATCATGCTGCATGAACTGCAACAGCCCTACAGATTCGCATTACCTGCAGATGGAAAATATTTCCATCTAGTTTCTTCCATACGCATTGTAAACTCTTATATGCTGCCAGTCCATAGCCCTGAATATACTGTACTCAAGGACAACTTTCTAGGCTCACTATGTATAGAGCAATAGACATCTATTAACAAGTTTGTATTCTCTTGAGAACAGAACGTAAAAAAAGTTTCATGTTAACAAAACAAAATATTTTCTTCACAGTCACAAATACAGGGCATACCAGGCTTCACTTAGGCTAATGCAAATATATTAAAAACGCACATAAAACATGCAAATAAAACCATTTAACATTCAAATTATAATTCAACATTAGTAAACTTTTGTCATTATTCATGTTACAGTAACTGATAATACATTTCTGTTAATATGATGCAGAACTACATTCCTCCATCTTTGCATACAAATTTAAAACATTTCCCAATAGAAAGCTAATGTAATTATAATGCAGACTGTTTGCTTTCACTTAAAATATAACATGATGACAAGTGACATCTTCAAACATGAAACTTAATAGCTATACCACATGAGCTTCATCAGTTAGTTTAGAGGAGGGTTTCCCAACCTTTTGACTTCTGTGGAACCCCAGTTTAACATTATTGGAACCCAGGTACCCCAACTGAATCATTATTGGAATCTGGGTACCCCTCCACTGAGTCATTGTTGAATGCTGGGGACCTAATTTGTTAATATTATTTAATTTTCTAAGTAGTCGTAGACCCGCTGAGGAGGCTTCATGGACCCCCAGGGGTCCCAGGACCACAGCTGGTAACCACAGGTCTAGAGTGTATGCACACTGACATGGCTTCTCAGTGCATCACTTTACAGTCACACTATGAGTACTTTCATTAACCTAATGCATAACTGTCACACATAGATGATCACTCTGACATGAGGGACAATACTAACATTTCTGCTACATAATTGCCTTGCTTTTTTTCTCTTTACCCGCCACTCCTCTCTCTAGCAACCTTTCCCCTTCAAATTTCTTGATCCTTCCTCCCCGTTTCTTTGGTTTGTCATCTTCCTCCCTTCTAGCACTGGCTAAGCTCTGCAGATGCAGCTTCCGGCTTCCACGGGCTGCTCGCATGAGAGGCCCTATACTACGAGACATTCAGAGCATGCGCCCCAGCATGGGTGGCTGCAGCAGTACTTTTAGGCCGGGTTCAAGGAAGAGATTTTGTTAATGCGGCATCACTTCCGTAGGAGTGGGGAATTCTCCTCATAGTGGCACTTGCGTTTCCGGTGTATCCTGGTCCTTGAGTGGGGCATAGAGGGACGGTGAGGGCTCCAGAAGTGTATTTAATAACACAGGTAGTGGCCATTCTTAACATCTTTGTTCCTGCAACTGCCCTGTGTTTATGGCTCTTGCGCGCATGTACAACCTCTCTGCAGTGTTTGCAGAGGTGTCCATCACATCTTTTTTTGCGGACAGCCTCTTGCTCATGGCGGGGTATTGGTTGGGATGATTGAAGCGTATTTATTCAGTAAAACCAGAAATCTTGGCCATTGTCAGACCGAAAAATATCAAACAGGAGACTTTGACTGCGAGAGACTCAAGAAGGCATTGAGATTACCTTGACAGTGCCTATTCCTTAGTGCCAACTAATAAACCTGCAAGTTGTTCGGCTGAGCTAATTTGTGTGGAAAAGGTTAACGTGTCATCATTGTCAGTGCCTTTTACATGCCCTTAACATTAAATATTAAATATTAAGTATTAAGTGCTTGGCTGGTGTGACCCTAAATCAACCTGTTAAAGCAGGTGTATTTCGGATGTTATCCCTCTCACCAGAGTTGTTTGTACCATCACGGGCTGCAGCTGTGTTAAGTGCTGTGTTAAGTGTTCATAATGATGGGTCTCGCATTTGTTCGAATAAGAATTATTAGCGTTGTAAACTCCTAACCAGACTTTTCTTGCCATATAAATTGAAAATGAAAAATAAAGCAGTTTCACAAAAGCAAGCCGATTCAAAGCGCCACGGCCGCCATGAGCATCAGCGCAAAGGAGAGACACAAAAAGAAATGGAAGTTCACTCACAGTCAAACGTATCGGCAAAAGTGCAATTAGCCATGTAACACAGTTGATGGCTAAGGCAGTAACAAAACTTCCCCAAGGAGGGACAAACGTAAAGCATTTACCAATGATAACAAAGGATTTTTGAAGGGCAAACCCACGAACAAGTGGTAGTGATGGGTGTGAGGTGAGCGTTGTTAAAATCCCAGATACATACCAACACGTCGGAAAAGCAGCGCTGCTATTCTCAGCCTAAAAACGGTTAAGCGCCTTCTTTCTCTGTCCCCACAGTAACCAATGCCCGCATGCTGAACATGTGCTTGTGTTCTTTTAATGAGCCTTAGCACAGGCCGCTGAGAGGAAACCTGAAAGTTGAGCTTCATGGACACCCTTAAGCAGCACAAGGCCTCTCTGTGGGCATCTGAGCCCTGAGATGCTCTCTTGTCCGCCACTTGGATGAATGACTCCTGAGTGTGGTCCGACAGGCCCTGACTCATGCTGATTTGCCGACCATGAAGCAAAGTGACTCACTGGACAAAGCACTAGTTTGATCAGAGACCTTTACAGCCTGCCACAAGGCAACTACTAACCAATCTATTTTTATCCATGGGAATCACTAGTTTCTTCCCTAATGTTGATTATACTTAAGGCTCCCAGTTTTCCTGTTTTACCGATTTTTAACTGATAAATACAAACAGGAAACAATTTGTTTCTAGTCTGTATTTATTTTTTAAAGCCGAAAAATACAGGAAAATGTGCTTCTTGCGACTGAGACTCCATTCTGTTCTTCATGAATTCCTGGCCAGCAGCGGAGCAGTTAGGCAACATGGGGTGTTGAAAAATAGGATGAGATTTCCTTAAATACAGGCATGTGTTAACCCATATTTGTATATCATGCTAATATTTTCTACAGGAGTAATGCTTTCTTATATTTGGCTGCTTAAATTGCTAAAATGCGACAGATATTGAAGTATGAGAGCATGTTTATCTGCTAAATAAATGTGGATATATATACCATTTTACGACTTAATTTATTTTCAAAATACACAATAAATATGGATAAGTACTAAAAAGGATGGGCAAAAACCAAATATGTGTAAAGACATTACGGAAATTAAAAAATAATAATAAGAATAATAAATACCTTAAAACTGGGATACTAAATTACACTACAGGAAAATACACGGCAGACGAGGAGCTGGGTATGGTTTTCTTTTTTTGGAAGCTGGTCTTGTCCCTTTTATCTTTTTATTTCTGAAGTGTAAGTTATAAAGTGAAAGTTATAACTTTTACCTCTAAAGAACGTCACAGAGAATCATTATTTGTATTTAATGGGGAGCTCTATTAGATGGCTACTTCTCTCCATTCAGATGCTCCAGAGCGCCAAACAACTTGAATAGAAGTTTTCTTTGGGTACCTGTAAAATTATTGGAATCTGATTTGTGCAATCCAAACCACGTGTGACCAACCTTCTTTGGCCATGGGCCCTATGTGACATAGATAGTTCAGATATGGGAACATTTGAAAACAGATCTGTTTGCATAGGTTTTCTGAACCACATGGAAGTTCTGGTTTGGTCCTTGAGTTTAGGATAAATGTGTTCCATAGCCTGGGCACTGGACACCGAAGTATCTGCCCCATGGTTCTGCCATTTGAAGGGCTGTTGGATGAGAAGGTATCCACTTATGGCGTAACGGTTTCTGGCTGCGTAATGGTGGATAGTGGTGCTAAAGATTGCAAATATTTTGAGATTTTCATCCTCTTAGCTTTGTGGACAATGTAGAGCACCTTAAGCTTTACACGCATGTCTGTCGGGAGCAGGTGAAGTGTTTACAGGGCTGGTTTCATAAGGTCAGGTTTGCAAAGGTTCATGCACCCAGTAGTTAAGGGTCATCATACTCAAGCTCCTGTGATCTGTACACAGTAGTGTGTCAGGTAAAGACACAGAGTTTTGCAAAGGCAAAAGTGAAGCATGATAACTGTTTTGACCACTACATTAACTCGAAGTATAAATAAGACCCTGGTTTCAAAGATAATTCAGTGTCCTTAATTTGGTGAAGTAGTGGGGTGTTCCAAAGAGCATGGGTGGAGGGTGCATTTTAAAGCTGTGGTGTCATTAGTATTTGCCATCACCAGGATTTCTTTGTTGGCTTCATCCAAGCAGCTCTCCATCATCTAGTTGAAGACGCAGTCTATGAACACTGTGATAATGTTCTAATTCTCTAGGTCGCGCTCCAACTTGAAGTGGATTTAGTCGTTCTCCGCATACATTTGAAATTTCACTTTGCATTGCTCAAAGAGCTGCTTCAGTAGATGGACGTAGGTATTGAAGAATAAGCTTAAGGTCACCCCTTGGGTACTATTTGGGATGATCATTCTGCTGAGACGACTCTTAATGTTTGTGTGTGACTAAAAAGAAAGGATTGGAATGAAGCCAAGACATTTCCAGACAGTTCTTCAACTTTTTGGGGAAGGATTCTATGGTCCAAGGTGATCCAGGCTTCAGCGAGGTCGAGGAAAATTAAAACACGTTTTTTGTTTCTGTTTGTAGAGAGCTTATCTGCTCTTGGGTAAGGCACATTTTGACCCACTTATGGCCCTACATTTCTACTGTTGAACACGAACAGGTGGTTCTGTTTCATGTGTCTTTGGATTAGTATTGTAACTTAATTTTCCATGATTGTAATGGTGTATGGTATGCTAGAGGCAGGGCAATTGTAGGCAAAGATCTGTGGGCTTGTTAATTGTTTTTTCAATAGTGTGGTGTTGATGAGATGTTTAAGATGGTGAGGAACAACTCTTTGGGAGAGAAGTGTTTATTTAGCACATTAATTTTCTCTCCTGTGAGCAGAGGGAGGAAGTGATTGATGCATGCATCAGGGATCACTGTTGGAAAGGAGTCTTAGATGTCAATATCAGCAAATTCTTAATCAACAGCAGACTGAGTAACTTGCCTTCAGACAAAACTGATTTGCACCATTAGTGCTTCAGAGTGTGGGTAGTTTGTTTCAACTCTTTTAGCTCCTGATTGCATTATTCCCTAGAGGATTTAAAGTCTGTTTTTGTTTTCTTGATTTGGTTCAGTGACGTAAAGTGCCTCCTTCAGAGATCTCTTTCTAATGCATTTCACAGTTGTCAATATCAGCACCTGAACTGAGTGTTCATTCAGATGAGTAAGTGTAAAGCAGTGTTTAGAAGCCTAAACGCTGAAGTGTCAAGCTCCTGATATCTTCAAAGGCTTGTTTAAGTTTTTTTTATTTTTATTTGCTGGGACCACAAGGCTGCTCAATGTTGATATATATATTTATTTATATATATATATATATATATATATATATATATATGTGTGTGTGTGTGCGCGGGCCCGCTTCCTGGCACACGTTATAGTTTCTTCAGATAGGTATAACTATAACTGCTGAAGTTCTATGGTTTTGTATGGGTAAAACGTCAACCTGTGTTTTTTTTTTTTTTTTTCTAATACACACAATAATATTTGTGTCAAGGGACGACAAGTCAATCCGGGTCTTGCTTTTCCCCAGGATCCAAGGAGGATCCTCGAATCGGCGGATCGGTCAAAACAAAAAAAAATGGAAAAATTGGCAATTGTTTGCCCTAAGGGCCACTTCCATGTGTCCTATGGGGTCAGGATATCTGTGTCCCGACTCCTTATATGTTTTACACAGTTTTTTGTTTTTGCCACCCCCAAGGCAATGCAAGAAACAAAATGGCGGCCGCAACTTTTCTGTCAGATTGCGGCCAGCCCAATCAGGTCCTTGCTTTTCCTCCAAATCCAAGGAGGATCTGCTTCCCTATATATACAAATTTGCTTTTTATTTAATAACTAGAAAACTACTGAATGGATTTACACCAAATCACAAAAAGGTCGCTTTTTGGACCAAGAGCTAGCTTTCAGCCAGATTTGGTGTAAATCCAGTTGTTCGGCCGCTATTCCTGATCAAAATCCCTATTCAAATTAACATGGAGAAAGCATGTTTTGGGACCCCTCCCCCCTTTTTTCTCAGCCCCCGCTTGATCAATCACCCCAAAACTTTCCAGACAGCAGCTATTTTTGTGGGAAAAATTTCGTGAAGATTCGTCAACCAGCACCAAAGATATGGGCAAGTAAAAAAAAATACTTTTTCTATAGAAACTAGACCCTAACTATAACTACTTAGTGGCAACTGCCACTAGGAGATATATATATATATATATATATATATATATATATCTCAAAGGTTACATGGACTTTATAGTTAGGTTTAGATTTGACACCCACAAAATCATAGACATTCAACAGTTATTGTTATCACAAGTAACTATAACTCGTGCCCTAAAGTAACTATAACTCGCGCCCCCACCGTGCACAGTTTTCTCATCCATAATTTCACTGCAAATGTTGCAGTGATATCATCAATGATGTCACAGAAGATGTCCTGGGGTGATTAGCAGTGCATTACGAGGGCGTGAGTTATAGATACCGTAGGGCACGAGTTAAAGTTACTTGAGATAACTATAACCATTAACTTTTGTATCTCTGTGATTTTGTGTGTGGAAAATCTGAACCCAACTATAACGTCCTTGCAACTGTTGTTTTTTTCCCATGGAATTTCTAAGGTTTTTTTAAAGCTGTTTCTTAACTACAACCTCCCTGTAACCTTTGTTTTTTTTTCCCAATGAATGTATTTGTTTTTTATGCTATTGCCTAACTATAATGTGCCTGTAACATGGGTATTTGAGTGGGTACTGGCAACTGCCAGTAGGTAATATATATAAATATATATCTACACACACACACATACACACAGACATGTGTGTGTATGTATATATATATATATATATATATATATATATATATATATATATATATATATATATATATATATATACACATATGCTTTTTAAAAAAACGGACACAATCTTTATACAATCCTTATGCATGAGTGCCGAGAAAGGTTTGCCCATGAAAATGGCCAATTAGCTACATGTATTGTATGCAGCGTTTTCAGATGACTTGCTTTCAAAGCCATCGCGCAACGTGGTGACCCGTCCGCCTCCCTTTGTAAAGGAAATCACCTGTGTTCTAGGTCAGTAAAATAATTTTTCACGGGTAAGGTCGTTCTGCCCTGCCCAGGTATGTGTAATTAGTTTGTTCTCCATAAAGGTGGTTTTTCTGAGCTGTTTCCTGATCGGGTCTCCCTTCCCCTGCCTTGGAGAGAGAGACTAAAAGAGCTACCTGCCCGTTTAAAAGCTTCTGCGGGACTTAAGCCAAACTTGCAGGCTTTGTGAGCAGTGACAGACACCCTTCTGTTCCGGAGACGGTGTCTAGCGGACAAAGGTGCCATTCTCCTCACCATGACTTTCAAGTCGTGCAACGAGGAGAGTGCGGCCTGCCCTGCAGTAAGCGTGTACCGAGCTCGGTAAGAAAGATTTTGCTTGAAACCAGCCTATACGGTCTAGCTGACGTTCTGATACGGCGCTTCATACCGCTTTTCTGATCGCTGTAAATATCGGGCACTACTATTAAATGTCATCCGTCTTGGAATGATCTGAAATCGTCACGTGCAGACTCGCACGTTTAGCCCGTGAGCGTACAAGCAGCTGGGCCCTTCTGCCGGTCGACTGTGCTTTCCTTTATTCTGGTGTTTAATGTAGCGCCGCCACCCTGCCTTGTTGCCGCTTCGGAGCGCACTGAAACACTTCAGGATTACCGGCCAAACGCAGCGGTGCTCAGACCATGTTGTATCTAGGGCCATGAAGAACAAACAGCAGTAAATGAGCGGGTGGCTAAAAATGTGAGGGAGACAGAGAACGGAACCGTGAGATAGAGGAAAACACGCCATGTTCACCTACGGATTAGTGTCTCCAAACACTAAAGTTTGCATATTCATTCAAAACACACATGAAAATAGAGCAGCCCTACCTAGTGATATTTTGTTTTTTGCCATAGTGGTGTGACGGTAAGACACAGAGTTCCGAGGTTACCGTCACTCTGCCTATTTCGGCGTGTCAGGGGCATGTCTAATCTTGGGGAAAGAGACCAGGCATGGTCACAGGAAGTGTCAGCTTGGACGAGACATGCCCAAGCCTGGACATGTGTGCAGGCTCCGAGACACAGATTTCAGCCCGCTTTCCACACTTCAGAAGGGATTCGAGGCGGACGCTGTATGAGGTGACAGCCCTGTGCAAAACCCGGACTCCTGGCAGATGCGGTGGGTAACAAAAGTGCTCCTTATAACTAGCATGTTCACAAAGGTTCTTAGCACCGACAGTAGGAATTACAGACGGTCCCGCACACACTCCATTAATGTTGCATCACGTGTAACTGTTAGTTTTACAAACTTCATCAGTAACAAGTTCTGGTACAAGAACTGGCAGCATTAAACAGCATCTTGTGTTTATTTATTTGATTCAGTGCCAATTCGAAAGCTGTAAAGAAACAATATGTTGGCCAAACAGAGAATGACTTCTGTACACGATTCAGGAATCACAGATCAACAATAATTAACAAGAAACGTGACCAGCATGTAGGCAATCATTTTTATGGGCGAGCACAAAATGCTCCGTCCATTCTATAATATCTCTTTGGGCTTGAAACCACGCCCATGCCACGTCAGTGACTTACATTGGTTTGTGGGCTTGCCTTTTAAAATCCGCTTGCTTTCATTTTTGAAAGGCATGCATACGTCATGCTTTTTCTGGTGTTTAGCCCACCTACAAGGCACCGGTAAAGTACCAAAAACATACGAGGCACAATGTTTTCAGCCTGGAGTCTGGACTACTTTAACTGTTTATTTTCCAGGCAGCGCGATCGCGCTGCATTTTTTATTTTATTTTTGCTTTACAACGCTAATAGCTCTAACTCGAACAAATGCGAGACCCGTTGGATTGAAAATGCTTGTTAAATTTGACGATTTTTCCTTGTGGAACATGTCTTAAAGGAGAACTACTGGACGTGTTTAACATTAATGCATCCAGATGGACTGAACATCACTAACAATACCACCTGATTACTACATATCTCAAGATCTCAGACTGCTTTGATTCAACATTTCTAATGAAATCTTCACTCATGATGCTTTTTGAAAATGCTGCAATGTCAGCTTTCCATGTAAAAAAAAATAAAAATGATGCCTGCTGCACAGTTTATTCACGGCCCCTGATAAAAGATATTCATCTGGGTGGGGACTAGATTAACTTCTGTAGACACAGATGAGGGGGAGGGGAGAGAGTTTTTGCAAAGACAAGCCATTATATCTTTGAACTAAAAGCCTTTAAATCATTTTATTCATGGTATCAATCAGTCAATCAATCAAAAAAATATATAGAGCTCGCTACTCACCCGTGAGGGTCTCAAGGCGCTTGGGGGTGGGGGGTACAAGGAGGGTCACTATTCGAACAGCCATGTCTTGAGGTTCTTTCTGAAGAGCAGGAAGTCTTTGGTTTTGCGGAGGTTGGTGGGTAGGGAGTTCCAGGTTTTGGGGGCGAGGTAGGAGAAGGACCTGCCTCCTGTGGTGGTGCGTTGGATGCGGGGGACTGTGGCTAGGGCGAGGTCGGCTGATCGGAGGTTGCGGGTGGGAGTGTGGAAGTTCACTCTGTCGTCTGTCGTTGAGGTAGGTTGGGCCGGTGTTTATGGGGAGCCAGTGAAGGGATTTGAGGTGTGGTGAGATTCGTTCGTGGCGGGGGAGGCCAAGGACGAGGTGTGTGGCTGTGTTCTGGATTCTCTGGAGTTTGCTTTTTTTTTTATTAATTTTTTATTAAAGAAGAATATAGGGCAGTACATAGTATACATGAACATATCTTCAGTACTCCACATTACAACCGATAATTTTACAATCCATATCTGGATGTATGCAGTCTGATATGTATACTGGTTAGTAAATATGGGTTGTGGGTGGATCGGGGGAGGGGGGTAGGGGCTGAAGAGAAAGTAGATCAGAGGAGAGGGGAGAGGGAGGAGGGGTGGGAAGGGGGGGGCGGGAAGGTTAGGTAGGGTGCGGGGAAGGGAGGGGATCCTTTGACACAGTGTTTCCGGGCTATTAAATGGATGTTCCGGTTATTCCCCATCCGTTACAAATGATCTTGCAGGATTGTGCCATGTAGTGTATATGTCAAGATACATTTAGGGTGGAATAAGAGAACCTGTGCGTGGAGGGGATAATGCTGAAGGAGGATGATCGAGAGGGGGTATCTGTGTGGACGTGGGTTTAAGTGTGTAAGGGGTCGGGACTTGTCTATTGATGTTGGATAATTAGCCGCTGATCGAACAAATTGGGAGGAAATGAATTTTCTAATACATGTTTAAACGGGTCGGTATGGGGGGTGTTTCCTGGGACGAACAGTCTAGGGAATAAAGGGAGAGGATAGAAGGGCAGAGAGGGGAGAGAGAGGGAAAGAAAGGGGGAAGTGTTGGAGTGTCAGCTGCTGTCCACTGACCATCCACCAGCTGCCTCATGATCCTGCCAGGAAGGGGCTCCAGATTTCCGTAAACAGAGCTGCTTGGTCCTGTAGGTTGTAGATTACTCGCTCATGGGTGGCTGTTTGGAACATGGCTGTCATCCATTCCGTTGGTGTTGGGGCGATGGCAGACCTCCAATGTCAGAGTATGCAGATTTTAGCTGTGGCAATTGCCGTATGGAGCAGCCGTTTGTGGGGTCGTGATAGGGAGGGATACGGGCGCGTGTCATGTAAAATAATGAGTGTTGGCGTCGTCAAATTTGGTATCAGTATAAAATCCGCAAGTGTATGGCGCACAGTTTCCCATAAGGGTTGTATCGTCGGGCAGTGGCATAGAATATGAAGTAGGTCGCAGTGAAGATCTGCGCACCGCCAACACCTCGCGTGTGGTATCAGACCTGCCTTGAAGAGTTTTATGGGGGTCCAATACCAATCTTGGAGAATTTTGAATAGACAGTGGAGTTTGCTTTTGAGTTTGAGTGTGGTGCCGGCGTAGAGGGCGTTACCGTAGTCTAGTCTACTGCTGATGAGTGCATGGGTGATTGTCTTCCTGGTCTCTGGGGGAATCCATTTGAAGGATTGAGTGCGGAGTGTGTGGAAGCAGGAGGAGGTTAGAGCATTGATTTGCTGTGTCATGGAGAGGGAGGGGTCCAGGATGATGCAGAGGTTGCGTGCATGGTTTGCGGGGGTGGGTGCGGGGCCCAGGGCGGTGGGCCACCAGGAGTCGTCCCATATGGTTTTGTTGGGGCCGAAGATGATGATCTCGGTTTTGTTGGGGTTAAGCTTGAGGTGGTTAGTCGTCATCCAGTTGGCGGTGTCGAGAAGAGCAGCGTGTAGGTTGGTTTTGGCGGTGGTGGGGTTGTGGGTGAGGGAGAGAATGAGTTGGGTGTCATCTGCATAGGAGAGGATAGTGATTCCGTGTGATCGGAGGATATTGGCTAGGGGGATCATGTAAATGTTGAAGAGTGTGGGGCTGAGGGAGGACCCTTGGGGGACTCCGCAGGTGATCTTGGTAGTGTTGGAGTGGAAATGGTACATTTACAATAGCATATTGTTGCAAAGAGGAAGATAGACTCCTGGTGACAATTAATCATTCTATCAGTTGTGCCTAACATGCTGTTAAAATGCTGTGATTATATTAGTACGCAGCGTTTCATGTGCACACAGAATCTGCTGTATGGTACCTAATTTCTGCATCAAGACCAATTATAGCTGCTGTAGGAAAAAGTGAGAGGTACAACCTGACAGCATATTTTTAACTTTTATTGAAATTAGTTTGCTCATTGTCTACAACATAAATACTGACCTGTGTGCAGAGTGAGCTTAATGCTTGGTACCAAACGTTAACCAGTGCAATATACACATAGATGTTGCTACTTCAACGTTGCAACCTTTCTGTTTCAAATTGCTTCCCTTGCACACCCAACCATTGTTAAAGCTCTGGCTCACAATGGCAGGGTTCTTCAAACTGGGGGGCGGGTTCCCCTAGGTTGGCCTCAAGTGATCCCAGCGGGGTGCCAGGCTCTGGCCAAAAGAAGCAATATTCAGAAAACAGTGATTTGTTTTAAGCAGAAAAACATTTATTGCATTTTTAAAAAGGTAACAGACCTTAACTGCAATGTTTAAATAAGTTTAGACATATTTAAACATTGCCATCTGAATAGAATAATTGTGAAAAAGTCTGAATAGAGCCTGATAATTATTATTTTTTCATGGGGGGAGGGGCGTGGAATTAAAAAGTTTGAAAACCACTGCAGTATGGTGACCTACACATCGCCTTATCTTATTTCTCCATGCAGTTTTGCATATTTAGAAGTTCACAGAAGAGGCTTGCACAATGACCCTAAATTGTATGCTGACTGAATGTGCTTGCAGTGCAACAACACAGCAATCCTACACAAGTCTCTGACAGCAGCAATACGTCTCAGGTGCTGGAGACAGCAGGGCTAACCTGCTTTGGTTTCAGGCAGCTGAGCTATGCCTTGTACTCCTGAGCTAGTCCTGATCATGTGCACTTCTGTTTGAGTATCCGTATTCCTGTCTGTGCTATCTGTATGCCTCTATGTTCTGCCTGTCTGCATCCATCCATCCATCCGTTCGAGCTTGGCACATTGAACTGCAAGCTTACATATCATGATGGGAGAGGGAAACAGGAGGTCTTGGAGAAAGAATCTCAAAGGCGACTGTTGGAAAATACAAACCACAGCGAAAACTTTGTTGGGATTGGAAAAACAGCCATAGGGAGACAAAGATACAGGGGACTTAAGCTCCCTCGCAACAGAGTGACATTGCGCTGGGAAGCATCTGGTACAGCAACGCAGGGTCATTACACACAAGAACAGCAGAAACCGTGCAAATAAGAATTTAGGGCAGCATTGTTCCATTAGAACTTCGATTAGGAGCGGTACCCCCACATGGAGAAACAGAAAATTCACAAATATCTCTATGCATTGACTCCGAGACACAACAACATAGGTAGTTTAGGAGGACACTAGATACATGAGTATAGGTTAGGTGTAGTGTCTCAAGACCCCTACCCTCCATGGCCAGACCCTATGCAAACAATGTGCAGTAACAATCCTCTACACACTCAGCATTCAGCCCGGTTAGATCTGAAGGTGACAAGATCCACCCCTGATTATGGATTACCTCCATGACGATAACGCACACCCTCCAAACCAGTCACCTACTGGTTGAGGAATATGATTCCTTAGTGGACAACCTCTGCTGGATGAGTTGCAACTGCAGGTTGATGGTTGCACAGAGCAGCAAGATGCCAACTAATGTGTAGAATACTGTGATTTGCATAGTCCCAGTAATATAAAGATGGTGATACTGAACCACTACTCATGACAACATTCAGCAAGGCAAGTGGACAGGATTTAAACCCTTTTTTATGGGATCTGTGCTGCACTCTGTTCCTGTTCAACCCACATTTATTTGCTGTGCTGGGTTATTTATTGAGCACCCCAAGGCTATCTTGCCAATACACCTGCGTAGCTGGCCCAGTTCTTGCCCTTTTTCCCCTGACTTTCTGTTTTTTGGACTTCTCCTGTTCCACCCATCACCCTTTAACCATGAAAGCCCAGCAGTTATCAAGGGCCACACACCTAATTCCCCCCATCTGACTTTTCTCCCCAAATCTGAGAAGGATGGTTGAACACTACAGTGGCATACCGAACCTGGAGGGGGCTCGCCTGCAAAGAAAATGGAGGGGGCCCCCTTCTGGATTTGCTGAGGCCAAGTGCTCTGCTGTGGGGGCACCCTTGGAGTTCGCCACCCCCCCTCCCCTCGCACAGGGTGGGCTGCGGGGGCCTTTGTTACACCCCTAGACCACTATCTGAGAATGAAACCAATTATGTAGGAATTTCTACAAACCCGTTTATGTAAGTGCTGTGATCTGTAACTTTGCCCAGTGCCCTAGGTTTGTCATATTTCAACTTGTTGTAAAGTTGTACAACTATAAGGGTTTGACTGATCTAACTATCATACCTGAGAGTATTTTTTTGTCAAACAGATATGTTATTTTTATTGCAAAGCAATGGTGTTCATTGATTTTAGTCCGTGCGATAAGCTGCTTCCATTCAGTATGGGCCATTTGCCCAACAGTAGGCTTTTAGTTTTATCCTTCTGTTTTCAACAAATGAATAGTGCTTTAGCAGTCTGCATCATGAAGGCAAGCACAGCTCATCTCCAATGTCCTGCGGTTCTTGTAATGAGCATTTTGCGGGAAGGTTGAACTGTGAGAAATGTCTAGGTCTTGGTGTCGGAGCACGGATAAGCCCTATGGTAGACCTTCCAACTCAGTGTGTCACACGATATTGGCTCCTATCACAAAGTCACCTGGTGAGGAGCCTAGATCACGCAGTGTATAGACAATTAGCTGGAAAACTCTGCAGAGAGGAGGTTTCCAGCTAATTGTTTGGAGGTTCTGTTCAGCCAGTGCCCTTTATGGGGTTCAAAACCTTCCCAGAACATCAGTGGTAGCCTCAGAAACTTAGTTTTTTTGGTGTTGGTGGGGCCCTTCAAGGCGACCCCCCACCCTCCCCTCACACAGTGAATATATTTCATAAGTCGGCAGGTTTGCTATGGACATATATCCTTGGGAGATGCCCATAGGAAAACCAGGGCCGTAAACTTGAAGGTCATGTGCATGTGTGTACCGAGCTTACAAAACGGATTAGTGTCTGTAACTGTTTACTAATGCACTGTACTTCTTAAACATTTTTGCGTGACTTGAGCAATCATACCTGCTCCTTGTCAGAGGAGTTCAGCATGGATGCAACAACAAAGACAAACATTCATTAGAAATAGCAAGTGAGACCAACCAAGGAAACCAAACTGGCACGGAAACAACATTTACCAACTTCAGTAACTGCTCTCAGAAAGTTGCCTTTTTTTTTTTTGTTGTAAAAATGGGGGAAAACGTAAGGACAGTCGACCGTGGTGGTCACTGATTGGAATGCTATTACAGATCCCTGCCAAAGGTAACGGTACAAGTCTATCTGCTTTTGGGCCTGTGTTTTCTTAAAACTTGCTAGTTCGCTGGTCCAGACATTTTATTTCATCCACGCATTTTTAGATTTTTATCTCATGATTTAATCGCGTGCCAGCAATCAGGCAGAGCTTAATAAATGGTCACTTTTATTTTAACACTGCAGGCATGTGTGTTTCGAGGGTCTGGCTGACAACCTGCACAATGCAGTGACCAGTTGATGTATTTTGGTTTCTCTACAGAGATTAGTTTTGGGCGTGGGTCCGGGACAAACATTTTATCTTCTGATTACAAATGTGGATCACGATCATGCAACAGTGTGAAAAATGCCACTTCTCTGTCGAGTTCTAGACATGATCTTCCATGGCCTTGGTTGTCACACTAGCCGGGTTACAGGGTTTACAGTTAACTAGGAAGCTGCAATCTAGTAATTTCAAGAAAAACTGTTTCTGTTTGCAAGACCTTTTGGTACCCCAACATTACTTGTAGAACTAGGGTGAGGCCAATTCCACTCAGCACCCCTGCCTTATTTCATAGGACCCCTGGAATAATTGAACCCAAAAGACATGCCCACAGACCTATCCATGTTGAATCCTTCAGGCGAGATTGGCTGTGTGACGCTGACGTCCCTTCTTAATCCATGGATAAAAAATGTGATTGTGAACAAAAAACAATTTTTGTCTTCGTGCCTAATTGTATGTGACATCTACTTGTGAAACATCAGTCGTACTTTTAGGGGTTAATAACCCATCTGTGCCCTGTTAATTATTTCTGCAAACCCTTTAGAGCAGTGGTTCCCAACCTTTTGATTTCTGTGGACCCCCACTTTAACATTAATGGAACCAAGGGACCCCCACTGAATCATCGTGGGAATCCGGGGACCCCCGCCTGAGTCATTACTGGAAGCTGGGGACCTAATTTGTCAATATTTGTTAATATTTTTTCATTTTCTATGCTCTCACGGACCCCCTGAGAAGGCTTCGCGGACCCCCAGGGGTCCCCGGACCACAGGTTGGGAACCACTGCTTTAGAGTACAGAAGTGAGTTTATGAAGGGGGATCCGGTGCAGGAGAGAAATGAGCAATGGAAGCTGTGGCGTTACTTGTGGATCAACCCACTGCCGTGTCAGAGTGATAGCATCCTTCAGATCTTTCCAGACCAGTGCTTTAAATGGGCAGATACTGTCAGATAGTCAGTGCCTGCACTTGTGTAACGTGTAAGGGGTAGTACTGGCACGTCTCAGCACTGCTGCACGGCTTCTAGAGGCAGAGTACCGGCAGTTCTTGCAGCAGACAAATGCCCTGGGACGAGGAGTACCTGCACTTCCGTATTTCCATTTCAAACACAGTCCCAGACAAATGTCTTGCATGCGTTTTACCAAATACATCATCCCTCGGTTGCAAAACCCTTGTTTGAACTTAATGATTGTTTTATTATTCGGTGATGCCGCCTAGCACAGTGTTAAGGCAATACTGAGAAGTAGGAATAAAAAGGTTACGGGTAGAGTGTTTGTATTAATTTAAGACGCTGGTGACATCTGTGGGCTGCAGTCCAGCCAGCTCATCTCGGCTGTGCTCACTTTGACATATATATACAGATCGGCCTCGGCCCTGCCCCGGCAGGAAGCGCCCAGGCTGTACTTCTGAGCCACGTTACCACCTAATCGTTAAAATAAAACCCCTCCGAGTACAGCGTCTCGGACGTGGTCAGGTCCGTCGGACGCGTTACTTTAAAATGGCCCCCGCTGACCGCGTGTGAAGAAATGATTTGCAGGTCTGCGGGAGGCTAGGCTGGCTGTGGAAGTGAGCACGGTTAATGTGCTGCAGAAAGGGCAAGGCACCCCGGCACACCTGCCGAGCTCACAATGTCCAAGTGGGGTGGTCGTCGCCAGCACAGCAGTATTTCAGTGCGCAATCTTCGCAGGCTTCATTTTCTGAGGTGTATTACCCCTGAGGCCTAACCTGCTGGTTGCGAGCCCTCCCCTCCCCCAACCGAGTGGCTGAAGTCTCGTTTGAATATGAATTTCCTTTGAACCACGATTAATAACAAGCTTGACGCTCCGCCGCCCTTTCTTCCATCGGATTTGTTTTACGCGTCCTGATCAAGCCCTAGTTGAAGGAGACACCCGAGGCGCTCTCGTGCAGAATAAATAATTCCATTTTCTCTATTCTCTCCAAGCCTTTACCTTTTGAACCTCAAAAGTCATTTGTAATTCAGCTACAGAATGCCTCCTTGATTTCACAGCTATGGCCGTGAATGCGTAATACGCATCTGATTGAAGCTGCCGCTGGTCTGGGCCTTCATTTTTCTCAAACTTGACCCAGCAAAAATGCCCCTACCTTGAAGGAAAATCATTCGGCTATTATTCTTCCCCGAATTTCTTGGAAATGTTTTTACTCGGGTGTGCATCTTTCTGTTGTTCATAAGTGAATCTCTAGTTTCCCATATTGTTTTTCCCTCGTTGTCCCTCCTTTCATGGAGCACCCTCCTTAAGTTTAAAAAAATAATAATTTATGGGTTGCTTTTTTGTATGGGATACAAAGAAAAGTAACTACATTTCCTTCTTTGATATCCGTCTTTGGCATATGTCTTTTCAAATCTTATTTCCCAACCTCCTCCTTTCTAAATAAAATTAATTTTAAGTGTTTCTAAGTGATGTTTTATTAACTGCGTTATAGTGTTCTGCTCTTGTCCCTTATGTCATGTCTTGACCTGTGCGTTCTAGTTTGTCTTGTCTGTCTTCTAATTCTATTCCTTTGTCTTTCTTTCCTCGTAGCAGGTTTCTTTCCCCTTTGTTGCTCGCCCGTCTTCTCCTTTCTCATACATGAGACATTGAATCAGTCCTTCCTTTCTAGGAATGTTCTATTATGCTGAGACGTATAGGCCCACGAAGGCAAAAGTGAAACCCTTAGCCTTGGAATGCAAAGTGCTTCTGGCCTTAAATCTTGAGGTGGAAGGTGCCATGCATGACACAGGGTCCATTTGGCAGCTCTACATTTAGTTTTTTCTCTTGATCTGCTGTTCGCGTCTGTAGCATTGTGATTTACTCTGTTATATTGAATTCATTTACACAGGAGCCTGCGGGCTAGTGTTTATTTTAGATCGGTGCATGTGCTAGCAACCTACACTAGAGCCAGTACCAATTAGTGGATGACGCTCATCACGAGTACTCCTAAGGACCTGGGATTTCATTATCTTGGCGAAAACCCGTTACTTAACAATCGAGATGATGCTGGCTTAATCAAGGACGAGTATTGGCTTTCCAAGAACAAAGTAGCTGTTTATGAGCCCAAACATTTCTCTCTGGTATATAATTTTCTTATAACAATGTCCTCGGTTTCGAACCGTACTTAGATTTGATGCACCCTGAAATCTGAATCACGCTGTACCCTGTACCTCAGCTTTAGACTTGGAACTCTTCCTAAGAGAGTCTGCAAAGCCAAATGGGATTCAATAAAATACAGCGGTGAGCTTTATAATTGCAATGTGGGAGGTTTGGAATCCATTTTTCACTTTCTGCTTCTTTCTGCTAAGCTGCAGTAAGTCACAAGCGGTTGTTACTTCTTTTTTAACTATTATGTCCCTACAAGATCCCTCGATGCCCTTGAGCTTGGTATAGGATCACCACACATTAGTCTCTTTCTTGATGGCTTCATATGTGTCTGGCATGATTGAGTGGAAGACCAACAAATGAAACCTTTCGAATATCTGGCCTACGCTATAAATATTTTGAGTTATCGAAAATGTATTGTATTTTGCTGTCGTGTTTATTTTGATCAGAAAGCTAACCTATTGACGTTCACCAATTTTTATTGGCTGATGTGTTCATCTGAACTTCTAACTGAATATTCATTGTTATGACTATGCTGAGAAAGTAAAGATATTGTTATAATTATTATTGTTGTTAATATTATTGTTGCTCTCCTCTGTGCTCGCGCTTTGATCACAATACCTGTCATCTACCCATTGATGGTTGCCTTGTCTGCAGTCTTGTGCAGCTCATAATAGACATCCCCATAGTCCATGATTTTGCTCTCTTTTCTTGATGCACTTCTTTCTGGTGTATTTCTTGGCTGTCCCTAGTTCGTAGGATATTTGTCCTCCTTCCGTGGCCTTCCCGTGTCTCCATTCAGTGCACAGTTCTTAAAGGCTGCTCTGAATTGAAAAAAACTTTTTGGTAAGAGAGGAGCAATATTTCAATTTCCATCCTTCGTTGAAACAAATCCTTCTGAGATAGGACATGCTGCCCTAGTTTCGTATGCCTCTTCAACCATTAAACTAAACAGCAGCGGATTCTAGTCTGTGAGAATTTCTTGCAAATATTTAACTTGATTTACAAAATTGCCCATTACTAGAGACCGAAGTAATCCAGGCATGGATGAAGATATGTGGATCTTGATGGAATAAAGCACCCTTTCCTGCTTGTAACCTTCTAGCATTTTTCTACGCTGCAGACACGTTCTCCTGTGTGTGAAGTCTATGCAGCTCTATGCAAGAGAGGCAGAGGGGATAAAATTATCAACACAAATGTGGTTCTTAGTTGCTGCTGTTTGTGTTCAAATAATTTTGTTATTTTGCGCATAAACATAAAAACATCAGGTGGTTTTACCCTAATTTTGGAGCGAATCGACATGTGAGGCAGATCTGACAACGTAGGACTATGTTTCTGTTTCACTATGTGTATTTTCACCAGAGTCTATTTTTTGTGATTTCTCTTTCGGAAGGGTCAGAAAATTATCTTTAATGCTAGTTTCAAGCCTTGTTCCTCTTTTAAGACCTAAAGTTTGTGAGCTGAACCCAACCATGAATTGCCTTTCCTTGAGCTCCTGAACAAGAGACAACCCTTCCAAGCACTTGTGGAAACAGCATTTTTTATGTTTTGGATGATGTGGTGATCATGCTGTTGTAGGTAGTGCATCAGTGTTATGAAACTACCAAGTGGGAGTAGCAGAGGCCAAAAACCTTCTGTTCCCTAGAGGAGGTAGGCCAGGACATTTTTCTGTCTTGAAAGTATTACTCTTACTGGAGTATTCTTGATAAGTGATATAATGCAAAATGTTGCTGAACGCTACTACTAAATGTATTCTGGTGTCCCTGCGATTCCCCCCACCCTGCCTCCGCAGCAAACCCACAAGACAGAGCAAAGGAAGAAATGCTTTCTCAGCCGCACAGTGTGTTGAGGACTGACTGGGCCTCTCTGAGCCTGAGCTGAATCAAGTGCTTAGACAAACTTAAAACTTTGTTGCTTTAAAGATCTGTGAGGTGAACTGTAGTACTCAAGTTAAGGTCTAGAATGCACAACTAATGTGTCCAAAAACAACAACATTTCAGAAAATGTCGGTATGTTCTCTGAATGACAATGGTAGCAATAGTAGATGCATCCCAAAGAAGGTTAAATACGGCTGGCCTAATGGGGCACACCACGTGGTGGCCCCCAGCAAACAGGGGCCCCTCAGGGTAGGGATGCTCAGTGGCAATGTCATTTTTTAAAATCCTGGTGGGGATGGAGAGGCATTTGGAAAGCCTGGAAAGCCTGCAAAACCTACTTCCCGCTATGATTGGTTGGTGGTGGCTGCGGGACTAGTGGGTGTGAGATGCAGGGGCAGTAGGTAACTTGTACTTAAGGTGGTGTGTATGGGAGGATTGCCCTTTGCTTCCTGCCTGGCACCCTACAGCTGACCTCTGGACCTACGACCGCCAGCCTTCAGTGCTGTTTTTTGTTGCTTCTGCACTCCCTTCACCATTGTGTCTTGTTGACAGCCGTGAAATGTTTTCTTAAGGAGTTATCCTTTTCAGCTGTCATTTGTGATAGTTTATTAATGTGTTTTGGTTTTCTTCGTACTTTGCGGGGTAGACTCATGGTTGTTTTCAAAGCTTGGAGACCCCATGGCATCAGACATTCAAAAGTCCAGAAAGTTCTGAAATTGGCTTACTTTTAACCCCAGGAAAGTGCAGTGATACTGCGGTGATCAAGGGAATGTTGGGGGTGAGTGCTACAGCAACAATCTCTGGTCCTTTGGTGTGATTCTTAACGCTGGCTTGGAGAAATGGGTGGGATGGGTTCTCACATGAGTAAACTGTGATGTCCCATTTGCCCAGTTCCATCCCCTCTAAGTGTGCTGGAGGGGATCCTTTTTTAGGTTGGCATGGTGTTATTTCCGGGCTCAACTTACAAGTTGGCCATGTGCCCATTTGGACTGAGAGCAGGTAAGTTTTTCCCCTTGAGAAATTGAACAGGTGTCCAGGGATAGAATAGCAGTAGGGATCTCTAAAAAAACTAGCTGATTTTGAAAGGCCGGCTAGGTGGTCAGACATAACTCAGGGAATTATTGCTGGTAAGCTGATCATATGTCTAGTTCTTGTTCAATATTTGATGTATGTATATATAACATTTGTTTTTAAATGTGCCATGTTAATCTGATATGTAAGTAACTATGGCCTGGGACTTTGACTCTTGTATCCAACATCAGTGAGTCTGAGGATGGGTTTTTAGGGAAATGGTACACATCTGATTTAGTGGTCCTGTTTTTGGGTCTTCCCCATCCTGTCTTGGAGAGGGTCCGCACCTAACGCAACACACCAGGGTGAGATTCTGAGTGGGCCTAGAGAACAAATGTCCGTAGTTGTATCTCATGGGATGTGAGCAATCAAGAGCAATCACAGCACGGAGACAGCCCTCCTCACCGCCACAGAGGACTCCGCTCACTCCTCCGCCGCAGCCATACAGCAGCCCTCATCCTACCCAACCTATCGACCACCTTCGACACGGTCTCACACCTTACCCTCTGCTCCAGGCTCCATGCTGTCGGCATCTGCGGAAAGGCCCTACAATGGATACGCTCCTCCCTGTCTGGACTAACACAGAGAGTCAGACTCTGGTCTTACCTGTCAGAATCTACGGAGATCAGTTGCAGAGTTCCACTGGGCTCCTCCCTGAGCCCCACACTCTTCAACATCTACATGGCCCGCTCGTATCCATCACCAGGGACCAGATCCTTTGTCGACGATACCCAGCTAATGATCTCACTGACCGAAAACCCCACTACTGCCATGAAAATCCTCCACAAGGGAAATGAAGCTGTCGCCTCCTGGATGAAGGACAGCTGCCTTAAGCTCCACTCTGACAAGACAGAGGGCCTCGTCCTGGGACCATCCACACCAGCTTGGGACAACTCCTGGTGGCCATCTACCCTCGACACCTCCTCCCACCCCAACAAGCCACCCATGCAACCTCAGCGTCATCCGGGACTCATCTCTCACCATGATCCGCAAAGTCAACTCAGTCGCATCCTCCTGTTTTCACGCACTTAGACTTGGCCGGTAGATCTACAAATGGATCCCAAAAGAATGCCGCAAAACTGTAACTCATGCCCTGGTTACCAGCAGACTTGGCTATGGCAATGCCTTCTACACCAGTACCACCCAGAAGAACCTCAAGAAATTACAGCACATCCAAAACGCCTCCACTAGACTCATCCTGGACATTCCCCACTGCAAACCTATCTCCAATCACCTGAGACCTCTCCACTGGCTTCCTATTTAGAAGAGAATTAACTTCCAGCTCCTTGTCTACGTTAAAAAGGCCCTCCACGACCTAGGACCCACCTACCCAAACCACTGCAACACCGACTAACCCACCAGACCTCTCTGCTCAACAACCACTAGCCACTGTACCCTGCATACAGAAGACCTAGGCTGGTAGGAGATCCTTCGCCTACCTCGCAGGAAAAAGAACTGAAACACCAGCCTCCCCACCTCAGGCACTCATCATCGCTACCCCAATTCAGGAAGGACCTTAAACCTGGCTCTTCGACTGAAGCTTAGAGGACAAACCCCCTTTGCGCCTTGAGACCCTTACGGGTGAGTAGTTGCGCTTTACAAACTCTGATTAATTGAACAGCTGATCTTGTTGCTAGGATTACTGTGACATGAGAGAGGATATCTAACGAGAAAGATAGTGTAAGGTACTGTAGATTTTTTGCCGCTTTCTCACATGCCACTGGGAAATTGTTTATGGTATGACACTTAAGAAGTGAACAAGAATCATTTGACTTTGCATTGTCTGTGTTACATGCAAGATTGCCAACCAGGACGAGGGAGAGGTCAAGCACGCCTTTTCCTGAAGAGATCCGCCCTTTGGAACTGGACTTTGAGCCAAGTGGCATTTTTGTTTACACGTGTGCTGCAGGCTTAATTCTTTTGCTGACTATGGTCCTGGCAAACACCAGCTCTTGTTTCTTGTGTGGTTTTCCTACTTCATTTTTTTTTAATGGAGAAGAGTAAAAAATTGAAGTTTAAAACTTTTGGCCGCCTAGGCTTACTCCATTTTAAGGGGAATGGAGAGGTGTTTTGGGGTTTATTTGCAGTGGAGGTTTAATAATTGTTGACGGGGCCTTGTTCAGGCCTGCCAATGCAGCAGGAAGTGCACATTGAATCTAAGCAAGATTTTTTTTTCTTTTTTTTTTTATAGAGGAACAGATTTTTAATTAAGTTCCTGAACAGCTGCAATTATGACTTCACATTAATTTATAATGACAATAACTTGACCTTTGGCCGGCATGTGAATCGTGCTGTTTGTCTAGGGCCTCCTTGCACAGACAAGATGAGCATCCTCTCACTGATAACCATTTAAAAAACAATAATATTTTTTTTTCAGAGCTTCTTAGTTGTAGCTGTATTCGCATGGGCCCTTTTATAGTAGACTAGCTAGTAGCTTTATCGTAGCTTGACATTTTCACCAAATCACCTGAAAAATGCCCTCGGCCGTAGGTATTTTCCTGACAAGCTTAAGCAAGATTAATTTAACCTAATTGGAAAAGTAGCAAAACCACAATTATTCGAAAGCAAAAATTGGTATTCAGTTACATGCCCCAAAATGATATGACGAGAACGGTTGAATCTGCCATTTGCTGTTGACTACTCTTCACTGCATTATTTTCTTAATTTTTTGTTTGGAAAAGTATTTTTGCAGTTAACAGACAAGGACTGTCCAGCATTTGCCCATGAGGGATGGAGCTGTGTAAAATGTTCTGCTCCTTGCATTGGATAGTTTTACATTTAATGAGTTAAAATAGTAATCATGTAAATAAGCCATAGTTATCCTGAAAGTCGATGCTGTCACTGGCAGCCAGTGGCTTTTGTGGAATAATGTTGGACACCTCCCACCAGAGCTAAAACATTTATTTATATTTCCTCATTAAGACACAGTGTTACTACCTGTGTTAGAATTCCACCTCAGTGACTTTACAGGTCCCTGGCTTTGAATATTTTATGCAACTATGCCATCATCACTGACTGCTGTTCTAGGACAGTCTTCAGTTTTCGTCCTTCGTACCTGATATTCAGCCAAGAACTTGAATTTTTTTAAGCCTGTCTTTGACATGTTTACCAGCTGTGCATGCCATGTTGCCAAATTGCCTTAATAGTCCTGTGGTATGTCATTAAAGATCAGAAGGTTTACTGGTGAAAGGTACCTACCACATATTAAGCTAGGTGCACAGGTGCTGGCATCTCTCACAGAAGCACGATTGGCTGAGTTACTCCTGGCAGTTCAGGGTAAATCAGTAGGAAGTCACTCAATAACAAGGGCAATTCCCTGAACAGGTCCCAAAGTTGCTACTTCACTTTAATTGTCCTGATGAATATTAGTTGATGTCGCCATTCTGTTCCTTTATCTAGAAGACTACGTTGTAACTAGTAAGTAACTTTCAATGTCACGTGCAAACGTTTGTGATTTATTTTCTTCATCTGCTTTTTAATAATGAAAAGTTTCTGAAAATACCAAGGTTTTGTGGCAGATGTTTTTCTATGCGCCAAGTTTTGCTTGGCTTCTACAACCTTAACATTTTGATATGTGTGTGTTTGTATTAAGAAGAACCCCCTCTGATTTCGAAGTATATTTGGAGACTGAATTAAAGGCAATGATTTCAATATAAACTTCAAAGGATTTAAGCATGTCATAAATTATCCATGGTGTGTGCGTACATAGTCGGCCAACCTTTTTAGATTCCATAAAGTAGGTAGTGTGGGAAGGCAAGTAGTTAAATGTTTGTGGTTGGAGTTGGCTAGCATACAAACATGAAATGATTTAAGTTGAGCATGCTAATACCATGAGTTAGCTTTCATTTTTTTTGCATATTCTGATTAACCTTGTATGTGTTATGCATTTAATGAATTAGACACATTCTGTATTGATGAAAAAATAGGCAGTTCATGCAGCTCAAGACGTGATTTGAAATTTCACGTGAGCTTAAATCATACGTTTTATTCCCAGCTCTGATACTACTAACTTGCTTGACATCAGATGGAAGCCTGGGTTGACTGTCTCATGCCGCTTGCTGTTCGTAACCTTTGGAAGGCGTTTGGTCCTAAGATTCTGTTGTTGCTGTAGGTAGCAGGACTGAGTTCAGAGAGATGAGCAGGACAGAGAGGAACTTGGAACAAAGACTGTCCGAAGCTTCACCTGACACAGAATGCCAGTGCGTCTTCATCTCATGGCCTCTTCAACTAATCTTTATTCAACCGGAAATGTTTCTGTGGCCACCCCAAGGAGAGTGGGGAGTTTTTTCTTTCATTGAAGTTCTTACAGTGTTGTGAGTCAACATGGCCATCTAAATTACATGATATGTATGTAGTGAGAAGATCCTCACTTTTAATTGCGTTGCTAAGCAGTTTCCAGTTGAAAGGGGGAAGACCTAGGCAAACTACTTATGATACAATGTGCTTCTGAACGCGAGGTGGAACAAACTGTATTTCACACAGAAATTGATTCCAAGTGCTGGAAGAAGACCAAGTTGAAGTTCTGTTGTTCTCCCCAAAAGGGAGGTGGCTGAAAACTGCGTTTGCAGCTGCTGCCTTGATGTAAACAGAATAAGAAGTTATAAGCAACTAAGGTTGCTGGAAACGCCTGAATGCAGACTGACTAAAGCTGGGTAGCTCTTGAGGACCAGGATCATTTTCAAATGATTACATTTTCAATGGGAGCGTCCGGGTTTCCTTTCCTCACTTTTGTGTGGAAAATTCTTTGATTTAGGCAGCAGGCCTCAAGTAGTTTGTGCCTGAAGGAGGCCATACAAGAAATATGGCACATCTGCACATCATCCGAATTCTTCGAGACATTAGTAGACACAGGATCCATCTCTAGATATATCAGATGGATTATTTGTTAGCAAAATATTGTTGTTAGATTGGCATTCTAAATAGTGCCTGATTTGTAAAAGAATAAGTGCCAGGGCCAAAATGCTTAACTCAGGAGCTTGCGGCCAGCGCTTTTGAGTGTCGGTGGGTGCAGACAACCACGGCTGTGGAGCCTTAACTTCACCTAATGCCTCTTTAATCCAGCACCAGACCTTCCCTGTCTTTGTCTCCCCTGTTTTCTACCGTTTTTCCGTCTTCCTCCTTTCCCCCTTCTGTGTTTTTCTCTCCCTTGCCCTGCATCAGAGTCTGATGAGAAGAAATACGCGTCAGTCCTGGAAATAAGTGCAGATGGGCCCCACCTGCAAACACCGGCTCAAATTAAACACTGCTTCAGACATCATTTGATCTTCGCTCGCTGTTGGGAGGGCGAGTTATTTATTAAATGAATGCCTAGCGGCCCAGCAGACAAGGGCGCTGGCCATGCTTTGAGGTACTTGGGCAGTGGGGAGGGCGAGGCAGGAGGCCGAGGAAGCTGAAAGGTGGAGCAGACTCCCGCAGACTGCATTACTCTATTGTTGCGAACATAAAATACATTGGAAAATAGTGACGGACGCAGCTTAAATACCTTTTTAGCCTTCCAGCTGGAATGGACATTGGCTTCCGCTCCGGGAAATTAAACCTGTGAGCCAAGAAAATCCCTAGCCGCGCACGGTGTGCTTCAGTGTTTGTGTGCCCCAGTGTTTGAGAGCCTCCGGAGCCCCTCACTAAGTGCTGGATGCGTTTAGTCGGCGAGGCTTCATCCACATTTCCCTGAACTTGCACAATGACAGATTTCCCGAGATATTAGCAGCAGGTCATTTTAAAATGTATTCAGAATCACCCACGCGGAATGCAAGCAGACATCTTGTCTCAGGAATGCGTGGGTCTCAGGGTGTGTGCTGGCATAACATAATAATGAAAAATGCTGAAATGTAAATAGGACCTTTTTAAGCTCATTTTTTTATGGGTAATAAAAAAAACATGCAGCATGTGCGAATGTTCTGGTTTGCTAATAAGACCTAATTATTTATATTAAAATATAAACGTTTGAGAACTCTATTTGTTCAGCAGAGTTGCGTCGGGGCCGTCTCCCGCAGCTGATTCAGTTTACTCTAATGCCAGACTCTGCCCGCCGGTGGTAGGCCGACCAGTTCCGAAGCACGTGTCTAGATGTCACCTCTGGGGTCTTTCTTGTTTTTACTGCACAGTACTGTGAAGTGGCCTCAAGAAGAAAGGCTTGAGAAAACATAAAACAATATTTTCACAAACAGAAATTCATCTTTTAGCACATTTCCTCCACACTTAAGTTTCTTTTAGATGTGCGTCATTCCCTTGTTGGTAAAACTGACTAAAGGTTTTATTGGCTGCTGTGTGTATAAATGTGTTACGGCAGGTGTGGGTAGGCCGTGCAGTAGACGTGACCGCCGAGACGTTAGCCCAGTTGACTGCCACAGCTGTTCTGGAGAGGCACGCCGGTAACACTGCAGAAGAACGTCTTTCCAGTACTAAAACAGCGGATGAGATCTGTGGAAACATTGAATGTATTTTTGTGCAGTGGTATGGGCAGGTGCCCAAAGGATACAGAACACATTAACCACGAGCGAGAGCGTCCAAGAAGCCGACATGATACTCTAGAATAAAGCAGTCTTCAGTAGGTCACTGGTAATTTTGGACTAGGGTTATTCTCCAGATTACTTAGAGGGCATCATGCCCTCTGCATGGCTATTGGTCAGTTGGACAGACCCATTCTGTCGCAGGACCTCGGACGGTGGAGGGGCCGTGGTAGGGAGGGTGTCTTGGTAGAAAAGGCTATTTAGTGGTTCATATGGCATATTTAACTACGAGGTCCAATTGCTTCATACACAACTCTCTGTCTGCCCACCTGAATTTCTGCCCTCTCCCGTAATCACTGTGATGTGCTCACCATATGCCATTCCAAAGGAAATCTCCATTTAACTATTCACTGTCTACAGAAACATCTCAAAGTTCTAAAGATCCTTCACTGGTCTTAACCCTAACTGAATCAAAAAATCAGTCCGTAGCTTATCAAAGGGGTACATTTCTTCTTTCGAGGTAAGATGTGGAGGAAAACTCTACAAAGCAGTATCGTGAAAAGCCAAATGCGAAATGAACATAGATTTTAGATTATATTTTAGTGGATATCAGTTGTTTATTTCTTGTTGACACATGCCCTCTTTTTATGACTGACTACTTACTATGCGTCAAAACTGATTTCTTCCTCCTGCAGTGATATAGCTGTGTCGCAAATTGCCTAATTTCTGCAGTCCAAAGATGATTTGCTTAAGTCCATGTTTTTCAATAAATTTGTTTTTTGTAAACCACAAAGCAAATTGTTTCTGTATTGTTATGGGATATTTTTAAACTGAAAAATGTGTGGGTGTTTTTTTGGTCCTGTAAACCGACATATTTACCTACTTAAAACCAAAGTCTTGTAAGAACTGCTTGGTACTTATAGATATGAGAAATTGTTTAGGTTTGTCAATGGCAATGACTCGTTTTGTGAAACTAGACAGTGTTCCTTGGTGGCCGTACTAACTGTAGGTGAACTATACTGTTTAATATAAACCTGTTTTGCCTTTGTTGGCAAGAATTGTTTTGCATAAAAAATCATTAGAGACCCATTTGCTAGTCAAGTACTCTCTTATTTGTGAAAGGTCCAGGCTAGGGCTCCAGCTCAAAGGTCCCTACGATCGATCCCTGTTTTCCTATTGATTGTGTTGTACATTTGTGTTTTCTTCACCCGAACAACTTGCGGCTTCAAAGGATAGGATAACCGTACACAGTTTCCGTATTCTGACAAGGTGACTAGCATGAAATATGTCTGTTTTAGTCATTTGCGACCCGTTTTGCACCACTGCACAGGGAGAATGTGCAAGGGAGTCACAAGTTGTACAAGGCGATCAGTGTTAAGCTGGCTGAGGCTGCTGATAAAGCTACAAATTTATCTGGGTAAGAAGCAGATCATGGAGCTGTTAAAAGCTTTATCCAACAGCACGGGCGCAAATAAGGTTTTACTTCTGCGCAGACCAGCTCAGCTGCAGTAGTACGGGATTATAACGTCAATTTGTAATGAGCCCGTAGGCTAAGTGATCAGGCCCTTTGGGTTACTCATGATTCGGAGCACATCACCAGATCTCTTTAGTTGCGACTGACGAGAGTTCTGCGCTCTTACGTGCCGCTTTGTCCATTGTGCATATGTTGGCTGGTGTGTCTAAAGGGAGAGATCCGGAACAACGCGTCCAGAACCGCCCCTGTGTTGTTCACGCAAGAGGAACGACGCGTGCCTGAACAATGCAGGCCTTTTTCTCTGCCTTAAAAACTCACGTACTGAACAACTCCCAGGCGTGGTTAAGGTAGAGAAAAAGGAAGATCCATCGGGAGTGGACGCGGTCAGGTAAGTGGGGGCTGGGGTAGTTTTTAGGGGTGGGGCTGGGGGTGAAGGTGTTGGGGTAGTTAGGTTATTTTATTTGTTTTAAGGAGCGTGGTTGAGGGGGTTGGGGTTATTTTGTTTTTAGGGGTGGGGGTTGGGATAATTATGTTTTTAGGTCTGGTGGGGGGGTGGGTTTTTAGGGGTGGGGGTCGGGCTTATTTTGTATGTAGGGTGGGTGGGGGCAGGTTACTAGGGGTGGGGGTTTCAGGGTAATTTTGTATTTAGGATGGGGGTGGGTTTGTATGGGTGCGGGTTGGGGTAATTTTGTATTCAGGGCAGGTGGGGTAGGGTTTTTAGAGGAGGGGGTTGGGGTAATTTTGTATTCAGGGCAGGTGGGGGGGGGTCGGGTTATTAGGGGTGGGGTGGGGGTTCAGGGTAATTTTGTATTTTGGGTGGGGGTGGGTTTTTAGGGGTGGTGTCGGGGTAATTTTGTATTTAGGGCGGGTGGGGGCTTGGGTTTTTAGGGGCAGGGCAGGGGTAATTTTGTATTCGGGGCAGGTGGTGGGTAGAGTTGGGGTAATTTTGTATTCAGGGCAGGTGGGGGGGGCTGGGTTTTTACGGGCGGGGATTGGGAGTTGGGGAAATGTTGTATTTAGGGTGTGTGGTCGGGTGGGTTTTTAGGTTTGGGGGTCAGGGTAATTTTGTATTTAGGGCAGGTGGGGCTCGGGTTTTTCGGGGCGGTGTGGGGGTAATTTTGTATTCAGGGCAGGTGGGGGTAGAGTTTTTAGGGAAGGAAGTTGGGGTAATTTTGTATTGTGGGAGGGGGCGGGTTATTAGGGGTGTGGGTGGGGTGGTCGGGTAATTTTGTATTTAGGGCTGGGGTGGATTTTTAGAAGTGGGGGGTTGGGGTAATTTTGTATTTAGGGCGAGTGGGGGGCGTTGCGTTTTTAGAGGTGGGAGGGTGGGGTAATTTTGTGTTCAGGGCAGGCGGGGGGCTTGAGTTTTTTAGGGGCGGGGTGGTGGTAATTTTGTATTTAGGGCGGGTGGGGGCTCAGGTTTTTAGGGGCGGGGTGGGGGTAATTTTGTATTCAGGGCAGGTGGGGGTAGAGTTTTTAGGGGAGGCGGTGGGGTAATTTTGTATGTAGGGCGGGTTATTAGGGGTGGGGTGGTCGGGGTAATTATGTATTTAGGGCTGGGGTGGGTTTTTAGAAGTGGGAGTCGGGGTAATTTTGTATTTAGGGCGGGTGGGGGGCGTTGCGTTTTTAGAGGTGGGAGGTTCGTGGTAATTTTGTTTTTAGGGGTTAGGTAGTTTTATTTTGGGGGGTTGGGGCTCAGGGTGGGTGGGGTGTATCAGGGTAGTTTTTAAATGTGGGGGGTCAGGGTACTTCTGTTTTTAGGGGTGGGGGTTCGGGGTAATATTGTTTTTAGGGGTTGGGTTTTACTTTTGGGGTGGGGGTCGGTTTTAGGGCTGTGGGTGGGGGCATTGGGGTAGTTTTTAAAGGTGGGGGGTCAGGGCATTTCTATTTTTAAGGGGGTTGGGGATCGGGGTAATTTTATTTTTAGGGGTTGGATTTTATTTTTGGGGGTGGGGGTCGGTTTTAGGGCTCAGAGTGGGTGGGGGTATCGGGGTAGTTTTTAAGGGTGGGCGGTCAGGGTACTTCTGTTTTTAGGGTGGGGGGTGGCGTGCAACAACCACGCATGCAGTTTCCACACATGCCTTTACTAGGCATGTCTTTACAACGAAAAATCGTTGTAGAGGCATGTGTGGTAAAGGCATGCGTGGCAACAACACGGTCGTTGTTCCGACTGCGTTGTTCAGGCATGCGTGGTTGCCACATGCGTGGTTCCATCATAGAACCGTGTCTAAAGTGTGCTGGTGGTGCTTGTGTATGTATGCTCTAATCACAAAAGAGACCGCACAGACTGTGCTGCTAGTTCATGATTAATCTAAATTGAACAAAAGCAGTCTTAGCCATGTCCCAGCCTTCTTGGGTGTCACTGAGGATTATTATGGGACCCCCATCTGGGAATAATGTGTTACCTAGAGTTTCTCACTTAGAAGAACAAAAAATGTAATGGTGGAATGCTTCAGTTAGTGCACCCAATTAAAAGTAGCGTTACCAAACATCACTGTCTAATTCAGTCATTCATCACCAAATTGTGCGCTGTTCCCTGTAGCCCAGATTCACTGCACTTTTTTCACCACTGGGGTGAACCTAGGTGCATGAAAAGTATCAGCTGTGGGTGCAAATACCTCCATTCACCCAAATGTCAGGGGTAGTCAGCGTGACATTGTGCCTCCTGGTAACCCTTGTGTCATAAGTTCTGTTCTGCCACTGCCTTCATGACACCCGAGAGCAGGGTTAGCAGTAGCAGATTACGAAAAAAGGCAAACAAGGGTAGGAGCTGCCTATAAAAGATGTCCTTGGGGATGAACAGGGTGGATGCCTATAATCTGCCCCCTTCACTCCCCCCTGCAATTTTGAAGATACTCTGACATGGAGCGACTAAGTCTTGGTCTGCACATCAGTACAACCCGGATACCTGTCAAGAAAGGCCTTTGGGTGTTTTCTCTGCCATCTCTGTGAATAAGTTGCTGGTGTTTCTTTTCTGAATAATTCCCCATGATGAAACAAACCAGCTGGATGTACCAGAGACCCTGAAGACACCGTGTTCGAAGTCTGCAAGCAACTTCAAAGACTACAGAAGTTCCCCAGTCTGACTCAGTTACTACCTGCCGGAAAAGATAAATGGTACAAATGCATCCCCATGATAATAAGGACACAGAACTGAAATGTGCGTAAATGGAAGTGGATAAACTCACTGTGTGTTCTCGGCTCTTTTAGAGTGGTGTGAGGCTTGGTAGGCTCTGATGGCCACCATCCATGGTGGTGACAAGCATTTATTTCACCAGATCCTGAAGCCGTGCTCCAGGAGTGGTCCAAGAGGGCATGCACTCTCCTTTTGAGGCCTTAACGAGAAGACTGATATGAGGCTGAAACTTATATAAGTTTTCATGGGTTCTTAGGCATCGAAGGTATTGGAACTGATGAGAATTTACTTTAAACATGGTTTACCTAGACTGGTGCTGCGTTTCCCCATAACACAGTAGTACAGGTAGGCTGGACTGGGCAGAGGGTCCTTTTCAGTCTAGAATTATTGTTGAATTTGTGGACTGGGCGACTTCTGAATACAGGTTTGACTCAGTAGGCTGGGTGGCTGGAATTGACGTCATTAGCCAGGTAACCTTTGGTGATTAGAGCATCAAGGAGTGCAGAAGGCTCCAGAACAAGCTATTCAGGCTCTGTAGACCCTCTGTGCATTAGTCACATCTCACTAAGGAAGCATCTTTGGCTCATTGTTGAGACCCACTGCCTATTTCTTATTCTGATCCTTTATCCACCTTCTGTCAGCCACAGTCTAAGATTGCTCCTATTTTTTTTTAACCAGTGTTTTTTTTGTCTTTGTGCGACAGACTCTTCAGGAGTCCCAAAATGTAAGCAAGCTCTCATTTTTCAGCAAGGAAACTGTATATGGTTTTTATGGAAGGGGTAAACATTGCTGCATTAACTGGAGCAAGCATGGACCTTGGGCCATTTTCTTTAAATTCTTAAGCTTTCACACATATGGGACAATTGTTTACCCTATTGTCCTGTGGGACAGTAGGATAAAAAACTGTCAGGGTGTTCATTTGCTTTTTAAGCCATTCATTCGCTTAGGCTCTCTCCCAGGGGGATCGTTTTGAGGATGTGTTTTGACAGTGCTATGTTGAAAGTTTATTTGGCTCTGATAGGGTTTAGGAACAGGTGGTCGAATAATAATTGTATTCACCTTTATTTTAGAGACTTTTAATGGATTTTATTTCATTGCAGCAGTGCACAATCTGTTATTTTAGTGAGGTCCTGCGGATTTTAATGTACATACTTGTCTTTGTTGGTTCTTATGTTTTTTTTCACACAGCAGGGGACCATCCTAACAGGTCCAAAGCATCAGGTCCCAGAGAAGTGGCCCAATTACAATTTCGGACAGGTTTTTGGACCTTTCAAGGGAATTGGATCTTTGGTGTTTTGCTTTAACACAGGCTGGAGATTCCAGGATGGGTCAATCTGATCCTGTGAATATAATAAGGAACAGGGCTGAACTTAATGGTTGAGCTCTCCCTGGCCATCAGAATTTCCCATTACTCCCAAACAGTGCTTGGAATGTCCAGGACCTCTACCCATCCTGTCAGTGGGGTCGGCACCCAAGCTGGTACCCCGATCCCCCCCACTTGCGCAGCTACAGCTGGGTGTAAAAGGCAAGCCTGGTTTCCTTACAATCAATACAAAAAATGCAAATTTGCCTATACCTGCACACTACCCTTATTCCTCTTGTTCTGGCCTGAGTCTTGACTGAAAAGCTATGCCCGGTTGACAACTATGTTTGAACTTTGTCTGTGTGGTACCTGCGGTCCTAAACCTCGTCTGATAAAGCTCTCTTGTGCAGGGAAAGATTCGGCGGCGTTCAAAATCCCAGAGAATCTGCAAGAAACGCTGCTTTGCAATCAAGGCTGCGAGCTGCTCTCCAGTTTTTGAGCATATGTGAGCTGTAATTGTTCCCAGCTGTCTCACTTGCATAGGAGTCGATAAAAAGCCACGGCTTTTGGTGTTTGCTGCGCCAACTTTCTGCTGAAGTCATTTGTTCTGGGGTGTTGGAGGCTTCTGTTAGTGTCACCTGTGTAACCTCAGCAGTTAATACATTACTGAATGACGACTGGGCCTTGTTTGCTGATGATTTCATTAGAGTAATTTATAGGCCGGCGAGGAGTTCCCAGGGATGGAGAAGGTTTCCGTCATTCAAAGCAGCAGGAGCACTCGACGCACCTCTGAATGTGTTAGAATTTAATTCTCGACTTTCTTGAATGAATTACTACGTCATTGACTTTAAATGGAGGTTCTTCCATAAATGCCTTTTTAGCTGACCAAAAACGAACCCAAATTTACCAACCTAATCATTTGAAACTGTTTATATTGGCAAACTGATTTTAACAGTAAACTTGGAGTAAGAGAAAAACCTGTTCAGACTTAAAGACAAAAATCCTCCTCCCGAATCCGCTCATTCGATCTGATCATCTGGCAACATTTTCTTAAGTTGTCTATAGTCGAGGATAAGAGAAACTGCTGGGAAGATGCTGAAGAACATGGCTACTAAATGATAACTTTTGCAGTTTAGTTGGAACCCCTTCAAGATCACTAGATATCGCTCCAGTGTGTGTATGACACCTAAAGATGCCAGGGGCTTCTGACGCTGGGCTAGGGAGAACGCTGCTCTAGTAGTCTGGCCTGTGAAGGCTCTCTGACCTCTAGCGTCATAAAGGAACAACCTCTAACTAGATTAACATCTGACCTACCTGAGGGATGTCTCTGTAAATGGCAGACACAGCTGCTAGCTAGCTGGGCCATCCAAGAGCTGTACAAAAAGGTTGTAAGTTTTTTTTTCTAGGGTGCACGCTCCCCTTAACCTTTCAACTAAACAAAATTGTTCTGCCCTTGACTTACCTTCCTCAGTATGAAAAAACAAGTCCTCCTGCAATGTGCCTCGGTTTCTACTTTTAAAGTGCCTTAGAAAACTCTCGAAATTCTATTTGCTTTCAAACGTGAAACATCTACTCGCGTAGAAAACCCTCAAAACCATGCTTACTTTCTGGTGTAAAACCTCTTAAAAGGACTACACAATTGGGGACTCTTCGTAGGAATTTCTAGTGCACACCATTGCTTTTGTCATGTCGGCATCTGCCTGAGCCAGGGTTATTCTGAACAGGGCGAGCTCGGGAACGTTACTCTTGTAGGACAATGCTACTCTGTTCCCCCTAAAGGAGAGACCTAATCCCATGTGCCATCGCAATATCAGCTCACCTTCTCTCCTTTAGGTTATGAAGACCAACTGTCTCGGCTAAACCCTCATGATTAGCGCTCTAAGACGGCCACAACGCTGCATGTAGCGCTATGGAATATTCTATAAATAATTCAATGTCAGTGGTTCGGTCTGCCAGATTGAAGGACATGTATGCAGATCTCATCTGGCCCAGATGCTCCTGACGATTTAATAGATTAGTCGTGTTATCTGTTATGATGAGCCTTGGCCTCATTTTTGGTAAATCATGTCTTCCTTTACCTTTTTTGTGCGATTAGTAATGTTGGATTTTTATATCAACCTGATGATAATACTGGCTTATAATTTTAACAAATACTGTGCCGATCATGTATCGAGGAACCTTTACATACACCTGATGTCAGGAAGCTTCAGATATTATCATTTCTCCCTGCCATGAAAGTAAATTTTTAGGAAAAGAAAGATATTGCAATAAACTTAGTAAATGGAGCAGTTACTCACTAAACATGTAGCAGTTAGGCTGAATTGATGCTGCTGATTAATCTGCTTTACACATGGTATCCTGAAGCTCAGAGGACCAACCCCCTTAGCGCCTTGAGACCCTTACGGGTGAGTAGTTGCGTTTTACAAACTCAGATTGATTCATTGATACCCTGTTTCTCATTCCACTGACATTTCTTTATTTGCAATCCTCATAACTATCTGCCCATCTTGCTGCATTTAACACAGTAAGTGTCTGGGTAGAATTATTGTTTGCTCTTTGATAGTGAGTGTGAGAGCTTTTTCAAAGGCTGTGTAAAATATTTAAGGCAATCTCTAAAACATAAATTTACTTATTTTATTGCTTCGTGTCATCAAACTTGACTCTACTAAAGTTAAACGAACACAATAATGGATTTCAATTGAGATGCAGGAAGGCATCAATTTAGGCATATTACAAATTGTGTCAGCGGGCAACAATTTAGGCAGGACTAAAGCAGTGTCCATCTCAGGAGCACCGCCACACCCCACACACTTTTTGCTAGGGAGGATATTTGCTAAGCCCAATCAAGTTATGCTTGGCATATTTACATTGTGTTTAATTTACCATTACAGATAAAGATCAGTTGCAAATTATACACCCCCAGTCCCACACCCTGCCCGCTGTAACATTAAGTCAATAGAATCAAGATTTGACTTGTGTAACTAACATGTCCACGTAATGTCAGTAATGTCAACAAAGGGTTAGTTCATTTGCCAAAGTTTGAACTTGTATATTTCCAGTGAGTTTTTTTAAGTTGTGAAGCCTATGCATTTCTTTTGAGTTACATTTGCCTTTGATATCCACTCTTCTTTTTGTAACTAGAGATCTCGCGCACCAATCTTGATATTTCCTGGTCCAGTGGCTGAGGGAACCAGGTCTTGAGACTGCTTGCAGATCTCAGGCCGACCTGAGAGGAAACAGCTGTTGGATTCCCCAGGATAGCCCATCTGGAAGGCATGATGTTTTGTTGCTCACATTCAATTATTTTATGTTAAGTGAGTTTATGCAGACGGAAATCTCTCTGGTTGGGGTGAAAGGGTGCTCTGTCTTCAAAGTCATTTGAGAGAGTCTGATGCTAAAATCTGCAAAAAATAAATATCTTGGAAGAAGAACACAGGGTCCCGGATCAAAGAAAGTTCCTGTATAGCGTCTTTCCTGATGCCATTCCAGCTTGTAAATTGTGAAATGACTAGGTCGAACTAATGTGGTTTTACTTGTTCGGTGCATAGTGCAAAATCTCCTGTTTAGGTGTGGGTTGCCTGTCTCCAATCTGTTGGCGCAAGGTATTGTTTCATTGAGGCAAGGTGGACATTAGAAAGGAAGATCTCACTTACAAAGCCATTGATTGTTTCAGCCTCCTTGTTATTAACTGGTAATGACCGCCATTAATTCGGGCTTGGCGTAACATGCTTTAAAGATATTTTAGCCACAAAGTGGGTCCCACCTACTTCTTCCTTTGTTTGTGAAATGGCTTGCATTTATTTCCACTGCAGAAACCAACCGCATCCCACAATCCCAACAGTGTGATTGTTTTGCACTTATGACTCGTATGCTCCAGTATCACCTCAGTGTAATCGCATTATCGCCTGACACCTGTGAAGCTGCTCACTTCACTTCTGTTAATAGCGAGAAAACTGCTGTGGGGAAAAAAGCTAGAGCTGTAAATAATTTGATAGGCTGTCAGACATATCATATTGAATCTGGCAAACTGTTTGAAGTGTACCAACCTGGTATTGCCCTCGGTCCCTCACCCTCAGAGCTTGAAAAGGATGAGAAGCACGACTACAACCACAGGTATCCCTGGAACCAGCCTCTCTGCCCAAGTAATAAGTGTTCTGGCTCCATCAGAAGAAAATACTCATAAATTTTAGTTCATGTTGTTTCAGACACTTATTATTATGAACGATCACCAGAATTGGATCCGCTTAGCCTGCAGAGGTTTATCAGTGTGCAGTTCTTCTGGAACTCGGTCATTTGCAAGAACTCCAGAAATGTCAGTACGAAAGATCCCAAGAATGTAGTAAGTGTGGGTCTCCAGAACCTTCAGCAAGAAAGATCTCTCAGCACTATTACCCGTATGGCTGGACCTTTATCTGCTGAAAATATCTCTGTAACATGTTCTGTGACAAAGGCTCTCAAAACGTTGTCAATTTAAATTTCTCCAATTTTTAATGTCTGGAGAAAAAGCGATACCATTTTATGTTGCTTTTTCCCGCATCTCAGTTCTTTGCCCAAGGTCACAGTCACCCAATTCAATTCCCTCTACTTTGCTAAGTATTAGAACTGTATTTATTTTCTTGGTACACCAGTTTGCATGTGTAAGGTCAGTCTAGTACATTAAATGTTTCCTACTCTACTTTCACCGTATGCAGGAAAGAAAGAGCTTATCTTGGATGTCTTTCAGGAAGTTAGGCAAGTAGTTGGGCTGGCACAGACACCTCTTGCCACTAAAACAAGACATCCTTCGGGGCAGGGAGTCCAGCCTCAAGGAAAGTAAAAAATAAAAAAAAACAGACAGGCTGTCATTCGCTGGCCCATGAGCCCATATGTTAGGTTTTCACTTACACTTGACTGTTCAAGAAACGTCTTTCTTCTCGGATGCCTCTGCCCCTCTGCTTCTGCCAATATGTTCTTCTGCAGAACTGGCCCAACGGACCACAATGTAGAGCACCAGCAGAGCCCAGGATGTCACTGACTTGCAACCAGTCTGATGCTCAGCTGTATTTTTCTTTAGGACTACCATTGAAGCCTGTCTCTGGTGAAATATTAAATAAATCCCTTGGCCAGCAAGACATTTTCAGGGATTTTCTCGAATCCCAAAACAAATATTAGCAAAGGAGCAGTGAATTTTAGACATTTCATTGTTTGGAATAGTCGAACTGCGGAACCTAGGTTGATAGCAGTTTTGTATAATGAAATGTTTAGAATGTATGCAAATGTATACAATGACAGTGATGGGGGGCACACATTCTAGTTTGTCTTTAGCAAAAACACAATGCATAATGACACTACATGCTTCCCGGGCATCTATCTTTTTTCAGCTATTATGCTATATCCAATGTAAGAAACCACTGTGATGTAGGCACAGGCAAAATTATATCCCTATCTCTTAAACATGCTTGTGACCCTGGATTCTAATTGAAACTAGATTATCTGCTCCATTCTGGTTGTTGCCTCCACTCAGCCCCCCACTTCAAGTAAAGTTAAAAAAAAAAAAAAAGAAATCTTGAAAAGTGAGGTCCATTGCGGATCTGATTCCAAATGTTACTAAGCTTTTATTTTTTTATTTTGCCTTGTACAGCCAAAGCTCGTAATAGCCAGAAGGTTGTAGAATGCTATCCTAAATCACTGTTGCCAAATCAGTAAATTCATTAGCACCGAAAAACGATGCCACCGTATTTCTACCAAAAATGTTTCTTCCCAGGCAGCAAAAGATCTGGAAGGACATTGACAACTGTTGGTGGACCTTACAAAAATATGGGTGATAAAGTTGAGACGAAAGCAAGTTGCTAGGCAGCAGTATGGCAAACCATCTGAACCATCTTTACCCAAATGCTCGCCTGCTTCTTCCTCCCTATCAGTTGCACATAGTGACACCCAGAACACTATCATGTAAACTATAATGTTTGGTGGCTGATCCATTCCCTCCTGCAATGTGCCCGCTTTATTAACTTTAGATAAATGACTATTAGTTGAATGTAGATCGGTCTTGCTTCATCGTTTTGTTCTTAGCAGATGGTTGTGATCAGGCTGTGGCTGCAGGAAGTGCTGATTGTTCCAACTTAATGCAGCCCCCTCCCTTTCCTGACACGTGTAGAGAATAAGCTCATTTTAAGCTATACAGCAGCTCCAAACACTGCTGGATGCATCTGGTCTCAGGCTGACTCGCTGCCCAACTCACTGACCTGGTAAGGTTGCGTGCTGTGTGTTGATGTTAGCTGAAGCAGATGTTGGGGATATTGGCCTCCAGGAAAAGTAGAGTAATGTGACAGAATGTGCAACATGCATCCTATTCGATTTGCCAACTACTGCAGTAAAAATGTTGAGAAAGGTATGTGTCTTGTCACCAAGATGAGGTTGAGCTGGCTTTTTGAGGGTCCCAAAGTTACAAACTCTAAGGATGGGCATGCATTTGGGTAAGACACATTGTATACTAAACTTTAGTTCTCAGACAAAGGTTGTTATGTGTTTAAAATGTATACACATGGCATATCCTTTCTATCTAGCTTTAGTTAGAGAACCAGGAAGGGCAGAGTTCTTGTGAGCCAGCTCTTAAATTACCAGGATTTCTTTGTCTCCTCAACTCTGAATTAGTGAATAATGTATGCTCTTCACTTAAATATGGTAACATTGCCACAATAACTTTAGCAAATGATTTTCTCTGGAATTTTTTCTCAGCATAGATGTAATTGGCAGATGCATTTGCAAACGGTTTGCAAGTAGTTCCTTTCTCTCTTCTCGTTCTTGTTGCTGTGCTTTGTGCTGACATTGATTTTTGCGTCTGTTGTTTTAATTTTCTCACTCACTCTTACTTGTGGTCCTGCCCCCCCTTCTTTAGGAATAGTCAGTGGTGAGGAGTTCTGCTCTTGGGTCGCTGCCAACTGTTTGGGAAGCAGAGGAGCATTTTTTTGCCCCCATGTGGCCGAATAAGATGTTTGTTGTGGGATTTTCTTGCATCTTAAGTGCAAACAGCTGGTGCGTCTGTGTATCCAGTTGTGGGTGCATGTATCTGTTTGCTTGGGTTTTATCAAGTGAAACATCTGGAGGCCGATTGTCCTCCATGGGAAAGTTTATCACATACGTGGACTAGTTTTTCAAAATGTCAAACAAGTTAGTGTGGACGCTGGGGTGACTCAATTTTGCTGCATGCAAAGTGCAGACAGTGGCAGTGTCTGTACTGTACCTCCGAGACCACAGACGGTAAATCATGTATACTATATTATATGCAACAAAATAATGTACTATTCATAAAACTGTAACTTCCACAGGCTTCAGCCTTGATAACTTTGCAAAAACAGTGTTTTTTGTTGTAAATCAACTTAGTGGTACTCATTTTATTAAAGAATGAATGTCTGAGAGGAGACACCAGATTTAGGTGTTTGCTTATATTTTGCACATATCTCAACAGCAGATGCTCGAACCACTAAGCTATTACTCAGACATAAGTAGTTTGCAGAAACAAATAACACTGAGCTATGCCATGTAAGATGTAAGCGTTTTTGAAGTGATCTTACCTTTTTGTGGTGGCTCTTCAGCATGTGATAGTCCATCAGTTTCCTTTTTTGTCCCGAGACAGCCATGGAGATCATGTTGCCTTTGACTCAAGTTGCTAACTATGTACCATCCTCGCACCTTGAAGGGATGACAGATTTGAGGTACGCAAGATGACACAGGTGTATTTTTGCTACATTAAAATATTTTAGAATGCCATATTTGTTTCTAGATTACTATTCACGTGAATATCACTTTCTAAACACAGAAGTTAACCAACCAGCACGTTTTCTCTTACTTAATTTCCTTGATTTTAATTCTCATTGTGAATTAGTGTCCTCCCTTTTGCCATTACTGACAGTTGTCTGTGACCATCTACTGGTCGAGCTGTCCCTTCTCTAGACTGACCACTGAGAGCACATCACTAATCATCTTTCAACAAAACTGTTACATAAGCTTATTGTGTAGTGTGTAAATACAGTTGTATTCTTGCACTGGGGGGTTCCTGTGTGTTGCATATATTTCAACAAACTAGTTTCCAAGCCTTTTTCTTCTTTCTGTGAACTCTGGGGATGCAAGGTTCTGCTAAACTGATAGAGTTTCAAAGTCCTGATTAAATTTTGTACAGTCACCTACTTGACCTCACCCGCCTCAACAGCATAGTATATTCACACACTGGAATGTACACAATTGAAAAGAGAAAGATGTATCAGGATTAACATATTGGATTTCTTACTGTTCACCCCACAGAATTATAAGAACCTGGGTATAGCTCATCCTTGAGTATGTCATCTGATGTGTTTCTGCTGATGTGTAATCTAAAATAGTTTACCTATGAGCCCGAAGTAAAAGCACCTTTAAAAAAAATATGTATATATATTACCATTACAATTGGGGACCCTAGCTAACTAAAATAGGCTATTCCTCTGAGGGCATCTGTCCACTTGTAACGTGAAAGAAGAAAAAATCATAGTCAATCACAAACGTTCTTTCACAAAGGGTATGGGCGGCTTTACTTCTCTGTGACTCCTGTGCTTGCCAACTTGAGTTTCTTATCTTCTAGTAGTTTTCCTCACTTTGTATCCACCACTGTTTATCAATTTAGTTTTCTGAGGAACCTAATCTAAAATCAGGTTTTCTGTTTGATCCCTTAATGAGGCACTTCAGTGACTGGTCCCAAAGGTAGTTTGCGCTATATCTTTCCGAATCAATCTTTCCTTGCCTCGTGAGCGGTCCCTTTGGACCATATAGGGTTGGTAGCTGCCTTTTATGAAAGAATCATGCCCACGACACCAATTTTCTTTTAGTCTCTCTCCTGCAGGCTATGTTTAATGCAGGCGATCTGGATGTTGCCACCATCAAATTCTACTTCTCCAATTCTGCTTAGGGACTGCATGTATGCTAGTGGTCTAACTTTAGTGCTAACAAGGCTGAAATCAGTCAGGACATGCAGTACAGACCTCGGAGGGGGGAGGGGATGGGCGGTGGTCTGCTAGACCTCTGATATCGGCACTTGTCATAAGTATGTGAAGAAATTCTTTATCCTAGACTTCAAAGGTCATGACCTTTGCTTACCCAGATTTAATCGATCCCCAGATCCTGTTTTCCCAACTTTGATGACTTAGGAAAATCTTAAATTTTATTTTTGATGTTAAATATATGTTTACTATTTTGCCGAGCCTAGTTTCTCGCCTTTGTGGCTTCAAAGTATGGGGTGGCTAATTTTCAGCTTATTCACAATGCAGTTGCTTACTTTGCTGTGTTTTTCACTTTAATTATGAATCTCCTCTTTTGCCTTGACTATATTTTACTGCCTTCGGCATAATGAATATATATTGCAAAGTAAAACTTAGCCTCACTTTGCTGAAATACAGTCATTGAATATAGCCCTACTTGCGATATGTGATCTACTTCTACCGCTCCTATTCTTGTTCTTCAGTGTAACAAGTAAAGGGAAGGGGAGTAAACCTTCTCAGTCGTGGCACCTTCTCTCTGGAGCAAACGTGTGTGTGCGCACACACTAGTTTGCAGAAGTAAACATATATGTGTCTGGGTGTGTGTTCAGAATAATCACCTCCGTGTTTGCGAGGAGATTAAATCCTGATTGGTTTGGATTGTAAGTAGTGGCTCAGCTGCCAATGTACTTATTAAATGCTAAATGAAGCACTAAATTATTATTAAATTAAGTATTAAATGAAAACAGGCTGTCATGAGTCCAGTAACCAGTTCCAAGATGCAATTTAAATCAAATGGGATTTATTCCATTAGTTTTCTTGATGTTCAAAGTCCATTTGACGGCAGCCAGACCCAGTAGAAATTATTTACATCTGGTCAATGGGAATTTGCAAAAGACAAATTTTAGGTTTTAGCTCGGCCAGTTGTGATTGCTTTCTGTACTTGACAGAACCATTCTGTGCCCCAGTACCCATCTTAACGTGGTAGTTTGGAGTGCTTGATTGGTGCCAGACTATAGTAATGATTGCCTGTCCAGTGCTCCTTACGAGCTCTTTCATTTATAGAAGGATTTCTTTAAAAAAAAAAAAACTGGGCACATTATTTGCAATGACAAAATGGTTGATCATATTAACATTACCACCATTTCTTGCTTTTTGCCAAATAAAGCTGCAGTGGCACCAAGGACACGCACACGGCACAGCTGCATAGCTTCCTGAGATAACTTCCCCAGTGAGAGCGATTTAATAGGCATCAGTTTCGCGTCTGTCTCCCTGGTGCAGCTTCTAGTTGGAACTCTGTCACTCATTTTCCTACAGTTGTTTCATTGCTTTGCTCCCTGTCCAGCACGAGCTGATCTATAGGTTTCTCCTTTGGTCACCTGCTCTATCCGCAGTGCATGGCCATCATAGACCATAGACAATAGCATGTCGATAGATCTGCTCATTGTGTCTGAACTGACTTGCATACTCTTCTCAGAGTAGCTGAACAATATTTTCTACTCGAAAATAAAGAAAATGGCACCTATTACCTTTTCATTTATAAACCAACTTTGATCTATTAGCTTAGTCGCTCTATTGAAATGATTACTTTTATATCCAAGTTGGCTTATTGTATTCCAGACTTACATATTATCCCCAGACACAGTTGTGAAGTGTCTGATAACTTCTGTTTGTAGAGGTTTACATGACTATGAAAAATCCCATTTCAAACCCATCTCTATGCATTTAGACCGCTACCCTCTCAAATGAAAGAATTGTCCTGTTGTCTTTTGGGTGATGCCTAAGTGCAAGTTCCCTTGGATGCAGAGAGAGAGATAGAGAGGATTGCACATTTGGCATTAGTTTAACTTCACTCTTGGGGCATCATCAGGTCCTCCTCTATGTTGTAGCCTGAGCAGACCTCTGCTGGTTGAGGATATCCCTTGTTTTGATGGACAAGGACAGTTTTGTAAGGACGGGCAACCACGATTTCTGTGGAACCTAATTCAATCTGCTGGGCCACTGACTGATTGGTGTGGTATTACAGGTACAATTTTCGAAAACTGTCTCATTGGATAGTGACTTTGGTCTTTACTTCTTGTCCATTTGTACTTTTGTTTATGGAAGCATTGTATGTGTTAAAGTAGACTTTGATGAAAACATGGTTATTTGGGTAATCTGGAACCCAAGCAAGCCCCATTAGCCTGCTCCTTGGCACCTTTACCACAAATAGTGACATGCCTGTACCAGTTGTGCTCTTTCTTTAGTAGGACAGTAGCCATGTTCCCTCAAGAAAATTTAACAATAATGCACATTGTTTTGCAGCGAGTGCCTGACACCCAAGCGTCACAAGTCACATGTTGTTAATATTTTAGATGTGGTGTTAGTACAGCCTAACAGAAAATTTGGAATGCCTATAGTGTCTAATAATGTCAAGGTGTGGGGACATCACAGTCTTTTTCTGTGAAAATAGGGACTTTTGATATTTGTTTTTTCAAATCCGGAGATCCCCATTTTTTTTCTATCTGTCAGCAAGTGTAAATGATCTTGCGTACCTTTCTCTTGCAGCTACGTAGTGTCCAGTTTCTGTAAGTCAACTAGACATTTCTGCTCAAACCAGTTCCCACGAGACAAAGCTACATGGTCAGTGTTGGCATAGAAAACAGGAGATTAAGCAATTTACAGGTAGCTCAATATTTGGTGGTCTGTTCGGGATACACCTACTTATGAAAAATAACATGCAGGCCTGCTAATAGCCTGCCATTTGTATGGCTAATTACGCTGTGCTGGTTTTTTTTAATTTTAATTATATTGTACTGGCATGCATGTTTAACTGGACTATGAGGAATTGTGGCTGGAGTCTTGTAACATGGATGCTTCCTCATACATCCCAATATTTATGTACAGCAAAGAGGGAGAATTTTAGAAATAAAATCAATGGGACTTTAATTTCCCTTTTGATTCAAACTGGGCTGGTGGCTATTTTTGGTGGAGAAATGTAAAATAACAATACTGTGCAAAAGGGATCTGGAGCCACCCGTATTTATGACGAGCTTTGGCTTATATGTTACCTGTTGCTATACCCTGAAACCTTTTTTTTTTTTTGTTACCAATACAATTAAACTCCATCTCAAAAGAAGGCTGGTGTTTCACAGCCAAAATTCACTTTAAAGGAACGCACGCCTTAGTGATGCAAGGTATATTATGCGCAGTATCACCCGTGAGGGCATTGTGGCACTCAGCAGGTGTGCAAGCCTAGCTCTATCTATGGCAGGTTGGTTAATTGAAAAGCCAGGTCTCGAGCTTGTTGCGGAATTCGAGAATTGAGAAGGAGGTTCTGATGTGGAGTGAAAGGCCATTCCACACTTTAGGAGTGATGTAGGAGAATTCCCGTCTTCCTGATCTGTGTCTGAAATATTGCTTTTTAAAACAATTTTGCAAATATCAATACATACATGTTGAAGGGAAAAAAAAGACTCGCACATCCAAATTGTCCTTTCTGATTAGGACCAGAGCAGACCTACTTAAATGTTACTCTGAACAGTGTACTGATATTGCTGTGTAATAGTCCAAAAAAGAAAGTTGGTCTTCAGACATTTAATTCTCCATTTAAGTATTTGAAGGCGGCCTGGCGTAGTATATGGTCCCATATGTTATTCACTTAGCCTGCTGGCTTTCCAATGAAGTGTTACCACAAGCTCCTGTTGTGGTGGCCAGTTTCTATTTAAGTGGCTAGTTGCGCGTCTTATGACCCCTCAGATTTCACTTTCCTTTCTCTTTTTCCACTCTCCCCTTCGCCCTGGCTTCTCCCCGCGGAAATTACCCTTCCCTGTAATATACCTATCTGCTCACCTTCGTCAGTGGCGAGAATTAACACCTTAGGTGATAGCTGCCGAGGGACGAGCACCTGCTGACATGCCTATCTTGCCCGGGGCCGTTCTTTTAACTGCCGCTTTATTGACTTTATTTCCATCCCCCACATCCCTGAGAGCCTTTCTGTGCCGGGCTTTTGTCACACTCTGCCGTGTCTTTCTCTCAGGCCGGCCTGTCATTATTCACGAGGCGTGCACACAGAGCGTCCACGTCAGCAGCCCGCCATTTCTGTCGGCGCCCGCAGCAGTGCTGCGCGCGAGGCTGGTGCTTTATTCATGTCGCACAGCAGCAGTCTGGTGCTAAGCGAACCTTGTTTTGTTTAGCGCTGCTAAACTGTTGAGGGGGCAACGTGTTTCTGTGATGTAAACAAATCTGTGCCTGGATTGTTCATTTTCTTTGTTTAAAGCAATCCAGGGAATATCAGATTTCGTGTACTGCTGCATTCACCCTAGAATCGAGGTGGGTAGACATGAAGATAGGGACAGTTTGGTGTCCGGGAGGCACTATTATCGTTTCTTCTATATGAAGGCCTTGGCTTTGCCGAGCGTACTTTGAGCTATTTGTTTCTAGTTGATTCATTGACATCACATTGGTTTCTAGATAATGGACTTTGTAAGCCCGGGGGAGCATAGATGGTCTGGAAACCAAAACCAGTCCTGGCCAAAAAGACACAAACCGGCCCCACCAGGTCACACCAGGCCACACAAGGGAAATTGTAAACAAAATCTTATAGGCAGGAGTAGACACCAACATTTTACCAGTAACCAATTCCAAAATGCAACTGCAATTGACTAGAAGTATATCAATATCAACCTAATAATGCCATATGATGGAACCCTCCGAGAGCCCGCCTAGTTAGGGGAAAATATTGGCATGTACAAAAGATGACTAGAAATTATTGAAGTCTGTATTAAAATGTGTGAGAGAAGGGAGAGGCTGGGAGTTGACTTCGTGGTTTAGCTATGAGGCAGATGAATCTGGAACTTTGATTATTGGTAGCAGATGGGTGCTCCATGAACATAACTGTTTAGCTGTGCAGAGAAATGTTCCATATTTTGGGTACGTAGCCGGAGAAGGCTTGTCTTTGTTTTTCCATATCTTGATATTTGACAATGTCATGGCTGTGAGAGAGGATTAGTTGTTGTGTTGGCTAGGGAAGTGTTGGTTGTTTCTGCCTAGTAGGTGAGGCAGAAGGTCATGACAATTATTGGGGCCTGAAGGAGCAGCTGTGAGAGGTGAGTCAGGGTCATCGTGGTGTCCTTCAGAAATCTTTTCAATCACGCAGTGGCACGCAGGACCCTTAAACAACATGAGCAAATAGTCAGGGATTCTGACATGTGTTGACACCAAGCAGGTGCTGGATGGTGTTTTTGAAGTAGATTATATATCCAAGCCCACAAATTCTAGCTCCTGGGTCCAGTAAAAACCATTGGTGACTGGTTAGTTATCATTTCATGGTGTTCTTTTTAAATTTTAAATGCGTGTTCTGTCAGTTTCTTTCACTCTGTTGGCTATCGTTTGTTTTAGCCTCATTGCTCACATATGTATTGAGCAATTGAACATGTGTGTCCACTGATGATTGGCTTCTAGAGTTTCATTGCTGCTGCATTGTCCCTGAGACGACATTGGGCACTCTGTGTAGTGGATGGAGAGGAGGGGTGTAACCGGTGCCCAGAGTGACAGAGAAGGAGAGCAAGAAGAGAAGAAAACAATGTGACATTGAATTATGTATCAAATAGGGCACATCTTGGGTCTTACATGATGCACTGTAAGATATCACACATGAACTATTTTGAATTCTAAGTGAGAGAAACTTGTGTGTAGAAATCTGTTCTCTCTGAGGTAGAATAGGCCTCACAGACTAAGGGAGCACCTCATCAGCCTTAGGCCTGATCTTCCTCTACGCCTGTGTGCAGTGCTACTTCTCATCCAAAATGCACGCATGGTTGTGATAACTCGAGTTGAGATGTCACCAGAGATTACTGAGTAGTAGATGAAGATTAGAGCTCAGAGAATTTTAAAGGTGAGAATGTTAGACAAGATATGGGTTTATTTTAAAATGAAATGATTGACATGGAGTCTAAGATGAGAAAAATATTTTTGGGAATGAAGTATTTTTAATTCTCACAATAGATGAGTTTTAATATGCATCATTCAGAGCCCAGCTTAAGCATGTACTAAGTCCTGCTGAACGGCTTTGGAGGGCCATAATTGTTAATGTGCTTTAGGCACTGCTTGCTTTCCTTATAGTGCTTTTTACATTATTCCATCATCATGACCACACCAAACAGCCTCTCAGGGGAAGTCTTTTGATGGGCACACCTGGATGCTGGATCTTTTTAGGTCTTGCCTGAGCAGAGCATGAGCTGTCTGTTGCAAGACATTTTGTTGCATTACTATGGGCTAAGAGTCTGCCCATCGTTTACTGTTGTCTGACCTCATTGTTACTTTCATTTACTTGCTTCTTCTTTGATGGCTTCTGAGGATTTTACTTCCCAATTGTGAGTTTGTCCTCCCCACAAGCATGGACACAATATTGTGTCCTTAAATTGCTCATGTTTATGGGCGAGCGCAAAGCGCTCCGTCCATAAAGTAATCTCTCTTTGGGCTTCAAACCACACCCAGGTCACGTCAGTGTCTTTCATTGGTTCCTGGGCTTGCTCTTTAAAATCTGCTTGCTTTCATTTGTGAAAGGCATGCATACGTCATGCCTTTTCCAGTGTTTAGCCCGCCTACACAGCACCGGTAAACTACTAGAAACATACGAGGCTCGATGTTTTGAGCCTGGTTTCTGGACTACTTTATCTGTTAATTTTCCCCGCAGCGCGATTGCTCTGGGGTTTACATAGCGCGATCGTGCTCCGTTTTTTCGTTTTCAATTTCAGTGAGATCGCGCTGCATTTTACATAGGGCAATCGCGCTGTGTTTTTTTCCTTTTAATTTGTGTGGCAAGAAAAGTTAGGTTAGGAGTTTACAACGCAAATAGCTCCAACTCGAGCAAATGCTAGCCCCGTTGCATTGAAAATGCTTGTTATTTATGCTACTTTTTTGTTTTAGTTAAGTTCGCTATGAAAGTGTATTTGTGTTTCTGGCTATCTCCCTTGTCTGTCTCTCAATCTCTGTGTTGCTCTGTGCTTCTGTGCCCCCATTTCTCTGTGCTGCCTTATTTTACTGTGTTCTTTCTCTCCCCATGCCCCACCTACCCATCCCCCTGCCCACAGTCTGTGTTGCCCTCTGCTGCTGTGCAGTGTGGCTAAAACCCATTACCCATTGACAAAACCAATAGGTCCCCAAAGACAAGGCATTGACTTTGCCTATGACATGGTGTAGAGCAGCCTGGATCCCCACGGCAGCATTACTTCCCCTCCTCCAATGCAAGACCCGGACTCGTATGGCAGTGTTTGCTACATCCATCACAGGAAATCAACACAAGCGACACAAATAAACCACTAATTTAGCTTGGATGTTATCATAGCCTAAAACAATGTTTTAAAAAAAAGAAAGAAAAAAAATGTTTTCCCCGTGTAATTTGCTCGTTCCTCTGCATGTTGCCCTGAAACCGCCCTTGGCACACAGCACTAACAACCAGCCCACTCTCTTGCTGGCATGCTGAGATGCTTCACGTTGTTGTTATCTTTCAAGTGTTTCACTGTATTTCATAGTAGTTCGGGTTAATGTTGTGGTGAACCGAAAAATTAATGAAGGCACTCACTGCAGTATTCAGTCGCACAATGAACATCGAAGTGTGTTTACAAATGCACGCCCTGCTGGAGCTTCAATACTTAAGTGGAAAGTGCACAGGACTGTGGGAACAGGGGAGGAGGGATGTAATAGTTAATGTGAAATGCTTATCCAACTAATCTGTACCCTGTGAAGCAAACCTGGATAAATCACGTTCGGTTTTGGAGATTACTTGAGCCACGTTTATTAACTAGAAGCCAGTATTATGAGCCATTCAAGTGGTTATCTGTATTGTATTGAAAACTGCATTGTGGTAATTTCTCTTGGGATCTGTTAAGAGTGCGGTGCATCCTTTTTACCTGATCAGTTCTGATGTCTAATTTAGTCAGGACTCTCCTCTAGTCTACTCGCAGACGTCCCAACCAAAAGCTTGCTCCTTTCCTACAGGGAGCGTGGTGTTGCATCTCCCCATCCCCTGAGGTCATGTAAGTCGGGCCCACTAGGGCGCATGCGCCTAGCACCATAGCCACCCAGCAGTCAGTTGACAAACCTAAGCCAACTGACCTGTTTAGAAAAATCAAAGGCAGGTCTTAAATACACCCGGAAAAGAAAACCAGTGGTGCTTTCAGGCTGGCCAACAAAATATGCAAACAATCTCCATTAAAACCCATTCTATGTAATTCTACCACACGCATGTTTGTTGCGGCTATCATGAAAACAATGAATTTTACTTTTCGTCTGAGGAAAAACTGCCATTTGCTGTATAATCAGCACTGGTAATTCTATTTTTTTTTCATTAATTAACTAATATAGCACGCACACATCTGTAGCAAAGTGGCAGTATTATGTAGTATGACTGGAAAGTCTTATCATGTAATAGTAGCATATTACCCAGGAGTGGACCTCAGGATCACACTAACCTTAGCTCAGTCCTGTTAGAGTGGCACATAGCAGTTAGGCTACTTAAAGGAATAGGTATAAAGTATTTCACAACACCCACATGGATGATAAGTAAATGTCACGAATTGAAATAAATAAAAAAAAAGGAGATTTTTATCTTAATTTTGACATCAAAATATCTTTGTATCGACATACAATCAGATTTGTGAATTTTTAAAGCGTTGAAAAATAGAGTATGTTTAATGGTCAAATGACTGCCCTTGAAGTCAATGGGGAAAATCACAGTGTGTAATTGGTCACTTGTGGGATGAGCTTCGGGGAACCCACTTGGAGTTAAGGTCTTGTGGGTCCCTTAACCAACCCTCAAAAGTCAGTTTCTAGTTACCTTGCCCAGGAATTTCAGTTGCAGAAGTGCTCTGGCTGTCCTTAGCTGTCAAAATAGCAGCATTGGACAAAAGCACACTTTGGCGTGGACTCGCACACTACCATTGCAAAGTAGAGGCCTTTAGGGTCCCAAGACCTGGATTCCATAGCTGGAACGTCACCACCACGTCCGTCAGCTCCGGGCGCATTGATGGCCTTGCAGCTGTCCTCATCGAACTGGTCGTGCCAAAGATGCTTTTCTGCTCCTCTAAAAGTTGCTTCCTTCAAGATGCAGGATTTCAAGAGTGGGGTCGTTGCCACGTTCACTATACTGGGAACTGCTCTGGAGTCTGTGATGTCCGAGAAGCCATAGGTTACTGGGCTTGCAATAGACAAGCCTTGGCAGAGTCAAAAGTAGTCCATAGTTACTTCATTGGCTTGAGGTCCTCCAGAAATAGGGGGGAGGTAGCAGCTTGAAACTTGGTGAGAGCCTCACTACCACTCCTGGGATGCAGGTCACTGACTTTCTTTGGGCTCACTCAAGAGGGGCCCGATGGGTTGCACTTCTTGCGATGCAGCACAACAATTCTTCTGGAGGTTGCATGTGACTGGTTCCACCTGTCAGGGGAGTGCATGTGACTGGTTCCACCTGCCAGGGGAGTCTGCTTTAGTTTCTAGCACCCACTGGAGTTCCTCTTGCTGGGAGCAATGGGTTTTCACCACTGGCACACGTTTATCACACTATTCCAGTATATAGTTTCCTCAGTGCACTTTAGTGACCTCTTTGTACGGAGGCAGAGTTCCAAGTCCTGTTGTCAGTGACTGCATCTTCTTTGTGCCTCTTCTCAGATTCAAAGTCAGAACTGAGGTTATGGTGCCAGGGGCCCCTTAAATCCTGGTTGAGGGTGGCGTTAAGTTTGTGGGGGACAGTGGCCAATGGCCAACTGATCCCTGTGGCTAGTCCGCCCGAAGTGATGACTGCCTGTGGGAGTATGTCACTTTTCTACCCAGAACCCACTATTCCTAAAGTTTGCCTACACGGCAGAACGCTTCTTCGGCTGTACAGACTTCCTAGTCCACCCTAAAAGTGTGGCTAAACTTTTGGAGGTGTATCCCTCCTGAATAGCTAATTTTCCCATTTGCCGGCCGTTGCAGGGCGGGGAGGGCTTTGACCTCAAGTGGGGGACAAGAGATTGAATATCAACGGTGGTGAAGGCTTTGACTCTCACCACCTTGACTACTGTAAATACTAGCTATCCTGGTTGGGAAGAGGTCTGACCTCCTTCCTGCTCAGGTCCTTTGTCTCCATCCTGGGGAAAGTGTTAGCATGACCAGCAGGAAGGCAGACTCTTGTCTTGGTGGCAAATGGCTCAGGACATCTTGCTAAGGCAAGAGAAAACTGGTATCTTGGTGGGCATCCTCTAAGGACCCAACCAGGGTTCATTCTAGCTTGCCGTGGGCACGAGAATCGTGCTCAGGGTTAAAAAGCTGCAGCCTCAGTGACCCCTTTTGTATCCCTGCCCTGGGTACCACTGGTACCATTTACTACAGCCATATAGGGATGGTAAACTCCTTGCAAATTGGGTTTGCAAAATCTCAGGACAATTTTAGGGAAAGCGCAGTGGTACTGGGGTCCGGTTAGCAGGCCTGAGTACACCTTCAGGTCAAACGCAACAGCATCCAGTAGCAAAAAGTTGGGGGGTGACCATCCAAAAAGAGGACTTTACAACAGCATCACAGGTCCTGATTTAGTGTTTTACTGCTGGTTACTGTGCAGTCATAAAGTCTGTACTATCCCCTTCAGTTGACTGCCTGAGAGGAAGCCTCTCTCTCTTTTTAGAGATCTCATGCTTCAAAAAATTATGAAACACTCTTACCACCACCAACCCCACCCAATCCCCACAAAAAGCCACTTCGCAGAACCTAAGCAAGTAACTTGAGAATGTGGGCTACATGGAGTGATCCATTGCCCTATAGTCCAGCACAGGGGGTTACTTTTTTTGCAGCCAGTATGCCAGTTAGCAGTAGAGTTTACAGTGGATAAAAGAAGGGATGTCAGGTGGAGTATGGTAAGAAGCCCAAAGAAAACACTGTTGGGCAGATAAAACAACAAACCTGAAGTCCTGGCTTGTACTGCTCCCTTTGCTACTACTATCACTAGTGCTACTGCTGACACTACTACTGCTTCTACTGCTGTGTCTGCAAGGGATGCTCCTGAACTGTCACTGCCGATACAATAACTACTATAGCTGTTACTCCTGTGAGTACTGCTTCTGCTGCAACTATTACTTTTATTGCACCTATTACTGCACTACTGCTCTTACTACTACTGTGCTTGCAACAACAGCCCCTGCAACTGCCACTACTGTGGCTGCATTTGTTACCCCTTTGGTTACTGCTGTCCTGCAACTACTACTTTTATTACAACTGTTAGCTCACCTGATGCTACAGCTGCTGCAGTCACTAGTACTGTTAATACCACTGCTGTATCTGCAACAACTACCCCTGCAACAATTACTACTGTCACTACTATGTTACTGTTACTGCTGTGACTACCGCTTCAATCAAAACTATTACTTTTAATACAAATTGTACTTCTCCTGCTACTACTACAACTGATATCACCAGTACTGCTATTAGTACTATGTTGTCACGGGCTCCGTGGCCTGCAGGGCCTGATTTACATCACATGGGCATGTCATTACTGCATATAGGACTGTTGTTATGGAAACTGCTAGTTTTACTGCCACTACAACGACCACTGCTTCTTTTGCTTGTTCTGCTGCCCCCATGACACTTTCCTCTAGAGCAGAGGTTTTCAAACTGCGGGGCGGGCCCCCCTAGAGGGGCCTCAAGTGATCCGAGGGGTGCGCCAGGATCTGGCCAAAAGAAGCACTATGCTGATAACAGGGCTTTGTTTTAAGCTGAAACAAATTGAGCAGCTGTAAACCACTCTGTAATGGGCCATCCCTGGCATGTTTACTTACATCCAAGCTGGGAGTATATGTTGAAAGGGAAGGGGCTCAAAATACTGTTTTACTCCCCCCCCCCCCCCCTCACACCCCAAATAAACACACTGTGGATACTTTTACACATTAGTAAGTCCTGTCTGACTAGAATAGTATGTTTGATTGCAATTTTAAAATGGTAACAGAACTTAACTACAATGTTTAAATACGTGTGGCCATATTTAAACAGTGCCAATTTAATCGAATAATTGTGATACATTTGGAGGGGGGCCCCTATTATGATTTTTTTCACTGGCGGGCGCTGCATTAAAAAGTTTGAAGACCACTGCTCTAGAGAGACAGGCATGGGAGGCAATGTTTACACAGGCCTGAAATAATGGCACAGTAGCAGGTTTACTGGGTTACCCACACCCATGCTACTGCAAATAAACAGCTAAAAAGGACATGCTGGCCTAGTGCGCAATTGCTCCTTCTGCATTTTCTACTAAAGAAAAAACATGTTCTTAAAATGTGTTATTGATTGTTCTTAATTTTTCCACATAGCTCCTCATTATGTGTTTGACAGATGTTGGTGCAATACTACCGAGCGGGCTCGAATCTCAGAACTCAGCTGGTGTCCTTGTTTAACCAGATTTGTCCTTGAGATTGGCGGGGGGTTGAAAACACACACACACACACACACACACACACACACAGACACAGACACAGACACAGACACTCACACTCACACTCCTCTCTGTCTGTCTCTCCTCTCTCTCTGTCTCTCCTCTGTCTGTCTCTCCTCTCTGTCTGTCTCTCCTCTCTCTCCTCTCTCTCCCCTTTGTGGGGGTGGGGAAGTGTTGGTGGTGGACCCTGGTGTTTGTGACCTGTTAATTCCAGTCCTAGAAACAACTGCCTTCTGAGAGGGTCCCAGACTGGTATCCACCCCTCATATTGGGGGTCATAGTGTCTGGTCTGTGCAAAAGCTATTTGTTTCTATTGAATGGCAGGTTTATTTGACATTTTTGTATCACAAAAACACCATACTTAAGACATTGCGTGGCATTACCTCTACTGCGTATCCGTGTCCTGACTTCTCACTGAATGCATGGCCATTTCCTTTGCCCGGTCAGCCAAGAACAGAGCAGAAGTGGCAGGGTAAAAAGAGGCAGTAATGGCCTGGAATGTGCTTCAGCAGGATGAATGAGATTCCTAGAGGAAACAAGTAGGTGGCGGGGCAAAGGTCATTCAAACTCTGGACAGGGGCGGCTATTGTCTGTGGAGCATGAAAGGGGAGTCCAGTGCAAATGCTTATTTTACTCTTCAGGCGCACATGCTACAAGGTTTCAGGACTGCAGTTCAATGTTTTACAGTTTTTTTTTAATCGCATCAATCACTGTAGCGTGCGCACGTGTTCCCACGGCACCACATGCATGTAGGCCATCTACCCTCAAGATGGCCGAAGCTCCTGTTCTGTTGGTTGTATTGCGTCGCCGCTGCAGCGTTCCTTTCTGATACTCGTGCCTTGAGGAAAGCTCTGCTACAGCCCTGTGGTGAGGGTATGGTGCATATGGAATGCCACGAAAGGTGTGGATTGTGCGTAACACTCCTATTCTTAGAATGTATGTCTTTAGGTCTGGCTTGACAGTGCACACCTCTTTTTACCAATTCATTGAAATACACACATGCAGTTGGGCTTTGGCTCCATCAAGAGGAGTATGTAGTACTCTTGCATCATGCTGTTGGCTAAGTAGTGTATTGTTCTTCCTTTTTACAATGCACGGGGGACTGTTTTACGTCTCACTCTAGCAGGCTTTTAAAAACATTTTAGTCAGGATTCAAAAGGCAATCCAAACCTCTTTTCTTTGCCAAAGCTTGTATTTATGTTTTACCTTCTGTAGTAGCACTGAACGACTCCAGTTTGGCATGATGTGAGATAAATTGTTGTTTCTACATTATATATGTCTGAATTCAGTGTCTGTATTCTGGACGGATACTTCTCAAGGAGCACCAGCACAATTATAAAAGAGCTGGCATCTTTAAGCTCAGAGAGCTGGAAAGCGCTTGTGGGATATTTCTAAGGTAATCTGCCTTCCTTACCCACATGCTCTGTTTTTCTGCCAAAGAATCACGGTCTTTGGTGATAGATATTGTGTTTGGTATTTGACTGATTGCGGTGATGGCTGTTGGCTGGTTGGGTGGCGATTGTGGATTCGGATTACAAGTATTCACAGCAAGGTGTCTCTGCTAAGAGAGTGGTGGCTGCTGGTACAGTGATTTTGACCATCAGTACTGGGCCTTGCCTTATTGTTTCCGTTATTTGTCAGTAGCTAATTTTTCTGGGTTTTGTCTGGGTCGGAGATAAATCATTTCTCGCTGTGTTTCTTTCACTTACAATTAGTGGGTCAGTTTCTCTTGGGACTTCCAGTATTGTTTTGTGAGGTCATTTCCACATTGCTCTTACTTTCTGCACTGCTTTGTGATTCCTGTGGAAATCTTCGCTGTCGCAACACTGTAGAAAAGCACTAGTACTCATGACGTACAGTGATGTATAGGTCTGTTGTTTATTAGCAGTATTATGTGACTAATGTATTCTGTCCTTTGTATTTGATGTTGTTTGGAGAAACCCAAATCGTACATGGGGAAACTTGTGACTTAAAAACGTATTTTAGTAAATGAATTGTTCCCTGCCTAAATATACTCTCCGGTACTACGTAGAAATAGTTATCAACAGCATGCCAAACTCATGCAGCCACTGTACTGGACTGCAGTTCCTGGGTTCCTAGGATTTTACCTTACATTATTAATAAAATGTTGTTTTTGCTGTAGGTCGAAAACGGAAAAAACATATCCTCTTTGAAAAATTGTTGCAAAAACGTATTTTCTGATATTTTTCTTTGAGATACATGTCAACCATTTTGTACATTCTTAAGGATTTCAAATCAACATCAAGGCACATACTGGAAGTGCAGTTATACAAATTCTGAGTGAAGAACGTCTTCTCATTGGTTTCAACTGCATGATCGGAATTTTGACACAATCCATCCAGTGTGGCTTGAAGTGCAACCTAGCCCGCCAGCAGTGGCCTTTACTGAAGGAAATTGAACCATTGTGGTCAGTTTCTCTGTGTTTGGTGCATTGTTTGCCACTGACAGATGCTATGATTTGAAGTCCCCAAGAATGTATCCTGGAATGACAGACTTGGCCTTCTGTTCTTTAGAGTTTGGTCAATTGAGTACCATAAATTGGCCTATGTTTTGCATATAGTGCAGAGAATAAGCCGAGGTTGGCCATGAAAATCAATATAGAAAACAAGATATCAGTACTATGTGGTTAACATGGTTTGACAGTAATGAAAATAGAGTGATTAGTTCCTACTTGTCTGTTTTATTTGTGTGGCATGTAACGCATATGGAAAATATTTATTGCAGTGTGCAGTAGTCTTCCCTCTGTTCATCTGTGCAACACAATGGAATCCAGGGTGAAAATCCTCGGTAAAGGGGAGCACAAGGGATAATGAGGTGTTAGATCACCCTGGGCATGTTTCTTGCTGCAGCATAATCATCAGACATACTGGAGAAAATAGCATTGAGAATGCGCAAGTTCATACCTTTGTTGTCTGCCTCCCACACATATGTTTTCAGTGTTGGTTTAGATCCAGCTGGACCTCAGCCAGTCAGATGCGGTCCATATGTGTAAAAAGTGTTCTTATAATTCATCATATGGTGAACTTGGCTTCAGTCCTCAAAAGACTGTAGACGGAGCAGATAAAAAGCAAAAATGTATGGGAACACCTGCAAGAAGGCAAATGTATTGAACAGGCTCCAGCGTGGCGAAACTATAAATAAAAAGCTGCCCAGCTATCTAAGGACCAGATTTGATAAATGTTTGTGTACCTCATTTAACGCAAAGGACTTGGAGCTGCAGATCAAGTTGAACTTTTTGTACCAATACCACGTTGCAGGTGCGACAGCTTTTGATGGAGTGCAACGTGCCTCTAAGGCATGCTTGCAGCCTGCACCTGCTTTATTGAACCTAGACTTCTTACCTGGTGTGCAGCAGACAAAAAATGTGGAAATGGATTTGCTCATGATTGAAACTGGAAAGGGCGTGGACACAAGCAAAGTAGAGAATAGCTGGACAGTCAAGAAAGCCTAGTATTGTGTGAAATGTAGGGCGTAGTCACCCAGATCATCTGTACCATGTTCATTGCAGTGCCGGTTCTCTGGAATGTTTGACCTGAGAAGGATCATGGCTATGTATCGGTGAATGGTAAAGTGGACGTAATTTAACAGTGCAATGCAGTAGCTTCAACGGTAAATGCAAAGCTACTTTATGTAAGCTAGTTGCAAAGCTCTGTGCATAAATTCGGAGAATAGAACAATAATTCGTTAAAGTAATGCTAATATGTATTCCATTAGAGGAATTATCAGTGAGAAATGAGAAACATTTTCTGTGTGGTATGTTAGTGTGACTAAAGGGCCAGAAACTCCTTGTTGTCTCTACTAGCCATTACATCCTTCTATTTTGTTTTTTCCTCTGAAGTCCCTTTATATTTTAGGTTTTGGTTTGCTGGGTGGCTTCTAATGTGAGAAACCATTTGTACACAAATCCAGTGCCTCAGATATAGAGCCGTAGGTGGCTTCTGGGAAGAGAGGACTTTCAACCTAATCATCTGCCATCTGTTCTTGACTGGATGTCAACCCATCCTCCCCCCTGGCTCACTGGTTAAGGTTACTGTCTGGTCACACTAGTTTTCCCTTTGAGGGTTCCACGTGGCTTTAGTGAAGGATTCCCCTTGGAGTAGGAGCCCCATAACAATGTGGTAAAGAGACGTGCAGACTGTGGACAATGTGGGTGCATGCATATGGAGGTGCTGTGAACACTACTGAAGGAGCGAATGCGAGTAATAGTAGACATAGGGTGGAAGAGAGGAGTATGGAACCGGGGGTACTAGTAAGGAAGAGGTGCATTATGGTAATAGGAAAATGGAATGGAGTAGGAGCTAGTAGTCCATGAGTTGTAGCAATAGGAAATCAGATTTGCTGAATGCTTTGTAGAGTTAGTAGGGGAGTGGAAGTTAGTCACTAAAGTAGAATTAAAAACGATAGGGTGGTATGGTAATGATTTATTGAGGGATGGAAGGTAAGGGGGCATCATGCAGGAAGTGTTAACTGTTATCTTTTACTGGACACGAGTAAAAACGATGTTCAGTTTTTTAGGATCATTACCTTTTCTGTGTTTCTTTTCTTTCTCTCTTCTCCTATCGGTCGCTTTTTATCATTCTCTCCTCTGTATTTTTCTTATGTATTTTTTCCTCTGTCAAAAAACTCTATCTGAAAATTTGTACTGATAAATATTGGACTGTAAAGCTTTGCTCCCTCTTTCAGGCATGATGCCTTGTATTAGTACCGAACAGAGGAATTCAGATCCTTCCTAAGCGATGGCACTGAAAAAGCTTACCGAACCAAAACTGCATCCTTTGTGTTACAAAGATGCATGCAAGCGTTGGTATATGTATTGTTAAGTAAAAATTGTGTGGATGGCCGCCCAGTAGAACTACTTCTGTGTCAGTGGTAGCTATTCAGACCTATCTTAGAAGCATTTCGTGTTCAGTAAATAGAGTGTTTATGTATCTTACTTAAAATATGAAGCAGTGGCCTTGAACACAAATATTTAATAAATTTATCAACAAGTCGACCTAAATGTGGGGACGGGGAACAGATTCAGTAGTAAACTATTCTGATCGGCACATAATATTGTCCAGGGCAATGGCCGTAGCAAGCGAAGCCCAAGAACTCCAGTGTCTGTCGTTTTTTCAGAAAAGTGCTTGGTTGTTCTTGGTGCTCCTCAAAGTTATCTTGTGTTAATTAAGCAGGACAAGAAGGTAGTGGGTGGGAGAGGGTAGATCGCCTCTCACACTGGGTATAACTCAGCACAACACCCGTGTCCATGATCCCTAATGTTACTATCTATTGCTATGGCCAGGGTGATGTGTCTATATCATGGCAATGGTTTCCCACTCCGTTGCTGCAGTCAGGCAGACATTGTTTGAAACAATTATTGTACCAAACAATGACTGCGTTAATTCTGTGCACACAAATTTAACTGAACAAGAGGAGTGCCCTTGTACCAATCCTAACACGCGCTTGTAGGCCCCAGCCAGTTCCGCTGCCACTCCTACTGAAGGACAATGCGGTTAGAGGGTCCCATTGGACCAGCTTTTTCAGAAATTGAGTGTACCTGTCTGGGGGTGGTCTAGTTTTCTGAAAACTAAATGAACCACATATACCACCACTATTTTGATTCAACATCCCTTCTGAAATCAGAACCAGTACCAGGGTGTTTTTGTGATTTCTCGGTTCTAGCTGCTCTCTATCAAAACAAACTGGATTCTGGTGTTGGCATATACTAGGCTGACCTTCCATAAGTCTTTGGAGGGACCCATTTGCAATGTATTAAAGGCCAAGTTGCTTTGGCATATCTAGTGAAGCTAATGTCTTGAGCTCTGATGAAGGAGTGAGAACCGAAAAGGATCCCAGAAATGCTTTGGAAACATGCTTTTTACTGCCAATATGCCATTCCATCTTACTCTTGTTCTGAAGATACCTGTGGCACATAAAGTATTGTTATTGGATAGGTTTAAATCTAGGCGTGCAAGACAGAGCTGACAATCGATAGACAGTCCTGTTGCACTGTCTTTAGCTCTAGTCAGCGCCACATATTTAATTTCCAGCATGTTTTCTAGGAGTGTAGGGTGAGATGACCGACTGGCAGAAGTCTTCACGTGACTCAGTCTGCTTGTGGCTTTTAGGTATCAGAATCACTATAGGTTGATTCTTGGGACAGCTTTTCTTCCGAGTGTGCCTGGATCTGATTGAATTTGCTGTGAAGCTGCTCTAAACTGGTGATGTCAGGTTGACAGGCAGTTACTTGTGATGTGACATTTAGGATGCTTGCCTGTCTGCTGTGTGGGTGTAATTCTGACAGCTGAAGGTGACTTGGGAAGTGGGTGCAGGGCAGCTACATCCCTCCTGGCAACCCAGAGGAGGTCCACACTGTTACGTCTGCTTAAAACCCAACCAAGTGCAAAGTGATGTAAGCTAAAAAGTAAAGACTGGCCATAGATGTCACACCAGAACCGGGCCACTTGATCGATACTATTTCTAATGAAACAAGCCCCTTTCAAAGTTAAAAGGCACTAAAAGCCCTGCAACTTCTCAAAGCCAACTACCCTGGAAGTGCTGTTGTCGTGCTGCTACTACTGAGGTGTGTTTTAATTACATATTACGCTTTCCAGTGTAACAAATTGATTTTTACGAACTTTTGTTACATATAATTGAAAATATATCTCAGTATACGTATTATTTAACCCCTTAGTTCTAAATGCACGAGTTCCCTTTCTGAGGTGACTGTCAGTAGTTCTGCATCTCACATGTTTGTCTTGCTGACGCCATGAGTAAAGTTATGACTGTGTTACCCAGCGAGCTTCACTCCCACAAAACCAAAGAACTTAATGATCGGTTATTGTAAATTATAATGATAGATTGTGTTTCTTTTTTACTTCAAAGGTCTAGTTTGGTGGTGGCAGCAACCATTTAACTGTGGTCACTGGAATGTTGGGTATTGGTCAGTTGTGTGTGCTTCCTCCCCAGTGAGGGTTATGCTGTTGCTGTGCTCTAATTCCGTATCCTCAGCCTTTCCTCTCTAATGAGCAACCCACTCTTTTGAAGACAGTGCCTACTGCTTGAATAGGCTTGGCTCTAGTTGTTGACCTTGAGTTGGCCTTTGAAATAACATAGCAGGGCTCGGAGCATGCCAGGGTAGCAACTGCCCATTGTTGACAGCTTGCATAAGCAGGCACATTTGACCTTGGGAGTGAATGGGATGGTGCGTGGCCTTCTAAATGAAGGTCTGATGGGAAGCATTGCGTGGGGGCGTGCTCAAGGACGTGTTCGCTGCATTCAGGTATGCAGCTAGGGAGCATCCCCTTACTCCGTCCTAGTTAGCCAGGTTTCTGACAGCAAGAAGCTTTGGGTGCTGTTCATTTGTTAGACTGCATAGTTCTTTGATTTATCCCATATCTGTATGGCTCTGATTTTGGCCTATTGTTTGGCTGACAGGTTTGACGCTGACCTGTGTCAGTCACGTTCCTAAGATTGGAGAAAATAGCGGCCCTAGCTGTGTTACACAGTGAATACATAAAGAGAAGAGCCAACATATTAAATAATAATGTCATAACAATATACAGATTTCATTGTGTTATTACACCGATTATTTAACATTCTTTGATCATCTATTCATTCCACGGTTACCCAGTTTCAAACAATGTTATGTGTGTGCATGCTTGCTCTATAAGCTTGTCTAGCCTTCCTTGCGCCTTGGAGATGGCTTGGCCAAATTGAAAACCTAGGACCAGATGTATCAAAAAGGTTTCAACCATTCTGTGTCTGTGGGAAAATGTGTTCATAGATAAGGCCCCTTGTGTCTCCATTTGACACGCGCTCCCTTCCCCATGTACAAGGAGGTCGGTGCATGAGGGATAGATAAAAGCTAAACAAGCACTGAAAAAGCCAGTCAGCCTGACCTTTGAGACCTGCTGGCTTTGCCATTGATTGTTTTTTTTTTTTTTTTTAAAGCCATGTTGCACAGCATTCCTGATGCTGTGCAGCCTGGCTAAAGAATGGAAAATAAAAGCTTCTGACCATGTCATTTTGTAGGCGCACAGACCATGCATGCGCACGCCTGCAAAATAACGCCGCTGTTTTTTTTCCTCCTATTTACAAATCTGAGTTGCATAAGTAATTAAAAAGAAAAAAGAGCAAAGGCATTTACTAAAGTGGGAAGAAACACAGGACAGAAGAAACACGGGTGGCTGAGGTGGGGGAAGCAACACAGCAAGTGGGTGAGAAGCAACGTGAGAGCATAGTGAGTGGAGGAAGCAATACGAAGGGCATAGGTGGTTATAAAGCAAATGGGTGAGAGCAATGTGGAGAGGGTGAGGAGACAAAAGAAACATAGAACGGTGGAAGACAAGTACACAAAAGAGTCCGCTGGAAGACACATGCACTCTGGAGTGCTTAAACAATAAGAAAAATAGAACTTGAAAAGGCAGCAGTGAAAGGACACAAGTAATGCGTTCCAAAGGAGGGACAAACACAAGAAGAGGAAGGAAAGTCCACACATACTGAAAAATAAGAAACCGGCAAATGAGCGAGAGAATAAAGCCAACTAATTGTAAGCAATCGTTAGGCCCGAAGACAACTGTAAGCTAACAGTATGCCCACAACAGACAGTGGATGCGATGTCTTGTAAGCAAGACCTTAAAACTACCTTGCCCCACAACAGTAACCCATAGTTCGGGCGACAATGTACATGAAATTAAGAGCACTACTTTAATTTCACAGTTGAGTAAATTGAACAATGATATAACTCAAAAACAAGCTTTCTTTAAAACAAAAACACTGCGGTGTCATGCAAGAGTAAACATTACATTTCTTTGCAAGACTACACGGCCTTCAACTGTCCACTTGTCTGGAAGGTCACCTTCAACCAAGCCTGGCGTTTTAGCCTACAGACCGCTGCAAGCAGGGTCTTCTATCTTTGCGTCTTCAGTTCTCTCTCTGTCTGTTTCTATAGGAGGCTAGCCTGGTTTGTAGTAGGTACCTATGGTTCTTACACCTTATACCAGGTCCAGTTATTCCTTATTAGTGAAATGTAGGCAGTGTCTAGAAGCCAGGCTCTCTAGAGGTAGCTGTGGATGAGCAGCCAAGGCTTATCTAGAAGACATGCAAAGCTCATGCATTACCACTGTAGTCGCACAGTACTCACACACATGAAAGAAAACACTCAGTGTTACAAAAATAAAGGTACTTTATTTTGGTGACACAAATGCCAAAAATACCATAGAGACTATACTCCCTTAGGAGGTAAGTAATACACAAATTACATACACTAGTATGCAGAAATAGGCATCCAAACAGAAAACAGTGCAATTAGTGAAAATCACAGTAGCTAGAAGTGGACCTAGGGGGAACACAAACTATATACTAAGAAAGTGGAATGCAAATGTTGGTTTCCCACCTAGGCAAGTGTAGTGTGTAGAGGGAAGCTGGGAGTACTAGAAAACCCCAAAGGTAAGTACTAGACCCCACCACAGTGACCAAAAAAGCAGGAGTAAAACACAGTTAACTTTCCCAGAACACACACACAAACGAAAAGAAGGATTATGCAAGAACCAGACGAGACTGCAAGACACCAACAGTGGATTCCCGAACCTGAGGACCTGTGGAAGAAGGGGACCAAGTCCAAGAAACACAGAAGAGTCCAGGGAGAACAGGAGCCTCTGCTAACCCGATGAAGGTGCAAAAGAAGAACCACTGGTGAAGTCAGGACAGTCAGTGCTGCACCCAAGAAGACGGAGTCGGGTTCCTGTGTGTTGGGATCAGCTGCATGCTTAGCAAATGTTTATAGCACCACAGCAGATTTAAAGCATAAAGGGTAAAAACCATGCTTGAGTGAAAGGTTGAAAAGGTAGGGCAAGCAGAGAAAGATGTATAAATGAAAACAGAGATCGATGTTTTGAGGGTTGAAGGACTCCGCATTATGGGTTGGCAGATTGGAGAGTCAAGAGGGATGCAGAAATGAATACAGAAAGTGCAGCTGGAGTGGAGGCGGGTCACGGCTGTTAGAGGTGGATCATGAGGGAGTCAGTAGTGTATTAAGTGGTTGTCTATTATGCTTTTTGGAAGAGAGGGAAGTGGCAAAGTCTGCTGCAGAGAGTGAGAAGTGAGTGGTTCATTGTGGCTGAGAAACAGAGGGCCTGGATTACGACCTTGGCGGATGGGATAAATATCCTGCCCGCCGTTTTACAACTTCCATAGGATATAATGGAACTTGTTATACGGCGGAGGGGATATCCGTCACGTTTGTGAGAGAGTATCCCATCCGTCAAGGTCCTAACCAGGCCTTAAATTGTTTGTAGTCTGTGACGGTTTTTTAGGGTGTGGTAGAAGTGAGAAAACAAAATAATTGACCTACTGGTCCCTGCATGCACATTGCTGTTGGCTATATAAGAAGGCCTGGAGAAGTGGGCCCGCTTCACTTTTGGCCAGTTGGTAGCCTTGAAACTGTCGAAGTGGAGAGGTGAGACAATCTGTGGGAAGAAGATGTTCCTCACACCAGATTTTGCCCCAAGAAAGCAAAATAACCAACTTTGTTTTCTTAAAGCTTGTGATATGCACCTTTTTACAACAAAAACCTACATAAAATAAAGACGAAGATTGGATTTACTTACACACATACATCACTGATAATATTAACTATCTAGTATTCCGTAGAGCTTCTATACAATTTACTTTAAGTAGAGGTTTTCAAATCCAGTTACTGTTAGTCACTCAAAATTGATGCTAATTTTCTTGACTTCAGAAGGATAGAAAGCTGATGTCAGGTTTCAAATCTGATGTCTGCATGTCACTCACAGACCTTGGCAGCAAGTGTTAGACTTTTCACAGCTGTCAGCTGGCCGGGACTATGATTTCTCAGCCTGTCCTGCTTTTGCACCCCACACAAGTAAACCTGCTCGGACTCGTATTTTCAGTTAGAGTTGTAAGCCTAAGAAGCTGGGCGTACATAGAACTAACTGTTGACTGAAAGGCTCAGTGATTTTATTTAATATTACCAGAATCCAGAGACCTCAATGTAGACTGTATTACCTAATCGGTGTTTTTCACAATACATTTTTTATTCTTGAAGCAGTTAGCATAAAAATTTAGTTTTTTCAAAAATGGAAAATTTTATTGAAACAATAAATGTAACATTTGCCTTTTCCTTTATGCTGCCTCTATTAAAAAGAAGAGAAGAATGTGAAAATTTAGGGAAAATTGCCCCTTTAAAAAAAATCTTTATATAAGCAAGACATTGTTAAAGCTGTTTTCTGATATGTGGTTCTAACGATCTAAACTGCATGCAGTCTTCAGATAGAATATTCAACTTTTTAACATCCATGAACAGAATGTTAATTAAATAATTGATAATTTCTACGAATTTGGTTTGAGGCCGTCATTATGATCTACTTTATTACACCAGGCAGCTTTTAAAACATCTATATAATAAAATGTAAATATATAAATTAATAATATATAAATATAGACCCTTTGCCTAGTTCCTGATGGGTTAATTCATGGGCACAAGTCACTCTAAAGGTCTACTCTATATTTACTATATTCCTATTGGCTTAGCAATTTTTGGGGACTATAGGAGTATTGACTTCAACCACTCAAAAGTACCCAAACAACAACAGCATTAGCACCACATCAGCAATACAGTACAATTCAACAACTCACAAATACAACACAACTTCACAACAGTACACATAACACCACACACCACTGCAGCTGAACAGCACCTTTAGCAGAGTATAACCGAACCCTACTAGACGGCGAAATAGCACACCACAACATCACATCAATATAAACGCAAAACCACAAAAAGCAGAAAAACACACCAGCTTAACAATGCAACAATATAATATCTAGATAACACAAACAACGTATCTAAACAACATACTTACACAAAATGCAAACACAACAAAATAACACATCACAACACAAATCATATAACCTTACAACAGCTCAGCAACAACATAGCAACAAAACATCAGTGCAGCCACCCAACACTACCACAGTATTACTTAACAAAATGAGTACACGGAAAGAACACAATACCACTACACATTAATACAATAATAACAAAAAACACATCTAGCAAAGAATACAACAAAATGACAACACATTTGTATACCACAGTACAACTTACACCACATAACACAAGATTTCACAACAGCAAAACAGCACAACGCAGTATCTCAAAGCAGCAACGCATCAAAATTACTCAAAAGCATAACACTGCAAAAAGCCATCCACCACGCACCCACCTTCACCACCTCTTGACTTGCTTAGTGTGCATTTACTATTCTGTAATACACATTCTCTAGAGTATACGTTTTTGATAGGAAAAATGTACATTGTGGGGCATCATCTACAACACACATGCACCTTTTGGGTACATAGTAGGCCAGGGCGGAGTTCTGCTACGTGGAACTCGGCGAAGTTGAGAAAAAACTCCACTGTGCTACACGGAGTTCTGAGAGTGGTGGCGTACAGTAAGTCACTCTGATTTTTAACACTGGGAGTTTGTCCTGCTGTGTAAAATCAGATGGAGCAGCACAATGCGCAGCGCAAGAGGGCGCTGCTTCTTTTTTCTGCTCAAGTAAATGTTTTGCTTAAGCAGCAGCTTCCTCAACGCGAGCAGCAGGTTTCTCAACACGAGCGGTAGCGACCTATTATTTGATTTTTCTACAACCTACAGTTGGTGAGCGCAAGCTAGAGGGAAAGCTCCACTCCACGCCACTCTGCTGAGTTTTTGGGAACTTCATCCTTTGCGTGGAATAGGCAAAACAATGCAAACTCTGCTGGGGCGCAGAATTCATCACCCGCCCCTAGTACATAGTGTGCACCTACGGACCCCAATCGAGGTACCTGTACTTGCATAGCCTTGGGCCTGTGGTCGCACCCTATATAAAGATTGGGACTTCACTGAGGGTCTGTAAATATATACTTTGTACCTCTCCTCCAGTCCCTATGCCCTATATGTATGTGATGGTCCGTGTGGCATGTATGCAGTGCACCACTTTGCAAGACTTGAAAAATGATTTCTTCAGGAACCATTCCAGATAATCAAGGGGTCTTACGGATGGGTGCACTGATATCAGGAAGTACTGAGTGTGAATGGGGGGAGATTGTAGCAGGGTGGGGAAGCATAGCCAGGAACGCGGGCTCCCTGCCTGGCCACTTTCTTGGCTCATCAGCAGCACGTTTCAAACAGACATGCTGCTAAAAGCACCTTTATAAATATGCCAAATAAAGCTCGTTTTTGAAAAGTGTGATAAACATGTTTCTTCGGGGACCGGGAATGGGTGAAATATTTATGTCTTCGAAATTGGCCCTATAAATATTGCCTGGAGCCGGCACCGACTTAATTCCAGGGGAAGTGCTAGAATGCATTTTCTTACCAAAAATCTCATTTTATAGGATACAGATGATGCAAGGACTGTCCTAAGGGAGAGAAGGGTATTTTGAATGCAAGGTCTCTGAATAATAAATTAAAAACAAGGGTTTGCGGCCTGCAGTGTGCAGAACACATCGCTGCTCCCCCCACCCCCATCCAGCACGTAGGCTCTTGGCTTGCAGGATCCCAAGCGAGCCCTCCTCATGCCTGTGCTGAGCCTGCAGCCTGACAGCCCCATTGTCTGGTTAGCATGGCTGTTTCCTTTGAGACGGCATAGAGGTCCATTTAGAAGCAGCAACATTCAACTGGAGCGTGATTTGTTTTCAAGAGTGGAGACTTTATCTCTTACAGGCTGAAGACATGAGTAGCCTAAGAAGATTAACTTGCTGCTGGCAGTCTTGCTTATTAGCTGTTATACGCCTCACTGCTTTCAAGGCATCTGGTTTCCTAAAAAAAGAGCATAATTCAGTCTTCCATATTTTTACTGATTGCTCTAAAATGCTAAAATGTTATTTAAATCCCCAAACATGTTGCTTATGTTCTCTGCTCATTCCTGAAAGATGGAAAGATATTTTGGTCGTAGGCTGAACCATTTGTACCAGTTAGTGGAGTAGTTTGGGAGGGGTTTCACGAGGGAGAGTTTAAAATGCTTCTGAGTATTACTGTGATTATATAGCACGAGCAAAATATCTACTAGAAATGCATGTGTCTAAGTTGTTTTTTAACTTTAAGATTTGACAAGTGGACGTCCGGTGTGGTAACTTCCAAGTGACTTGAGAATAAATTTTAAATCAATGTTCCCTTCCATAAGGAACTGTACTTGGATTTATTGCCCTCTGTATTGGCATCCTCCAGTTGTAAATGATGAATTCTTCATAAAAGGTATTAGAAATTTAAGGGCATTGTGCATGCCTGCTGCAGCTTCAGTGCTAATATCTGAATTTTGCCACTCCATAGTCTTTTCTTTTCCAGACATAAATGAAGTGAAAGGTTACCTGAACACCCCTGGCTCTATGTTGGTTGTTTTGGCACTGTAGTCCAGAAAAATATGCTTGTATGCCCACTTACCCCATTATAGCCCTCTATCACACTCCGAGTAAATGCAGCCTCACTGGGTCTCTGGAGATGTACAACATGATCGTCACGAGGCTCAGTGAGGCCAGAAAGTGACTTGTCAAAGCTTTCTACAACTGTTCAGTATATTATGCCAATAGAGGTTCTAATTTTATTTGGCTCATAACCAAGATTGTCTCTTAATGTCATCTTTTCAACATGGAACACAAATTCAGTTTCTCCTTCCAAGTGAAGGAAGTTGCTTGCACATGTTGGTCTTTCGACCAGTGGGACCACATTCCCTCCTTAGGTTAGCTTACATTGAAGGGTGTGGCTTGTCCTGGTGAGAATCCCCCATTGAGTGTATCACATGATTTGTGACAATTCAGTACAATTGCGTTGTCGAAGACTGAAGTGACTAGTCCGGTTTCAGCTAACTAGGCCTCCACAGTGCTGCTACATGCCAGCCTTCCACCATGAGATAGTGGACATATACGATGGGCAGGTGCCTTCCCTCTTCTCCTTGTCTGAACTGGGTGTATTAAAATCCAGAACAAAAGCTGCAGAATGCATGATCAGGATGCTAAAAGTGCCTTCAAATCTTAGCAGCCTTCTTTTAAGGAGGCTGTGTGTAATCCCAGAAAATGTATCTTTCCTGAACCTATGTCATTTGCCAACAAAGCACAAGCAGAAATAAGCGTATTTTTCAACAATCAAATTAGATGCTGTTTCTGTGTAATTCCCACCTTTCTTCTAACTTTTCTCAAACATAGGTGAGTTTTTATGCAAAAGAATGTCGGAAATTAAACCTAAAAATCAGTGCACTTTTCTTCTTCATCAGGGTTCTCTTCTGGAGAAGGCTGGCTTTCTTCCTTTAGTCCAGTTTCTTTAGAACCGATTAAGAATTAAATCAAGAGCTCCTCTTAAATCATCTACAGCAATTGTGATCAAATATTTGCTAACTGTTGCTGCCTGTATCTTTGTTTTCTGGGTGTGTCCCATATGAGTTGAAATTATTGGTTGTAAGTTCTATGCTGATTAAACTACACACAAAGCTTTCTGAATCAGCCACTTTCTAGCCCCTGTATGAGCTCCTGGCATTTTTAAGGTTTTATAAATGGAGGTTACTGTTTGTTCTAGAGCAGTGGTTCCCAACCTTTTGACTTCTGTGGACCCCCTCTTTATCATTATTGGAACCCAGGGACCCCCACTGAATCCTTATTGGAATCCGGGGACCCCCCACTGAGTCATTACTGAAAGCTGGGGACCTAATCTGTTAATATTATTTCATTTCCTAGGAAGCCGCGGACCCCCTGAGATGGCTTTGCGGACCCCAAGGGGTCCCTGGACCACAGGTTGGGGAACTACTCTTCTAGAGACGTAACCAAATCCACGTGCTGAGCAGATGGATTTTAGGGAAACTACAGCTGCCGTTGAGGCAGTGAAATAGGTGTGGCCTTAATGTTAGCCTTTCTAGAGATGGCTGTCTACGAAGATGCCTTTGTTCCAGATTCTTTCAAATTTTCTGCAACTTTTAACCCATTCATTATTTACATATTAGTCGGACACATTATAGAAATTGTATCAGGACGTAGTATTGTCCCAGAGTTATTCATTTGTGAGGGGTGAAAGCAGGCCATGTCACTTGTTTCTTTGACCTCTAGCTTCTGACCCACTGGTGGTTTTATGCTGAAGTCCTCGACGTTGCTCACTTATCTATGTGAAGCTTTAACTCATCCCATAGGCTTTGCTTTAATTTGTGTGTCAGTGACATCCAGATCTTCTTTGTATTTAAGGAAGATGTGGGGTACTCTCCCACACATTCCTGAAAAGCCAAATAAAACAAAAATGTATAAAATAAAAAAGATTGTTGAAATGATTAATTTAAGCTCAGCCCCTGGTAATTACCCTGGGTCTTGCACATATTTCATTAGTGCACGGAGGAAATAAAGTAATGGATTGGGATTCATTGGCTGAAGGTGAAACCGGACATGATGGAGATCACAGTGGTGTGGAGGTATTGCCATCCATCGGGCACCAACATTCAGGCCGAGATGCAGAGGCTATTGTACTACATCTATAGGACAATAAAAAAAAATGCAGGAGTTATGAGACCAACGACTAGATGTTTCTTAAGCTGGCATGTTAGAGTGGTGTCCTCTGCTCCATTCTTTCACCTTAGGTTTTGTGTAAGTTTAATCTTTTTCCTAGGCTTGCAGCCAAAGTCCAGCATTAATAGCAATAGTGAGCTCCCACTTCGAGGTCTTGGTACCTGTTAGTTAAAACAGCATATTTTCTTTTGGTCTACAGATAATCTGTTGACCTTCCTCAAAATACTTTAATCCAGGATTTGGGCCCTAAATCGGTTTCATAGTTCCATGTTGTGTGTTAGGGCAGTTGGCTTTGATCTGTAGCACCAAGAAGCACATGTGATGAATATTTGCTTAGTTAAACACCTGATATAGGCTTATCATTTTCACAGTGGCCCTAACGATTTCTGAAAACCATGGAGGAGTTGTCCTGTCAAGGACTGACTGTGTCACTGGTCATGAGTTGCTTTGCTAGTAGGCTTGAGTCAGCCTCTGGCTCTGGATCTGCTTCCCTAGTCCAAATTGCTACCAGCAGGTTATTTAGTACATGATCCATGACCCTAGAAGAGACTGCACTTAATTTTAGGTCTGGCGTTAGCCGATACCTTTTGATTTTATAAAATAATGTGTATAAAATATTTACTAGGAGCGTTCAACCATCTATTTGCATCCACTGGTCTATCATTGCCATTCACATTTTTCTCCTGTCTTTTTCAGCATGGGGTAGTGGATCAGCCTACTTTAGCTAATGGCCAACTTCTCTTTGAGGCACAGCATTCCGCCCTTTCACAAAACACAAGGAGTACATTCACACACAAAGTAGTTCCCTTCAGTGCTATAGCAATGGGTTCCCTGGGGGACCCAAAATATATTTTTTGGGATTTATTCAGGCTTAGTATCTTCCCTGCAACAACATTTTGCAAACCTATAAAAACACAAAACAGCATTGACAACGCAAGAAAGCCAGCAGCCGTCGCCAGCCCTATTCGTTTTGGCAATGCTGGTCAGGTTCATGTCATCAAGGTCAAATTACAAGCGGATAATATGACCTGGGGTCATATAGGGTCGGAAACAGCACTATAGGATCTGAAAGGCCTTTTTGCAGTGTGTTCCTCTTAGCTGTTTCCCCATGCATGTAGTTATTCCCGTTCTTTCTACCTTTTTAACACAATATTAAACTTTTTTTCGAAATATGGAGTAAAAATGTTGTAATGTAAATGCACAGTGTGAAAGCATCTGTATAGAAAGGCTGTAAGGTGATGTTGGAAGAAATGTGTGCATTTGGTGTGTGAATAAAGGAAGTGGTGACAATGCACAGTTCCTATAACAAATTCAGAGCAGTATGGAGAAGAGAGGTGAACGAAACCTTTCAATATTTATAAGGGGGGTAGTCATGCAACGTTAGCTATTGACACCATATACGTGTAGGTATTGCTTACCACTAGAAGGTTTATGTGTACTGTCCCCTTGCTTTACTGGTACATTCTTGTCTGGTAGGACCTGTGTGCGGTGGAGCAATAGGGTGCTTTGTGATCAGATCCCTGCCCAAAATAAGAAGAAACATTCCCGCTTAAAAATAGTCACTTCGTATAATAGGTGTTACACTCTATTATCTTCTGACATGAAATAGTTCCCCCTTCAAACTTCTTATCTGTAGAACATTTAAAAGCTGCTGTCCTTGTGAATTAAGAAACCTATCCACTGGAAATGCAGCCCACCAAAAGCCACTATCAGTGTAAAGTATGGTACTGATTTGCAGCTCTTGGCTCAGACCTTGGGAAGTGGGCTGAAAGAGGTATCACTGTCCACTCAATTGATACTTTCAGAGGATACTTGTTGGGGGGGCTCAGTCAAATCAGACTTTCATACTAGGTCTCTGTATTATTCTTGCAACAATAGTGTTTCAAATGTCTGGGCTTTGCGGAGGGGAAGAGCCGTCATTTAGTTACTTCTCTGCCCCAGAACTTTTCCAATCAACTAGCGGCTGCATAGGCTCAAAGTGCACAAATGTGCAGAAATGTACTCTTGCAATTAAAATCTGCCTGGTTGAGCCGAGGGATATACAACATATTATTGTGCGTATTCATGGATTCAACAGATTTGTAGATGTGTAGGCACCCAGATGCCAGCAGCCAGGTGGAGTGGATTCCTACAGGTAAATTGCGGTAAGTGTGCCCTGTTGTTCTCACTCGGAGGGATAGCCCGTATGATCCACTCAAACAATAAACATGTATAAAGCCATCTCAAGTTAGTGGATTTTGCTTCAGTTTCATATTCAGTCTTAAGGAATGCAACACTAATATAATTAAGAGATGATAATTTTGGAATCGTGTCCCCTCTTGTTTATGCAATGAAATATGTTATCACTGTGCTTTGCACCTTTTAAGTGTTTTGCCCCCAAGTAACAGCGTTGAGTAGGAGTAACCTGTGACGGAGTACAAATGCTATTCAATCACAGATGCAGACTATTGTTTATGTATACACTGTCCTGTGTACTTGGAACAAATGCAGTGTTAATCATCAGAGTTGCACAGTTCAAAGGGTGACTGCAGCTAAGAGTCCAACAAAGTAAGCACTGACTTCCTTAAACGATGTTCCTGGAGGCTAGATATTTCCTACTGCTTGTTACCTTTATTGCAAGTCCACTTAGTAACCCACAGTGCAAATTGTAATTGTTGGACATGTGTGCCAATGCCCATAATCCTAGATAAAACTCTAATCTCCACTGCAAGTACCAACCATGCTTGTAGCTCGAGTGACATCAGTATCATCTCTTCAATATACATTAGTGTCAGCATCCATCAGTGAAAGTGCCTTCATGGCCCCCCAGTACCCTTACCTGCAGTAAACTTGATGGCTGGTAACTCCAGTCTCCTGGTGATTATCAATTTCAGGAAGGGCATAGCTTAGTCTGTGAGATTCAAGGGGTGTGAATATCAGACCTCCAAACTAAAAAAAAAGTGGGGAAAACCAACACAGAAGTAGCAGATTCAACTCTGACCCACCCCATCCATCCCAACTGATGTTTCATACTTTTTATGTTGGGTTTTTGATGTATGTGCTACTTTGCATGGTCTCTGTTAAATTCCCAGGACATGACAGACTTCTTCAAAAATACCATGCCCGCAGATGTATAAAATGGCGCTTTGCATGCCTGTCACTTCCGCCCCTGAACCATAAGTGCGAGCTGAGTGCACAAGGTGCCATTCTGCTGGGCCTTGTGCACTTCACAGCCTTCTCAGCAATGGCGGCTGGTGACATTTGAAAGTGGTGGGGGTGTAAAAGTTGGGTATAACCTTTATGTAGCGAGTGAAGCGAGCACGCTCAATGGACAAAAGTGGGGTACAAGGTGAGTCCTCCTCCCAAGAAAAACAAATAAAAAAGATTGACAAATGGTACATTTGAAAGCAAATGAATTTAGTGAGAAAGCAAGGTTTATGAAGCAGTGGGAACTTTTAGTCTTGAAGTACTAAACACATTAAAAACTGACCCTTATCTTTACTGCATTAATACGTTCAACAGTTACTTTATTGTGCAAATTGTACAGTACAACAACTTCAGGCCCTTTAAAGTATGTGCTTGCCCAGTGCCTAGCACTGCATGCAGCATCAGCTTTAGAAGAAAATGCTCTAACCAGGCATCACAAAGCACCCACAGCTGCTGGCTGCAATGAATCATACAGAAATATGTGCAGACAGATCTTTAAATGGGACGAAAAAAGTGTGGGCTCTCTAAAAGGGAACATATAAAATACATTTCTGTGATTCCCATAGTGTGCCATGGGCCTGTATTTTCGTTTCTCTCTGAGATGTTATTGTATCTAGAAATATAACACAACTGACATACACCTAAAACCTGTCAGTACTATTGGATGTCAGTGGTTGTTCGCTGTTTGAGATAAAGAGTGGCAACAATGATTAGTTATAAATAATTAACTTTGGAAATGTTTCAGTCCAGAAGGTGTGAGACTGTGTATTAAATATTACTGAAGCCTATGGAAGGAGTATGGCCTTCGGTTATGTGTGCTTTATGTTAGATAATGTCACATCTCATTCATCTTCACATTTTCAAACTCCTCTCTTTTCTCTTCAGCACCCTCTTTTCCTTCTCCCCTGAATGCACTCCCTCGCATCCCCCTCATTTTACCCCCAAACAAATACACTGCACTCATTCACATTTAAGCACTTTCTTTCTTTTTGCTTTTGCCTTCTAAATATTTTGACCTCTATGCATCCCTTCACACACATTTACACTGACTTTCATTTGCAAATGGATACACGACCATTGTTCTATGTGCTATGCAGAGAGACCAACCCAGTATCAGGCACTTTGCTTTGCCTTCAGATTAGGCACCAGCACTCTCAATGAAATCTCATAAGCACCTGGCATGAGTCAAAGTATGCACTACGGAAGAGAAAGACAATGCACAGAAACACAGCATGATGAAATAGCTAACTCTCTTGAGAAATGCAACATTAAGTAAAACGTGAAACAAGAGGAACTAATTGGCTGACACACATTGCATGCATTTAAACATTCATTGTTCGAATATCAATCCATGTTTGCGGCATTACTGTAAAGGGCATAAAGATAGGTCCAGCTTTAACACCATTCAGCAGATAACTGCCTTTACTGTAAGCATGTATTTCTCCCCCTGCACTTGACTTGGATATGTGGATCCATTTTGCAAGGGAGCAAGAACCCTGCTCATCTTTTGGAACAGTTTCACGAGGAACAAATACAGCAACTCCACTTCTAAAGGAGCCAGCGATGTGCAGCCAGGGCCTGGGGTGTCACATGGGGGAGGTTAGTGTGACAAGGGGTCTCAGTGCAATTAAGAATAACACAAGATTAGCATTATCACACTGACCGTTACTGAAGACAAGGCACTAAATCACACGTGCTCACATCCACTCCTACTACTGAGGAATGGGGAAAAGGTGGGATTTATGCCTGTTAATGACAGATGGCTGCCCTCACAAAGGATTGAAGATTTGGATGTCCAAAATCATAATACTAAATCATCACTGGCCAATAGAGAATACTGCCATAGACCACAATGGAAATGAAGGGCTTTAGGGCAGTCAGCCCTGCCTCCTGCCTCACAGTGTAGAAAGTTGATTTACTGCCTGGCTTCCCTCTCCTGCTTCAAAGGATGTGGGCAGGCAGCCTGGGACAGACAGCCCAGACTTAAATGCATCCATTTGTTTAGAGGGATCATTGTATCTCTAAACAAATCGATCTAGTTAATGTTTTTTACATAAATTTGCAGGATTTTCAGAGTGCCCCAACCCCTCATCCTTAAAGAGAAATCGCCCCTGCTTCTCAGAGTCAGGTGCCAACAGCATGGGTTCGGTGCTGGTACTTGCGAGCTGGACAAAATGGTCGGACTGCCTTCGCCACGCACCTTTCCATTGGCACCACATTCCAGCAGCTAGAACTAGGAGATTAGTCGCTCCCAGGCAAAATTATTTAGTCACGTACCAAAAAAATCTGTGTTCCTCTTGATTGATTCCTCTCATCTACCCACACCGACACACGGCGGACGAGTCCTTGTCGAGGAGGAGACTGGAAAGTTTTGGGTGGCCGTATAAAGCATTTTTTAAGTTAACTGATTACCTCGGCATTTACAAAGAACACCATTGGCTTGCGAACTATAAGTGAAATGCTGGACTCTTGCTCTCCGGGGGAGAGAGTACTGCAAACCTCTTAGAAATGCTACCAGCATTTGATCACGTGATGTATTAAGGATGGGCGTTTTAAAATGTTGGCGTTGCCAACCGTGGACAGAGCTGGAGCAACGCAATTATTAGAAAAGAACAAGTATGTCAATGTTTGGGCACCCATATGATGATTTGTTTGTCCATTTAAAGGCTATATGTTTGCTCAACTAAGTGCAACACATGAACTTATCCAGTTTGTATAAACTTTTCTTTGTTTTCTTTCTTCTTTTTGCAGTGAAGAGAACTTGTGCAAAGGCAGGTTTATAATTGTGCACTATGCACTTGGGGCCGAAGCATGAGAAGAGCCAGGGCGGCTGTATGATTCTGTGTTGTAAAAACCTACATCGATTTTAGGGAACGGATGTTATTTACATGTCCGTTGCACCGGCTTGACGATGTGTCCCCTGGCCTCTGAAATGAGTCAAATTAAAATGGTGCCTGAAGAGTCTCATTTAGTAATAACGACAGCAACACCTTGTATGACTTCATATCGGAGTTTTGCATCCTCCAAACATGTAAATAAGAAGGGTTCTTATATCGCAATTAAATGATTGTCCCAGTTTGGTGCCGCTGGACGCGGACGCCTGCGCTGGACCAGTTGACTTTGAATTTCAGGTCATGATAGATGGCAGCTGTGTCTGCTTAACTCGCTGAGCCATATTCCTGGCTTCAGAGATGTGTACCGCAGACTGCAACCCAAGAGGAGCCTGTGGGCTCTCGCTGGCGGATATGTATGCGGGCATGTTAAAGTGTAGTCTAGACAACTCTGACATAAGTGCAGTAACTAAAACTGGGTTCTGTTATTTCGAACACCTGTTTTGGTAGTTTTTATTCTGCTTGCATAGATGCAGTTTGATGTTTACGAAGGGCGTGGCCCTTCTGGTAAACGATGACTACTTATGTTACTCAAACCCCAATCGTTGTACACTGTTAGCCAATCTGAATGCTCTCCGCGTCTGTTAAACATCTCTCTGTGGATTGTGAACCCAGGCTCCGGAGTGAAGTGGAGCTGGAATGTGTCCTAGGATCCCACCATTCCCTAGATCACCGAAGTGAGCTGCAGGGTGGGATTGGGATCACAATTCGGCCCCGGCACTTTAAACAAAGTGTCCCACATTCCCAAATTGTTAATATATATTTTTTCAGTTTTATATAGCAAGACTTTGTCCGAAAGGCACTGGAGCAATTACTACGTGCATCAGCTACATTGCACAAGATCAAATTAATTTTTATTTTAGATAGGGAAATAAAGTGATTTGCGCAGAATCACTGGATGTTGAACTGGTGCCAAAACTCGAACTTACTTCCCCAATTCCATCTTCAGCAGCTCTGAGACCATGACGCTACATCCCAAGTATTTCTTTTCTGCTGAGAAAGGTGAGCTAACAGTGAGGCCTGTGCAAATACACACTCCCACCCCTCCACCAAGGCCTAAAAGACACTGGGACCAGGTGGCATCACCTGGCCCTTGGCAAGGCTACTGCTGTTACTCACCTCCTCCCCAGCCCACTACAGCCTCAGGGAATGATCTGGCAAGTGGAGGGTGTCAAGAAAAACACAGGGCTGCTGCTGCTTCTCCAGGGGGGCTTAGGGTGGAGTGCCTCCCCCCAGCGAGGCCCCTCCATATTCCCACTCTCCCACACACCCACCATGGCCTGAAAGTGATGGCCCAGTGGGGGAGCTGCTTTTGACTTGGGCTGGCCACAGGAGTTGGGGGGAGGGGTAGGGGGGCTGAGGGGCTGAGGTTAAAATGTCCTAAGGGCGAGAACAACACCTGCCCCCCATCCTCAGTTTGAAACAATGGAAGGGGAGTTCCCATGGTACTGACAACACATAGTGGTCTGGGTGGGGACCGGATAAAACGTTGTGTCTCTGGGCCTATTTACAGAAGCTCTAAAAACCGACCCACAGGTGACCCTGAGGCACCGGACCATCTGCCAGTGCCTGACTGCTGCCTCCTGAACCCGACCCTGGCAAGCTCTTATGCCTTCCTGGGCTCCCACCATTCCCTGGATCACTGGAGTGAGCAGGTGTGCCTTCGTTGGATCCCGCCATTCCCTTCACCACCGGAGTGAGCGGTTATGTTACTGCTGGCGGGAGATCTGAATTTTGGCTAGTGCCAGTTTTGTCTCCTCATAAAGTAGCGCAGAGGGATAATGTGCCTGCTGCAAAGAACGTGTACCATGCAGATCACAAAACTGTGAACTATGAGTATCGCTTTAAAAAAATCAAAATGTATGTCAGAGATGGACCATGGACAGTTGGGGAGCACTGTTGGAGAGTGGTAGTTAGGGAATTTGTGGAGAAGGCGGTAACGGGGGACAGGGGTGCCAAAAAAGACTGTTGCTCTGGGCGCCACCAGCACTAAGGCCGACCCTGAATCCCACAATTCCCTTCACCACCGGAGTGAGTGGTAACGCCTTCCTGGGCTCCCGCCATTTCCTGTACCACCGGAGTGAGTGGTAATGCCTTCCTCTGAAACCCTAGGTTTGTACGCGTTGCCTGTTAAGGAAAGATTGGGGTTCCTATCTGGGTATGTCTAAGATTTCTCTCGATGCTGTCTCTATCAAGCACACGCAAGGTAAAGTAAGGACAGAATCGCATTTGTTAAAATTACCACGCCAGGCCGGTGGAGACTTGCCAATTCCAGGATGCCACGGGCAAAAGCTTTACTGTGCAGCACAGCAGCGGGGGTTGTGCGTGCGAGGATGGCTGCGCCGGGTCGGGGTCAAGAAAGGCAAGAACAAAACCGCATTTCTCAAGCTGCTGTTATTATTTCTCTGTTCTAGTTCACCGCAGTCCAGTAGGCCTGGGCTTCAGAGGCTTCTTTGATGGCAGCAGGTCCCCTTTCACCATCTATCAAGTAGCTTCAATGAAATGGAAGAGGTGTTAAACCACAAAAGAAATTGAACACGGAGCATTGAGATAAAACAATTTACTAAGCTGGCATGAGCTTATTTTTACTTCCGAAATGTTAAGTTCTCTGGTAACCTTTTCCACTTTGGCTCGTTTACAGTTATTTTTATTTTCGTTTTGTGTTCAATTTTAAATTCACTCAAGCTCCATGTACACATGTATGGAGTGTACTTCGGCCTTTCTGGGGTCAGAAACGAGTAACCCTGGTTTGTTGCCTCAGCGCAGGTTCCCTGAAAAGAGAAGCCAGAGTGAGACACCTGCACGGTAGTGGCTACAATTTTTTTATGTCCTCGAGGCAAGATTACATACAACCTAAACAGTGTGATCCTGAGCAAATCATTTCCTTTATCTTGTGCCACAAAAGCCTTTCATTTGTCAAAGGCAAGAGTGCCTACAAACAGTCGAAACACAATTTTAAAATCTGCACTCAAAATATATATTTACTTTACAGTGGGGCAGTAAACTATGTCTTCTGGACAGGCTGCAGCGGGCCAGGAGTAAATCTGTCGAGTATATCAAATGCTTTATCATTACAAACAAAACACATGAGTTTTACAGATGGCAACATACAAAATCGTTGTATTGTAGTGGTGTTCGTTTAGATTCTATGAGTGCTTAGCGACTTGTGGAATGTGGAATAGAATGTGAGGCGGACTCAGTTGGTTGCTGTGATCTGCCAGGGTTGGATGTATACATCTGGACTGGAATAAAGAAGATATATTTAAGGAATACCACGTTGTCGGTTCCTTTAGTGGCGACGAGGATGGGATACCATGTATAAGGATCAACCCTGGCAGAGCGTTTGGTTTTGAAGGATGTCATGTTTTTTTTTCCTTTTTTCCTTCTGCTTATTTTGCTGAACGTGTTCAGTGAGCTGTTGGATTTTTTTATGGAATATTCACGGCCTGGAATTGGATTTCGACATTGCAAAGTTCTGAAATGATTGGAGGCAGTGGACAAGCCTGGTGAGGAGCGGAAGGAGCTGTTTGGGCGGCCGTTGTAAGGAAAGTAGAGGAGATTGTGACGGAGATTGTTGACACTATTCCTATGTGATTGACGCGATATTTTATTAAAACGCGTTGTGTGGAGAAATATTCATTTTAATCTTTTAAGCTCGCGCGCTTAAGCTTGCGCGTTTGCCGTTACACAGCTCACGCGCATTGACGGTTAATGAGTCGCGCGTCTTCCGCGTGCCTCTTACCTCGCGTGTTGACTCTCCGGGTCCGCGTGGGAAGTGCAGATCGGTGAGGCTGTCGTCACAACGCTGCGTGGAGGAACAATCAAGGGAAACCGCCCATAGAAACAGACCTATTGGTTTGTTTTCTTACAAAGACATGGATTGGTTGTTCTAAGTGGAAGAGCACTGGCTTTTTTTTGCGATATTGTTTAAAATTATTTTATGCTGATCGCGCATTGAGCTACAAGACTTGGGTGTTATTGAACATTTATGTTACTACAGTTTCATGTGGATTTTTTTTTGCGAAAGACAACAGTGACTACATTTTTTATGTTAGTTTGTTGTTTTGTGTATACTTGGTTAAGTCATCAAATTCATCATTTTACATTACATACGTCATAATATAATATACTGTATAAGTAGGAAAATGCAGTCTATTGCATCTCCACCTGTATTTTTAGGCGCTCCTGGTGAACCAAACATGTCATGGGAGGTTTGGAGGGAGACTTTTGAAACTTATTTAGAAGCATTAGGAGGGGCGATTTTTACTGATAAGAGGAAGCTTGCTTTATTAAAACACAACTTGGGGGTGGAAGGTAAGAACATTTTGAAAACATTACCTTCTACAAATTTATCTACTAGCGAAGGTAGGGGTTCAGATGAGGATGAGAATAGTGATGTTGACAATGTGTATACTAGGGCATTGGAAGCTTTAGAAGAATATTTTGGTCGGAAATTGAACATTGTTGTTGAGCGACATCGTTTTTTTTCCAGAACTCAAGCTGCGCATGAATCTGTGGATCAATTCGTAAGTGCATAGCGCACATTAGCGAATACAGGTAAATTCAAAGATTTACATGAGGAAGTCATTAGAGATCAATTGATTAATCGTACAAAGTGTTCAAAGATTCAGGAAAAGTTATTAAATTTGAAGAATCCATCTTTGGATGAGACAATAAGGGTTGCAAAACGGGTAGAAAGTACATCGAAGTATGTAAGAGAATTGAATGCGAAAGATGATGAGGATGCATTAATACACGCTGTGAATTCTGTTAAAATTTCTAGAAATTTTAATAAGTTGGATGGGAAAAAAAGATGTTATAAATGTGGAAGCATAAGACATTTGGCATCTTCAACAACTTGTCCTGCAAAAGATGTCAAGTGTTTCTCATGCGACAAGAAGGGCCATTTTTCAAAGATGTGCAATCAAAAGAAAGGGTTATATAAAAAAAGAAGCGTGAATTATTTATATGATAGTGCACGAACAAAAGGTGAAGATGGAAGTTCCAGCAGTGGTGAGGAGTTAAAAGATGACCATATTGAAATATTGATGCTTGATGTTATGTCTGTGTGTGAGGAAAAAAATATTTCTGCATTGGAACTGACTAAGTACTCACCTCCCAAGTGTGAAGTTTGTGTAAATGGTGTAATAGTATGTATGTGGGCTGATTCCTGTTCGCCATATACTCTTATTGATAAAACTACATGGGAGAAAGTAGGGGGTCAAGAGTTGGTTAAGGCCGATGTGGATTTGCTGGGTTATGGAGGTAACAAAATTCCTGTTTTGGGGTATTTCCAAGGAAATTTGGTGTTCAATCATAGGCAAGTGGTTTGTGATGTGTATGTAGTGGAGTGTGGGCGATGTCTATTGGGCTGGGGTGAACAGAGCGAGTTTAAAGGTAGTGTTGGACCCTAATAGTAAAGAACAAGTGGTATCGTTTATACGAGAGGATTCTGAGAAGTGGGGAAAGAGATTTCCAAATCTTTTTAGTAGTAAGTTAGGGTGCCTAAAAAAATTTCAACACTCCATTGTGTTAAAGGATGGGGCAGTTCCGAGCGTGCATAAGGTGAGGAGTGTGCCGGTTGTTCTGAAAGAGGCATTGAGAGAGGAGTTAGCAAGGTTATTAAATTTAGGTGTAATTGAGAGAATTGAAGCATCGGAGTGGTTAAGCCCGGTTGCTTTGGCCCGCAAACCGAATGGAAAAATAAGAATGTGTGTGGATTTGAGAGATCTAAATGAAAATATATGGATTGATAGGCATCCAATTCCAAACATTAATGAGTTGTTGTGTGGAATTCAAGGGGTTGAAGTGTTTTCAACATTGGACCTTTCAAATGCGTATCACCAGATCATGCTACATCCGAATTCTCGTCATCTCATGTCATTTGTTACTCCTGAAGGGGCTTTTAGGTTTGTACGCATGCCATTTGGACTTGCATCTGCCTCAGCAGTTTTTCAGAGAGTTATGCAAGAATTGTTGGGAGACATGAAATGTGTGAGGTTCTTTCAGGACGATGTATTAGTTTGGGCAGAAAATTTGTATGAGCATGATCGCGTCATGAACAAGGTATGTCGTGTTTTGGAGGATGCTGGTTTAACAGTCGAACCTGACAAATGTAAATTTGCACGTCAGAGTGTGGAATATTTAGGACATACGATTTCTGGAAAAGGTGTTAAGCCTAAGGTCAGCTTAATGGAAGCAATTGAAAGAGCACCTAGGCCGATAAATAAAGATCAACTAAGGTCTTTCCTTGGTCTGGCTGAATACTATGCTAAATTTGTAAGGAACTTTGCCGATATTGCACAACCTTTGAGGATGTTGATGAAAAAAAATCAAAGGTATGTGTGGTCTGAGGATTGTCAACAAGCATTTGACAAGTTAAAAAAAAACATTGTGGATGCTGTTGAATTAAATCCATTTGTGTCACATTACCACACGATTGTAGCAACTGATGCTAGCATGTATGGATTAGGTGCTGTGTTGAAACAAGTGCATAGTGGGAAAGAGCGTGTGATAGCTTTTGCTTCACGTACACTGAAGGGAGCTGAAGCAACGTACTCGGTTGTAGAGAGAGAGGCTCTGGCTTGTTGGTGGGGCATTCAATATTTTAGAAATGATGTTTGGGGAAGGAAATTTGAGTTGCATACTGATCATAAACCATTAGTAGATATTTTTACTACTTCTGGAGCGAGTCGTGCATCTTCAAGGATTGCAAAATGGTTATATAGATTGCAAGAATATACATTCACTGTGAAATATGTTCCTGGTGTAATGAATGTCAATGCTGACTGTCTTTCTAGATTGCCATTAGAAAATATGTATGTAGACCAGAGGTCTTCAAACTGGGGGGCGGGCCCCCCTAGGGGGGCCTGAAGTGATCCCAGGGGGGGCCCCAGACTCTGGCCAAAATAAATATTATACAGATAACAGGCCTTTGTTTTAAGCAGAAGCATGTTATTGCAGTTTTTAAAAAGGCAACAGTACTTAACTGCAATGTTTAAATAGGTTTAGACATATTTAAACATTGCCATGTTTATAAAATAATTGCGAAAAATTGTGAGGGGGGCCCAATGATGTTTATTTTTCAACTGGGGGGGCGCGGCATTAAAAAGTTTGGAGACCTCTGATGTAGACGAAGAAGAAGACTGGATTGTGGCGAGTATTCAGGACATGAAGATTAGTGCTATAAAGGAAGAGGAGTGGGTGAAGGCAGAAATGGAAGATGGGGAGTTACAAGCGGTGAAAAAGTATCTGAACAAATGCTGGTCTGATTTAGGTGATGATGTAGATGCGGTAAGGAATTACAAGAATGTATGGTCGGAATTGTCGACTCAAAATAACCTGGTTAGAAGAGGTGACAAGTTAATTGTACCTCATGGTTTGAGACAGAGGGTGCTAGAAATATTATACGATGGGCATGGTGGCATGTCAGGTATGAAAAGGAAAGCCAGGGAGGATTTTTGGTGGCCGGGTATGGACAGGGAAGTTGAAAAATTTGTCAGAAACTGCATGAATTGTGCTTGCAGTGACAAAACACATTTGTGTGAAAAAACACCTGTGGTACCAATACCTTTTCCTAGGAAACCATGGCAAAAAGTGGGAATGGATATGTGTGGGCCGTTTGTTTTTAGTGATGGAGTAAAACAATTTGCTTTAGTCATGATGAATTATCACTCAAAGTGGCCGGAGGTGAGTATAGTAAGGAATACTAGGTCTGATATAGTGATTGAATTCTGTGAAGAAATTTGGAAAAGGGAGGGTTATCCAGAAGAGGTTGTGACGGATAATGGCACACAGTTTACGTCACAGGAATTTGAAAGTTATTTAGTGGAGTGTGGTGTCAAGCATATTAGGACTGCTGTAGCACATCCTAGAGAAAATGGACTGGTTGAAAGATTTAATAGAGTTTTAGGTGATAATATTCAACTTTCATTACAAAATAATTTGAACTGGAGATCTGAAATAAAAAAAATGTTATGGAACTATCGCACTACTCCACATTCAACGACTTTAGAAACCCCATTTGTGTTATTAAAGGGTAGGAAGCCTTGTATGAAAGCCGTCCCTGGATGGATGGGAAGAGCAGGAAGGAAAATGTGCAATGTGAAGAGTGTTTTGTCACGGGTAGAAAAGAAACAAGGAAAATATGACGAGAGATGTCTGGAAAACTTTAAAGATTGTAATTTTGTGGTTGGTGATTGGGTGCGTACTAGGTTGTGGCAAGGCACGAAAAAGGGTTTGTCTAAGTGGTCTGAACCTAAACAGGTGGTCAAAGTGAAGAAGTACAGTGTGGTGTTGAATGATGGTAGGAAGTGGAACATGGTGGATGTAGTTAAGTGTTGGGCTAAGGAGGTGGAGAAATGGGAGAAACAAGTACAAATGGGTGATGGTCATGCTGATATGTGTCTTAGGAAAGGTTCGCAAAGGGTAACAAAGAGACCTGAATATTTGAAAGATTACCATACTGAGTAAGTAGGATGTTTAAATATATATTTTTTTTTAGTTAACAGAATTGTTTTGTAGATAGTCAGTGCTATAGTGTCTTAATTTTATTGTTATTGTAAGGGGGGAGATATGTTGTATTGTAGTGGTGTTTGTTTAGATTCTATGAGTGCTTAGCAACTTGTGGAATAGAATGTGAGGCGGACTCAGTTGGTTGCTGTGATCTGCCAGGGTTGGATGTATACATCTGGACTGGAATAAAGAAGATATATTTAAGGAATACCACGTTGTCGGTTCCTTCATAATTAAAATTGCAAAGGATAATCAAAGATAGTGGAAAAGTACGTTTTAAAATGAAATGGGGGCTCAAGCGTGACCTTTAAGCAAAGGATCAGATTGATCACCCTGGAAAAAAATGATTAAACAAGCTCTTTCCTAGTCTCTTGGACTTTTATATGTAGCAGTTGGGGTAATTATCTCTCAGAAGCCTTCAGAAGACCAGCACAGTGCTACATTATCACAACGTGGTATCTTTTAAATGGACACTACTTTGCGTTCTTGCACCTGCCCTTAAACCTTAAAGTGAAAATATCGCAGACACCGCAGATGGTTGTGCCAACACAAAACGTACCTGTTGTGCGAAGGGAAGCAATGAGTAAGGCTACCTGTGACGTGGCACACAGGCCCATATTATGACCTCTGTCCTGGTCACTGATCTTCATTAATTGGTAGATGGCGTAGCCAGGGCCTGCAGATCTCTTTGAACTGCTACCACCTCTCTGAGTCATTCTCTGCTTCCCTCCTGGCCAAACGTGAGCCTGTATTGATGGAAAGCTACGAGTGGCCTTCTGAACTTTTAGATTTGCCAGTTTTTTCCATGAATGGGCTTCTGGCGGCTCTACAGCCAGCCATTCTCCTGGCGTGTTGGGATCAGCCTGCCTGCCAGCCCAGTGCATTTCAATTAACAGGACAAATTAGTGTGTGCTCCGTAGCTAATTTTTTCGCCAAGTTCCTGATCGTTAATTAGCAAGCCTGCTTTGAGTCGTTTACGCCAGAATGTCAATATGTGTTCCAGTCTGAAAAACCTGTGGCTACCAGTCTTCATGCCAAGAGACCACTTCTAATCAATCTTGCAATGACCATTAACTACCACTTAGTTCGATGTATTTTTCCTCTTTAGATGACAGATTAATACTCAAGTAAGGCATGAGCCTGTCCTGTTGAAATCAATGCTTCTGCTTTTCTGGTTCTTGCTCTGCGCTGCTTTTGTTCATGTTTTGTTTGTCTCCAAAAATGTATTACACATCCTGGATCTGCCTAGAAATGGAGATGACCGGATGTTCTTCAGGGTTTCCACTTCCACTTACAACAGCAGCAATTTACAGTGTTGCTGCACTGATCTCTGGTGATGAAGGATTGCTGGGTCGCTGCCTAAAGCGTCCCATTTCACCAGTTGACTGGACGTTCATGCGCAGAGTGACGTGTGACTGCGCATCTAGAGCACGATCAATGGACGGGAGTACAAGGAGCTTGATCCAACGTGAAGGGGGTGGTCTGAGCTCCTGAGCATAACAGCGCTTCAGATTTCCCTGGCGCAGTCACTCATCAATTATTGGTGGAAACAGCAAGGGGCGAAGTAAGTAGGAAACAATAGTAACTGAGTTTCACTACTTTTCTGTTTGTACTCTTGACTACCTCCTGGGTTTGTACGACTGCCAAAAGCCTTGGTTCTTTTTTTAGTTGTTAAATCATATGTATTCTTTATATAATTGTATGTCAAATCTGCTTAGAACCGATTGCTTGCACTCCTGGTGTTTTGGATGAGATTTGGTTGCTTGCACTCTTGGCGTTATGGAAATGGGTTGGTTATTTGCACTTCTGGTGCTTGGAATAAGGTGTGGTTGTTTGTAGTCGCTTGGCATTTTAGTAATGTTTGATTGCTTGCACTCCTTGTGCTTTGGGTAAGATTTGGTTTCTAGCACTCTTGACGTTATAGAAAAGGGTTTGTTCTTTGATCTCCTGGTGTTCTGAATAAGGTTTGGTGGTTTGCACTCCTGGTGTTTTGGAAAGATAAGTGTGCAAGGGAACATCAGTTCTCTCCGTTGCAGCAGTGATGCTGAGCGCACACTAGGGTTTTTACAATGTACAGGCATAACTGTGAAAGCTATTTGGGGGATGGGGAGCAAACTATCCACTTGTGAATTCCACAGTGTGCCTCAACCGAAGTGTAGGCTCGGCGAGTCAGTGCGTGCTTGCTGAATGAATATGCCTTCAGATTTGAGCACTCTATTCATGAGCCCTTCCACAATCTTTGATGTATGTTTTATGTTTTTTCCTCCAAAAAATAAAAATCCTTGGGCCAAAACCACAAGCAGTTAAGTGGGTCCACGTACCTGAACATAAATAAATAGCTTTTGCAGGGACTGCAACTACCCGTGAAACACTTCTTTCACTGATTTACTCGAATGTTTTATCAACTGGGGCAGTTATGAAATCTGAAAAGCCCGCTTCATCATTCACATCTGGCAAGGCCTTTTTCCTGTACATTACTAGCTAGAGAGGTCTCGTTTTTTTCTTTCAAGTGCCGGTTAAAACGACCCTATATTTATGAAAAAGATGGATCGCATGTATAGAATTCGTCCCGCTGGTGTTTGTGTTGGCTGTCTGTCCGTATTGCAGTTGCTAAAATGTGGGCTGCCTTCGTAATTCCATTCAGAAAAAAAGCCGGCCTACAAGCCATGCTTTGATGGACTGTTTCCTTAGCGACACGGTTGCCAAAAAAAATGCAAGAAAAGAGCATGTGTTCAACACTGCCTGCTGAAAGCTTGAAGCTCAGAGGAAATATTGATAGAGAGAGCTCTTGAAGGCGGTGCTTTACAAAGCTAGTTATTTAGCAGTGCTTCTCCTTGTGAAGCAGCTTCTGACATGCCCTGGTGCTGGGCAGGCATCCCACAGAAATAGGCTCCTACAGACCCTTGCACTACATAACATTGATTGTTTCGATCGAATTGCACCCCTGGTCCCTCTTTGGTCCATCCGGACCAGAATAGGTTCGTCCCTGCCCTTAACATTTCCCTAAACCTCAAACGCTTCTTCCGCGTTATGACATATGCCCCACACCATTTGCCAAATGCAGGTGTTTAGTGCTAGACCTTGAAAAAGCTTTTGACGCCCTGGAGTGGGCGTTGCTATTTGCAGTGCTCCCACATTATGGTATCGGACATCGTTTTATCTGCCTGATACAATTCTTATATACTCTGCCTGTAGCCACGGTTAAGACAGGACCTTTCATATCTTACTCAATACCAATGCACTGGGGCACCCATCAAGGATGCCCACTTTCACGGTTGCGCTTTGCTGTTGCAGTAGAACCACTGGGACTGACTCTTCGGGAACATGGTACCACTTGGGGCCTATGGGATGGCATTCATATAATCTCACTCTACGCAAACAACCTACTTCTCTACAGTCGCAACACACTCATTCCCAACTTCGGTTGCTCAGATACTTGATCACTACGCTGCGTACGTCAACTACTGATTTGCCTTTCAGAAGCCCACCAGACAACTCCGTTCCGCTCACCTGGCCCCAGCCGCCATCCCACGGATCCGCAAGACCACTGCCCGAGGAAGATCCTTCTCCTAACTCGCTGCAAAGACCTAGAACTCTCTTCCTCTTCATCTCAGGCAATCTCCCTCTCTGCCTCTATTCAGGAAGGACCTCAAGACCCCCCTACTCCACGCGCCTTGAGACCCGAACAGGTGATTAGCCATGCTCTACAAGAACCTTGATAGATTATGCTCATTTATCTGGCCTGAAGATGAGCTCTGTCTAAACTCTTTTTGCTGACAGACCAGGGAGGCCTAGCAGTCCCCAATTTTGAACCCACCTTGCATCCCAACTTTAATGGACGGCCAGGTGATTTGCAGGGTGACAATTATCTGACACTACCCACTGAACTCACACAAGCATCCTCCAGCTGTTCCATCCGCCTACGTACGACCCTATTCTCCTGCAGGTGGTGAGCTGTTGCTTTCGGCTTCGCCTCTTTCTTACCATCTCCTTGATTCCTTACGGCCCAGCAGTGCCCATCCACGGTACCACCAGGGGGGATGGAGAGTTACATCCTTATCGGAACTGACTGCCTGACACACTGCTGTTATATACACACTGGGTGATCACTACCGAGATAGGTCTCTCCTCTCTTCTGACACATTGATAACAGAGCATGGCCTGCCACTGGGCCATTTCCTGCTTTTTAACACTTTGAGTGGGACACTGCACAATAAGTGGGGTGACATGGCACAGGACCATCCCACACATCTCACCATGCAGTATCTCTACGTCATGGGCTTGGGTACACAATTGATCCACTGGTTTTATGACTCTCTCTGCACCCATGCTGCAGTATCGCTTGCCCCTTCATCATCGTCACGGGGAAGAGGACCTTTTCTGTCCATGCATAGGCTAAGAATGGGCTGAAATGCGAGAAAGCCTGACATAGATTCAACGTAACGCCCGCTTTCATCTTATCCAATGTTACTTTGTCCACCGATCCGATCTCACTCCGTCCAAAATTAACGTTATTTTAATCGTACAGATGCTGCATATTCTTGCTGCTCTCAGACTGCCATTCTCCCTCATGTTATGGAGCTGCCCATCACTTCACCAGTACTGGCAGGGTGCAGTGCCCTGCTTATCAGCCTGCACAGAATGCCCTGTAGCTCACACATGGGAGGTATACCTATTGGGTCTTTATCGCAATGATAAGAAACAAAGAGCCACGTCACGCTTTATAGATCTGGGCCTTCTAAGAACCAAACACTTTATCACCAAGAGATGCACAGTACATGAACCTCCCACCCTTGCGGCTTGGACGTCTTCCTTGATCATATGGGCCAGGGCGGAAGGGGTGGCCCTGCACGGGGAAGACACGTTGGGACTCTCTAAGTACCCCATAGCGGCTAGATGGGGTACCATTCTGATAGACTTTCAGGAGATCTCTCACACAACGTCTGACCAACCTGAGTGAAGGGCCCTGAGGTGTTGCAGTGCAGTACCCACCCTGGATTACACAACACTTAATGTGCCTCCCTGTCAACTTTAATCCTTGACCGAGTGACTTATCTTAACACACATTTTTCTTCCTATGTGGCGTACTGCAGAATATTGTGCTTTTCTTTGGGAAAACACATCCACAAACAGGTGTAAATTGTTGTACTATGGGGGAGAAGAGGGTTAACGAGTTCTGTGTTGTTTTTCGACAAAGATAGCTTTATAATTACAATGGAGATGTTTCTCTGTGCTCCTTTTGCACTATTATGCAGTTTATTGCCCTTAACAATTTATTGCTGAGTCATGCTTTACCTTTATCATGAAAATTATGTATTGACCTATACCATATATGTATTGTCTTCTTTTCTCATGCACACCTTATAGGTGTGACTCTCTACATTAACTCTTTGATCCACACGCTCGTCAAAAAACAATTATCTAACTTACGTGGTTACATTTACTTGCAACTGTTATTGTTCTGTACCTTAAAAAAGAAAGAAAGAACCCAATAAACAGATTCACACAAAAGGAAAGATCCCTTTCCGCTTTCCTGTGATCTTTCAGGCCTTCAGGTGGGGCTAGGTTGACCACTTCTGATGTGCCCTTATTTGTGAAGCAATTTATTAATATGCCATTGGTGGGCAAAATTCCTGACCTAGACACGTCCTACATATAGGTTTGTGTCGGTGGCATGGTATTGTGGAAATGAGGTGGACTTTGCAACATGGAGGCCTTCCCCCCATCTTCTTAGCAACTTTTTGTCACTGTTTTTAATGAGGACAACATAAATATAATCTATGCTCGTGAGTACTCTTCAACCAAGCAGGTGTATAAACACTTCTTAGGTATGATTGACTCAGAGCAGCGGTTCCCAACCTGAATCATTATTGGAATCTGGGGACCCCTCACTGAGCCATTGCTGAACGCTGGGGACCTAAACTGGTAATATTATTTCATTTTCTAAGCAGTTGCGGACCCCCAGGGGGCCCCGGAACCAGTGACATATAGGGTGAAATATGTGCTCACATGAATGACTGTAGAGATTCGAGTGGCTTACTCCTAATAGTTGGAGCTTCTCATGAACCAGACACAACCCCTCACGTTGCCAGTGTTTCTCTGCCCCAACAGGCTGCAAAGGATTCTGCCCCAAATGCCCCAATGTTTCTCTGCCCCCACAGGCTGCCACTGCTTGTTTTCCCTCCAGGTGGCACTGTTCCTCAGCTCCAGCTAGATGTGTAGGATTCCTTCCCCTCAAGTTCCGATTTTTCTGTGATCCCACATGTTCCCAGTTTCTCTTTGCCCCCACAGGTTTCAAATGCTTATACCTCTCTGTCTAATTTGCCCCACAGACTGAATGTATTTAAACCCTTAGTAGGATGTGGCATTGCTAGATTTTAAGCATTAAAGGTATCACACAGGGTGTGAATGCATGTACCAACTCCTGTTTCTTCCCTTCCCCCGTCATTTTTTTAAATTGAGATTTTCCTAGCCTTGGTGTCCGAAAGGCTAGATTTTATTAAAGACACGGAGGCGAGTATTATGCAGTCTTTTCTTGCTTTAATTACGAACAGCAGCCAAGCAAGAACTACAGTATCCAGAAACAAAAGAACTACAAAATGACCTCATAGTGTAGTAACCAATGGGATATCACAATGCACTACTAATATCTTAACTGCGAGCAACAAGTCCTCTTTTCTTGATGCGAACTAAAGAGGAGAAGTAACCAAAACAATCACATAGAACATAAAAACTAAAGTCATAAAGTCCATGCAACCATCTCGAAGATGACGGAGACCGAAGGACGACTGGAAGGCATAGTCGATGTCGCACAAATCCAAGCTTGGTAAGAGACGTTGGTGTGTATCACGCTGAGCCAACACCGGAAGAGGGAGTTGGTACTGAAAGAGAGAAACAGGGCGGGTTAAATCGTGGTGGGATAATACTCGCCTCCGTGTCTTTAATAAAATATAGCCTTTCGGACACCAAGGCTAGGAAAATCTCAATTTTATTACAAGACCGGAGGCTCCTATTATGCATGTTCAAAGCATTGCAATCACAGAATCTGAGACATGAGAAATCGGTTTACAATAAAAAGTTCTAAACGTATTTTCATTCGACCAGTCTGCAGATCTGAGAATATCCTGTAAAGAGGAACCTGCCCAAAAAGCACGAGAGGCCATAGCCCCCCTGGCCGAATGGGCACCAAAGGCACTAATATCAATGCCAGCAAGGGACATAACCCATTTAACCCAACGAGCCAGGGTAGGGGAAGACACAGGAAGGTGAGGTTTCTGAAAGGAAATAAGTAGTTGGGATGAAGAGGACGATCTCAAATCTGCAGTACGGGTTACATAAGTTTTCAAACAATTTGCAACACATATATTGGGTTGAGAGGGAAAATATGGATAATTAATACTAGACAAGTTGGTTTTCGTACGTTTTTTGATTTGAAACGAAACACCAAGGGGAGAAAAGAAAAAGGAAGTAACATCCAGTGCTCTAACATCTGAAATCCGCTTGATAGAAACTAAACATAAAAGCATGGTTAACTTAGCCGAAAGCTGTTTGAGAGATAATAATTCATTATCAGGCCACGAGGTAAGAAAACGCAACACCAGAGTAACATCCCACATAACATTATATTTAGGAGACGGTGTATTAACGTATCTTACTCCCTTTAACAATTGACAGACCAGGGGATGCTCTCCAACTGGCCTACCATCAACTCTTTGATGCTCCGCAGAAATGGCAGATCTATACAAATTAATAGTGCGATATGCCTTACCTTGAGAAGCCAAAGAAGCCAAAAAATTTATAATTAATACTACATTCGCTGAAAAGGGATCTGAATTCCTGTCCAGGCACCAGCTGCACCAAAGGGACCAAGCTGACTTATAGGCCCTGGAAGTTCCCGGGGCTCTGGCCTGCTGGATAAATTTAACAGCGTCCTCCGAAATTCCTGGGACTCTCCAGGACGACCCGAAACTTTCCAAGCTATGAGGAACAGGGATCCGTCGAGAATCAACTGATGTTGATGGCCCTGAGGATTCAAGAGGAGATCGGGAAATTGGGGCAGCCAAAGAGGCGGAGCGATCGCCAGCTCTAATAAAGTCGGATACCACGGTTGGGTCTGCCAGAAAGGAGTTACAATCACCAGAGTAGACCGTTGCCTGCGCACCTGAGCGAGGACTCTGGGGATGAGAAGGAAAGGGGGAAAAGCATATAGAAGGGAAGTCGGCCAAATCTGAAGAAAGGCATCTGTGGCCAGGGCTTGTGGATCTGGCCTCCAACTGAAATATGAAGGAAGGTGAGAATTGAGGCGAGAAGCAAACAGATCTATAGACATTTCTCCAAAGACAAAAGAAAGGTGACTGAACACAGAAGGGTGCAGTTGCCAATCGCTGGAATCGTGAAGGTGTCTGGAATACCAATCCGCTACTGTATTGAATCTGCCTGGCAGGAAAACCGCCTTGACTGAAATCCGACGAGGCAGACAATATTCCCAAAGATGTTTTGCCAGAGAGGAGAGTATCTTTGACCTGGTACCTCCTAGGTGATTGATGTATCTGACCGCGGACAAATTGTCCATCCTGAGAAGGATGGTGCAACTTACCCTGTTCTTTGCAAAAGTGCGGATGGCAAAGGAACCTGCAAGCATCTCTAAACTGTTGATGTGCAAGAAGGACTCCTTCAGAGACCATGCTCCCCCAGTCGAGAACTGACCACATCTCGCGCCCCGACCCGTCCGACTTGCATCGGATTCTAATACAAGATCTGGGGCGGCAGAGAAGATAGTTCTGCCGTTCCAGGCATCTAGATTGGTTAGCCACCACTGAAGCTCTTCTTTGGATTCGGCATCTAAGACCAAGGGATCCGAATAAGCGAGACCCTTGTGAAGATGACGTATTTTGAGCCGTTGCAGGGCTCGATAATGTAAAGGACCTGGGAAGATTGCCTGAATGGAAGAAGCTAACAGACCTACCAGGCGTGCCAGATTTCTGAGAGAGATCTGCGGAAGGGAAAGGGAGTGACGAATCTCCTTCTTGATCAATGAAACCTTGTGTTGCGGGAGCTGCAACACCGATAGAGTGGTATCTATTCGAAAACCGAGAAACTCCAAAGATTGAGTCGGAACTAAAACCGACTTTTGTACATTGATGAGAAAACCTAAATCGCGAAGGAGGTTTAGACACAGTTGAAGATGATCTAGAAGTAGATTTTTGTCCTGTGCCATCAAAAGGAAGTCGTCCAAATAGAGAATTAAACGCACCCCGTGAGACCGGAGAAAGGCTGCGACGGGTTTGAGAATCTTGGTGAAACACCAAGGAGCGGAAGAAAGGCCGAAAGGAAGAACTCGAAAGTGGTAAAAAGAGTCCTGCCATTGGAATTGAAGAAACTTCCTGTGTGAGTGATGAATTGGGACTGTGAGATAGGCGTCTTGCAGATCCAGTCTGACTAGCCAATCTCGGTGAAGCAGAATGTCCCTGAGATGGAGAATAGTCTCCATCTTGAAGTGACGATAGATTATAAAATTGTTGAAAGCCTTGAGATTCAACACCAGACGAAATTTGTGATTCTTCTTCTGAACTAGAAAGATGGTGCTGAGGAAGCCCGAAGAGTCGAATTGAACAGGCTCTATTGCGCACTTGGCCAGGAGAGATTGGATTTCGACGCGCAAAAGCTCGTTTTGCTCTTGGGAAAAAACTAGGGGTATAGGGACGCGACTCTGAACTGGCATCTGATAGAATTCTAACTGGTACCCTTGAACAGATTGAATCACCCAGGGATCTGAGGTGAGAGAACGCCATGAATCGAGACACAGAGCTAATCTGCCCCCTACAGGAGGAAGGCCAGAAGCGGAAATACTTACCGGAGGTTTGGTCTCCCCTGCTGGAGTAACCTCTGGACCGGTAGCCTCTTGAACGACGGGGATAGAACTTCGGTTTGTATCCTGAATAAGATTCAGGTTGAGATTGCTGGTTGAAGGAGTCTCTATTGGAATATTGATTCCTGATGGAGCGGCCGGCAAAGCGACTCCTGCCTCTGCCGGCCCTGGCAAAAACCCGAGACGAAAAAAATTTCTTCATCGAAAGCTGGGCCTTATCCAGAGAGGCAAAGGTGGACACATATTTGCCCAAATCTTTAATAAAAGAATCTCCAAATAACAGGCCTTTGGCCAAAGGACCCTCATCTTTTGAGGCCAGAGAAGTTAATTTGGGATTGATCTTTAAAAGCAGACTCTTCCTCCTTTCAATCGAAAGTTGAGTGTTGGCGTTCCCCAGCATACAAATAGCACGTTGCGTCCAGTTTGAAAGGACCTCCGGATCAATAGGGTTACTATCCATTTTTGCTTCTTCCGCCAAATCAAAAATTCTGGTGAGAGGGCCCACCAAATCAAGAAGCTTGTCCTGGCAACCCGACCAGGCTCTATCCACGCCCTTTTTGGGATCCTTGCCGAATTTTGAGAAGAACATCAGCATGTTAGGATCAATTACTGGAGTTGCTGTTATATTATCCGGAAGAGAGGGACGAGGACACTCTGACTTGAGTTTATTACGAGCGGCCTTATCCAGAGGGTGACGTAAAAAGAAAGAAACATAATCCGCCACATGCTCTGATGGGTACCACTCCTTTGAATTTGGATGGACCATGAAGGAGGGATCAAATAAGGGTTCACCAGCATGGTCGACTAAATCGTGAGACACTAGGTGTACGTCACCACCGTCAGGAGGAGAAATTCTACGCCTTTTCTCCAGAGGCCCATAAGAAACTGGATCTTCTGATCCGTCCACATCGCCCTCATGGCTGGAAACATTATCATCATCATCCGTGTCTCTTAACTGCGAAATATATAAAGGAGAAGGAGGGGGACCCGATTTATAGACCTCTCGGGTGGAAGGACCAGAGGAAACGCCTTTGGACGTCATTGGGATAGTGGTCGCACGTTTCCTGCTCTTATTAAGAGGCAACTTGGAAGAAGACATCATCTTTGAAACCGAGGCCTCAAAATTTTTTGTAACCTCAGACATGGAAACTGAGACAGCCTGCTGTACAGAGTCCCTTATGAAGGACTTCAAACTCTCCTGAAACACCTGGGAATCCTCTTCCCCAGCCATAATTTAAAAAACACTGGTCACCGAAGGGTTAATTTTTTGAGGAAAAGGAAAAAAGGAGTGTCTGAAGGGGCGGGACCGAGCCGAGGGAGGCGGTTCAATGCAGTCGAAGTCGACTGCCAGACGTGGGCAGGAGTTGAGAATGCCAAACGAGACAAAGTGAGCCAATTATGCTCAAATAGCAAGCAAACTCGGTCGGAAAAAAGACGCGACGCGAGTATCAGCTGACAAGGAATGCCGGCCCAAAGAAGGTGAGGAATGCTACGCGCGCGCTGAAAGGAATGCGACGCGCTCGAGCGCACGTCCTCAACGGCCGAAGACGGCCGTTGAGAGACGCTGTGTCGGAAGGACAGAGAAAAAGACGCGCGTTCCCTTATAATAACCGCGCGCTAAACACACAAGTTTCACAATGTAATGGTAATATAGAAAAGCACAATAAATAACCGAGCAAGTAATGTAGGTACTTATCTTGATTGCGAGCAGCAAGAAAAGAGGACTTGTTGCTCGCAGTTAAGATATTAGTAGTGCATTGTGATATCCCATTGGTTACTACACTATGAGGTCATTTTGTAGTTCTTTTGTTTCTGGATACTGTAGTTCTTGCTTGGCTGCTGTTCGTAATTAAAGCAAGAAAAGACTGCATAATAGGAGCCTCCGGTCTTGTAATAAAATTAAGAACTTACATATCGGGAAACCCACAGGAATACACCTTGAATCGATGCATGCTTGGAAAGCTGCACCAGTCTCAGGTTTCCAGGCATGGGACTGTCAATCCAATACTCAGTCTTACAGATATTCAAGCCACTGGCATTCCCTGGCATTGCAATCCAAACCATAATTTTTCATCCACTGTGCCGCTCTAGGCAGAGAGCCTGATTTAGAGTTTGTCAGACAGGGTGGCAGAGTACTTTACGTCTACCACCCTGCCTTTAGTGCGCCCGCCAAATTTATAGCTGTCCGTCAGCCCCAGTTATCTGTATACATTGGCAAGAACTGCCATCATAGCAGTTCCTATCAATGTGGGGAAAAGTTTTTTTTTTTTTTTTTTTTATAAACAAACTCTCTTAACTAGGAGCTTGTTTTTGAAACATAGAGAAAACACTAACGATGCCCATACCATGGAAGTTTTCTCCCATGGTGAGGGGTCATATTTATTTTTTAACTGTCCCTAAAAAAATGTTAAAAAAAGAAAAAAAGCCATCTGACCGGCCACTGTAGATAAGGCAGGAAATCCAATTGCGTACTTCCAATGGCACCTACTCTGTTTGACCATCAGATAATGTTTTACGCCGACTGAGTACATTTTATTCCCTCGACAACAATGTTGTGGTCAGCCTAAAAATCAGGTGGGCAGTTTGGTAGATAGTGTTCTCTATCGCCCTTGCAGTGGAGTACCTGTTGGCCAAACACTCAACCAGCCCCAGAGCCCCACGTAATGCAGATCGGTTCTGACCCTACTACTCAAGCGAACAGTCCATCCGAGCCTTGGTCATCTCACCTATTCACCCTGCGGCCTACTGCATCTTTCGTTGGGGAATTTGAGATTTACATCCCCGAATCTCACTGATGAAGCTACGCCCCTGAGGGTGTGAGAAAGTGTGCGAAGTCGGTGACCGTGTTGATGCCTGTGGAGACATGTTGCATTTTTGGAGGGTGAATACCCTTAAAACAAGCCTGACGTCCACCAAGTGAGAGGAAGTTGATCAATATGCATTCAGGTTCTTGGACAACTATCACCTGCACCGACTCTTAGGCCCCCTTCCCAGACAATTTGACTTCAAACATGCCACACAATTATCACAGTTTGGGCTAAAAAAAATTTTTTTTTTTACATAAGTGGCAAAATACACTAAAACCACTGCCCTCACTTGAAATTCACGAAACCCACGAGCCCTTTGACAAATTCCGAACCTTGGCATCCTTTCTTGTTTCTTCCTGCACCTCTGCCAGCATTTGTAGCCCCCCCCCCCCTGTTAAATAGTCACGGATCTGCAGCGTGCCGAGACATTTTAAGCATATAAATATCTTCTTACAGCTGAGGCAACCTAGAACGTATCCTATCACTGATGCTCAGTATTCCGTTTTACGAATGTGGCGTGAGGGAAATCTAGTAAGGTTTCAGCTGCGAGTCAGAAAACAGATATTCATTATTATTTTTTTAACACCTTGGTGCGTACCCTCGCAAACCCTTTTTAGGGTTGAGTCTGCATTGCATGCGCTCGCGCATGCGTATCGCAGCGAGATGCTTTAGTGTTTAGAAAAGGGGTCGGAGCCCTGTCAACGTCATGTCAGTGTTTTTTATTGGTTCGTGGGCTTGCCTTATAAAATCTGCTTGCTTTCATTAGTCGAAGGCATGCATACGTCATGCCTTTTCCGGTGGCTAGCCCTCCTCGAGCGCAGCGAACAAGTACAGAAAACATGCGAGGCTCGCTGTTTTCCATCGGGCTCGTGGACTTCTTTTTCTCTCATTTACGAGCGCGATCTCGCTTGGCAGAAGTCGAGCGCTTTACATAATTAATTTCACTTTTTCGGGTTATCTACATAATGCACTTTTGCCCGATAGGTGAAAAGTCGGGTTAGGAGTTTACAACGCGATCAGCTTTAACACGAGCAAACACGAGACCCGTTGCATTGCAAATGCTTGTTTTCTTTTGAAAATGACGAATGAAGCTGTTAAAACCCATTGAACCAATGAACAAAGGTTTTAAGGTTCTGTAGCCCCCCTTACCAAAATTGCAACCGAGTACCCTCGCGGGCACCGTTCTCGGTTTTCCATTGAGATTAATTCGCGTGCAGCATGGATTCAAGGGGGCTCCGGAGGGCCGGGGATTGCAGCGCAGGCTCCAGCCCTGCTGAGGTAACGAGGCATTCGCCCAGAGGCGTCATTGATGCCCAGCGAGGTGCGCGTGCTGCTTGGCGGTTCAAAGGTCCAGAGAAAGGCTCCCATCATGCCTCATACGAAGATTTACATTTTAATCTTTACTACTCACCCTGTCTGCCCTCAGAATGTATTAATAACTAGGATCGCCATTTGCATAGTTTTTTTTTGGGTCAGTGATTATTATTTTGCTTCTGATGGTAAATTATTCATTGTGGTTTTTCTGTGATGCAAAGTGGATCCCGCGGAATGAGAGTAGAGCAAGACGGAAACCAGCATGTAAACAAAACTGCTGTCAACTGGGAAAGTATTTGGTATGTGCAGGTTAGGCCGTCGGAACTTTAGACTCAGGGTTTTAGGAAAGAGGAAGAGATAATACAGTGAGGCATGGAGAAAGGTGGGATGGGGTTCAGTGCACATGAGGTGGGCTTGGAGATAGACATAGCAAAAACAATATTACTAATGGGATGCCCCTCCCCCGGGCTTTATAAGGATATTGCAAGTCACCGAGGAGTTCCATGCCCATATAGAGGAATGAAGCCATGGAACACCAAGCTTATCCCTATAATATACAACGTGGGCAGGGGGTAATTTATTCCTTATATAATATAGGTTCACGCCATTACCTTTCCCGCAAGCCACTTAACTCCTTGGTACATTGGTCTTTCATGTGAAAGAGTTAGCATGTTTACAGATATGAAGAATAAAAGTAAACCCTCTAGTGCAAAACTAAACAGCATAAAAACAGCTGTGTTGCAAAGAAATATTGGAATCAGTTTAGTACAAGTCAGGCTAAAAAATGCGCTGTACCTTGGGTTGTGTAGAAACATGCAGAGAGACCGTACAACGTGCAAAAAATAAACATGTTGCCATAAATATCTTATTTCTGCTTATCACTGTTCATCTATAAAATCAGAAGTAAAATCCTTGTTAGATTTTCTAAAACTGCTGCATAAATTGTGCCTTGTGTCCTGGCTTGCATCTTGCCTACTGGCTCCAATAGACATTATGACCTCAGAACGCAGCTGCAAGAAGTTATTTCACTTGAGGAGCTGCGCCATTTCTTTATTACAGGCTACTAAGTCTCTTGTAAGGGGAAATTAACCACAGGTTTTTATACAAGGATTGCAGGATCTTAAGTATTATAAAATGATAAACGTAGCAGGTTTGCTTCTGAAATTAGCTCTCCAATTACACAGGAATGTGTCATTGCTTGAGTGTTCCCCTTATTTGGGCGTGTAATCTGCATACTCAAATTCATCTGGTTTGCATAAAGAGCACACAGTGCGCCCCTAGGTGCTTAACGGCATGCGGGGATTGAGCCCCTGTTAATAGTTACATGAACAATTTCTTATGTGAAAGAACTTAAAGGAAAACAAAAGCCTTGATTAAATGAATAAAAGAGCAGATTAATGAATTATACATAAATGGTTAATTAAGGTGTTCGAACTAGCTGCGGAATATTCAGCAATCAATTGGATAAAATAGCTAAAGAGAAGTTTTTAGTCCTATTTGATGGAAACCGTGACATAAAATGGCTTTCCAACATGTATTGTTGTTTCAGCACAAGCTTAATTTTACATCGGTGTTCCACCACGTCTAGCAGATGATGGTGGAGCTGTGTGATTCTTAACACTGCTGACTGCCAGGATACCTAATTAATAATAGTTATGGGACTATTTGCCCAGTGGTCTGACATGGGACTATTTGACTCTTGTAAGGCTCCTGAAAAAGTCTGAAGTTGTGGTAGCCATAGACCAAATGAGCTTTCTTTTTCACATCTTGATCTTTAAACCCATTGATATTCTCCGCCCAGACCAACATTGTAAGTAATTATCAACCCATACCGGTCAGGCTTCCTTCCTGCCTGTGCTGTGTGGGGTCAATTGAAATAAATATCAAGAAGCAGAACCGAAATGTTAAGCTCCTGTTCGATTCTGCATGACGATGAGCATGGATTGATGCAAGAGCTCTATGGGCTTGTATAGCAGCCGGAGGTTAGAAATGCTTGCAGATGCATGTATTCTGGACGCTCAAGTTGATCTGGCTTGGAAGCATTATGCTGACAATTACATCAGAGACTCCATGCTCAGCTGTCATTTCCATAGCCTGCTTGTTCCTTGGGTGACCCCAGAAAGATGGGTTGTCAATCACCTACAAATAAGGACAGGGTTCATCCCACCTCCTCTTGCTGTTTAAACCATTTCTAAAGTCCTGGACCATCTTCTGAGACCTTCTGGATTTCATTTTCAGCAGATGGCAGTAGAAATCTGTAGATATGTATTTTGATTTTTTTTGAAACCCTAACATGTTGGACATTATCATAAAAAGTATCTCAGCAAAGGTTTCAGTGTGAATGCATGCGGTTTTAATACTCCAATAGGCAAGAATTCATCTATGCTTCAAAAATATGCCCTTGATGGAGACCTTTGTGGCACCTGCATGTCTTGTCTCCGTTTCAAAAACTCTCAGCCCACCTCCTGACAGGTTAAGTTTTCGGGTCGTGCCATACAGTCACAGACTGCTATAGAGTTGGTGACAGGCTCTTCTGTTCTCATGCTGTCAAACAATGGAGCTGCAGGGGTGCAATGAGGGTAGGTGATGAATGACTCGACAAGATTATTGGGAATTCTCAATAGAGGGACGGGACTAGGACTTTGTGGAATGATTGGGAGTTGAGCACAGTTCAGAGCTTAATGTGCTGGCCAACCATAACATTACAACCCCGCTAAGCACATACCATCATAATCATCAGCCGGCTTAGCGGGTAAAGGAGAGTGGAACCACTCCCCTTGATCTCTCCGATTCATCAGCCACAAACTTCCCACCCATGACAGGTCTGCTAATGCAAACAGAAGGGAAGTCCAACTTTGTGTGCAGATCCCTCACCTCCCCTGGAAACCCAAACCAAAGACCCCCATTGACACAACCTAATCTCGCATGCATATGGCAAAATCCATAGTAATAGCCAGGTATCACAGTAAGCCTGCAGGTAGAGGCGATGCAAGGCAGACTGGAGGAAGTAGGTTGGAACTTAAAGCAATATTACCATCGGTGCGTTAGTTTAGTACAGAAATTGAAAAAAGTGTTTGTTACCCAGAATAATTTTTGGTGCCTTGTTCATCAGTGACCAGCAGGCGACTAGGTACTCAGCATTGTTGCAATGTAAACACAAGCTTATAAATTAAGCTTAAGTGGCACAGTTGCAATTAAGAAATGGGATGTGGTTTCAAAAAGTGAGTGTAAAACGTGTATTTATTTGAAGCCCACTCAAGATGGTGGTCTTCGATCATCAAGTTACTTGGAAAAAAGCCACTTCAATACATAAGTTTATCAGGGCTTTCACGCTGAGATACATGCTCTCTCTTGCTTGTCTGCTTGCTCTCCCTCATTTTCTTTCAAATTTGTCTCGTTTTATATCACTTCTCCAGTGTCTTTCTTTACGTCCAGTTTGATTCATAAAAATTGATATAGTATCTGTCGCGGTCCTCCTTCCCAAGAGTGAACGTGATTGTAGTATAGAGTCAGGGCTATTAATAGGTACTCCTATTTCTCGCCAGGCTGGTAGTGTTAAATCATAAAATTGCTCGATATACTTTTTGCACAGGCCAGTGTTTTATGGTGGTGATCAATGAGCCAATTCAAGTCTTTACTGCAGGTAAGAAAGAGCTCGATGAAAGGCTGAAGCTTAGTAGTTACAGTCGGCACTATGCTGAATTCTAGTCTCTCCATGTAATGGAGGGGTTAACAAGATCCCGGGGAGGGAAGGAACATCAGCTCTGTGCTTCCAGATGCGTATGTGTGGGCAGACTGGCACGCATCATTTTCAGTATTGCAGAAAATTGTGTTCTAAGTTCTTATTCATTCCCGGGCAGTCTATCAACATCTCACAGCCGTGTAATACAGTATTCATTTTTAGGTTGAACATAGCAGCGCACAAGCGCTGCTTTTCCGATATGTTGGTATATATCTGGGTTTTTAACCACACCCATTGCACGCCTTTCACTATCACTCGCTTGTGGGCTTGCCTTTCGAAAATCCTTTGTTTTTATTGGTAACTGCTTTTCGTTTGTCCCTCCTTAGGGTGGTTTTGTTACCGCCTTCACTTTTGACCCTGTTACATCGATAATTGCACTTTTGCTGATAACTTTCACTGCAAGCGAACTCCTTTTTCCTTTTGTCTCTCTCCTTTGCGCTCACAGCGACGCTTTGAGTCGGCTTGCTTATGTCAACTGTTTTACTTTTTGTTTTCAGTTTGTGTGGCAAGGAAAGTCAAGTTAGGAATTTACAACGCTAATAGCTCTACCTTGAGCAAACGCGAGATCCACTGTATTGCAAATGCTTTTTTTTTTTTTTTTAAATAGGGAAGCTGTGCAGGGAGGTTGCAATGAGGGGATAGTTCGAGCATTTTTAATGAGGACTCTGCATTTTCTTGCAGGCTGCTGCTGGGTCTAGTTTTTCTTTGTTTCTGCTGTTTGTGATCACCCTAGTTCTGATGAATGTGTGCTTGGTTAATACCAGGTTAGTCACTTTTGATATGGGGAACAGGCTTGAGACCCTTACTGACTCTGCCCTTAATGGTTATTAGAATGGCTTGGGACTTTAAAAAGTGACCTGATCTTTAAAAGACCCATCTAAAACATTGAGTTTTAGCATTCAAATCTGAATACCATTTGTCAGAAATCGGTTCTCCATTTTCCTTCTCACAAGAACGCTCCCAAATCATTTTTACAAAATAAAAATATTTCTATATTCTGCTTTAAATGCATCAACAGGCCCTTGGCCAAGTATGCCATCTGGTGGGTGTTCCGTTGTGATCTAAGCTCACACTTATTTAATAATTTAGGCTACTTTTCTGCATTTGACAAGGTGCCCTACTTTTGCATGACCTCATGTTCTATTGTACTAATAAACAGATATCCACATTTCAATACCCATTTTAAAGGATTCTGGGAAGTTAGCGTGCAAGGTTATCGTTGACAGAATTGCTATATAGGTCAACAGGTACAATACAATGACATCTAAACTGAATGTGCAGTTCAAGAATAAGGTGTAAGAAAATAGCCTTGTAACCTTTTTTGGGTTCTCATGCCTAGGGTAGGTAAGATGCACAACTCAACAAAAATGGTTCCTTGTATATTCATGTGGATCTTCAGGTACAGATACCAATGTGGATATACCCACGAGTGTCTGGATATATTCTTTGCAAGCAGACTAGATAAATGGCAGAATTTCTACTGGTTTGGAGATGCTCATCTGACCACTTAGGTATTGCAAGCCTATATGTTAAAATTGATCCCCATTTTGTCAGAGCAGCTCAGCAAACATTTGGTGGATTCAGAGGATGCTGCTGCATGACTTCCAACATTCGCAATGTTGCTTGTGCAAAACCAATTCTGTGTCGGTGGTACCACTTGACCAGACCAGTGACATATGGTATTGCATTGTTCATCCTAGTTCTCTCCTGATGGTTGAATGAGGAACTTCATTTAAGCCTGTATTTGTCCCCAACTGCACAGATAAAGGTTACAACTGAGAAAATTCGTTTTGGTTTCTTTCAGGATCAAATTCAGCCAGTATCCTTTGATATTTCAATGATCCATGGTTGCAATCAAAATGCAAGTTTAGGTTATCCTTTAAACTTTTAACATGACGGTCTTGTTCCCGGGGAAAGAGGTGGTACTTATAAGGATGAGTAATCCCACTGTGCAGTAAAGAGATGCGATGGGGCAGATGTCAGACCCCAGACCTCATATATGTGACAAGGACTCGCAGGCCTTTCTACCTTATTACCTACCTTGTAAAGAGCATTTAGTTGTGACACTCAGTATGCAGACTGTCAACCATTAAGGTGAGCATCAGGCGAGTGATGTCAAAAGAGATCTCAAGACCCAAACAGACCACATTAACAACCAGAGCAACATTCTAGAATGTCTATTATTGGTGTTTTTTAGTTATGCAGGACCAGGTATAGAGAACTGTTTTGCTTCTTTTCACTGAATGGTCCCTTTGAATGTAGATGACAAAACCTTGCTTAGAGTGATTATATTTGTTCTTTAAGTAGAGGGACCAAGCAAACAAATTAGCTTATACTGAATGGTACAGCAGTGGAGTCCAAAATGTGATGAGGTCCCCGCAGTCGCGGCTCGCTGCGCTCTGAAGGGGCGGGTGCGGCGGGTTAGGTGGCCTGACATTTATTTAAAAAAATAATAATAATGAAAATAAAAATGTACCTGCTCCGCCACCTCGCCGCTCCTCTTTCCCTCATCACTGCAGGCAGGCACAGGCTCCCACCTGCCCTGCGGCCAATTCTGACGCTGCTCATAGCAGACTGGGAGCCTGTGCCTGCTCTCTCCAGGCCTGCAACTCAGTGCCAGGCTGGAGAGAGCACAGTGCGCATTTGTGAGAAGGCCGGCCAGACACACATGCGCACTGAGGAAAGTGCACAGTGCACTCCTGTCATCCCACATGGCCCACCCCTTTCACAACAAAAGGATAATAAAAAAATAGTTTATTATTCTTTTGTTGTGAAAGTTTTGCAGCTTCTGCTGCTGGCGGAGGGGGGTGACGCTCCTCCGCCACAGAGGAGGAGCCACTACTGGGTCCCAGTATGACAGCACCTAGCAGATGTCAGTCACTATTTCTCTGGTGTAGGACTAATGACATTTCTAAATCTATACAAAAGGGTTCAACGTCTTACGGCTCGAGATTCTGTCTTCTAAAGTGATATGTTTCCTTCCAGGTCAACAACATAGTTGAGTTAACATTAGGATGCATGAAAACATCATATACTACCTGGCCTGTGTTTGTAGCCTAGCGGCTCTCTCTTTAACCACAAAGTGGATTACTAACCGTAGGTTTCCTGTATTCATTTGTTTACGTGTCCACTATCCAAACCTTTACCAAACGCATATATGGAGAAATGCTTCTAACAAGTAAATCACAATCATACAAAGGCTAATGTGTTAATTCATATATGCAATATTATTGTGCTTTTTTGTTATGTTGGTATGAACTCTACTCTTTATTTGCTCACCAAAATGAACCCCTGTGCTTGCATGTGGATTTCATTCGGTGGATTTTGATCATACAGTAATGCTGGTTAGTTCATTTCAGCCTTACAGTCTATTTTCCAGGTTTGGATACATTCCTTTTTTTGACAATGTATATTCAATTTAAAAAACACAATGATGTAACAGCAGTTTGGATACTCAACTAAAGCTTGCGCTGTCAACATGAGAGGATAATTTGCCCTCAATGCTTTCGACTATAAAGAGGTATTTCTAAATATCGGACCTATGTGGCCCATCTGGTATGTTACAGTTCCAATGCCGCGCAGCTCTACTGCAAGCTATGTGGTTTGCAGTTTTTCAGGTGGGCATTTGTCTGAGGTAATGCTTCAGTTGTTTCACTCGAGCAGACTATCAAAGAATCTGTGTCGACTTCTCTTCATGCCTGACATTGTTTTCGGCTCGGGTTGGGCCCATTTGCTAGGTCTAGCCTATTAGTCGGCACATGGGCTGTCTGCTACGAGATATATTGTGGGCTTATCATAGGTTGTTTGTCATATTCCTAGTTACAGGTTGTTGTCATGGGAGCTAAAGTCACTGTTGAAATTGTAAGCACTTTCTGTTTTTTTTTTATTATTTTAGTTATTCCTTGCTTGTTTCCTAAAATGACAAACGGGGGCTTTGTTCTGATTGCGATGCCGAGTTATTTTCCATTTCAGTTCCAGCCGGTTACTAGCCCCAGACATGTGCCTATGGTCCGGCTGTGCGGAGGAACATCTGGTTCCTCTGTGATTTATTTCATCTGTTAATTCCTGTTGGCGTGTAATAATGCCTTCTCATAGTAAAATAATGTTATCTTTTATACTTTACAGATTTTAGGGGAGTAATCATTTTTTTTTTATTGATGCTTCCCAGATGCCTTTTTGGATCGCTTTCTATCTATGATTTCATCCCCGTTGGTAGTAGTAATTAATTTTGCAAGTGCGAGATCATTTTCGTGGCCTGTACAGAATATCTCCTCTTGCTTTCCACAGAGGATTTGCTACGTGAAGTAAACGTCGAAGCCTTTTGTTATTAAAATGAAGGTGCACCTGGAATATTCATGTAAATGGACCCCTGTGCCTGTGCCTTGCAGTAATCTTCAGTGTTTCATGGGCAGCCCTCCTTTATCGGAGAGGACTCTTCTTGTGGATATTTTTATTAGTGTGGAATATTTCTAGTTCATATTATGGAATTCTAGTGCTAACAGATGCTTATTCCAAATAGGGGGGTATGTATTACTAAAGGGTTATACCATTGCAGGTTTGTTGCAGTTCCAGATAAATAATTGTTTTCATTTCTTTCATTTTATATTCTAAGTAGGTCTGGAAGTATTTAAAAGCTGTCAGCAGGGCTAAAAATGTATTTCAGGGGATATCTGTTGAAACCATCAGTTCATAAAGTTTTATGTTTTTGTGAAACTGAAGCTGAGGAATACATTGTAAAAACATTTGCCTGTCATAAGACATTTACCAATGGACCTGGGTATGTTGTGGGTATAGCGAGCATCCTTGTCGGGCTCCACTCTACATCAGCACCGCTTTTCCTGAAGATTGGAAAATCATATCTTGACTTAGCATTGCTTACATAGCGAGTCAATACTTTTCAGAAGTCCAGTGAGTAAATATTTATTGTTTTGTGGATCTTGTAGATTGCTAGGTATCCCCTTTTGGTTACTCCAGAGCATACAAGTCTTGAAAAGAATGTAAAGGAGGGTGTTAGAATCCAATCAGTGAAGTGACACCTTATAGAATATTCTTCCTTTGCAACTCCTTTCCTGCGTGGACATCATTTTTCAGTGAGGTTGAAATATTTACATGTTTATTTATTTTATGAACGCCACAAAATGTGCTTTGGCTCTGAGGTTTGGGTTCAGGACATTCTGCAGACTAAGGTCCTGGACTCAAGAGCATCTGCATTCGTGATTCTACTGTGTGGATGCAATGATGTACAGTCATAAAGCAAACATTTCGTGATGGTCGTATGTCCAGAACCTTATTGGTCAATTTAAAGGCAAATAAACATTTTCTTCGCTTGGCTTTGGGCAAAAGGTAAGTACTGTGTACTGTGTCATTTGTTTGAAATTTTGTCTTTAGGACCCGCAGCTGGTCTTCACAGCGTTGTTGAGGTCCACAGGGCTGAAGTTTTTTATTTTAGCACTTCAGGGTTTTACAGATTGATCCACCATCAGTCACAAAGGGGGGTATCCTGAGTCTACAACTCGAGCTTTGTCTTAAATTGATATTTGCCATATACATATGGCAGGCTATTATGGCTGTTTAGGTAACAGAATTACTCCTTGTGTTATATTGCTGATTCCCCTGATCTCAAAAAAGTAGGTTTTTTTTGGTAAAATATTTTGTAAAAATTTATAAAAGTTTTCCATGTACAGGGAGTGCAGAATTATTAGGCAAATGAGTATTTTGACCACATCATCCTCTTTATGCATGTTGTCTTACTCCAAGCTGTATAGGCTCAAAAGCCTACTACCAATTAAGCATATTAGGTGATGTGCATCTCTGTAATGAGAAGGGGTGTGGTCTAATGACATCAACACCCTATATCAGGTGTGCATAATTATTAGGCAACTTCCTTTCCTTTGGCAAAATGGGTCAAAAGAAGGACTTGACAGGCTCAGAAAAGTCAAAAATAGTGAGATATCTTGCAGAGGGATGCAGCACTCTTAAAATTGCAAAGCTTCTGAAGCGTGATCATCGAACAATCAAGCGTTTCATTCAAAATAGTCAACAGGGTCGCAAGAAGCGTGTGGAAAAACCAAGGCGCAAAATAACTGCCCATGAACTGAGAAAAGTCAAGCGTGCAGCTGCCACGATGCCACTTGCCACCAGTTTGGCCATATTTCAGAGCTGCAACATCACTGGAGTGCCCAAAAGCACAAGGTGTGCAATACTCAGAGACATGGCCAAGGTAAGAAAGGCTGAAAGACGACCACCACTGAACAAGACACACAAGCTGAAACGTCAAGACTGGGCCAAGAAATATCTCAAGACTGATTTTTCTAAGGTTTTATGGACTGATGAAATGAGAGTGAGTCTTGATGGGCCAGATGGATGGGCCCGTGGCTGGATTGGTAAAGGGCAGAGAGCTCCAGTCCGACTCAGACGCCAGCAAGGTGGAGGTGGAGTACTGGTTTGGGCTGGTATCATCAAAGATGAGCTTGTGGGGCCTTTTCGGGTTGAGGATGGAGTCAAGCTCAACTCCCAGTCCTACTGTCAGTTCCTGGAAGACACCTTCTTCAAGCAGTGGTACAGGAAGAAGTCTGCATCCTTCAAGAAAAACATGATTTTCATGCAGGACAATGCTCCATCACACGCGTCCAAGTACTCCACAGCGCGGCTGGCAAGAAAGGGTATAAAAGAAGGAAATCTAATGACATGGCCTCCTTGTTCACCTGATCTGAACCCCATTGAGAACCTGTGGTCCATCATCAAATGTGAGATTTACAAGGAGGGAAAACAGTACACCTCTCTGAACAGTGTCTGGGAGGCTGTGGTTGCTGCTGCACGCAATGTTGATGGTGAAAAGATCAAAACACTGACAGAATCCATGGATGGCAGGCTTTTGAGTGTCCTTGCAAAGAAAGGTGGCTATATTGGTCACTGATTTGTTTTTGTTTTGTTTTTGAATGTCAGAAATGTATATTTGTGAATGTTGAGATGTTATATTGGTTTCACTGGTAATAATAAATAATTGAAATGGGTATATATTTTTTTTTGTTAAGTTGCCTAATAATTATGCACAGTAATAGTCACCTGCACACACAGATATCCCCCTAACATAGCTAAAACTAAAAACAAACTAAAAACTACTTCCAAAAATATTCAGCTTTGATATTAATGAGTTTTTTGGGTTCATTGAGAACATGGTTGTTGTTCAATAATAAAATTAATCCTCAAAAATACAACTTGCCTAATAATTCTGCACTCCCTGTATAGCGTATATCAATTTCAGGCATTCGCCTGGTATTCAGGGACACACAATCCTTATGCAGCGAGATGAGGATTGTTGAACAGCACAGGTAGAGTTATTTTAAACAGAAGGAAAGAGGAACGCATACAGGCTGATTACAGTATCTCGTGTAATATATTTACTATTTGTACCCTGCCAGTATTGCTTAGATAGATGTGCATTCAGCTAGGATGAAGGTAAAGGATTAAAAATGTAATTGTACCCAAGAATAACTACTAACGAGCTCCATCCGGGGTATTTCACCAGTGCTATACATTCAGTGAGTAATAGTGGGGGCAAGTGCCCTCATATATTCCTTATGTTTTCTGATGACTGCTTTTGTCAGAGCCATTTTAGTGAAGATTTCCCTAGCTTTAGCGCAGAGGGCATCTGAGATTTTATTAAAGACATTGAGGTTCGCATAATTTGCTTAACAGTCTAAGCTGAATGTTGTAGAAACATTGTACGATAGAAATATTTGTAACATTCAGGTTTGCTTTAACCTCTCCGAACTGCAAGCTCTTGATCCGGGTGGCCTTCTGAAGTTGCTCCCGCTCGCCCAAAAGTGGCTTTGAATTTCCATTTTTAGACATAAAGTCTATCTAATGATGCAATATTTTATCATGGTCACAATTCAGAGTGAAGGGACAATTGTGTGATTTTTTTTTTTCTTCTTTTTCTGCATTTGAAAATGCTTTTTACGTACTTTGTGTATTGTTTGCTGTTTGGACCTTGCAATGGTGATGGCGCAGTGCGTTGTACTGGAGTTGGAGCACATGGCGACTGATGCAGTGCTGTACGCTTTGGAGACTCGCTCGTGGACTTGATATTGATGGATGCAAGTAGGGATAGTCTCTTGGGATTGATGAGTTGTAGAGAAGGACCTATGCTGCCAGTTGGACTGGATGTTTTGCACTCCAACTGGACAGAATTTGAATGTAATAAAAGTTTACAGAAACAAAACCGCATGCTGCTTTAAAAATGTGCAAAACAAGTCTCCCAATCACCAATAAGGCATTAGTGTTTATTTTTTCAAATCATATATAACATTTCTAAAAATGGCTGTAACATTTCTGACATGTTGTAAATGTCATAACCTCCATTTAGTTATGTAACGTGGGCTGAAATTCGTTAGATCTTACTTTCTAGATTTTTTCTTTTTTTTTAGTGCGTTACTTTCCAGGATTATTTGATTACAAATCTCACAACTAGAGAAGTGATTTGAGATTTACTTACTTCATGTTCAGAGGACCCTCACCTTCCTGGAGCCTTAATATATTAAAAATGAGCGACTATAACAAAAGCTTCATAGTCTTTCGTGATTTCATGCTTGCGAAAAAGACATCCGTGGAACTTGCATCTTTTAGCCTTAGGGCCTCGCAGACTGCAAAGTTGCCCATCTTATGCCTGTTTCCAATATGCCAGCTGTTGGTTGGCATTCCTTTGAGGGTGTTGGCAGCTTTCAATGCCAGGCCAAGAGCCAAGGTGTAAATGAGTGCACATGTGCGCGCAGTTTGCAGGGACCTTGTTTCCTCCTCATTAGCTGCGTACACCTTCTGCTGAAAGTGTGAACGATGACCATTCCAAGGCTTGGAGAGGGGAGAGCCAGGTTGTTGCATGGTGGCGGATGGGTCTACAGACTGTCAAAGGTGTGCTGTGGAAGCCATTGCTGGTGCCCCATTGTAGGCTAGAAAGTAGTTTTTCAAGCCCCCTGGACGGTGGCTGGATGTGTACTACGAGGTGGGTGGGGTGGTGCACAAAACTGCAAAATTGTTTGTGGATAAAACAAGGCAGGCTTCTATAGAAGTGAACGCTCAGGTATACACATAAGAACTATCTGGCAGCAACCCTTATTTATTGTATTATAACTTCAGAAGGGGAGAAAGACAGGCGAGCATAGTTCATATGTGAATTCAAAAGTGAATGCATCTACGCACGCTGTGTGCCCCAGTGTGCTGGCTTTGAACAGGGGAACATCTGTGGTCCTCTGAAAATGGATGAGACGCGGGCACCAACATGAAATTGCAGTACTAGACTACAGCTGTCCAGTTGTGTGCAGCCCCTTACCTCCTCTGTTGCTACTAAACACAGTTGTACAACCTTGCCTCCAATGCGGAAGTGCCAACATTATGTCCAGTCCCTCCCCAAGCCCCGTAATCGTTCCCTCCTCAAACTCCGTAATCCCTCCCTCCTCAAACCGTCATCCCTCCACCCAAGTACCTGTAATACCTCCCTCCCAAATCCCTGTAATCTCTCCCTCCTCAAGCCCCATAATCCCTCCCGCCCCAATCCCTGTCATCCAGCCCTCCTCAAACCCCATAATCTCCTCTCTGCCTGAGGTTACGAGAGCACAGGAGACTAAACAAACCTGCATTGGCAAAGCCATTAGGTCTTGCCTTCTCAGTTTACTGGGTCTGTAAATGTTGTTGACAGTAAAGGAGTGTCACCGCTGACGCAGGCTAACCATCCCATGCTGTGGGCGTCCAGTGCTACATTGGCCTCCGACACATACTCTGGTCTCCCTTGCCAGTGCGCCAGGAACATGTTTGCCTTGTGGGTCACGCAGGAGAGACCACCTGAGCTACCAGATAGTTCTTCAGAGAAGTCTTTACAGAAGTAGGACTGTGTTTTATTTTGAATCATGCCTTAATAGTTTGTCTTCACGGTTTTTCCATGGCACAGCCCCAGGCAGCATCTTGTCCTTAAATAAGTGTGTCTTTTATAATTAAACACTTGTCATTAGAAAAACAGAGAGCCCTATGCTCCCACAACAAACTGTCACATTTACTACCTGTGAACGAATATACTTTGGAAATTCATAGCAGCATTGTTTTTTCTCTCTGGATGTGTGTGTCTGGAGCTAAACTTATTTGGTACAGAGGCCAGTACCACACCATCTTGGAGATCAAGCCGCTGGACTGCCTGCCCAGTCCTGTGCATGTTTCTCACCTGAGCCGCTATACACATCTTGAGATTCCCTGAATGGATACAGACACACGCGGATTAGCCAGCTCATACATATTGAAGAGCTGGTTATCACAGTGGTCCCTAACACGCTTCTCGAGGCATTATTGTTTGCGCAGCAGTTGAATGAGCACATGGGCAGTAGGTGGCTTTGCCTGTGATCCTTGGGCCACAATAACCTCCCTGAGTAAAATCCATATTCATTTGTAACAGGCCTCCCAAGTATTCTAGCCT